>NC_057861.1:267734008-268352341 GCF_019393635.1 Dromiciops gliroides | reverse complement strand
GGTTTATAAGGTCATAGAACCTTGGAGTACATGCAGGGATTTCATGGTTTAGAATGTTCTTAGGAAATTACTGGATTTTTTTAGTTACATGTTGAGTTTCTGTGAGTATATCACTGTATTTCTGAAACTAGAAGATTTCTCCTCTCTCTCCATTTAATTCTCTCCTGTCACTCCAGAATAGGGTATTTGTTCCCAAGTATAATCTAGGACCTCACTATAAAGCAGATAGCATGAGCATTTCCATGTTTAGACAGAAAAAGTTTTAAGTGTTCTGCTATGATGTTGACAAAGAATAACATAAAAAGGAAAGGAGAAAAGTTGTATTTTAGCTTCTATTCCCAGCCTTACTAACTTAATGTTTAATTTATTGTTATGATTTTATGCCTCCCCACTCTTTTCACATGGATCATTGGCTATAAACTAGCATAAACTGTTACTTTATTACCAACTGTCTCATATAAGTCATTAAAATTTATTAATTAATCTATTTTCTATGACTTTTTAAAAAATACAAAAGTAAAAAGTTTGGAAACTCCCGCTCTACCCATAGAATTGTGTGTGTGTGTGTGTGTGTGTGTGTGTGTGTGTGTGTGTGTGTGTGTGAGAGAGAGAGAGAGAGAGAGAGAGAGAGAGAGAGAGAGAGACCTTGGTTTCAGAAGACAAATTTAGTACCTTTATTTAAAGGGTCTGGTGTGGTTATTTCCATATTAGCAGATTAGATGAGGTGGTTCCACAGTGTAGGGATTTCCTGGTTAAGAAAATCTTTGCAGTTCATCTATAGCTATTCATCTATAGCTTATAGTCTTAAAAAGCTGTCAGGTTTACTGAGAGACTTAACTCCCTTGTTCAAGGTCATAGAGCCAGTATATGTCAAAGACTGAATTTGAACCCAGGTCTTCCAGAGTTCTGGCATATTTTTCTTTATCTTTACACACACACACACACACAAACACATATATTATTTATGTGTATATGTATATGTAGATACACATACACAATAAAACATAAAAAAGATATTAAATCCAATGGAAATCTTTTGACAGATTAGAGAAGGCATCAAGGAGGAAGTATTTTTTGAGCTATACCTTGAATTATGAGAAGTATTTTGAAATGCTGAAATGAGATGAAGACTGTTCCAGAAGAAACAGCATGGGAAAAACTAAGAAAGGAAATGGTATGTGAAGGGTATTCAAGAAAGTCATGGATTGTAAATTAAATTGGTGTCATATCATGGAGCCTTGAGGGTCATGCCAAACTTGGATTTTATTTTGTAGTAAGTGGGAAGCCAATAAAGATACTGGAATTGGGGAATAATGTGATTGGACCTGTACATTTGGAAGTTATTTTAGTGTAGATAGAAGGTTGGAGAGACTGGATGTAGGGGGATGAATTAGAAGAAAGTCATAACTCCAGGGTCTACAATGCATAGTGGCACACAGTAGAGGCTTAATAAGGCTTCTTGAATTAATTAATCAATTATCTAATTAAATTAAAGAGCAAATTAATGCACAGCATAATATAGTGAAGAGCAGTCAACTTGGAGTCATGAAATTGAGGATACTTAGCCTGGAAAATAATTTTTTGTTTGGGCCCACATAACAGCTATCTAAAGGCTGTCACAGACAGAATGCATTAGACTTGTTCTGTTTGACCCTTAAGGGCAGAAGAAGTGAGTGGCAGTTACAGAGAGGCTGACTTTGGTTCAATGTAAGAAAAAAAAAAAAACTTCTTTGCAGTTGAGGCTATCCAAAAATGAAGTGTACTGCTTGAAGAAGTAAAATCTTTTCCTCACTTGAGCTTCTTATCCCATGGCTGGATAACTTGTTGGAAATGCTATAAAGGGAACTCTTGGTCAGGTACAATTTGGACCACATGGTTTTCCTGTCACTTTTTGTTCTTATTATTAATTATTTGATATAATCTTTTATGCTCTTGTTAATAATTTAATTTCTTCATGAGAACTTTTTTATATCCTTTAGCCAATAATCCATTGGAGAATGGCTCTTGGTCTTATATATTTCAATTAAATTCACTGACTTAGTTTTGTGCTTTGGCTCAAATTAATAAATGTTAGATCATTGATCAGATTGGCTCCGTTGTTACTAGCTGCCCTACCTATACTTTGCATAAGTTACTTTTCTAAGTCTCAGTTTCCTCATTTGTAAAATGGAAATTAACATTATTTACACTAGTAAAGATCCAATGCCATACTACCCATTACCATATTCCTTACTTTTCCCCAACTGGGACCCTAAGTTATTCCACTGATAGAGACAGAAAATCAACCTGTGCTTTCATTGGTATATAGAAAACTTCCTCTAATAAAGCGGGTCAGCATCTTCACTACAACTTATAGCCTTAGAAAGTTTCAAAGAGGACTGGTAAGGTCAGTGACTTACAGAATATGTCAGAGGTTAAGGGCAGTTCTTTAACTACTTTACCATGTTTCTTCTCTATACTAAGTATAGTTGCATACTACACCTATACCATGGATCAACTAGGTGGTTCAATGGATAGAGTGCCAGGCCTGGAGTCAGGAAGACCTGAGTTCAAATCCTGCTTCAGATACTTATCAGCTGTGTGGTCTGTTTGCCTCAGTTTCCTTATATGTAAAATGAGCTGGAGAAGGCAATGTGTCTTTGCTTTGAAAATTCCAAATGGGATCATGAAGAGTCAGACATGACTGAAAACAACTGAACAATAATAACAGTACCTAAAATCAATGAAATGATTTTAAAATGCAGTGAAATAGTCTCAATAGTTTACTGGTATTAGGCCCATGGAGGTCCTTCATCTCCTCCATTTGTGACAGACCTACACTAGGCAGCTACATACAGACCAGAGAAATAACTGGAAGAAGCTACTAGATTAGAGGAATAACTTGTCCAGCCTGAAGTAGAAGTAACACCAGAATGCAGCAATAAAAAATGAGGCCCTGGAGAAAGTATTAAAAGGCAGGCTAGTCATCTTTATATTTCAAGTTAAAGAAAAATGCCTGTCCTCTGATTTAATAGGTTGCCATACTTTCTCATCATCTAAATCACATACAGCTCAATAAATAAATTTCCTTTTTCAATAATAAATTTCTATACCCTTTACTTTAGCAAACAGACACAAATCAATAAATATTAAAGTCAGTGGTATTTCACCCTGTAAGGTCATGTCAGTCATTTAATCCAGGAATGTAGTCAGCATAGCTGCTTACAATCTCACCTTCTCAGATCAGTTTAGAGTAACAATAATAATAGCACCTTAGAATTTGCAACATGCATTATCTCAGTCAAGGAGCACAATAATCCTAAAGCAGAAACTCAGAAATTAATATTCACAATTTGTAATTGAAATTGGCATCCTCAAAGTGGTTAAGTGACTTGCCCATTGTCATCTCATCCATAAGCACCAGAAACAGGATTTGCAGCTGTATGAAACACTGTATGTACCATGTTAAGTTGTCACTGTGATGTCCCTAAGTGGGAGAAGGAGGAGTGCAAGTGGATGTGGGAACAGGACTTTATTAAGTGCCTACCGTGTGCTAAGGACTTTAAAAATATTCTCTCATTTAACTGAAGATATTGAGGCAAAATAAAGAAGGCATAGTTATGTTTCCACTTTAGACCTCATATACACACATCTATACATAATATATTAAAACCAACATTAAAGATGATTTAATTCATTAGCAAAGAACCAATATTTCTTTGCATGGTTTATGTTGTGATACCTTTCCCTAAACTCTGGCTTTACCTGGCTTTCCTGTTTGCTCCAAAAAGATTGACCTATGAAGGTAGAAAAATAGTATTTTTACCTAGCTAGAAAGATTTTCCCCCTTTCTGTTATCTACAGGATAGTTGGCCTCTTCATAAGCATGGGGCTTAACAACTTGACACTGAAACCAGCTCTTTTTATTTGTTAATGTGAGCCTTTCTTTCCCTTAGAGAAACAGAGCAGTGGTTGAAAGTAGGGATAAGTTTATACAATTTAAATCCATAATGAAGTTGTTAATTGCCTTTCAAAAACCAGTGCTCTTTTATGTAGATTGTTAGAAATGGAAAGAAAGTTGTTAGACATAACATTTGTAATAATTGAAGACTTGGTGGGTCAGCCTGGTGCCAATTAGAAAGATTTCTTTGTGGGCCACAATGAGATGTAGATCTGGGGCATAGCTCATAATACACACATTCTAATTACTCTTGCATTGAACACTGGGAAGTCCTGCATTTCCAAATATTTGATCAACATATCTCAAACAAAAATCATCAATCAGGCCTTTTACAGATCTCAATTTTTTTGAGTCTATTCTCCTCAACCTCAGTCTCCTTCCAACTTACCTCTTTACCTTAGATCAGTGGTCTCCCAGGCTAAAACATTTATTTTTCCCATCCCTTCAAATACCTATATTCTTTTAACAATGAATCCTTCCTTTCTAATTCATCAATCCTCTTTAATCTCACTGTCACCACCTTTCTCTAGAGTATTATGACTTCCATAGTTGGATTAGTTCAATATAAGGGACAATTTCATCTCTGCCTCAAAACCATTTTGTTTAGTCCTCCCAGATTAATCTTCCTAAAACATTATTGCATTTATTCATTCCCTTGATCAGGAATCTAAAGTTTATTTCATCTCAATAAGCATTTAGTAAGTACCCACTGTATGAAAGGAACTGTTCTAGGTGCTGGTGATACAAAAACCATCATGGAATTAGTACACAGAAATGTTTACATATAGAAATGATCTATTCAACAATATTCCTCTGTTTTTTGGCCCTGGCCTACCTTTTATCTTATTTCCCACCACAAAGACAAATGTTGCAGTCAGGCTATCTTCTCACTATTTTCTGAGCATTTTTTTTATCATTTCTACCTCTTTTGCTTTTATTCTTTTCTTTTATGCTTTTTGCCTGCCGGGTTCTTCCTGTTATGTTACCTTTCCATAGCTAACTCATCCTTCAAGGCCCAGTTCAAGCTCCGTCCCTTGAGTAAAACCATTTTTAAGTATATACCCAGTGAACTTCTAGACAGTACTATGTTTGATTGTTCTCTTATTTTTCCCTAACCAGACTCTAAACTAGGATGAAAATTTTTTTCCCCTAAATATTTGCTGATTGATTGACATGATGGAAAAATGCAATTTTATTATCAACAAGATCTCTTTGACTTTCTAAATGTTTCTTATAATTTGCATTTCTAATATTGAATCTTTCTCTGAGAAATGTTGGTTTGTTTCATTTGTATAAGCAGCATGCCTAGTAGTTATCTGTTAATATATTTCCTAGGAACTTTAGACTGTAAGAATTTACACAGTAATTTTAGTAGAGAAAAATATTGGTAGAAAATGGTAGTGAGAAATTCCTTTCTTTGCCACTCCTCAGTTGAAATTTAATAAGTATTTGTTCAGAAAGTTTATATATTGCATGTTTGTGGACGGATTTATAGTTGGAGAAATTTAGGTGTGGAGAAGTTAAGTGATTTACTCAAGGTTACCTTGGGGCAGTGTTTATTCAGACAGAGTTAAATAGAAAAATGAGTCAATTTGTAAAATACTTCAAGCCAAAAAACAATTCTTGGTTATATAGATGAGGAAAAATATCTTCCTCCATGAATTAAGGAATTGTTTTTTTTATTTGTTGGTGTAATGATCATAATAACAATTATTATTTTAAAGGCAAAAAGTCAGTTTGGATCTCATAGTGGCTCTGTCTATTTTCAATAAAGAATCCTAGAGAAGTTCAGAGATTTTCTTCCCTTTATGATTTTGGGTGGTGCATTGCCCTTTGGAGGCTAGAGGAGAGAATTAGGCAGATTATATTATATCATTTTTAGATGGAACATTTAATAATGTTTAAGCCAGGTCTTCCAAATCTGTTCTGAGAAAGGCTTTCTATTTCCATTAAACAGATTTATGGAGACCCTGAACATTAAACCTTCCTTATTCTTTTGCTTAGGGATTTGTGTTTAATTTTCTGGGATAGCATCCAATGATAACGTCTTAAGGGCTACAGTTCTCTAGAAGAGCTAAGAAAAGAAAATGTTCCATCATCTAAGTTTAGTGTCAGAGCTATGCTAACATTAAAATAAAGTGGACTAGGACTGAACACTCTAACTTTCACCTTGCAATACTCTGGATTCAGTGATGCCTTGGGTAGATGCATCCCAAGATTTCAGAGTTGGTAGGACCCTCAGAGACCATTTAATCCAGTCTATTCTTCAACAGGATTCCTTCTAAAAATCCCCAACAATCAATCACCTAGCCTCCAGTTTTTCAAAACTGTGGTATACAGAATTGCAGGTTCCAAAATGGGGTCCTTGTGAGCTTATAATTACTTCACTGAACCCTCTGGATCTTTTTTATACAAACTGTTTTCTAGCTGTATTCTCTAGGTATACCGTTTGCTTGGGGGTTTTTAAAATTTAAGAATAGAATCTTATCTATATTTCTTGTTTATGTTATTTAATTAGTTTCAGATCATCATTCTAGACTTGTAAAGATACCTTTGTCATTTAACCTGTTAACTCTTCCTTTCACACACAGAATTCTTAGTTCTGAGCTTAGATATAGATATAGACAGAGGTATGTTTATAAATGTTTATCAACCAGCTCTCTGTTTAAAAAAAAAACCAAACTTTTCAAATTTTTAGGTTTATTAAGAATTATTAACATTTTCTCCATCACTTTTTAAGGACTAGATAAAAGAATAAATAAGCTAAGCCCTGATTTGTGGCATTTGCCTGGTTCCAGAAATGTATGCTCACACTGAGATTTTAACTATCTGGTCATAGTTAGAGCTGGCTCCAGCACACCCCCTGGATATAGATATTAAAGTTCTGGGTCAGATAATAATGGTAATAAGACATTTATATAGTGCTTTGAGAATTACAGAGTGCTTTCCTAACAAAGTATTGTGAAGTAGACAATACAAATTTTGTTATTCTTAGTTATCTATAGGTATAGACTATTCATTTCAGTTTGCATTGACTGCTAGTACTTAGTTGTTTTTTTTTTCTGATTGAGGTATGAAATATTGAGTATAAAAAAATCAGAACCCCAATTTAGAAATTCCACTGTGTATTGTAATTTTTCAGTGTATGAGAGAAAAAAAAAAAACTGAAAGTATCTTGGTCTGGATTTTCCATATGAACTAGGGGTTTTTTACCCTTTTAAGAGAGAGCCAAGATGTGGAAAAGCAATTTCTTTGTAAATGTATTTGTATGTCAGCAGTTCTATTACATATTGCAAAGATAGATATATAGATAGATTGGTAGATAGTTGTATATTTTGTATGTGCACATGCGTGTGTGTGTGTGTGTGTATAAAGTTAGGTGGTACATTGAATGGATGGAACACCAAGCCTGGAGTCAGGAAAATCTAGGTTCAAATCTAGCCTTGGACACTTACTAGCTGTGTGACCCTGGGCAAGTTACTTAACCCTGTTTGTCTCAGTTTCCTCATCTATAAAATGAGCTGGAAAGGGAAATGGTAATCCACTCCAGTATCTCTGGCAAGAAAACCCTAAATGGGGTCATGAAGAGTCAGACAATATTAAAAAATAACTAAAACAAAAATGACACACACATATATAATATTAATAGTACTATTGGCATACATATATAATGAGTTTTTTGTATGTATCACATATATCTACTTGAAGAGAATTTGAAATAATTTCTACCACAATAATAAGGCTCTTTGAAACCTTTAATAGCTATTTTTAAAAAGGAAATCATTATAATCTTTTAGCCTTTGTTAATTACAGCATAAGTAAAGAGCAAAGTCATTGAAAACACATTCAAAGTTAAGTCTGTTGAATGCCATGCTGGAAAATAGGCTGATTACATAAGGTCTCTCTGAAAAAAAGCCTTTTGACCAATCATAAAATATTACTTCTACTTCATGGCACTTGAAAGAACAGCAGTAAACAACAAAAGGATTAGAAAAGTAACAGTTGATGATTGCAGTTTGCATACTCAGCCTAGTTTTCCAGAATGTTATACACACATACATATATGTATACACATATACATATTATATGTGTATACACACACACACACACACACACACATATATATATATGTTGTACACATTCTGAAATAATATCTAATCTCCTAGTTTATCCGATGCCCAATTTTCTGTGCTAGAATATCAGATTTGGAAGATACCATAAAAGTCAATAAGCCCAACCCAACCATTTTACAGATGGGGAAACTGAGACTTGGATATATTAAGTTATTTTCTCACTGTCATATAAAAAGTTTGTGATGGAACTTCAATTGGCAGCTGTCTTCCAGTTCCTAGCCTAATGTGTTTTCCTTACTATTTGATGACATTGCTTGGCTATACTGTATGGCTTCACAGACACCAGGGAAATCTGAAATATTAACCACTTCTTCAACTCATTACAATATTAGCACATTTGGCAATTTCTAAGAGGATATTAAAAAAAGAAGCCTGTACTGGAATTAAAAGTGTTGTCAAGTTTCTTATAGGACATATATTGGGATGAAAGAAAGAAAAACTGATAGTATCTAAATTTTTTATTAAAAAAATCAGACCTCTACCTAATTTATTTTTATAACGAGGTATTATCTGCCAGATGCCTCCTGCTGCCAGTGCATTTGATGAGTAATTTTTCAAGACCATAGCAATAATAAAACTCTAGTGAGATAGCAAAATAAACACTTACAACAAAAAAATACCTAAGTGCAAATGATAATGGTAGTATGTTTGCCTAGCAAGAATCATGCTTTCATATATAGTAGATACAAAGTTTCACCAAATGTGAAATGCTGCCCCACTCCACCCTCCCCACCTCCCATTCTTCAGACTATAACACTGTGATTTAATAGATAATCTTAGAAAATTGCTGTGGCCAAAGTATTCATCACACTATAGCTGACCTGATGATAAACCTATCATAACTTAGCTAGACTAGTCCAGGGATTATAGATGTGCAGTGTCTCATGGGGTCTAGATTCAAAGACTGTCTAAAGTTCTACAGAACTTTTGTTGTAGCTACATATTATTCTGCCCAGAGTCACCTCCATGCCATGATGATGCTTTAAAATAGGACCAAACTGGAGGAGCAGTGCCACTTTTAGTGATAATTTTGTAAAAGGGCCTTATAAAATAATAGAACTGAATGGTTGACAATGGTATTGGTAGTTGAATGAGTACTCCACATGGACAAAAACACAGGACACAGTTGACTGGTGACATGAATTATCAATTAAGAAACAACCCCCTCCACCATGATATCCTTACTTGAATTGCTTAGGAAAGCAGAAATACTTTTTTATTATTGAATTAATTAATTTATCTATACAGTATATGTTTTAAAAATATCACTGTTCAAGTATTTTGTTATTCAAATCACAGCTGACTTCTGATGGGCCCTGAGAGTTAGTTCATATTTCCTATGACTAATTTAGTAGCATGGCATAATGGATAAGGCCCTAGACAAGAAACATGTCTAGGTTAGAAACCCACTTCAGACTCATTGGGTGATCTTGGGCAAATCACTTAAAATATCTCAGGCTCAATTTCCTTACCTGTAAAATGGGAAACAATATACTTGAAGCACTTACTTCACAGGGGGAGGCTCCAATGACATAATGAATGTGAAGGAGTTTGCACGTCTTAAAGCATTATATAAATGCCAGTTATTATTGTTAAATATTTCAAAGTTCCATGGCTCCCTTCATGTATGTACTTCTTCCACCAATGAGATCACAGCCTTTCCATGTCACTGTAGGCAGTTCCATGAATTGCTGTGGTCAGAACAGTTATATTAGCTCATAAGCCACCTCTAGAGATGTCTTTGAACTTAACTAGACTGGTTTTTAGACACCAAATATGGAATCTATCACCAGGCCCATATTCAAAACTTTTTGATCATGGTAGTACTTGGTGGGACTTTCACTTTACTGGCAGCCTTTGGGAAACCAGGGTCATCTCCACTCCATCATGTGGGCAGTGAGAGATAAGGGGTTTGGCCCTGTGCCTAGACTTAGAAAGAGAATTTCAATTCTTCCCTCAGTTACTTATTAGCTGCATGACTCCAAGCAAGTCCCTTAGTATCTCTCAGTTTCTGTAAAGCTGTAATTGTTATAGAACTTGCTTCACAGGGTTGTTGTGATAATCAAATAAGATGCATGTAAGTAAAGTGGTTTGCAAATCTTAGAAGGCTGTTTAAATGTTAGCTAATAATGAATGAGGTATCTGAGTTACAGGTAGCTATGTGGTATATTGAATAGGGTGCTGTCCTTGGAGACAGGATGACTTGGGTTCAAATTCTGTCTTAGACTGTTACTATCTGTAGGTCCCTTAATGCCTCTGAGTCTCGGTTTCTTCATCTGTTAAAAAGGAATAATAAAATCATCTACCTCAAAGGGTTCTTGTTGTGAGGACCAAATTAGATAACACATAAAGAGATTTCCAAACTTTAAAACATTATATAAACACTGTCTATTATTATCTGAGTGAGACTCTAGTGGAGGATTCCTCTTCTATCTTCTGTTTTATTACACTCATGGAGTCATAAGAGTTTTGTTATAACTTGATAATGTATTCTAGTCAACGTTAAATGTGACACATTTACCCCTCTGATTCAGGTTAATTGAAGAAAATGTGACCAACTGTTTTAGGGTCTGACTTTTCTCAATCAGAGGTGTCAAGCCCACAGTTAGCAAAACTCCTAGTACTACCAGAACCAGATTAAAACGTAACTGAGACATGTTTAACAGATAAATTTTTTAAACTACAACATAGATAATGTTAATATATGATTTTGCAAGTGAATATGTTGCTGCTTACAAGGATCCATTTCTATTTAAGTTTGACACCCATGTAACCATGTCTTCATATAGCCACTGCAATGGCTTCAGCATGGCTAGGGGAGCCATCGGAGAGTTGATACAGGTCAAGAATAGATTTTTATGTTCCGTCCAGAGGATAGCCTTTATAACTGCTCATCATTACAGCCTGCCTGGTCACTTTTGCTGAATAAGTCTAAAGGTGTCTCTATAACTTTCTTTGTGTGGAAACAATCATCATTTAAAACCTTTCAGAGCAGTAAGTATACCATAACACTGCCATTTGGGTGTTATAAACTAGCATGTTCAAATCCTCCAGGAATTGTTCCTCTAGAAATTCTTTATATCCTGTACTGTTTCAGAGTCAAATGCGCTACTTCATTTAATTAAGGAGTAACTAAAGCAAGCAGTAATTTAAGCTTAATAATTGAACAGTTAATTAAGAAAAGTGCAGGTTATTTTCTGGGGATTAATGTCTGAGGGGGAAGAACTAATAGCCCAATTCACTGGATGGAGACGACTCTATCCAGTGAATTGTGCTTGGTATTGAATGTTTTCATTTCCCATGGCCAAGCAGTTTGATCAAAGTTTAGACACAGGATACCAGCAAATCAGTGTTTTGGCCACTAGTAAAGGACCTTAAGTAGAGAGCTCAACCCTATCTCTTCTTCCCCTCCCTCCCTGCTTTAATATACAGTGCTTGAGGAAGACTTCAATTGGTTGTTTAGCGAATCAGTTTCTTTATCTGATCCTTAAAACCTGATCTGGATTCTACCTAGGGCTATGCCTATATAGATTACACAAAGGATCAAGTAACCCAAAGTATCCTTTTTTGTGTGTGTAATTTAAAAAAAATTATAGAACAGCTCCTAAACACTTTTTTTGGTAGATGTATCTGGAAAATTGCATTTTTTCCTCATGTTCTAAAGGAGATTTTGTATATTGTTAATTGTGACACACGTGTATATGTGTACACAACTGTATTATGTATAAGTGTATATAATACATATGTGTATGTGTGTCTATTTACATATATAATTACTGCTCATTAACAGATTATTTCTCCTTGTCATTGTTAACCTATTTCAATCATTCCCTGGAAAAATGTGGGAGTCTTCTGGAAATACATTTGTAGTATTAATCCCATAGTAAAATACTGCACAGTTCTGTTGCTGAGTAGACGTAATATTCACCACACATTTACCCTCCAGATTCTCACCTTCTCTGAAATTTATAGTCCTAGACAATAGCCTGGAGTATTAGAGTAGCCTAGAGAGTTCAAGTGACTTGCCCAGGGTTCCGTACTCCATTTCTGTCAGAAAAATCAAGTTCCTCTTGGATTTAATAGTGAGTGCATATCCCATACCATGCTACCTATCCAATGGGTATGAAGGCAAAATATTTATTAAAATAATTTTGCTATTAGCATAACTGACCTAATTATATCTTTCTCTTCTCAAATTAATAATGGTATCTTATAATCTACATAATTTTATGGCACTTGAACCCCCCCATGGGTGTAATTTTCCAGCTTGGAAAGACATACTAGAATGGTGAGCTATTATTAAATGGATTATAGAGCTGATAATATTTATTTTCTACTTTTCCTTGGGCTAATTTTCCAACCCTGAAGACATGTTTGAAGGGTTGTCCATTTTATGTTAATATAATTTATTGGACAACTCAAAGAGTATTAGTAGTGTGGTATTACCAAGCAGTTCTGGATATATTTACTACTTTCATTGCTATTTTTCTGATGCATTGATTTTAATAATCACTCAGGTGCCTCTAGCTGTAGAAAAAGATACTGCAAATTATAATATAGAGGTTCTGTGGGAATATATTTAATACCTTTAGTCCACTAATACAGAGATGGTTTACATGCTTTTCTAAGTATGGCTGAAGTTAGTATCATATAGAATAAAGGTTACCAGGTTGTTCTTGAGGATGGGATCATGAAATTAGAAGGGATATTGATAGAAATTTGAGCAGACTTCTGGAATGATATTTCATTGAGCTGTTGAGAATTTGTGTAATTTGTTTTGGGGACTTCATGCGTATTCCATAGTTATTACTATGTAATGGTAGAAGCTTATTTATTAGTCCACACAATGAATGTTTAACATTTTGAACTATAAATACATTTTTATTTATTTATACTATGTTAATGGCAGAAATTCACAAGATGCCATCTTTTCATTGTAGCCTTTGAACAACTAGTTAAGTACCCAAGTAACATAATACATTATTGGTCTAGTCTAAACTAACAACAGCTCTGTTGTTTCAATGATGTGTACATTAGTAAAACCATGATAAGGAAAATCCTATTGTGTACAACTTTGGTACAAATGTGGCAGTCTTTCTCCTTTTCCAGCTGTGGCTAAATGCTCCTCAGAAACAGAATTCATTAGTAGCCTATAAAAATATTGGATATATTATTTTTTCTTCCAAAATTTGAAAACTTCTTATTAGGCAAAGGCCATAGCACAGGATGCTTTTGATTTTACCCATGCCAGACATTCAGGAACATCCAAGAAGGAAGTGGGGACATTCTGTTTCCTCTGTGGTTTGGTATGCCTCTGCTCCCCATTTTAAGGGTTCTTCTTTTTCCTGTGTGTACCTGCCTTAGTTACATTTCAGCATCTAGCCAATTCTGACAAGTAATCTGACAGTTTTTAGCACGCTTTGTTTATTAGGGAATACTCCATAATAAGTTTTTCCCCCACCATGGAAAAATTCATCTTCACATAAATAGTCATTAGCTAAGTTATGGAATTGTTGTATATGTTCGCTGCTTTTATCAACATATATATATAATTCATTGGCATTGTTTGGCAACTTATTTTGCCTTCTTCATTGCAATTTCCCACTCCCATTTTCACTTTGTTTTGTATTTGTCTCATGTAACCCATGAAATAAACACAAGGGAAGATAACGAAAAATGAGATTGTTGATATTCAAGATGGAAAGGAACTGCACCACTGTTTCTGTCATGATTTAATTAGCACTACAGGGTATATTAATTCACCCTCAGATGATTTTGCTTCTCTTGCCCTCAAAAGTTGTTGGTTGTTGTTGTTTTTTATTTCTATCAATGTGACATAGTGAAAAGGATGGTTTATTGGGAAACAGGAGACCTGGGTTCTAATTTTCCCCTTGTAACTAAACAGCTATTCCACTTCAGTTTTCTAGTTCTTCATTTGCTTTTCTGTATGATAAATCTAGATGATAGCTAAGATTGCTTCCAGCTTTAAAATTCTTTGATGCTAATTTATGAGTATAGCAATAAATAACAACCAGGAATTTATGGCAGTCATTTCCTACCAAAACTAATCAGCAAGAATAAAAACTTGCTACCTCATGTGGATAGCATCTTTTCATGGAAAGGAGATTTTGAACATTATTCACTATACTTTGAGAACTTCATGGTGTGGCATCAAAAAGAAAAAAAAATCCAGCATTTTTTCATGCTGAACTATCATCTGAATTGTTTAGAATGATCCTTACAATTATATTCTACCTAGGTACATTTCAAGTTACTTATCTTTTTATTTATTTTTTTTGGAGAGGGGTATATATATATATATATATATATATATATAATATGATGGTGCAATATGAATTTTTAAAGCCATTAGGCATTTTGAAAGTAAAATGTCTCCAAATATTTATATTTATAACAAAGACATTGAATTACTTATTTAATGTAAGATTCCCCCAAAGTAATTGTAAAATGTCCTGGGAAGCCAAATGCCTATTTTTGCCATAATACAGCACTTTACAATAATGTAGATCCTAAAGGCTTATATCTCCAAATAATCACAGTATACTTATGCTTTCCAGACATATGCACTATACATACTAATAGTTTTGAAGTGAGAGATGTCTGTATTCCAGTAATATAAGGGCCACATTCATTTTCACCATTTCTGACCAGGGAGAGCATAGTAATAACAAAAGGCAATAATATTGGTCCCCTTTCTACCTTACTTTTCCTTGCAAGACCCCTTCAGTAGTCCCCAGTTGGTTTAGTCCAAAAGGACCTTTTCTGAGGTCTTGATGTTTTATAGAACAATTGACATGTAGTGAGCCATCAATGGTTCCAAGCTCTGGACATTGTTAACATTGATCATTAGTTTATGTTAAAATTACTCTTAATGATGTTGTAACTAATGTTTAGCTTTCTTAAAAGAAAACAATTTTTAGGACCATTGCTAAATTAAATCCCTAAAGATTAGCATTATTAGCACTTCAGGTATATGAGTAACACCTCTTTTAATGGGCATTTTCCCTGTTACTTGATAAGATTTTTTTCCATCACCAACATCCTTTCCCTATTCATGACTATAAACTTCTTAAGAGCATATGTCTTATTCATACTTATTTCTCCCACGATGCCCTCATAGTTTCATATAGATAGTGAATTCTTAGTCAATATAGGTTGAATTGAATTATTAAATAATAATATCCA
This sequence comes from Dromiciops gliroides, assembly GCF_019393635.1. Taxonomy (NCBI): domain Eukaryota; kingdom Metazoa; phylum Chordata; class Mammalia; order Microbiotheria; family Microbiotheriidae; genus Dromiciops; species Dromiciops gliroides. The sequence continues at coordinate 268,337,062 of NC_057861.1, read as the reverse complement.
GAGTTTGTTCTTTATTTGCAATTTTCTAAATTAAATCATTTGTTTCAACATAAGTTCCTTAAAAACAACCAAAATCAGAAACCTGTATATTATAATGGCTTTTATCTTAAAATATACCAAATGCCGACCTTCATTTTCCTAGTCATACTACTTTTTCTGAAATACTTTTGCATAGACATTATTTGTAAATACAATGTAGGCCAGTGTGAAAAGTGTGAAGAGAATTGGGAATCTATATCTTTACCAAGCAGGATTCATATCATTTATGTTCTTGTCAAAGATGTTAACAAACTGTAGTAGAATAAACATATTTTAACAAATTTAATACCAAATCAGTCTGGCTTCCTTTTGTGCTGATCTCTTACATCATTTATTTGCCTGCAAATAACCTTTGATAGATCTCATAATTGTTGAAGAAACCACATGGCATAAATGATGGTATTGACTAGTAAAGACCAAAGGTTGAGCTTTATGTATTTTATAGCTTGTTTCAACCTCTGTTACTGAGAAACAGCTATAAAACATCTGCCACCTGTTCTTGTATATATTTGTTTGTATTTTTTTTAAACAAAGTGAGGTGATTGAACAAATATTAACCCTTTAGCCTGTTCTCTAGTGGAACAGTAACTATAGTGTACATTTCATGATTATCCACTAAGTTGGATAAGGCATTTATTAAGCACTTACTATGTACCAAGTATTGTGCAAGCACTGCAGATAAAAACCAAAACTACACGGGAGTCCTATTCTCAAGGAAATTTAAATTATAACACAGGAGGAACAAGCATTAAGGGTAGTTGGAAAGGATGTTGCCTGGGGAGAGAGAGGGCAAATGGTGTGGAGGTAGAACGAGAACAGAGTGTGATCTGGAAGTGAGGTGAGCAGCAAGGCTAGCTAGGGTTTCTTTAACAAGCTATTCAGTCATGGATTTACCAGCCATAAGTTTGAGACTGAAATCATATTTAGAGGGCAAGGCAACTGGTGTGGAAGTGGAAAGTCATGGGAGGGACTGAATTTATGGATAATTCTAAATAATCTAGTTATATCTCTTCATTTTATAGAAGAGTATAAATAATTGTCCAGAGTTACTTAGTTAGTTTCACAGCTCATATTAGAACCCATTGTCTTACCTATGGTAACAAAGGGAGCAGTAAAGTCATACCCAGTCCGGTTTTCATTCATTTTTTTTCTTAAATTTTGAGTTCTGAATTTTCTCCCTCCCTCTCCTCTCCCCACCCCTTAAGAAGGCAAGCAATGTAATATGAATTATCCATGTGAAATACATGCAAAACATAAAGTTTGTTTTCTTGTATCCAGATCCCCTTGGGGAACTGGAAAACCCAGAGCCAAAGGAAGAGGCTTTAACCCAGGTTCTCTTAGCTAAGTGATATGCTTGTCATCTATGAAACTTATTGACAAACCTAAGATAGCGTGGAGATGGCTTCTTCTGGCAGATGTTAACTACTTCTTTTGCCCAAATGGGATCACAAAGAGTCAGACATGATCAAAACAACTGAATGACACAAACAACTACAGCAGTTTGTGGCTAGGAAAGAACTGTTTTCCCAGTTTTTTATCTTAAATATAGTAGAAAATCGGGGAGGGGGCCAACAAAAAAAAAAAGTAAAATGCTACATAATTTAAAAAATCTCTTTCCATTTTTCTTGTGACGATACATGGAGTGTTTGGCCATGTAGTGAATTGGTCCACAGTGTGTCTTATTAAATCATTTTGTCTGTCTAACAATTAGTACTACTTTCTAGGCCTTCTTTTCTCTACATAATGTTCCTTGCACCCAGCTAGGCGGTGCAGTGGATATAGTTGCCAGGGGCTGGAGTCAAGGAAAACCTGAGTTCAAATACAGCTAGATACTCACTAGATTGTGTGACCCTGCACAAGTTCTGTTTGCCTCATTTTCCTCACCTATAAAGTGGTGATCATAGCAGCACTCACCTTTCAGCATTGTCATGAGATTAGATGGGATAATATTTGTAAAGTGTTATACATGTAGTTAATAAATGTTTATTCTCTTCCTTGCTGGTTACTGAAGAAGCTCAAATGAGATTGTCAGTACTAGGGCCTAGTCTTGTGTATATACACATACACATATGTAATATGGTGTGTGTCTAGATATATGTATGTGTGTAAAGTTTAGAGATTTTTAAAACCTGGTATTTTTATTCACTATATGCCTTTTGAATTATCTACAAGTCATTTTTAAAATTTGCACACTTTCTTGATAATCTTTGCTGACTCATATTTAAACTGAATCAGTTACTCAGAATGAAAAGTAAGTCCTTGACTGGACTGGCACAAGAGCCATTATGAGTTCTGTTAGGGAATAAAACTAGGGCATCTTCTAAGTGGTAAAGCCTACCTGATCTTGGTCTTCTTTTTTTTTTTTTTTTTTGGTGAGGCAATTGAGGTTAGTGACTTGCCAGGGTCACACGCTAGTAAGTGTTAAGTGTCTGAGGCGCTGGATTTGAACTCAGGTCCTCCTGACTCCAGGGCCGGTGCTCTATCCACTGTGCCACCTAGCTGCCCTTTTTTTATTTTTATTTTTTTTTACTTTTTTATTTTTTTTCTGAGGTCGGATTTGAACTCAGGTCTCCTGACTCAGGGCTGGCACTCTATCACTGTGCCACCTAGCTGCCCCCTTGGTCTTCTTAAAAACAAATTTCTTCTGTGGAGCTGTTCTCCAAATAAGTATCTTGACTGACCTATTAATAAGTTAGGTTCTCACCCTGCCTTGTCTTTGACATAAAATATGGAAGGATTAAAATAACCCACAACTTTGAAGTTCGATAACCTAGTGAAGTTTATAAATAGGCCGTTTTAGCTTTTGCCTTAAAATTCTATTAATACTGCAGGTTTTCTTAGATCAATTTTGGGGGTGGGGGCTGTAATCATGTGGATGGTAGTTTATGCATTTAAAAAAACATTATTCTGAGAAAATGGCCAGAGTTTGCATCAGTCTGTCAAAGCGGGGGCCAGGACACCAAAACAAGGTATTAGAACACCTGAAACAAACAACCAACTACATCATAACCTCTCAAATTTACCTCCCCTCCATCTACTTGGCCAAATTGTTGAGAGGGTTGGAAGACTGAAGAGAGCATAGACCAGAGAAAAGGAGATACTGAGCTTGGGTAATGAGGAAGAAGAAGACTGATTAGACTGGGAAAGAACTGTGTTCTAGAAAAGTGAACAAGAACCTATGTGGTAGAAAGTGGGATATAACCAGCTCTAGCCATAGTTACCAGCCATTACCACAGTGTCTCATACATAGCAGGAGCTTAAACTTACTATATGGTGTGGGTGCCTGGGTCAGATGCTTGGCGTAGGTGCAGCAGTAGGAAAGGAAGTCAGAGATGTAAAGATGGTGAGAATTCCTCAGTGAGGGTGGAGAAGAGAAAGGGTGGGAACTCAGGACTATTGAGACTTTCTGGATACCCAGATGTGGCACTTACCTCAGTGATCTGGATATATAAGGTACTATTTACATTTCATGAAGAACTAGTATAAAGTTTTAAATTTTTTCTTTTTAATGAGTTTCTTATGTTAAATGAACCAATGAATCATCAGAGAAAAAGAAAATACTATCAAAGTTGTGCTTCTTCACTATTAAAACCCAGGTGTTAAGATGTATGTTGAGAGTAGGGAGAGAGAAAGCCCCAACCCCTACTGAGTTATGTAAAAAGGGAAAAGTAGAAAATAACCTCTCCAGTTGCTAACACAATTTGATGGGAAGAGAGGTTGGAGGCCTTTATATTTTGGATCCCTTTTACTCGCTGGTGCCTACAGTAATCCCCTTGCTTTTGAAACAGTTCCATAAGGCAGTGCCACCATTACGTGCCTTCCACACACTCCCTCCCTACAAGGGAACCATTTTACTAGGGTTTGCCAAGGTCAACTCCTCTGTTTTTCACATAGTGATGCATTTTCCTTGACAAATAATGATCTGAAATATGGATTAGCAGATATGGGAGTCTTCTGGAATCACAATAAAAGACCATGTTATCTATTTAGTCAGTAAAATAGTGACTGTTTGGAAACACATCAAGATAGGTATTGTTAGTGGAGGGTTTTTTTTTTTAATTTACCCTTGGTTTTTTTTTCTTTCTATTCAGTTTTGGTATCCATAGTGCATGCTCTAATTCCACAGTGACAATATTAATAATATTTTTTTTTTTTTAGTGAGAGCAATTGGGGTTAAGTGACTTGCCCAGGTCACACAGCTAGTAAGTGTTAGTGTCTGAGGCCGGATTTGAACTCAGGAACTCCTGACTTCAGGGCGGTGCTCTATCCACTGTGCCACCTAGCTGCCCCGACAATATAATTTTAAAAAAAATTTTATTTTTGCAGGCAATGAAGGCTAAGTGACTTGCCCAGGGTCACACAGCTAGTAAGTGTTAAGTGTCTGAGGTCGAATTTGAACTCAGTCCTCCTAATCCAAGGCCTGTGCTTTATCCACTGCACACACCTAGCTGCCTGACAATATAATTTAAAGGTTATTGTTTATTATCTCCTTGAATTTGGGAGGTTAGGTGCCTTTATTTTCTATGTTAGCCAGCTAAAAGTACTGATTAAGTTAAAAAAATCTGTAATACACTAACTGATGTCGCAGAATGTTAGGAAAGTAAGGAGATGAAATGTTTCCTGTCCTCTGGGACAGTGAAGGAAGATCACATTTGGGTTCATAGAACCATAGATTTAGAACTGGAAAAGGATCTTAAAGGTTATCTATCCAACCCCCTATCTTTAGTTATGGGGAAACTGATGACAAGACAGAATAAGTAATTCATCCATGATCACATAGGTAATTAGCACAACTGAATTCGAGCCTGAGTCCTCATTCCCAGTCAAACTATACTACTTGTCCACCAAAGGCAGGGATGGAAATTCATGGAAACTGTCACCTTTGATACCAACTCTAATCTCTGTGACAATAGGAATGCATGAAAAATCCAGTATTATAAAAGGTAACATAAAGTAGCATTTGATATCTTCCTACAGTTGGCATTGTTTTGGTCTTTTGTTGCATTTCTGGACTGGGCAATGGAAATAACAAAGTGAATTTCTAGATAGAATTTTAAGAAAATGAGTACTAACTGAATCTTGAAATAAACAGATCCATTATGGAGAAGGGAACTTTGCATCATGTAATACTGAACCTATTTGGATACCTGCATCTTAAACACATAGTCTGCAAGTATTGGAACATAGGGTGTGAAAGAAATTCTTAATGTCTTGAACAGTATGGCTTTTAGAGAGAGGTATGAAAACTCCTATCAGCTTCCACATAAAAGCTTCAGATTACCTGAATACATTTGATTTAATGACATAGTTTAGCCTGATCATGTGTCTATGGAAAAGTTGCTATGCCCCACTTTCTTCCTCTTTATATTTAAATCTTCCAAAGAAATTGAAAATATATAAAACTGCAAAAGTGTCCTGCTATTGTAATAGTAGTAGTGGTAGTGGTAATAGTGATTATGTCTCATGTATAATGTTTTAAAGTCTATAAAGCACATTATTTCATTTGATTTAATATGGCAGAAAGAAGACCACCATACCAAATACCAACAATTCTTGCTCAATGGGAAAGTCTGTTTTTTCATTAAAGTATTTTATTATTTTCCAGTTACATGTAGAGATAGTTTTCAACATTTGTTTTTATAAGATTTCTAGTTTCAAATTTTTCTCCCTCCCTCCCCCCTCCCCAAGACAGCAAGCAATCTGATATAGGTTACATATGTACAATCACAATAAACATATTTCTACATTAGTCATGCTGTAAAAGAAGAATCAGAGCAAAAAGGAAAAACCTCAAAAAAGAAAAACAAAAAAATAGAAATAATATGGTTCAATCTGCACCTAGATTCCATAGTTCTTTTCTGGATTTGGAGAGCATTTTTCATCATGAGTCCTTTGGAACTATCTTGGACCACTGTATTGCTGAGAAGAGTCAAGTATGTCACAGTTGATCAACACACAATGTTGTTGATACTGCGTACAATGTTCTCCTAGTTCTGCTCAACTCACTCAGCATCAGTTCATGGAAGTCCTTCCAGGTTTCTCTGAAATCTGCCTGCTCATTGTTTCTTATACCACAATAGAATTCCATTACATTCATGTACCACAACTTGTTCCGCCATTCCCCAATTGATGGACATCCCCTCAATTTCCAATTCCTTGCCACCACAAAAAGAGCAGGTATAAATATTTTTGTACATGTGGATCCTTTTCCCTTTTTTTATGATCTCTGGGGAAAAGACCTAATAGTGGTATTGCTGGGTCAAAGGGCATGTACAGATTTATAGCCCTTTGGGCATAGTTACAAATTGCTCTCCAGAATGGTTTGATCAGTAATGGGAAAGTCTTAACATCAGTCTCTTGATTATCTTTTCTCTGACCTCTCATTCCCTTACCTACTCATTTTGTTGTATTCTCATTAATTTCATATTTCCTCTGCAGCCCCTGACCCCCATCCCTCTTTTGTTGCCTTTGCTTAGTTTTTTAAAATTAATTAATAGTTTCTATTTAATTTCCCTTTCACCCCAGGCAAAAAGGAAAAGAAAAACCTCTTAATAAATATTCATAGTCAAACAAAAAATCCCACATTGACCATATCTTAACAATATGTGTCTTATTCTGTATCTTTAGTCTGTCACCTCTCTGTCAGAAGGTGGGGAAGCTTGTCTTACTATCGCTTCTCCAGAATTATTGTGGTCATTATATTGCTCTAGTTCTTAAATATTTGAAAATTGTTTATCTTTATAGTGTTGTGGTTTACTGTATACATTTTCTTCTGGTTCTGCTCACTTCACTCTTACACAGTCTTCCAAGACTTCTTGTAAAACCATCTCTTTCATCATTTCATATAGCACAATAGTATTTCATTAAATTGATATGCCATAATTTGTTTTAGCATTCCCCTGTTGTTTCCAAATATTTGACAATAAAAAAACTTCTATAAATCTTTTTGTACATATCCTTATGTGTTTGCTCTCTTTGAAGTATAGTCCTAGACTGATATTGCTGGATTGAAGGGCATTACACAGTTTAGTAACATTTTTGCCATGGTTCTTAAAGGCTTTCCATAATGGCCAAACCATTTCATAGCTTCACCAATAATGCATTAATGTATCTGTTTTCCAACACTCCACCAACATTTATAATGTTCTTTTTTGTCACCTTTGACAATCCACTGAGTGTGGTTTGCATTAATTTGCTTTTCTCTGATCATTGATGATTTGGCATTTTTTCATATGGCTATTGATGCCTGATTTCTTCTTCTAAAAACTGCCTATTCATTTCTTTTTACCACTTAGGAATTGGAAAATGGCTCTTCTTCCTATAAATTTTAATCAGTTCCTTATACAGGGAATTCTGAAAGGCTTAGTGTATTTTTAAGCTTTGATATATTAAAACTCCACTAAGCCTTTTGAAACACTTCATATCCTGCATTTCTTTAGTTTCATTTTTAAATGAAATTCTCTTTATTACCTCCACAAGAATCTTCTCAATATTTATTCTCTTTAGTAGAAAGCCATCTCCAGTGAAGGAGTATGGACACAGAAAAAGCAGAGAAAGAGTTTTTAAGTGTTCTTTATTTTGCAGCAGCACTTTTTTTTGTCAGACACTGTGCTTAGCTCTTTGCAAATATTTCATTTGATCCGCACAACAACCCTGAGAGATTCATGCTCTTAGGATACCCATTTTACAGTGATGGAAACTGAGACAAGCAGAAGTTAAGTGACTTGCCCAAAGTCACACAGCTGGAAAGTGTATGAAGGATATACCTGAAAGTACCTAATTAAGATGAACTAAAAGTGATGTAAATGCTACTTGTTTCAGATAAAAACAGCAGGTGATCTATTTTGAACTTTGAGACTATTCTGTTGGGACTTCTTCAAAAACTTTGTACATGATGTGGGAGCAATGTGGCTTTTCATATTATGATGTATATTTTGAACTCATTTTCTTGATTTGAGGCTCAGTTTTATATACACTGTATCACCTAGTAATAAGTAATAAGCAAACAAATTATCTGAACAAAGGAAATTTTAAAAGATAAGAACATTTCTCTTGTATCTCCAGAATATTAAGTTTTCTAAGTCAGGGACATCCATTCCTCCCTATAACAATAACATCAAAGATAAAAATCTTTCTAGTTATCTCCTTTTTAAGGGAAGTATAAATTGATTTCAAATTTAGCATACCAAAGGCCCCTACACCAGAAGTCACATTAGAGGATATATTTTCTATCATCTTAATTTATTTCTTTTTTTGGTTTAGTTTTGGTTTTGGTTTTTGGTTTTTGGTTTTGGGCAGGGCAATGAGGGTTAAGTGACTTGCCCATGGTCACACAGCTAGTAAGTGTCAAGTGTCTGAGGCCGGATTTGAACTCAGGTACTCCTGAATCCAGGGCCAGTGCCCTATCCACTGCACCACCTAGATGCCTGATTCTCTATACATATATGAATGCAGTTACACATGAGTATAAATATGTCTATAAACACACACATGTATGTGTTTATATATGTATATGTACACATATGTATTCTACACATATGTGTGTGTGCATGTATGCGTATGTGTGTATATATATGTATATGTATATATGTATGTATATATATGTGTGTGTGTGTATATATATATATATATATATATATATATATATAAAGAAATGTATGGAATCATAGTATAAGTTGAGGTGGAACAGGAATACTTAAAGAAAAGCCCTACCAATTCTTTGATCTTATCTCCAAAAACAGAATCTTTAAAATCCATTTCATTTTAAATTGAATGGAGGAGTACTAAAATTCTGTACTGCTTAATAATATACTGTTCATAAGACAGTTGATTTAAGAATAAAGCTAGTTTGTCTTGGACCCCATCCAAGGAAGCTTCATTATTGAAGTTGCAAAAATATCTCATTTTAAGACAATGTCTTACAAAGCAATTCCACCACGTGGAGCACAAGGATGGCATTACATCTGTTATATCTATATATAGTTTCTTGGGATCCATGAGGATTAATTAGACGATCACATCTGTAAAATGCTTTGAGTTCCTTAGAGAGAAACATAAGTTACTATCTTTATGTCCTGGGTCTGAGCTCATATCTTGGCCTTGCAATAATAATGTAAGTGATGTTAAATCAGCTTATGAGTTGGATAGAATTGTTAATTAAATAGATGTCATTTAAAAATTTTTTATTTGTACTTGAGTTTTAATAGACTTGTAAGGGATAACTATAATGATGCATTTTTAGATGTAGATCTCCACATGTAACTATTAGATGAAAGGTGAAACCAAGATTCTCATCACTTAATGCATTTAAGGTTTCCATGGGCTTTCCCCTAATCAGATCTAACAAAATTCTAACTCAGATAACTGCATTTTTTGCTTGCATTGTTTATATTGCCTTAATAAAGTACAAGCAGTTCTCTTTTCTGTTTTAAACCAACATATGATATTTGTTTCATATTCGACTCAGTTCTACACCCAGTTATTGAGGTAACTAACTCACTTTAGGTAAAGATGTATTCCTGAAAAGTCATATGAAAACCAAATAACTTTAAGTATCTAAGGGAAATTTGCTATTTTATAAAACCCTATGGCAAACTATTTTGCAAAGTTATGACTAGATAAAATAAAGGATCAATTCTTGTTTTGTTATTCTTTAGCATTTAGTATTTAGTGAACTTCTCTGAGAGAAGCATCATGTGGTAGATAAAAAGTAGGCAGGAAGAAGTGATTTCAAGTCCTATCAGACACATAACAGTATGTGATCCTGGGTAAGTCACTTAAAGATTCAGTGTTCAGGGCAATCATTTGTCTAAGAAGGTAAATTGAGGGAAGGTACAGGTCTTCATTAATAGAAGCAATTTTCTTAACTGGGAGCCATTGAAATAAATGAAAGATACAGTTCCTAATCCTCTTATGAGCGCCCCCACCTCAACAAACCAAACAAACCAAAACAAAATGGTGCCGTGGGCAACCATATGGATTCAGTACTAGATGTAGGTCTGGGAAGTGAATTATGAGGAAGAATTATATTATAAGCACTACTAAAAAATAACAAAATGAAAGTTCATTGAATGTATAGTAAGAAGACTTTAGAGGTCACCTAGTATAACCCCCCTCAATTAACATATAAGGAATGGGGCCTTGGGGACTAGAGAACAATTTCAAGGCATAGGACAAATAACCCATATAACTGATTCAACAATTCATATATCCAGGACATAAAGATCTTTTCAATTCCAATGTTCTTCAAGTAATGCTATGTGAATATGAAGCATGGAATGCCACAGTTTCCAAAAAGTTAAGGTCATTTAAAGGGAAATGGAGAGATATATAGTGAATAAGAATAGGCTGTGGAGTATTACCTATAAATACATATGTGAAAGAAATTATTTAAATTATATTAACCAAGAAATGTACAACCCGAAAAGGAGACGACTAAGTTAGGTATGAGAAATGGGAAGGAAGGGGGCAGTTAAGTGACGCAGTGCCTGAAGAACCAGCCATGGATTCAGGAGGACCTGAGTTCAAATCCAGGCTCAGACACTTGACACTTACTAGCTGTGTGATCCTGGGCAAGTCACTTAACCCTCAATGCCCTGCATAAAAAAGAAAGAAAAGAAAAGAAAAGAAAAGACAAGACAAGACAAGACAGGAAGGGAATGATGGACTGTTTATGTGATCCATTGGTGCTCCTCGGTATCAGAAGATTTAAAGAAGGTTCCTAGCATGTTGGATGGATCCCTTATGGAGGAATTGTAGGAAGGCTGTGAACAAGAGGTGCATGGACTGAGAAGATTTGGGGTGGGTGGTGAGTCTCGTCTTTGGAAGGAGGACGAGCTTTGGGGAAACAATTTATCAGTTGAAGGAATCTCAAGGCAACAAAGTAAAGAAGTGTGTCATAGTGTGATTCAAGGCTATATGCAAAATTCTAGAGGAATTCTGTGGGAAAGATCACAATGAATTAACCTAGATATAGCACAAAAAGTGATAGGATTCCTGTTTTTCACATTTCCAAGAATTTGTGGGAATTTTTTTAAAAAAAGTATTAGAGAACTTGACTAGAAGGTTCTAAGATTTTGAGAGGAAATAAAATGACAGAAAGAAAAAAAAAAGTAGAGGGCAGCTAGGTGGTGCAGTGGATAAAGCACCGGCCCTGGATTCAGGAGGACCTGAGTTCAAATCTGGTCTCAGCCACTTGACACTAGCTGTGTGAGCCTAGGCAAGTCATTTAACCCTCATTGCCCGCCCCCCCCAAAAAAAGTAGAGTTGTAAGGCTACCCCTAGTTGAACCCTCTTTGGAAAACAACATCATAGGGAGTATTAGTATCTTTTCCTGCAGGATCCCTGTTACCGTGCCTTCTATTCCATCTATTGCTAACCTGGTTTTTCTCTACTGCCCTATAGATTTTCTTGCTTCCTCTAGAACTCTGTCACCTCTGTTTAACACTAACATTCTGCCCAGGAGCTCTTTCTAGCCCTTCCCCTTGTCTTAACTTCCTTGAAAAAGGCTGTAAATGAGAGGCAGTGACTACAGTAAACTGAAAGATGCCAATATAACTTGGCTTGGCTATAGCATATTCAAAGGCAGGAGAATTTGGAGGGGGCAGGGGTGATGGCAGGTGTCTCTGGGGATGCCTCAGGCACAATAATCCTCATCTGGTCACCACTTGTAGTATTGCTCACAGCATAGGGTTCCTGTTGACTTAAAAAGAGAGTTTATCTCTTGGGGCCTGTTTGCAGCTGATCTGAGCATAGTTCTCCCTTTGAAATCTCAGCAAGCCTGATGTTTGAATCAACTCCAGGAGGATACAAAGTAATACAGTAAACTGGTTGTCAAATCTGCTCAATGGGGCGTGGAACAGTATGAGGAATTTCCCTGAAAATTTGGAAGCTTTTAAAATGAAACCTAACAAGTTAAGTGGTACTGTGTTTTGGTTTCTTTTTCTTTCCTGTCTACCCCTTCCCCCCATATTCTCTAGCTCTTGGAAGCTGGTGAAGCAATGTACAGAATACATCTCTCTAATTTATGGTATTTGTACATTTAAAAATTAGAAATTTGAGTTTTAAAGTCTTCCTTTTAAAAAGTTATAATAGACAGGCAAGTCTATAAAATAATTCAGAAACATTTTTCCTGGATTTGTTGCTAAATACTCTTCTATAACTATGTGTGTGTGTGTGTATCTTTCAAAGTGTAAATGCTAAAATCCAACCTCTCATCCTTTTTAATTATTCAAACCATGACATTAGTAAATTTCATGGACAGGATATAGAAATCATTCTCAATGAAAATACAACTTCAAAGATAGGTTAAAAGAGATCTGCTTTCCTATCACTGTCTTTACTGAATATTGGAGAAGGCTTTGAATTCCTCATGCAGTTAAATTTCCTGCATCTGCAAGGGTGCATGGGAATAGTTAGATTGTGTACAAAGTTCCAAGTGGTTTCTATATGCTAATGCATACTCTACTAATGTCTATTCATGGAACTGTTTGTAATGGAGTTAATTATAGCTTAAATAATTTATAGCTATTATAATATAAGTATTTGATTAATAATTAAAATAAACTGCCTTTGTTAATGTGTAGATTAAAAAACACTAGGAATTTCTATTAGAGGTTTTGCTTATTCATTCTCACATACTGGGCCATAAACACTATGAATAGGACATTATCTTTCAAATTAGCCCAAATGTTTTAGAGAGTATTTAAGCCTTCCCTTTTCTGAAGTTTGTTGGAATCAGAAAAATATACCTCAGGTTCCAAAGGCAAGATTGAAAACTTTTCTTTAAATTAAACTTGATTATAGGGAACCATAATGATCCTTAGAAGACTTTGGAGCAAATGTAACTGAACTGTATGTGGAGATTAACATCTAATGTTCATTATTTCAGGATCTTGAATGACATTATTTGGCAATCTCTCTTTCCCTTTTGGAGTCTCTTAAGACTGTTGGGCAAGGGAGGGGAGCTAGGCAGTGCAGTGTATAATGTGTCAGGCAAGGAGTCAGGAAGATTCATCTTCTTGAGTTCAAATTGTCATGGGGTGCAGAGCACCCCAGAAGTTCTCTGGGGCACATCAAGGAATCTTCTCCTTGAGAAACTAAACCAGAGAACAGATACCCTAGAGAGATAAGTGGAACCAGTTTGGACTGAGCTAGCTTTGGGACTTCCACCCTTCATTCTGGTCTCCCTTACCCCATGGGAGATAAATTTGGGTGTAGCTACGGCCTTTGTGTCCTGAAGAGAGGTCCATAGCCACCCCTCACCCAATTCCTCTAGTAACTACCAATGGGGGATGGTCCTCCACTCCTCACCCAATTTCCCCAGCTACCACCAGTGGGGGATGGTCCTCCCTCACTAAAGGAACTTTCCACAGTCAAATGGTCACCCCTCCCCCCATCAGTCCTCTATAAAAGTACTTGCCAGTCTCCTGTTCGAGGAGATTGGTACCTCTGAGCCACATGCTTTGTGCCTATCTCCCCATGAGAAGTCCAAGGATTTCTGTCATGGTTTCCCTCCCCCCGCCCTTCCCTTCCCTTACCCCTAAATAAACTATCATCTTATTCTAACTACTTTTGTGTGCAAGAGGGTATAATTCTTTAAAGAGAAATTCCTAAGAACCCCAAATCCTAACCAAACCCCTACCCCATTTCCCCCATTACAAAATCTTGCCTCAGACACTTACTAGCTATGTGATCCTGGGTAAGTCATTTAACCCTGTTTATCTCAGTTCCTCATCTGTAAAATGAGCTGGAAAAGGAAATGCCCAACTACTCCAGTATCTTTGCCAAGGAAAACCCAAATGGGGTCACAAAGAGTCAGACATGACTGAAGAATCTTTGAGAGTATCCAAGAATAGCCACATTTTAATCCATACACATTTGAGCATTTATTCAACACTTCTTCATTGCCTACATCTTATAGGGCAAGAGAATATACAGTCTCAAAAGATATGACAAGGTTTCTGCCTTTGTAAAGTCAAGAGCTGAGCAGAATGTGCTCACTCTCATTCATGCATGTTTCTAGTTCTACTTACAATTCTTCATTGATCCAAGTTCTCCAGATTCTATCCTGAAAGCAGTGATTCTTAAGCAATAACTCTTACTATAAAGCTGTTTGAAATACATGACACTTAAAGAAAAATGGTATAAAAGTGTCAGTACAGAACAAAACATGTTATAAAGACTGCATTACTGGATAGAAGACAACTGAATTATTGGTCTTATAAAAGGAATGAAAACAACAGTCAAGATTATGTTTTATGTTTTTTTGTAGTCATGGCAGACCAATATATTTCCTAGCCAAAACTACAGAGATACTCAAGGCAAGGCAATGTTGAGAGAAGGATTGCTTTAGAATGTAAAAAACACAAACCTTGAATTCCATTGATCTTTTTCGCTGGGGATTTTCAGATATCACAGTTATAGAAAAGAGTGCTTTCTTTATTCAAACTTATTAATAAATGGGAAAGAATCGGGGATTTCCCTCAGATTCTATGGTCAAAAGGTGATAAGCATTTTACTGTTTTGTTTCAGTAGTGCATTGGGTTAGTCAATAATAATGTATGTTGTCAGCATTAAGCAAAACATTTCAGACTAAATTTTCATCTTATTTCCCTCCATCCACAGAAATGATTGTGAAGGCCTCTAAATAGTCTGCATAAGTAGGAAGTGAAGAGTCATTAGGAGGTTTTGCCATGCAAATTTCTAGGAAGTAATTCAACTTCTGTGAGTCTGAATCACTGATCTCTTCAGTCTCCATTACTCAGAAAAACCCAAGGCCTGGATTTTGATCCTGTCTAATATAAGTGAATATGAAAGGAGGGTGCATAAACCCGTATACAGTAAATCATTTCAATTAAGAACATCATGGGCTTGTGTACCTTATTCCCTTCTTATAAATGGAGAAATGAAATGGATTTTTTTTAAAAGGCAGTCAACTAAAAGCCATGGTTGGATTAATTTTGAAAATTGAATCCCTGTATTATTGATGCCATTTGAATTGTGGGCTATAACAAAATTCCATGGAGAGCTTGAATATGCATTTGTTAAAATATGATAAACATAAATGATATTATTTATGGTTTTATGATAATATCAACATTTGGGTTAATTTAAATTTCACTGCACATCTTATATGGTCAATCAGAATTAATTTTTAAAAGATTTAGAGGGGGCAGCTAGGTGGCACAGTGGATAAAGCACTGGCCCTGGATTCAGGAAGACCTGAGCTCAAATCTGGCTACAGACACTTGACCCTTACTAGCTGTGTGATGCTGGGCAAGTCACTTAATGCCTCTTGCCCCGCAAAAAAAAAAAAAAAGAAAAGAAAAGAAAAGATTTAGGTGCACGTTCATCACAATGTAGTTCCACAACAAATACTCCAATGGATCAATAATCTCCTCAATGTGCCATTCCCTCTTATAGTGCAGATTGTGATCACTGATCACTATGGACATTGCTGGGAGCACTGGGTTTCTGGTCCATTTGCCACAGGGACTCTGCCCAGTTTTTTGGTTTTTTTTTTTGTTTTTGTTTTTTTTTTTAGTGAGGCAATTGGTTTTAAGTGACCTGCCCAGGGTCACACAGCCAGTAAGTGTCAAGTGTCTGAGGCCGGATTTGAACTCAGGTACTCCTGACTCCAGGGCCGGTGCTCTATCCACTGCGCCACCTAGCTGCCCCATCTGCCCAGTTTTTTAAAAGGTCTTCCTCAAGAACTTTTGCCTTGTGCAAATACCAGTAAATCACACAAGCTGGCCATTGGTTAGTCTTGTTTCTTTTCATATGATGAAGCCATTTTTATAATATCATCTACCCAAAAAGCAACTTTTCTAATTATAAATAGTGGTTTTTTCCAATTATATGTAAAGACAATTTTCAATATTCATTTTTTCCTGATAAAAGTATTTTATTATTTTCCAGTTATATGTAGAGATAATTTTCAACATTTGTTTATATGAGATTTCCATTTTCAAATTTTTCTCCTTTCTTCCCCTTCCCCCCATCCCCTAGACAGCAGGTAATCTGATATAGGTTATGTATATATATAATAACATTAAACATATTTCTGTATTGGTCATCAACATTCATTTTTATAAGATTTTGAATTCTAAATTTTTCTCCCATACCCCCTCTACTTTCCCCTCCTCAAGACAGCAATTAATCTGATATAGCCTATACATATACAATCTAACTTTTCTAATGATAAAATGATAACTTTATTATAATACCATAACTGATGGATGAGTTACCATATTGTTTAAGAGCATATTATTTTCTACTAACATCAATCATTTTATGATACTATTGATATAGGAAAGCTGTAAATTGGAATACAAATTTGTTTCAAATTGGGATCACATTCTTATGGTGAAGAGCTTTGTTAAATTCATCAATCAGTCAAAAGGAATTATTTTTCTTGATCCAGTAGTGTCTGACTCTTTGTGACCCCATTTGGTATTTTCTTGGCAAAGATGCTGGAGTGATTTAAAAATCTACTGTGTGCCAGATAGTTGGATAAGCACTGGGGATACAATAGGAAAAGATAGTCCCTGATCTCAAGGTGCATACAAATGGATGGGGCAAGACAGTGCACAAAAGATAGCTGAAAATGGCAGGGGAGGGCTGTAGGTCCCCTGTGTAGGAGCATGATGATGGTGGATTCAAAACCAAGCAGTATAGCTGCTGGGAAAGGAAGAGTTGTCTGAGTTTCTGGGCTCTCTTTAAAGGGAGGCTTTGGGAGGGTTTTTATTCTCCACCTTCCAGCCCTCCATTCAGAGGGATAGGAAGAACTAAGGGGTACTAATGAGGAGGGAATAGCAAAGCTGAAGCAATCTCTTTGATGCTGTTTCCTGGTGATGAACTTATCCTAGAAGGGAGGTGGGGTATGAAAATGGTGAAGTTGAAACAAGCTAGTGGGAAAATAAACAGATCTCTGATCCTCTGAACCCCAAATGTAATCCTATTTCTGTCAGTAACACCATGGAATGTGTTTTATGAAAGAATGGTAGTACAGTTCTCAGTCATATCTTCATGATGCTGCATACAGATAGCCTTTATCCTCATCTCTATTACCTCATGCTATTTGAATACCACGTGTACTAAACAGTTTTGTTTTCCCTTAGTCACTTCTTTTACCTCTTTTAGCCATAAATGTATTTAAAACTTCTCAGGGGCAGCTACGTGGCACAGTGGATAAAGCACCAGCCCTGGAATCAGGAGCACCTGAGTTCAAATCCAACCTCAGACACTTGACACTTCCTAGCTGTGTGACCCTGGGCAAGTCACTTAACTCCACTTGCCTTACCAAAAAAAACAAAAAAAAACTTCTTAGACTTTCCTTATATTTTCCTCCCATGCAACCTATTATGATAGCCATATGTTTACCCTGCCTAGTGGCAAATAGAATATGAAGAGAGGTATAATTGAATACTTTTAGTAAGTAATAGCATAAAATGGGCTGAATTAGCATAGCCTATAACTAGAGGGTTTTTTCTTTTTTTAAAGATAGTTTGCAGCCAGAAATTTGTTTTTTCAAAAAATATAGAAAGTGAAAAAGTCATCATTCCACAAAATGTCAAATAAAGCTAATTTCAAATAAATTTGCTTTATGTATGCATGAGTCAATACAATAACTTGTTTTTTGTTTTAGTTTTTTTTAACCTTAAATTAATATTTTACTTTTCCAGTTACATGTAAAAACAGTTCTTAACATTCATTAAATTTTTTTAAATTTCTAAATTCTCTCCCTCACCTCCCCTCTTTCTGAGAAGGCAAGCAATTTCTTATAGACTATACATGTGCAATAGTGTGTTTGTGTTTCCATATTGGCTATGTTACGAAAGAAAATATAGACCAAAAGTCCCCCTAAAGACAAGAAAAATAACGTTTTTTAAAGTATGTTTCAAACTGCATTCAAACTGTCAATTCTTTCTCCAGAGGTGGATAACATTTTTCATCATAAGTCCTTTGAAATTGTCTTGGATCATTGTATTGCTGAGAATAGCTAAGTCATTCACAACTGATCATTATCCAATATTGCTGTTACTGTGTACAGTGTTCACTTGGTTCAGCTCGCTTCACTTTGATCAGTTCATATAAGTCTTTTCAGGTTTTTATGCAACTCTCTTGGCTCATCATTTCTTATAGCATAATAGTATTCCATCACAATCATACACCACAACTTATTTAGCTATTTCCCAATTGATGGGCATTCCTTCAATGTCCAGTTCTTTGCCACCACAAAATGTAGAATAATATTCATCAATTTAAACTTCAGCATTAGTGGTTTTGTTGATGTTTTCCTTCAGTAAATATAGCACACGTCTATGACTTAGGAGATGGTCTTCCAGTCTTCTTGTGTCCAAAAGTTTCATCATCATGTGGGTAATATGGAGATAGGCCTCTCCAAACATAGCTAAACTGATCTTCAGAAAATAGACAAATAGTCTTTTGCCAGGGCTTTATTTGAAGCCTTTACAACTCAGTAGGACATGCCAGAATTTGTGTACTTGGAGAATTCAAGGTTAACACCCCTCTTTAACTTTAGCAGAGAATTCTACCAGGGATAGATTTCATGCTAGAGAAACACATGATTCTGGGAAAAGAAGTATGGTATAATGGATAGTGGTGCTGATCATACTATGCAGAAGGCCTAAATTCAAGTCTCATTTCGACCTATAAATTGCAGCTCTGCATTTGTTGCAGAAGAAATTTCTAGACTTGGAGTTTCCCTATATGAAGTCACAAGCCCAATCTTCCTCTATCCCCCAAAAGAGTTTTGACTGGAATTCTTTGATAGCATTTGTTTGGGGTGGGAGACCAAAAGGTTAAATGATTTTCCCAGGTTTCCACATCTAGTATAGGTGGTGTTGGAACTTGATTCTAGGTCTTCCTGACTCCAAGACTCACCCTCTGTCTACTATAGGGTGGGCCAAAAGTCATGTTTAAATAACTCTCTGAAAATTATTTTTCTTTATTTTTTGCCATTTGCAAGATTTGCTTTTCACATGTAATGTAAATTCATTTCCTATATATGCTGTTTATGATGCTATGGTATTATAATTTTTTTTTAAATGAGTTATCAAATGTTGAAACCTCTTTGTGACTTTTGGCCTACTGTATTTCATTCTGCCAGGCAGTCAACTTTTAGACTTTGTTAAATCTTACAGTAGCTGCTCATCTGCATTTGGCAAAGGCAATTTCCTTACTGTATTGTGTGTTCCCGGTACCAGTGGACTCATAGATGTGTCTCCCCTTCCTCCCCCCTTCCCAAAAAATGCTTTTAAAATAACTGAAAATTAAATCAAGAATTTCATATCATAAATATTAATATCTTGATTATGTTAAACATTTGGATTTACTAGTGTGATTTGTTTTCTATACGAATCATGGAAAAGGGATTACTCTAGAGATAGATCTGTGACTTTAGTTACTACAAATCTGTTTCCTTCTTAAACTTGAATTGATTCTGTTTTAGATGATAGTTGAATAATGTTATATGTTATAATGCAGAAAAAAGTTGTATTACAATACAGAAAAGTACAGAAAAAGTGATCCCAAATTATGAAATTCTAAGTGACCCTGTTCTTGGAATAATGGCCTGGGAATGCCCAAAGGAATGATTCATTGTAAAAAACAACCTCACTTTCAAAGAAAATGGAGATCGATAAAAAGCTTAAGAAATTGTTCGTGTCAAGCAGCCCCTGGAGATACTTTATTGCTTTTATTAGTGTGACTATATAATACAACAAAATAGATTTTATTGCTTTTAAATTCATAGCCTTCCTAGTATAGAAATCTTTGCCCAATCCTTTTCTCTCTTCTTTGACTACATTCTAAAAAAGACAGAGGTGAGCTTTCGAAGCACTCATATTTCAAACAGATACACATTCCCTTTGGAAACCATAAAGCACTTTTTGACCCATAGAAGTGATTTAACTTAGGAGTTCATAAAAGCATCAGTAGGTAACAGAAATGCTCTTCTACCTGAGGGGTTTGAAGAACTGTTGTTTGAAATCCTATTGAAATCTTTTACAAGGGATTTAAAATAATTTTTAGATTACAGAAATGGGTAGCTAGGTAGAGTCCC
The DNA here is from genome assembly GCF_019393635.1 of Dromiciops gliroides. NCBI lineage: Eukaryota > Metazoa > Chordata > Mammalia > Microbiotheria > Microbiotheriidae > Dromiciops > Dromiciops gliroides. The sequence goes on along the minus strand of NC_057861.1, from coordinate 268,316,937 downwards.
ATCCAACTGCTGTTTTCAGTCAGCTGTATAATACCTTGGATATAGGTCCTTTTTGGTTAATCCCATTCGGTTAAGGATTTTTTATTTCGATCATGTATTATCTAGTACTTAATTCTTAGTTTCATATATTGTAGATCTGATAGTTAGCAATCTCTGTTTTCATCTATATTAAAAATAGAGAAAGATATTGGAATTTCAGATCTTTACAATCCAGTACTCTGATAAAAATGCAATCCCCCCCCCCGCCCCACGCGAATTTATTTGAAGAATTCTAGATTTAAACTTTAGAGTCTTTGTATCTATTGGAGAGGAGAGTTCATTGATCAATTACTTAATTATCATTGATTATTAGTGTGACTACATCATCTCCCAATACAGTTTGAGTAACTTATGTTAGCCATTGAGTGATTAATTAACTTTTGTATTCCTAAAGTTGAGAGAGCAAGCAGAATATTGATGCTGATATTGTAGGTTTAAATACCAATCACATGCTTTTGGTATAACTTTTATGTTTATTTTCTGTATCAAATATGATCAGCTTGCTTTTTTCATTTTTTTTCATAATTCAACAGAGTCATCTTCTTCTTTCATAAGGGTCAGGGAATGAAATACCATACTAGGAAGCAAGAATAGACTATATCAAAACTTTTTTATATCACCTTCTGTGAATCCATGTGATCATGAGGGAACATGGTACAATGAAAATGTTATCTGACCTTGGAGCTGAAGGACTTGGGTAAAATCCCAGCTTTTATAACTAACTGTATGATGGGGGACAAGTCACGCACATCTCTTTTTCTGCACCTGTTGGTGGTTGGACTAGATGGGGTTTTAGATCCCTTCTAGCACTAAATTGAAAATCCAGTTTTACTAAAAACCTGTTATCTAATATTCTAATAGGCCCTTGGTATAAAAAATAATTTGGTTCTTTGTTGCAAATACTAATAAGATTTTTGTGGAATAAATGTTGAACCTACATGGGGTAGAAAAATCAAAAGTAGTGACTATATATTTCAAAGCAAGGCTTTTAGTTAATAGAAATGCAAAAACAAGATGAGAACATTTAAAATCATGCAAAGATATTAGAAGCAAATTCAGAAGAGAACCAAAAATTTGGGCAGTTTTTGTTACTACTGTGTTGTTTAGTACATACTTAAAAACTATCCAATAAAAGTTCACAGTTTCATATACCCAAAACAAGGAAATCAAATTCTACTAATTCTCTCTCAGCAACTATCACCCTATAGCCGTGTGAAATGTTGACTGTTGCTATGTATTTTCCTCTACTCTGGTTGCCCCCCAGAGAGCTACATTTCTAGGTTCCAAAGAACTACTGATCTTCTCTACTGATGCAAATAGAAATATTAATCCAGCGGTTGCTTCGGTTTCATTTTTTGTGTGTAATTTCATGGAGGTTGCAACTGTTTTGTGACAAAACATGAACATTTTAGCATGAGGACAAGGATGAGGATTAAAGCTAATTTTGAAAGTTACTTGATGTCCTTGATTTTTATCTGTGTAAAGGTAACCAAAGGCTCCTTGTCCTTCATAATATGTTGAACTAGATTATTTAGGCCTTTTACTTTTAGTGAAATGACCTTTATTTTTCATAGAAACTTATTAAAATAATTTCCTATTATAGTCAAAATAATGTTAATATAAGTTAACACAGGTAATAATTAACTCACTTAGACCATTAATGCCATTTGAATCACAACTTGGTTTGAGGAAAAAAATTCACTTATGTCTATAGGATAGGAATTTTCCTTCTTAAATGTCAAAGATTTTCTGCAAGTAACATAAGCATGAAGTTTTAAAGTAAATTTTATTTAATCTACTATGGTCATACCCTTGCACAGGCTGTCCCACATACCTGTAATGCACTCTCTCCTCTTCCTCTTATGATCCCTAGTTTCTTTCAAAGCTCAGCTGAAACCAACTCTACAAGAGATCTTTCTTGATCACTCCAGTTGCTAGTTACCCTCACCACATTATCTTATATTGACTTTGTATAAATTAATACATGCACATGTCATCTCTGCCTTAGAATGTAAGCTTCTTTCAGGCAGGGACAACTTGACTTTAGTCTTGGCATCTATCTCCAACACCCAACTCAATAACTAGCATCATAGAAGATGTTTAATGAATGCTTATTGATTTGTTAATCTCTCTAGAAAATATATTTATTTGTCCATACCTTTTCCAAAAAAAAATGAAAATATATTTTTATGTATATTGGACTAAATGAAAGGCAATGAAATATAAAAGAAAAAATGTATGAGATTTTGAAACAGGTTGAAATCTTGACTTTGTATCACCTGTATGATAATATATTACTTATTTTCTCTAAGTCTTATTTTTTCTTGCATAAAATTACAGGGCTATTGGAGTTAAAAACATAATTTTTAAGAATTCTTTTAATCTCTACAACCTATGATCTAATGTGTTAACTAGGAATCACCAAATGAACTTCTACGTCAAATTTTCTGTCTTGTGACATATATTCCTTTTGTGATATATACTGTATTTCTTCTTCTTTTTTTAGTCTTTTTGCAGGTCAATGGGGGTAAAGTGACTTGCCCAGGGTCTCACAGCTAGTAAGTGTCAAGTGTCTGAGGCCGGATTTGAACTCAGGTACTCCTGAATCCCGGGCCAGTGCTTTATCCACTGTGCCACCTAGCTGCCCCCTATTTCTTCTTTTTAAACAATCCAATTGATATATTTTGTTTTTTACATTGCCTAAAATTACATTTCTCTTATTAGTGATTTGGAGCACTTTTAATATAGTTTTTAATAGTTTTTAGTTCTTTTGAGTGTTATTTCTTCATGTCCTTTGAACATATACCTATTGAGGAATAGGCTTCTAGTCTTACAGTGTCCTACAAGTCATTGAGCAGGGGGCAGCTAGGTGGTACAGTGGATAAAGCACCAGCCTTGGATTCAGGAGGACCTGAGTTCAAATCTGACTTCAGACACTTGACACTTACTAGCTATGTGATCCTGAGCAAGTCACTTAATTCTCATTGCCCGCCCCCCAAAAAAAGTCATTGTGCAATATTAAACTTTAAAAACTTTAAGAGCTTAACACTGCACAAAAACTTTTGGGAGCCCTTATATATGTTAGTTGTCTATATAACTTGAATACCAAGTCTCTTTCTGAGAAATTTGATTCCAAGTCCCCCAATTCTACCACTTCTGTGCTTATCCTACATGTGTTAATGTTGTTTATGTAGAAGCATTCAATTTTACGAAATCAAAATTATTGTTTTTATTCATTATAATTGCCTCTAGCTTTTATTTGGGTAAATCAAGTCAAGAAGCACTTATTAAGGACTTAGTCTGTCCCAGGCACTGTACTAAGCACTGGAATACAAATACAAGAAAAAAGAAAGACAATTCCTGCCCCAAAGGAACTTACAGTGTAAGGGGAGGAAGGAAACACACAAAAAGAACCCGAAAGAGGCAGAGGGGAGGATAAGTACCTTGTGTGGAATCATGATGGAGCAATCCAAAAAAGTACAGTTTAGTAAGTGAAAAGTGAAGCTATGGTTGCCTTAGTTGTTCTCCCTTAAATGGCAATTGTGGGGGGAGCTTTCCACCCTCCAACCGAGGACAGAAGAAGCTCAGGGTCAGAGGGTATTGGCAAGGTATAAATTCTATGTCTGAAGTGATCATGCAGGATGAAGAAGTTCCTGGGGCATGACGAAGAAATCCAAAAAGAGTATAACGAATCGGGCAAATACATCTCCTACCTATAGCTGTTAAAGGTATAGGATCTGCTTCTCTTCTAATTATTTTTATGACATGATCTTTAGTCTTTATATTTTTTCTTAAGTGCTGAATTATTCAGTGTAAACTAAAAGTGGTTGTTTACAGATTGTAGAGAGTGAGATACTTTGGGTTGGATTGAGAGAGTCCTAGCTTGGAGGCCTTCTTCTTGAAAAATGGGAGAATGGAATTCTTTTCTCCTGCTCAGCATTTCCTTTGGTCTGGTCTTTGCTGTAATAAACAGAGTGGTGAATGATTAATGGCTCCTCTATTGACTATGTAAATCTTGTGAAATATTTACCTATATCTGAGAACATATACATTACCCTTTGTGGACATATATTTAAATGGGAGAATTACAGCTGCCTCAGCAAATTATGGAGACCTGACTCCAAGGTTTTGATGAGCCTTGTGGCCTGCTAATACATTGGGCTTTCAAATTTGGACCCAATGGTGCAGTAGCTTAATGACTTGTGCTTAAGAAGGACCGATTTTTTCTGTTATCTCCTCTGTACTTGTATTCTATCTACCACATAATGATTCCAAAATTTGTCCAAGGTGACATTATGTCTACCCTGCTTCTGGTTTGTTCCCTTTTCAATCCATCCTTCATAGAGGGAACACTTCTTACTACTGAATCTTAATACTGTATATTAGCTCCCTATTGAGATGTGGGGGACGGGGAATGAACTTTTGGGCCCAGAATTTAAAGTCTTCCACAAGGTCTCCAACCTGTTTTACCAGCTTGGTTTCATTTTAATCAATCTCCATGCACTCTATGGTTCCAGATACTAATCAGTATTCCATTTTATTTTTCTGTGTCTTCCCAAATCACCCATGTCTGGAGAGCATTGATTCCTCACTTGTGTCCCTCAGAAGCTCTAGAACTAGAGAGAAGCTTAGAGACTACCTGGTTCAAGGGTTCTTAACCTTTTTTTCTGTCATGCATCTCTCTGCCAATCTGTTGAAGCCTGTAGATTTCTCAGAATAATGTTTGTAAATGCATAAAACAGAATACATTAAATTAAAAGGAAATATATCGGGGCAGCTAGATGGTGCAGTGGATAAAGCACCGGCCCTAGAGTCAGGAGGACCTGAGTTCAAATCCGGCCTCAGACACTTTACACTTACTAGCTGTGTGACCCTGGGAAAGTCACTTAACACTCATTGCCCCACAAAAACAAAACAAAACAAAAAAAGGAAATATATCAAGATACAATTATCACAATAAAAAACCAAATTCTTAGACCTCAAGTTAAGAGCTCCCAATTGAGCCTAATCCCTTTAGTTTACAGATAAGGAAACTGAGACCCAGGAAAGGTACTTGCCGAAAGAGTCAACCAATAGAGGTGGAATTTCAACCCATATCCTCTGACTCCAGTCAGTGAGCATTTCATGTTCTTTATCTTTTATAAAGTTCAACTCAAGTGCCATCTCCTATGTTAAACCTTCCCCCCTACCCCAGCCAGATGCTAGTATTCTCCCTCCCTCTTCAAATTATGATATATTTTCTTACCTGTAGACATACTGTAGTTCTTCAGTAGAATCTAAACTTCTTGATGGCAAGAACTGCCCTCAGCTATCCTAATATTTTCTTGCCCTCCAACCTTTCTTATGTAACAGTAGTAGTAGTAGTAGTAGTAGTAGTAGTAGTAGTAGTAGTAGTTACTTTGTTGTTGTTATTCAGTTGTGTCTGACTCTTCATGACCCCATTTGGGATTTTCTTGGCAAAAATTCTGGAGTGGTTTGCCCTTTCCTTCTCCAGCTCATCGTGTGAATGAGGAAACTGAAGCAAATCAGGGTTAAGTGACTTGCCTAGGGTCACACAGCTAGTAAGCATCTGAGGTCCAGACTTGAACTCAGGAAGATGAATGACTCCAAGCCTAGTGCTTTATCCATTGCACCACCTAGCTGTCCTAGTAGGTACTTAAAAATGTTTATTGAATTGAATTAAAATATAGACTACAAATACACCTACCCTGAGGACTTCAAGTTCAATATAAACATTTGTCATTAGGAATGATGAGCTCATTCCTTTACCTAAACTACTTCCAAATTATTCACATTTGGGATTTTGGAACTTCATTAACTCCTTTAATTTTTTTTTATTTAAAGTTTTGAGTTCCAAATTCTATCCTTCCTTCCCTCCCTTCCACCTACCTTCCTGGGACAGTAAGCAATCAGATATGGGTTATGCATGTGCAATTATGTAAAACATTAGCATATTAGTCATTTTGTATAAGAAAACACAAATAAAAGAAAAAAATGAAAGAACAAAAGTGAAAAACAGAATGCTTTAGTCTGGGTTCAATCCATATCAATTAATTCTTTCTTTGGAGGTGGATAATATGCATTAACTCTTTAAGGCATTCAAGATACTATTTAGTACCCTGAAGCAGCTGCTTACTAAGTAGTACCCAGAGGCTGAAAATGTTTTGAGCATGGGCAGACTTGGTCTCTTGTGATTGTGTAAATGATGTACAAAAAGCCTGACCACATTAAATAACGATTTTACAACATGGATTATTTACAAAGATATCATTTGGGGATAAGTGAGAGAATCTAAAATATAATTTTTCTGTCTTAGAATTTTCCCTTTGGATTTGAAATCTAGAATCAAAGACTGGTAGAGCTGATAAAGGACTTGAGGTTCATCTAGTCCAACTCCTAGATTTCACAGAGGAAGAAAATGTGAAAACCAGAGAGATTAAATGATTTACCCAAGGCAATACTGTGCATTTTCGTAGGTAATGGAAGACCTGTCTTTACTATCATAAGGAATTGCAGATGTCTACAAATTATTGTGGTTGCCTAAAACAGGATCATAAAATGACCTTGTAATCTGACCTCCTATTTTCTTTTTTGGTGGGGGGAGGCAATTGGGATTAAGTGACTTGTCCCAGTGTCACACAACTAGTAAGTGTCAGGTGTCTAAGGCTAGATTTGAACTCAGGTCCTCCTAACTCCAGGGCTAGTACTCTATCCACTATATCACCTGCCTGCCCCCAACCTTCTATTTATTTTGGGGGGGGTTGTTTTTTTGGTGGGTTTTTTTGGTGAGGCAATTGGGGTTAAGTGACTTGCCCAGGGTCACACAGCTAGAAAGTGTCTGAGGCCAGATTTGAACTCAGGTCCTCCTGAATCCAGGGCCGATGTGCTATCCACTGCGCCACCTAGCTGCCCCCCAACCTTCTATTTTTCTTCTTCTTTTTTTTTTTGCAGGCAATAGGGGGTTAAGTGACTTGCCCAGGGTCACAAGCTAGTAAGTGTCAAGTGTCTGAGGACGGATTTGAACTCAGGTACTCCTGAATCCAGGGCTGGTGCTTTAACCACTGCGCCATCTAGCTGCCCCCCAACCTTCTATTTTTAAAGAGATACAAATTGCTTCCTAGAGTCATGGAGTGAGTCAAGTTCCCCTATACATTGAGTGGTAGATTCAGGATTTGAACCCAGACTTTCTGACTCCAAGTCCCTGTAGCATAGTTGGGGAAAATGTACCACTTCGTTCAGGCCATGTCTCTATGGTATCAGCAACAATATTTATGATGCAATTCTACCTGTAACTGAAGGGAAATTGAGTGGTCATAATGTCAGAATAGAGAAAAATAGGAGGCCCTTCAAATATTTTGTCTTTCCCTTCCTTCCTAGACACTGGAGGTTTCCAAAGAAATCTTTCTTATATTTGTGCAAGATCCAAGGATCACTTTCTTCCCCATAAGCTCTGCTTAAGCCCCCTTCCTGAGGTTGAAGGGATCACAGTGAGGAAGAAAGTTATTTTCCCAAAGGAGAGAAGGAATAAAATGTAGCTAAAGGATAGCAAATGTTTCTTATCTGATTTGCTGGTCTTAATGTCCTTTGCACTTTCCCTTCCATAGAAATGCTAAGGCAAACTCATCCTAACAAATGACTGTCCAAGGTGCCAAAAAGCTTTCTATAATTTACTGTGACCTTGCTGGATTCAGCAGCCTACTCCATACATTCTAGACGTTACCTTTATTCAGATGCAGCCACAAATATGAAATGAAATCCTGGCTATTAAAAATCAAACATGATTCCTTTGCATCCTTGTAGCAGAATTATTTTTGCATTGGTTACAAACCCTGCCTATGAATTATTTAAAAAATAAAATCTCCAGCTCTGAGGCATTTTTGAAGAATCTTTTTATTGCTCCCCTCATATAAACACAGGAAAGAACAGATGTATCCTATCAGAGGTGAAACTCTCCTTCATATTTCAAATGAAGCACAGTATTCACTTCTAAATATAGCTTGTTTAAATGATAACTTAGAGAAATATGATGTGTTTGCAGGTATGTGAAGAGAGTAAAAATGAAGGAGGCTGAGGAATTATTTTGTATAATATAAGAGATTTAAACAGTGGTAATGTAATGAAATTAAATGAAGGGGAAAATGATACTGAACATAGGGGCCAGGGGAAGGGAGATGGGACATCATTAAGGGTTATACATACATAATCCTCCTGTATTCTGCACAGGTCAGAACACACTTGGAGTAATGTTCACTTCTAGTTATCTCATATCATGAGAGATAGTGACAAGTTCAAGCAAATCTAGAGAAGGACAAACAGAATGGTGAAAGGAGTTGAAACTATGTTATAAAAGGATTGGATCAGTCTAGAGAAAAAAAAAATTGGTGAATAGGAGCCATGATACCTATCATTAAATATTTGTGGCAGAAAGATGATCTATTGTGTTTGTTTTGAGGAAATAACTTGGGCCAATAATTAAACATAGCTCTTTAAAATCCACTTGAGTGGAAAGTATAGCACAACTATTATTGTTCCCATTTGACAGGTGAGAAAATTGAGGGTCAGAAATTTGATCAAGATCATGTGGTTAGTAAATGGCAGGACTGGGATTCCAACCCAGCTCATTGTTCTTTTCATTCCCATAGTACGACATTCTGGCCTGTGAGGAGAAAGTACAGGAAAACAGAGTTCTGCCCAATATTAGCAAGAACAATAGAGCAATCTAAAAAGGAAATGGGGTAACTCCAGAAGTAGTGAGTTACCCATCCCTGGAGGTATCTCACCTTTCCTGAATGAGAACTAAAAGATGGGAGGATGGGAAATTAGTGTTTGAGATAAAGGTTTGGTCACAATAAATAAATTATATACTTAGATTAAAAAGTTAAAGGTAAATGCATGTGTTATAGAAATATATGTAACAGTAGTTTTTAAAAAGTAGAGAATTATTGATAGTGTAATTGTTATCCTCTCTCACCCATTAATATTCAAAACTACTTTTGGTGTGGGTTGGATTGGATGGCCAGAGATGTCCCTTCTAGTTCTCAAATTCTGTGATTTTGTGATTATTTCTTTATTTTGATTTTAAGTGATGAATATAATATGTGATGTAGGGTCAGAAACTAACCAATTTTATCACTTTGATGTTGTTTTGTCAAAATGATTTTCTGCTGATAGCAGTTTGGATAGCAATTAAATACAGATCCTCTACAAGTGATTTTTTTTCAGCTAAAACATTTTTTAAAAGAACTCTTTTGCATTTCATTTCAAGAGGTTTTCATTTGAAAAACTGATGGGTTTATTTTCTAATTCTGGATGCTTTGTCTTCAGATGTTGGGAAAGCTTTGCTAGCTTCATGCTTTCCTTACAAAACATCTACACAAATGACACACTGCAGACTTGATTAACTCTCCTCTGATCCAGGCCAAACAATAAAACCAATTTAAAACCTAATCTTTTCTTCTTTTCAGGTGGACAATCAAGTCCTACTTCATTTTTATTATCAGGCCTAAGCAAATCTGAAGTATTTGATTCACTTATTTTTGCCAGTAAATCTAAGCATTGTCCCTTGTATTTTTTCCACTCCTTTAAAAATTACCCACACATTTCATTATTTGATTAAAAGAATATACTGAATAAACCTTTAAACATAGGACTACGTTAATTAAAATGACTTATTAATGCCTCTAAAAATGAATACCTCTCACTGCCTACTGATAGGTCACTAATTGTAAATAAACTAAAAGGCTAGGATGTGGGCATAGACGCAACAAGTAACACTTCACAGACAAGTGTGTGATTTCTCTGAACTCGAGAAATTAATTGAGAGTTAAGTTATGTTCATATTGATGAATTGGGTTTTTAATGTGATAGAATGAAAGCTCCTACAGGACAGGGCTTTGTTTTTATTGTTGTATCTCCAGCACCTAATTAAATGTCTTTAACAAAACTGGCACTTAATGACTTGAATTGCCCAGCAACAATTTTTATGTTAATTGATTTATAAAAAATTAAGTATATCTCATAATAAAAGATTTCTGGCAGAAAAACTTGAGAAATATTTAATTGACCTATTTTTTTCAAGTTCATCTTTAGCCATTTGATCATTAAAATCTAGATTGTGGATGATTTTAATAATAATGTTCTGGCATTTATTTATTGAGCAAAAATCTTGCTTATCTCTGGAAGATCCATCTGATGTTTGCTTGGGATTCTTTACATCATTTCTTCTTCTGATAAAATTCCTTAAGTCAGTGCTACTTATAATGGTTTGTTGTTTTTGTTTAGTTGTTTCTCAGTCATGGCCAGGTCTTTATGACCTCTTTTGAGGTTTTCTTCACAAAAATACTGGGGTGGTTTGCCATTTCCTTATCCATAAAATGATATGGTTGAAGCCTTAAAAATTCTGCAGATATACACTGTCCCCAAGAAAAAAACAAAAGCTGAGTTTTGAAAGATTCCATCTATAAAATTGATATGCACAGTATTTGAAAGAGACATTTAGTATTATAAATATAGAGAGAGAATTTTTAAAAATTCATGATCCATTTTTTAAAAAAATGATCATTTTATATACATATGTACATTTTTAAAAATGTATTTTTTAAGGGGAAATCCAGCAACACCTGAATATGATAGACTGTGTATATCCTATTGCCTCCTCTGGTGTTTTAAGATCACCTTACTTCTGTATGGAAACATGGACCCAATATCAACTTTCTGGTGCCAAAGTGGGACAGGTGGGAAATCATATTTTTGAGGGAGAGTACACTTGTAGTAGCAACTTAGCAAGTCAACCCTCACCTCTACCAAATGTGTGATTGGCTTAAGCTACATATATTTTCAAATCTGTTAATTATCCACAGTTTTGGCAGAACTGTAATGTTTCACACAGTGTCGGTGGCTACAGTCCACCTTTTTTTTTAATGAGCTCCATATAAGGAAAAACTATCATTTTTCCCTCGCTTCTGAGTTAAAAAAAGGACAGACCCTCCCATGATATTTTCAAAGATTTGAAAAATCTCGCAGCTTTTTAATTATGGATGGCATGGGTGCCAAGCTATGTGCTTTAAATACTATATTTAATCAGGCTCATGGGAATAGTAACACCTAAAGAATTTGATGTACTTTAGAAAGAGAAAAGTAAGGGCAAATTCTGTGGCTACTAACACATTATCTACAGGAAGAAGGGGAGGGATTACTTGGGGTTCAAAGCTGCTCAAAGACAGGAACTATTCATCTGCTGTTGTCAGTTCCCATTGAGTGTATTTGACATGCCTGACATTAGTGAGGAAAGAGTCACAATCTACATAGCAGCTAGATGGTACAGTGCATAGATTACAGGAAAACCTGAGTTTGAATTCTTTGTCAGATATTTATCATCTATATGACCTGGGATAAGTCACTTACTCTCTCATTCACAGTTTTCTCTTCTGCAAATGGGAATAATTATAGCATCTATCTCCTGAAGCTGTTGTAAGCATCAGATAGCATATGTAAAGGGCTTTGCAAACCTTACATAGTCATAAATGTTATTATTATTATCCATAGTAATAATATTAATACTTTATAATAATATTCATGGTTGACATTTAGATAGAACTTTAAATATTATAAGCACTTTACCATTATTATATAATTTGATCTTCATAATAACTCCATGAGGTGTCTCCAAAGAGAATACTGCAACCATTTTGCTCTTGAATAAGCAAGCTCAGAGATGTTACAGGAGGACTGATCCGTGGTTTTCACACAACTTGTGTCTGAGAAACAGTTTAATCCCAAGTCTCTTCTGACCATAATTTCAATGCTCTTTCCACTAATATCATCTCACCTAATATGATTTTAATAGTTTCCTCATCTATAAAATGAGTTGTAAACTCCATGAGGGCAGGGATTATATCTGTTTAAATTACAAGCCCACATATAATAGCTAATTAGTAAATATTTGATTAATCAAGTATAAATATTAATTAGGAGAACTAGTCTTTTATTATTATTAATCACAATTAATGTTAGGTCAAATTTATAAAGTGATTTACAGTTTATACAACATTCTCCTTAATATTATCTGATGAGTCCAAGCATGTCAGTGTCCTATGGTCACACTAAAAATCACCCTTCTGTTGGCAAGATTAATAATATAAATAGCATTAAAGGATACCCAGAAAACAAAGGATCAGAGAATCTGTTGATTCTAGCCTTGATTCTTAACTTAAAGACTTTCCAGAAGAAATGGGAAGCCACTGAAATATTTTTTGAACAGAGGAATGCATGATCAGGATTTTGTGTGATCTAATTTAGAAGTCATATGGCCAAACTTCCTGCCTGATGAATGATTACCCTTGAGGATATCCCCCAGTGGTCAACCATGTATGTGAAAGATTACTTTGGCAGCTATGTGGAAGATTTTGGGGGGAAGGGAGAGACCTTATTAGCAAACTACTACAATAGTACTGGAAAGAGATTTAAAAAGCCTGAATTAAGAGGTGGTGGTAGGAATGAGGGGATAAATTTGAGAACCATTTTGCATGCAGAAGCCATTGGAATTGAGAGTTCATTGAATGTGTTGTTATGAATGAGAAGAAAGAGTCCAAAAGATTTTAAGCCTAGGCAACTGGTAGTATAATCAAAAGAAACATATTTTGGAGTGAAACAAAGGAATAGCATTCTTCAAGCAAGATCTTAGGAAATAGCTCTGGAAGGAATCTTAGAAAAAATCCTGGCCAACTGCTTCATTTTTACAGCCGGGAAAACTGAGATCTGGAGAGACAAAGTGACTTGTCTGAAGTCACATAGCTAATAAATAAGTAGAACAATCAAGATTAGAACCCAGATTCCCCAATTACAGATTTAGTGCTACTTCCATAGTACCGCACTGTTTCAGCCAAAGGCCAAATACAAACTGTGTGCTCGAAATCTTCTCTTGCTTTTGACTACGAGAAATGCTTGCAATTATTACTTTAATATTTTAGTATTTTCTCCCAATTTATATAATGGCATAACATTGTAACTTTCTTTTGGATACCAATAAAAATGCCCTTTGTCTTTCTCATTGAAAAGAGAGGCAATTCTCTTCTTACTAATTTTAAGAATTCTCATCAATAGCTGTGAATTTTAGATTTATCCTCTTGATAGCCTCACTAATTTTCATTTATCAAGACTGGGTCCTAAGTGTTCTGCTCCCTTTTCCTCTGCCATTTTAGCCTCCTCTTTATTTTCCCTTGTTCTCTTTTCCTCATCCTTGTAGATTTGCTTTTTCTTGTTCTCCTTTATCTTCTTTTCCCTTTTCTGCTTTTTATTCTGCCCCCAAAAGAATTTCATGGCAAATGGGACTAGAAAGATACTTTCTTCAGAAGGGTGAAAGTGGATTCTTAGGGTCTTGGTTTGAAAGGATAAGGAAACTCTCCAGTGCCTTTTTTCTCAATCTCATATACTAGGTGTAAATAAATATTTATGTATGTGTGCATGTATGGATGCATGTATGTATCTATGGGTGTGTATGTGTACATGTGTATAAAATGAATAAATGAGTAAAAAGATTTGGAGGTTTTAGGAAGTGGTTGACTTGTTATTTTGTTCTTTTCTTCTAAATATAAATGCTCTGTTTCTTTCTGGTGGGAAAGAGAGTTGGGGAGATGGTACCACAGTAAGGCTAGAGGTAGGTATCAGGTTGAGTTTTCAGTGAGCTGATAACTTCACTTCATCACTACTTACTAAGAGCTTGTGTCTTGGCAGGAGTTCATCTAGTAATCATAGTAGAGATTACTTGAAAATAGGAATGGCATAGATTTCGATCTTATCAGGTAAGAGTTAACTTATTAATGATCGTTTGGGATTGTTGGCAGCCATTCTGTCTTTAAACTGTGACAGATATAATCTCTCAAATTGATAGGGATAAGTAATTGCAAGGGAGATGAATAAGAACTTCTTGGTAGTTTAGAAAATGTTTTTAGGAACTCAACCAGAGTCAGCCAAGACCAAACCAGAGTTCTAACAGAGTTTCAGCTCCAGGCTTTTAAATGAGATATGGAAATCAAAATACCAACTACTTGCAAAATCCAGCCTGGTTAAATTTCCTGCTAGTGTGCTTCTCTCAGGAGTTCAATAGGTCTTTCCAACCCGAACAGGCAGTAATAACTAAACAAATCATTTTAGGTAGCTGTACTGAAGCAATCTCAAACTTCTTTTGTGCACTATCCTGGTTATTAGAAATTACTTTCCACAGCTAGATGAATTGAGGAGCTAGATAATAAGCTTTGTAGATAATCTTTTTGAGGGGATATATTTAGTTATATTTGCCATGACTGTCTTCTAATCGTTCTCTTACTGTTGCATTGTACAAATATTGAATATCTGAAGTCATAACTTGTCCCAAATTCTGTAAGACAACTTTCTTCTCTGATAAACTCCTCCTTTTAGTTCATTTCTCTGTAGGCTTGATTAAAAGTAACAACAGAGCAGACAGTTATAGTCATGCCTGACATGAATTTCAACTGATTCTTCAGGCAAGATTAGATCCCTACTTTCATGGAGAAATTGAGTTCAGAGCAAATGAAGAATGATGGAGGACAAACAGTTCAATACTATGTCCACAAGTGTCCTTGTAATCATTCAGAAAACATTTTCAGTATCATAAAGTAGAAAATCTAAAACATCTTCTGGGGAACAAATCCCCTATATGTGGTCATTCACTTCATATGACAAAACATTATTTTGTTTCATTTGAATTTAGCACTATTGACTGACCTAGTCACAAAATTAATACTTTTGAATAAAAAAGTAAAAGTTTATCTTACAATGTGTAAGATGTGTGATATAATGGAAAAGGCCTGCATTCTCCACAGAAGTTTTCACTAGCTGTACAGTAATTAACAGCCTTCTCTGAGCTTTGCTTTCTATAACACTTACTTACAAGTATTTATTGTCAAGAAGTGCATAATTCACCATCTTGGTTTCTAAATTTTTCCCAAATGGTTTTATGTTGTGTCTCTTCAGCAAACTGATCAGTGTGCCTTGTGAGAAGAGACTACATATTATTAAGTTATTGCTAACATATGCAGGATTTGAGATCCCTATGATAGTTTAGAAATCAATTTTTGATTGTTCAGTGTCTTATTCCCTAACTGGAATAAGAATTAGGAGATATATGGGTTCAACTTCTTAACTCTGTTTCCTCCAGAATTAAATATAAGTTCCTTTGTTTAGATTTTAAAGCTCTTTGCAACCTACCTTCACCCTACCTTTCCAACATTATGCATTACTCTTTCACGCATCATAGTCTAGCCAAACTGGTTAATCCTCACACAGCATACTTTATCTCCCATCTGTTTACCTTTTCCCTGATTGTACTGGTGTTCTGGGCAAATCATTTTCTCAACTGCAAAATGGTGTTAATAATGGACCTACTTCCTAAGATTGTTCTGAGGATCAAATGACATGATCTATATAAAGTACTTCATGACATTTAAAGCAATATATAAAGGTCAGTTATTAACATTATTATCATCACTATTGTAAAGAATGGTATCATTGGTTGTTGGGTTTGTAGGCCAGTCAACAGAACTCTGTTTAACCCATGAAGCACTAATAATATCTCAGAATATAGGGGCCTTAGAGATCAACTACTTTACTTCATCACTTAATAAATTGGGAAACTGAGGTCCAAAGAAGTTTGTTGGTTAGTAAGAGGTCACATTGGTATGTGAGAGGTGAGGAAGTAGATAAAACACTGAGCTTGGAGTCAAGAACACCTGCACTCAATCTGGCCTCTGGTATATAGTAGCCATGTGACTAGGCAAATCACCAAACTCTGCCTCAGTTTCCTCAACTCTAAAATGGGGATAATAGTAGCAACTAACTCACAGGGTTGATAAAGATCAAATAAGATAATATTTGTTAAGTACTTCACACAGTGCCTGCTTTTAAAATGTTCTACCCAGTGCCATGCTTTAAAAATGCTTGTTTTCTTAAGTAGTAGAACCAGGGTTGAACCCCAGGTTTTCTGACTTTAAATCCAGTACTCTTTCTACCTTACATCATTGTTTTTAATAGTAGGAGTAATGGTATGGTTCCTAAGGGAAGATTCATTTTGAGTTTTAACTCAGGATGCCAAGAATACACTATTCCACCTCTCAAGTAGCATAGCAGGACACCTGTGACTTGCAAGGAGAAGACGGTTATACCTTGGCTTAGACTCCTCCTACCCACCATGTACACCCATACACTCATGTGAACACACACACAGAAGGTGGGATACCGGACTATTACTGTATGTACCTTACAAAGACTGCCTCCCCTTCTTGTCTGAGTATGGGTCAAATGTTCCTAAACAAATTTTACCTGCATTTCTTTTGACCTCACAACCCCTAGAACTGTGCTATTCACAAACAACAATGCACATTGATATTCCTCTTCAAGGTTGGCAGGGAATTTCCTTATTATCCTTATTTTACAGATGAGGAAACTGAGGAAACAGATTCTGAGAGGTCATGCCTGGGCATTATTAATGTCCATTAATTAGAATCTCAGGCAGGATTCATACCCCCACTCCCAAATCCAATATTCTTTATTATGCTCCCTGTCAGTCAACACTTGGTGACTGACAGAAATATTTTCTGAACTTGATGTGTTTTTTATTTTTATTTCTGTGAGCCAGTTTTGACCATCTTCCAGTCATTCTTGTTTGCTTTCTAGGAATGATTCTGGGTGGGAAGGTTTTCAATAGAAAACAGTGAAATACTGGCTTCTTCATAGTGAAGCACCACTTGGGTTAATCCCCGTTTTGGAAGCTAAAGGAAGGAAACATTATCAATTTAAGAAACAACAACAACAACAACAATGAAACACATTCATAATCAGCAGCCTCCACACCATCATGTTTTATTACTGTTGTGATGGGCTTTGATAATGACCTTGTGGAACAGATAGCCTCCTTTCCCCTTCCTTCCTCCCCCCACACATGAGGTTACCTAGGAACACAAGAACATCCCCAAACCTTGAACTTCCACCTGCTTTGCACCAGATGTATCAGTCTGTGAACTAGCCATGAATAAACGTTAACCTGTTTACTTTTGTTACTAGGAAATAGAAAATGAACAGCAGCATATGCTTACATTTCTCTGTTTCCTGGGTGGTTTGACACGCCTTTGGTTCAGAAAAGTTCTTCAGCTATTAAACAAAAGGCTATGAAATATGATGTTCATTAGAACTGTAGTCAAACTTGCCTCGGCTCTGTGTGCAGCCTCGGCACAGCAAGCTTCGAGAAAGTAACGTGCACAAACATTACTTATTTCTGTGGCTGTCAACATTTAATTAAATGGGGCCCTTCCGTCATAAGATGTCACTGGTTTGTATCTAGGTAATAAAAGGTTCAAATTAAAATACTGTACAATTAGTTTGCATAGAAAAATGACTTTTGCAGACCTTGACAATAGACAGTTTCGAGAAATAACCGTTGTGTGTTTAAATTGTGCTCCTTAGTATTTTAAACAGATGGCAATGGCTTCTTCTCTTGATTATAACTTTGAGGCATGCTTTACTAAATGGAATCAGCGGGGTTCATTAAGGTCCCATTTGATGTATCAGTATTATAAAAATACCATGTTAATTATCCTCAAACGTTGCAAGTTACCTCCATTTTCCTGCAATCAGAAGATGAGAGAAACCCTGTGAAGCAAATTAGTCCTAATTGAAAGAGGACTGATTAATATTTAAATAAGGCATTGTGTGAGGGATTTTGCCATGAGAAAAATAGGCTGAACATCTGAATTAATTGCATAGCAGGTTAAATTAAATTTCATATAATGGGTTGGAAGATGAGTTGGCACAGTGCTTTCGCAGGGTGTACAATGGCTGAAATACCAGCCTTTTCTTTCCCTCTTGGCTGGATTCCATTGAGGTCCTTGTAGCCCTTACCTCTTTGTTGTCTCTCTTTCAATGCAAACAAAGGTACTAACAGAAAATTGCTACCACTTTTTAAAAAATGTTAATCCTTTTTGGGAGACAGCACCTGTCTACATTTTCTCCATTTCTCTTCCACCTTGGCTGTAAAATTGGGAAACATTAGTATCTTTTTCCTTGCCAGGTTTAATGAGGATTGATGTCATAAAATGCTAATGGCTGGAATATAGTTAGAATTGTGCTATTAGTGGGTTATCACTGTCTGACATTTTCACTGCTCAGGAGCATACATGTGGAGCCTGTTTAAAGTGATTGGGTTACTTAAGGGTCCCTGTTAGGGATATTTAATCCAACATAAATTACTTATGCACTTTGTTAGTGTTCAAAGGAAGAGTGTCACGTTGTACATGCTGGCAGTTTTCCAGTCAAGAGCTGTTAATTACTGTACAGCTAGTGAATACATTTTGTGGCAATAGAAGCCAAAGGGGGAAAACTATATCTATATTCCATCTAACTAAAAATGAATAGATGAGAGTGTAGAGGGGGGAAAATAGACTGGAGTCATTTTTGCCCTAAGGAATTACAGTTCCATTTGTTTTCATTTTGAAAATAAAAACAAATGACAGTATGATTCCCTGAGGGGGAAAGTACTTTAGTTATAAAGCATCCCTGCCAGAAACAAGCTATTATCTATTTGTATGGTGATAAGAAAAAAAAATTCCAAAGCTTTAATTCAAAATTTTACATCCCTCTGAAGTTCAAGGTTTGCTAAGATATTATTTGTTAATCAAGCCAGAAAAAAACCACCAGTGATTACTGAGAAATCTATTTGTGCTTTATTGTTAAAATAATGTTTCTAAAATTCTGCTTGTGGAGATCTGGGGAGGGATGGTAAGAAGGAACAAACTATTCTTGATATAACTTGGAAGGATCCACCAAAGCTTGTTTATTTTTATGAGATCCATTTTATTCTAGATATTGTCAGAATGAGATAGAATATGATGGGAATTTACATTAATGGCTTTACATTTTTTTTATCTTTAGGGCTATATATGAAGCTGCTCATAGGTATTATGTAAACAAGATGTTCCCACTACAGCCTATTTGTTGAAATAGCCAGAGGCATACGTCATTAGGTTTGCAAACAATCCATTTCCTAGGAAAACCATTTAAGAAGGTACTAAAAAAAAAGTGAGGAGATAATCTCCTAGCTTTTTATAAACTAACCTTTCTTTTTGAATTATGGCATTGAACACAAAGCTTCATTTCTGTAGTCAAGAGTTCTGTGAATTCAGATTTAAATTAAGTTAAAAGCATTCTGCCTTTTACAAGATGAACATTTTTTTAAAAAAAGGAAGAATGATTTCTAGATATATTTGATTCAAATGCATTGCCAGTTGTCCTATTAACAAAATTAAGTCTTTTAGCAATAATATAAAAATATATGGCTTCCTAAAGAAAGTCTCGATATGTTGCATGTATTATTTGAAATATATACAAATGGTTATGACTTATTCTTATGTGTGATCCATTAATGAAGCTATGTTTTTTGCTTTGAACATAAACTTAAAAGCATGAGTGTAATCGGCTTTAGACCTAATGGTTCAAAAGAGATAATAGTAAAATCTGAAAATTTTTTAGTATAACATAATGATGTGAAAAAGTGCAATTAGTCACATTTACAATGAATGTGGATATGTTACCATTTTGAAAATATAGGGTTCTTTATCTACCCCTTGACGAGAAGCATATGTATGTTGATACCTCCCAATAATCCTAATGGGAATTCACCAGAAACATCCTTTGTGCACTTCTGGGCAATGGACCAATCTTCTGAGTGTATTATGAGTGATGAGACTATTTCAATGAAGTCCATAAAAAATCAGATTGAGCAAAGGTAATAATTCCTGTATAATTGGCTTAATGATGAAAGAGAACATGGAAAGATATAAATCTGTGCAGCAAATCAAAGATATTTCAGAAAGGTACTTAGACTCGAATCATTTGGCATCACTACATATAAAGACAAGTTTACTAAAGAAAACATATTTAAATTTTGAACAGCTATTAAGAGGATTTAAAAATCGAAGAAACTTCTGGATCTGTATGGGTGTGTCGAACAAGATTTTAACAGCCTTGAGAAAAATAGAGTATTTTTGGCCTGAAAAGTGTGTGGGTTTCAAAGCCTAAATCTTGAGCAGAGGTGGAATTGCAATATTATTTCATGGTCTGTAGTTCTCTTAACATCTCTTAGATGAATATTTCTGCTGAGTGGAGCAGTGTGTGTGTGTGTGTGTGTGTGTGTGTGTGTGTGTATTCTATGATTTGGGGGTCCTCTTGGTTACATGGTGCATCAGTAGTCAGCATTATGCCTCTCTATAGCATCAGAATTACAGTTTTTGGCAAGTTTTAAAAATCAAGCCTCATATAGAATCATAGATTTAAAGCTGAAAGAAAACTTAAAGGTTGTCAGATCTGATTCCCTTCTTTACAGATGAAGAAACTGAGTTTAGAAAGGTAGGGTGATAATACCTAAGGTCATATAGGTAGTAAATAGAAAGGAAAGAAGGATGGAAGGCCTGTTCTAAATACTTTATAAATATCATCTTGTTTGATCCTAACAATTGTTATCCCCATTTTACAGATGAGAAAACTGAGAATGAGAGCAGTTAAGGGACTTGCCCCAAGGTCACACAACTAGAAAATGTCTGAAGCTCGATTTGAACTTTAGTCTTCCTAACTCTAGTCCAGGGCTCTATTGAACTGCACCACCTAGCTGCCTCTACTGAGGAAGAATTTTAACTGTGTCATTGACTCCAAATTCAGCATTCTTTAGAGTTCACTTGGGAGTATGCGAGTGTTTTCTATACCTGTCATTTTTTTTTTTGCTTTCATCCTATAAATCTTACAGTGAAAGAGATGAGATGGGAGGGGAAGAGCTGGGAGCATCATACAATGTGTTACTACTCTGAGATTAGCAGCTTTTCAGTTTCCAGACGATCTCTTTCTGCTATAATAGCCATTGTAGGCTTAGTTCTCTTTTACATGTTATACCTGGCTAAGGTGAAGCTATTTATACATTTCACATTAAGTTTTCAATAATAGTCTAGATTTTTAATGCATATGAAAATTGAGAAAATCAAATTGATTCTGTTCTGTAATTGATTTCATCTTATATCACTACTGACATTTTGTGTAACTACCTAAGTCACGTTTCACTTGTCTCTGACTAAAGTTGGGAAGTTCAGCTTTCCTGTAAGTCACTCACTCTCTCAGAGTTAAGTTTAGAAGTTGAGTTTTCCTGCTTATTGTTGTTCTTTTCTTCTGTCAAAGAAATCTGTTATCCTTGAAGGATGCAGGTGGATGCCAGGGAGTCTGGTCTGTTACCTCTGAAACATTGGCTGTCCTTCAAGAAAGTTTGGTCTAGACTAACTAACCATGCAGGTGGACACCACCAATCAGCCCTGAATTCCAAATTTTCAGCCACTCATATTATCTCCCACATCTATGATGTTGCCTTCTAGTTTTTGGATGCTTCTTTTGTCCATAAAAAATGATCAGTCAGACATCATTCAGATTCTTAGCTAACTGAGGAGTCTGAGACGCTATTGATTGGCAAATTCACACTTTATCGTGCTTAGAGCTGTGTGCCTCAGTCTACCTTAATTTCAATCACAACTAAGACAATAGAAATTGCTTATCCCTTATAGATTATGTACTTGAATTACTACTATGGGGAAATTCCTTGTATAAATTATGCCATGTTATACAATTTCTAAGAAAACTGTTGCCATGTTTTCAATATTGAGTTGAAACCTGTCAGTGGGCATGTTGGTTAGTATCTGGATTAACAATTGGAAAACCCTGTCTGATTGATCTAATACCAAGACATTTATGGTATCCATTGGTCCTAGGAGTTTGCAAGAATTTTGACCTATATACAAGTTTGGCTGGCAGATGTCCCATCTTCAGCTTCTACTTTCAGCATCCTTTCCCATCATCCAAATTAGGGATAGGATGGGAGAAATTAAAAGCAATTTCTTATCAGAAAAAGATGTTGGGACTCTTTGGGAGAAGTAACAACTGAGATTTTTTGCTAGCGAAGTAAGAACTACATCATTCCTCTGGCACTGTGAAAAGTATGTTTACATTTTTTATTAAAAAGGTGCTATTATTATCACCATTTTGCAGATGAGAAAACTAAGGGAGGTTAAGTGATTTTTCCAGTATCACACAGCTAGTAAATGTCAGAGGCAAGATTTAAATTCAGGTGTTCCTGCTTCCAAGTTCTGAATTCATAAAACTATGGAAATAAAGAGCAGATTACTTTTACAGAGTTCTGAGTACAGTTAATTTAATTAGTAGTATAGACAAATGCAGTATATCATAAGATTCTTTAATAAGATATCAGCTTATGTTCTCACAATTTTAGAGTACTCTGTATAAAGAGTCACTTGTATAATGAGTCAATTAATTAAAATTACTCATGAAGCCAAAAGGCATTATAGGATATTGAATAGAGAGCTAGCCTTGGGGTCTGAGAAGCCAGGTTCAAGTCTTGCCTCAGACACCTACTGGCTATGTGACCCTGGACAAGTCACTTCTCAATGCTCCCAGGAGACTCAACACTGAAAGTTGAAGAATAGTTCTGTGAGAACTGGAATACCACCCCCTGCTGGAGAGATACTCTAGGGAAGCCCAGCCATGATGAGAAGCCTGGTGAGGACAAGTCAGGTGGTTTTCAGCGTCTGGAAGCTGGCCGGCTTGCATTTGTAGAGCCCCCTGTTAGTTTTGTCAATCAGGGCTGCCATCCAATTAGCTTGGGGCTATGTGTGTGGATGGCCCTGTTTCCAGTGGGAGAGGGGGCTTCTGGGAGAGAGAATGGAGGAGAAAATTCACTTTGGTGCACAAGAGAGAGGGAGAGGGATGCTGCGCAGCTGGTTCTCCTTGGAATTGTGGATTCTGGGTGGTGGTGAGTTTGTGTTGTTGAGCCAAGGCTAGCTCTTTGGAGCTATCTGGGCTGGAAGCAGGTTCAGGGTGCCTGGGTCATTTTTACCCCTGAGATTCAGATTCTAATCATCTAGGAAGTTGGTCATATTTTTTCCTTCCCCTATTCCCTTTCTCATTGTCCTTAGTTCTATTAACCTTACTTGTGTTTTAAATTTGTTCTCATTACTAAAACCTATTTTTTTTAAAGAGGTTGTTAATCTCCTTTCTTATCCCAATATTATGGCAAACCACCCAATTAACTCTCCCCATACTAAATTTGGCCCTTACAGTTCCTAAGTTGCATTGATATAGGATCTTTTTTTTTTTCACAAAGAGTGCTCTAGATAAGTAAAAATCTTGTCAGCCTGAGACAACAACAACAAAATATCATAAAGGAATAATAAAATATTGAAAATAGGTTTCACTAATCATAAAATATTGATTAGTGGACTCATCTACACTAATATTAGGGATTTCATGATCAAATGATTACATAGAAAAAGAGGAATATCTTTGGAATAAACTTTAAACTGAGAAAGTCTTCAATGAGTTAACCAAGAAAGCCTTCTTTATTAGTTAATTTGTACCAGTCAGTATGCCAAATTTTCTATGGCTTTATTTAATAATCTATGTACTTCTGTTCTCCTACCTATTATACCATAGGTGTAATTTTAAAAAATAATGACAGAATAAAATAGGATGTATTATTGTAAGAAGGCATATTCAGAGTATAAATCTCTTGTACTGGGTCAACATCCATCTGCTGGTGCTTGGCCAACTTACTGAATGATTGATACTTGATTTAGTAACTTAATGCTAACCAAATATTTATTATAAATGACTAAACTAATAACCACAAATTAACAACTCAGCTTGTAAATAGCAGTTTTCCACTTGCTAAGACAAATATGAAACTCTTGTGGGTGAGTGACTTTTAGGCTCAGCATGCAATTAAGAGCATAAAACCAGTTTCACAGGGACTCTTTATGTCTCTTGAGTGTCAGGAGAATGAGTAAGATCCATGTAAAGGTAATTCTGCTGTTAGGAGAAATCTGGAAAGAAGTAACAATGGGTGCAAGAAAGCAGTTGGAAACTAGGAAGTTGTTGAGATAAAGAGAAGTGTCAAAGGAAATTCTGGGAATTGACATGAAGACAGCAAAGTTATATCTCCCTGACATAAGGTAAAGAGATCCTGATCCCAGTTCTTAGAAGCAAACTTAAAAATTGAGCCCCTTCATTTCACAGACGAAAGAACAAATATCCAGAGATGTTAAGGAGTATATTTAGAAGGTTTCCCAACTAGTAATTGGCAGAATTTGAATTCAAACTCAGGTTCTTTGACTGCAGATCCAGTGTTCAAGGGAACAAGCTATTTTAAAATCAGATCATCTTCTATGAACTTCTGATTTCTAAAGCCAAGGAAACATTACTAGTGATTTATTTGTATTGACTCCAAGACCCCATCTGGCCTCAGACACTAGCTGTGTCACTTAACCATGTTTGCCTCAGTTTCCTTATTTGTAAAATGAACTAGAGAAGGAAATGTCAAACCATTCCCTTTTTTTTCAGGGTCACACAGCTAGTAAGTGTCAAGTGCCTGAGGTCAGATTTGAACTCAGGTCCTCTTGAATCCAGGACTGGTGCTTTATTCACTGCACCACCTAGTGCCCCCCCATTCCATTATCTTTATCAAGAAAATCCTAAATGGGGTCATGAAGAGTTGAACACAATTGAAATAACTGAACAACAACAAATCCTCAACTAAATATATTCTGGATCATGAAGTACCAGGAAGAAAGTAAAGTATAAGAAGAATAGAAAAGTGGGTAGGAGACAGATTGTGGAGGCCTTTAAAATCCAAACAGAGGTTTTTTTATTTGATCTTGAAAGTAATGGGGAATCCCTTGAGTTTATTGACTAGGAGAGCACCATAATCAAACCTTCACTTTAGGAAGATCATTTTGTCATCTGAGTGAAGAATGAATAGGTCTAGGGATTGACATGATAGCGTGAGACCAGCAGGTTGACTATTGCCATAGTCTAGGTAGGTCGTGATAAGGTCAGACTAATATAGAAAATCACATAGTTTCTGATCTTGTCTATCTCCAAAAGTGCTTGGCCTGACTGTGTTCCAAAATGCAGCTGCACAATTTCTGCTTTCAGACTTTGTCTGTCTCAGGCTCTTGCCTTGAGGTACCCCAGCTGCAATGCCAAGCCTCCCCTAACCACTAGGCACCACTGTGCATCCTTTGTTCAGTGAATAACTGGCCTCATCTTCATTTGATAAACTTGCCACTATACCACGCCTACACTTTTTATATATAACCAGGTGGGCTACAAGACTCATTGCTTATTGTTGGAGGGATGAAATCCTCCACTTGAGTCCGTGTGTAATAAACTCTCTCTCTCTCTCCACCTTAAGTACCTGGCTGAGTATTTTCTGTGTCACTTGTGCCATAATAAGACCATGGTGCTAAGATATGAGTGGTATATGTGGCAGAAGGGAACATGTTAGAGAGAGAACACAAAAGTAGAAATGGTAGGAATTGGCTACTACTGGCTGCGTGTGGACAGTGAAGAGTCAAGGGTGATACCTAGGTTGAGAGCCTTGACATGTGGGAAGATGATGGTCCTCTCCACTGAAAGAGGAAAGTTTGGAAGAGAGAAGAATTTCCAGAGAAAGATTATGAGGGTTTTTTTTTAACATATTGAGTTTCAGATGTCTGTGGGACATCTATTTTTGAGATGTATGATAGGCAGTTGGAGGCATCAGCCTGGAGATCAGGAGAGATGTTAGGCCTGGGCAAGTAGGTCCGAGAATCTACTACAAGCTCTAAATTCTCTTTTCAGAAATTTTACAGTAAAAAATAAATATGGCAAGGTCAGATCCAATTACAACAAACTATACAAAGAACTGTAGAAATTCTTCAATTATGTTGGAATTTTTATTGAATATTATATAAAATAATTACACTGTTAATATTTATAAATCCCCTTTTTTCTCCAAAAGTTCATTATAATAGTGTTTTTCTATAAGGAGATTTAAACAGTTTAAAATCTTGGGTTCTGGTCCTGATTGTGATGGAGGCATTGTTATAGGACTCTGGATTTTACCTTCATGTGCCTGTGGTTAATCATCTGTAAAATGAAGATATTTGATGGAAAAGTGGTTTTATGACATTTCTGCATTGGTGTAATTCATCTGTAGATTTACTAATCTTCCAGTGAAACAGCAATCTCCTAACAGCTACTGCAGAACAATCAGAATATCCTGGGGGCTTTGAAATGCAAAACTTTCCATTGGATGCTGCTATTGCTATTGGTTAATCAAAGTACAATTTGTTGAGGAGAGGGAGGAGAAGGGGAGGAACAAGAGAATCAAGATTAGGTTTACAGCTGCCACTAGAGTCCCCAAACTACCTTAAAACCCTTTACATCATCAGAAATGTTTGCATACGTGTACTTGGAAAAGGGAGCTTTTCGTGGAGAAGCCAGTGCTCTCTTGAATACTATGTAGCTTAAATGAGGTGAATTTGTACCCAAAGATCTGAATCTTCACTCATTTAGAGAGGAAAATAAAGAATTGGGCAAACAATGGAATACATTTCTTTTAGTCCATGGCACATGGTTGAGTCATCCACTCATGACAAGGGAAGCTAAGTCTCATTTTTCAAAGGGTCAGCTGCCCATGCCAGATATTTCTGAAACTAATATGATAGCAGTTCTATACCTGTATTCAACATCTTTCAAGATTTCATATCAAACCACAGATTATTTGACAAAATTCCATTTATCAGAATGATCAAAGAATTTGGAGAATTTCCACAGTAATGTTGGAAAGAACATTTATTCCAGAAATGTGGACAGCCAAATCAAAGCAGTTCTTTTAGAAAATTATTATAATTATCACTATTTTAAAAAATATATATATTATACACAATGAGCTTCCCAATATTAGTTAGCCATAGTTGAATCTTGCTTACCAGTAAGTTATATCGAATGTGTTTTGACTGAGTTGACCTTTTCTGGGGACCCTCTGTGAAGTCACCTAGCAAAATTAACAGTAATACCATGAATAATATTGATTTCTTTGTCCAGCTTATAATGCCTGCCATAATTAAATTCCTAAGATACTTGTTATTTGCATCACTTAGGGATTTTTTGTTTTAAAAATTGCAGTTGTTAAAATAAAAAAAACCACCAGAGGGTTTTAAACAATTTATTTTAAATTACTTTAAGAACCAATGAGCAAAAATCTATTTATTCTCCCTTCCATTCTCAGTCTCATTGAAAAAGGGGGTAAACTACCCATTGTAACAAATAAACAGAGCCAAGCAAAACTAATTCCTTCATTGGCCATGTCCAAAAAAAGAATGTGTCTCATTCTGGGCCAAGAAGAAGGCAACATGCTTTTATCTTTAATCTTCTGTATCCTCTGGAGAAGAGGTTGGTCATTGTGTTGATCATGTTTTTTACATCTTTTAGAATTGTTTGTTTTTACAGTGTCATAGAAATTGTTTTTCTGTTTTTGATCATTTCATTCTGTATCAGCTCATATAAGTCTTCCAGGTTTTTCTAAAACAATCCCAAGGCAATTTCTTATGGAACAATGATATTCCATTACATTCATAGACCATAAGTTGTTCAGCCATTCCTAATTGATGGGTGCCACCTTAGCTTCCATTTTTTATTTACTTTTTAACAGTTCTAATTGTAACAAAATGTTTCCTTATATTGAGCTGAAATATGCCATCCTTTAGCTCATTTCTCTTCTTTCTATCCTATGTTAGGACCAAGTATAGTTAATGAAGAAAGACAGAGAGATTAGGTCACTGCCCCAGGGTTACACTCTGAACAACCAAAATACAACAGCATAAGAGCTCAAAGCTCACCACTCATAGGAAAGTTCTTTAAAATCTCCCTTAAACTCTGTTTACACATGAATCTAGCAAAAGTTTCTAGCCTAGGACAGATAAGTAGCAAATTACACTGGGATTAGGGATTGCTATAGACAAACAATCAAATAGAATTGATTGTTTCTGATAGAATAGATATCTCTTCAGATAGAAGAGGTAACTGACAGGCTAACAGGGAAGAAACAAAAACAAAAACTACAAAAATCAGACACAATAATAAAGAAAGCATAGCAGTCTGGGACCATTAAATCTGTACAGGGGCAAACAGTTCTCTATACCTAAATGAGTATTGAGGGCATCACTGCATTGTAGTCCATTGCAGTAATTGATGGTTTTTTGTTTTTTTTGGTGAGGCAATTGGGGTTAAGTGACTTGGTCAGGGTCACACAGCTAGTAAGTGTTAAGTGTCTGAGGCCAGATTTGAATTCAGGTACTCCTGACTCCAGGGCCAGTGCTCTATCCACTGCACCACCTAGCTGCCTCAGTAACTGATGTTCTTAATGATAACCCTTACTAATCCAGAAAATTCTCAACTATGTTCATGGATAACAATCAGTTTTTGAATTATATATCATAGAATGTCATCCTAGTTTATATTCATATGATCTCTCCTGATAGTTTCAACATTCCTAAGGATCTGATAGAGTCATTTAACATGATTAGTTATCTGCATTGTTAATTACCATATGCCATTCAGAAGTAGCATATCAACAATATATTTAGCCCACTTCATAAACTATATCTTGAAATTATTGCAGAATGTATTATCTGTGAAATAAATGGTTTTAGCTCATCTCAGGTTCTTTGGAAAATGACACATAACTCCAGATCATCTTTTGTGCAAATTATAAAAAGTCCATTAATGAATGATATAATAAGAAATTGGTGGATAAAAATTAAACTCCTTAACAGGTAGAGGGTTTTTAGACTGT
The DNA here is from genome assembly GCF_019393635.1 of Dromiciops gliroides. Classification (NCBI taxonomy): domain Eukaryota; kingdom Metazoa; phylum Chordata; class Mammalia; order Microbiotheria; family Microbiotheriidae; genus Dromiciops; species Dromiciops gliroides. The sequence goes on along the minus strand of NC_057861.1, from coordinate 268,288,166 downwards.
CATTGGATATTAAGCTTTTGAGAATGATTTAAGAAATGCTACTCAAACATGAATTTCAAGAGTAGCATCTTAGTTATGTCAATGCTCCCAAATATCGATTGATATTTGACATGTAATATGGCATCATCTTTCTTTGCTGTCTTTAATCAATCTGTAGGATAATTTAAACCCCAATGAGTCAGTTAGGTGGCTCTGTGGATAGAGCCTGAATGTCGATTCAGAAGGACCTAAGTTCAAATCCAATCTCAAACTCATATTGGCTATGTGACCCTGGCAGCATCACTTACTCCTGTTTGCCTCAGTTCTTCATCTGTAAAATGAGCTGGAAAAGGAAATGGCAAGCCAGTCCAGTATTTTTGCCAACTAAAAACTCCAATGGGTTCATAGATAATCAAACATGACTGAAAAGACTCAACAAACAAAGATTCTACCCCACAACCCACTACAATTAATTCTCAATTATTCACTTGAAAATTTTCCATTTTATGAATTATCTGCAGCAATATTTTTAAAATCACAGACTGTATTTTTTTCCTTTATCATAAGCCTCCAGGTTATATTCTCTATCACTAGTTGTATGTTTAAGAAATTAAAACTAATTTAAGCAAAACAGAAACAGATATGAGATCACATAATGCATTATAAATAAGCAAATATTTTTATCATGATCCATAGCATTTGACTGATCTGAAGTACCTATTCCCTTTCATTTGTTTAACATGATCATAAATCTAGGAATCAAAAACATGTTGTACTCATCTTTGATTGGCCTACAACTATAATGAGGTTGACTATAATTATCCTCATCTTTTTGCTTCATTTTAATTGAACTGTAGAGATTTGAAGTTACTGCATATTAAGAGCAGAGTTCAAGGCCCCATCTCTGATACTTGACAGGATATGTGACCTGGTATAGTCCCTACAATTCTGTTTCTTCATTTTTTTCTTTCATGAAATGAAAGGGCTAGACCAAGTAATCTCCAAGAATTTTTTTTCAGTAATAATATTCTTTTATGCCATGATTTAATGAAAGGTTCCTTGTTCTAAAGTGTGAAGGAAACCTTAGGAAACTTGTTTCAGAGAATCAGGCATACAGGCATAGCTTGGTGGAACTTGATGGACTATCTAGTTTTTTTTGTTTTGTTTTTTTTTTGTGTGTGGGGGGCAATGGGGGTTAAGTGACTTGCCCCGGGTCACACAGCTAGTAAGTGTCAAGTGTCTGAGGCCGGATCTGAACTCAGGTCCTCCAGAATCCAGGGCTGGTGCTTTATCCACTGTGTTACCTAGCTGCCCCGACTATCTAGTTTAATGCCCTCATTTTACAAAAGAAGAAGCTAAGGCTCAGAGGTATCATCAGATTATAGGTTTAGGACTAGACTCAATTAATCTATAAGAAATTCTTAAGTGTCTGCTATGGACCATGAACTCTGCTCTGCAAATACAAAATAAAAAATTAAACAGACTGTGCCTCAAGGAGCTTACATTCTATCTGTGAGACAATGCTTCCATTGATAAATATGTGCAAAATAAGAGTTAGAATGCTACCAGTAAAAGTGCTCTAATTCAGTCATTTGGAGGAAACAAGGAATTCTAAGAGGCAGAAGTAAGGTGAGAGTGCATTCCAATTATGGGGAACAGATTGGACAGAGATGGGAATTAGAAGGGATCTTAAAGGTCATCTAGCCCTACCCTTTCATTTTACAGCGGAGGAAACTGAGGCACAGAAAGCCTAAGTAGAAGAAATGATTCATCTAAGAATAGACAGGTATTATTCCAAACTAGGATGAAAACTAGCTCTTTGTGTTCCAAATCTTGTGCATGATCCACTGCATTCAATTGTGATAGAAAATGTCATTTTATGTGTAGACTATTTAGATCCTCTACCTATATCCTATGAGGGAGGAGTGATTTTGGTGATCTTTTGGGTAGTCTTTTACTTTTTATACTGTAATGGATCCTTTAGGGAATATTACAGCCTTTATCACCTAATAAAATTTGATGGAAACTTTTAGGAAAAGTTAATAAAAAGGAACTATTAACACAGGCAATGGCTTGGATTCCTCGTGTGCCTTTTATATTCTGTATATACTTTACCCAAGACCTCTTTTTGAGAGGGAGGAATGAAAAGTTCACACACCTTAATGGAGACTGGCACTAGCATACTAGCATCTCCCATTTTCATAGAATTCTTTTCTAAAGTGGGAGGCAGAAAGTTCCTAACCTTCATTGACCTTCTACTTGGCACATCACCTACAAAGTAAAGGCTGTTGTGTTCAATGTCTTAATGGGATACGTTTCTCTCCCAAATAGGGGGTATTTTAGCTGGCTGGTAGATAAGCAAGGCAAGCCAGCCAGCCCACCAGTGTTTGAAACATTGGCAGTTTATTTATCAGATCTTAGGGAATCAGCCTTTTCCAAGTGTCTGACAGATTCTATCCAATTCAGTTATGTTCCAATTAATAGAGGAGCACTAACGAGGGAGAGAATTTCTTCTGTAAGGAATAAATGAGATTTCATGGATACAAAATGGGAAAAGGCAGTAAATGGCCTCCTTGTAGCAGAAAGTGGTAATGGTCTGTTTCTAGGATTACCTAGATGAAGCTACATTTCCCTCTTCGAGAGTGTCTTGGCAGCCCAGCTAGTATATCATTGAGTTGGAATTCTGTGGCATAGGAAACTGACCCCTATAAACATTTATATAGTGTGGCATCTAAAATTATATGGGGGTGCTTATCTATGTCCCAAGTTTTAGGGAATTTAGCTGGGGTTTCTAATATATTGGTACTTTTAAATTAGAGGCTTTAGCATCTGTTTGAAGTATTAAGCATTTATTAAAGCATATTAAATATTAGTAAAGATATAGCATGTGGCTCAGAAAGTTGAGAAAGGAGAGCTAGTAAAAGCACCTCTTCTCCCTCCAGCGTTCCTGGGCAAAGAGAGTGACTCTGAGGGTAAGCTCATTGTGGTCAGAAGGAGAGGTGGCCCTTCCACACTGCTCAAAGCTAATTGGCTAGCATCATTCAAATCTATTGGTTTACAGTACTTCAGGGCGGTCCTGTGCAGTATGTGCTGAGGTCAAAATACAGAGGGGAAAAGCTTTCAGGTAGGTGTAGTATTCAGTGAGGTAACTTCCTGTAGGGTAGTCAGCAAGGTCAATCTACATTTCCCTTGAAATTCTGACTCTGGGCTGGCATTAAGAAAAGTCAGACAAGGCTCTCTGGGTTAGGCCCTCAGGTAGGGCCCTCTGGGAGTTCCAAAACCCATTATTTTCTCACAATAGGGCCTTAGAATTTGCAAATAATTTTCCTTACTACATCCTGACTTCAGAACTTACTAATTGTGTGAACCTTGGGAAATCACTTAACCTCTCTGGATCTCAGTTTCTTCCTCTGTAAAATGAAGGATGTTTGTTTGGACAACTTCTAAAATCCCTTTCAGCTGTAAATTTAGGATCCTGTGAATCCTGTGAGATGGGTAGTTGAGTTGACATTGATATAGTTTGCATTTTCTTATATGCATCAACTTATATGCATCAACGGTTAGCTCTTGAGGATACAAACAGGTCTTATTTTACTGTGTCATCTTCAGTCCCTCCTAGTCAGTGCTTCATTGTACATAGAGGAGACTCAATGAATGCTTGTTTTGTTTTTTTGTTTGCAGGGCAATGAGGGTTAAGTGACTTGCCCAGGGTCACACAGCTAGTAAGTGTCTAGTGTCAAATTCGAGGCCGGATTTGAACTCAGGTCCTCCTGAATCCAGGGCCAGTGCTTTATCTACTGTACCACCTACCTTCCCCTCTCAATGAATGCTTCTTGAATTGAATTGTTCCTATTCTGTAGGTAAGGAAACTAGGTCAGCAATGTTAAATGATTTGTCCCTAATCAAACCCACCATGAGACACTGTCTAAAGAAAAAAATTTAAACCCTGAATTTATTTTTTTGAATTTTCCAATTCTCATGCTCTATCGGCTACAAGATGATGCCCACCTTTAGAATTCAGCTAAATGCACGAATATGATCTAGTATAGCCCCTTCTTAGAGATGAAGAAACTGAAGCAATGGAGAAAAATAAAAAAAGGTTTCATTAAGTAAGATTACATAATTGTTTATCCACAATCAAACAAAAGATTTCCTTTGGTACTGGTAAGGATCTGAAAAATCTCACCAAAGCCACAGATCTCACACAGATATATCTGAAAAGAAACACCCATGATTTGAAATGTCATAGTGGAAGTTTAGCTGTCTTTTCTTGCAAGACTGGGTAACATTTTCAGCCGAACCTTCAAAAATAAATAAAGGGTCCCAAATTTTATTGGCTATACATTCAGAAGATACATTTCACATAAATATTTTGTATTTTAGGTGTTTGGCATGAAATACAAGTTTTAAATACTTCACTGTACATCATTTGGGTTTCTAGTTTGTTCTCAGAGCATTATTGAATTCATAATAAGCTAATCAAAACACATTAAATATCTTCCCCATGTTTTAATGAAGCCAAGTTCTGTTATAAGATATATTTTATTCCTGTTCAAGTATAACAACCATGTATATTTTTCTTCCTGTCCAAGTATACCAGGGTGTGGTACCTTGAATTATAAAAGCTTACATTTTGGTTGCTTTTTAATGTACTTAAAACCTGCAGCTACAAGTAAATTTTGTTGCATAGCCACAAGTAAATTGAAAGGGAGAGGACTATTTCTGCTATGAAAGTCAATTTTTAAAGTGTTATATAGCTACAGTGTATGTAATATTAAATCTGCTGCCTATCCAGCATAATAATAACCTGCAGCTTCTCTAGAGTAGAAATAGATTTTATTTGGAGACTTCATTCTAATATAAGTATTTTATACCTACTATATTTATAGTATATTTTGAAGTAAATGTATGTATGTTTAGATATCAACATCCCTGCAAAGGACAAGGCTAACCCCAATTAAATTGGAATTTCGTTTTTGTTTACTTGAGAACATTTTCTTCACATTTAGTCAATTGAGACGCAAATTAAAATTTCCTTTTTGGCCAAGCAATCATTTTGCATTCTCTTCTTCTTTTGACAGTGGCTTCTATGCACTAAGTAAAAAGTAGAATGAGTGCCCTATTTCTGTCTCTTTCCATTACTGTACTGTTCTTCTTGCTATATACTTTTTTTTTTCTCTTTGTGCCTAGTGGGACATTAAAGGTTCTGTAATTATTTCGATAAGATCAGGGTTATAGATTTTTTTTGTTCCACTTAGTTGTTCACTAATAAACCTGCCTCAATGCTGAAGGCCAACAAATTTCTTATTTAACAGTCCATTTTGAAAACACAAAACTTAGAGATAGAGTGCTCATTCATCTACTAGATAGAAATTTTCAAAATTATATATATAATCTCTTAAGTTCCAGCAAACATTAGTAGAAGTGAAAAAAATGTTTAAAAATTTAAATGTTTAAGACAGTAAATTAGAATTTTTTTATATTTAGAAGGCCAATGTATACAATTCTCACCCCACATCATATTTGCTAAGTATTATTTTAAAGACGAGTTTTTTACAGTGGTTGACCCCAGCTTCTAATTTCCTCTCCAGGGGGGCCCAAGACTCAGTCTGCAGGTCTAACCAATATTTAATCAGGGCTCCCAAAACACAAGACAATCTTTAAACTGAAAGTGGTTGTTAAATGAGAAATAATTTTGAATTTCACTATTCGTAAAATAGAAATGGAACCAAAACAATAAGGTGTTCTTGGCCAGTAGTCATAAATAAAAGATGGAATTTTGCACATTAGGCAAAACAATAAGAAAGCCTCTGTTAACTTAGTGAGAGAAAAGAAGTTCTTACTAAGAGATAGCAAGAAGGGCTGGCATGATGGCCTAACATTTTTTACTTTGGCATCAATTCAGTTAATAATAGTGGGCGCCACTGTACTTTGATACCTTATGAGCAAGTCAAGGAGAAAACTACAATTATTATATTGGATGCTCTGAAGCCCCGAGGATTCAAAAAGTCTTTGCTTCCATGCCCTTGGGTATTCATCCCAAGCCTCAACTTATTCTCAGGTCTGGGGACCTTTAGGCATAGCAAATATAGTCTGTGTTTCCTAAGAGGTCAAAGACGTGATTTGGGATACTTTCAAACAGATTGGAAAGGTTCACTCTTTCCAAATTCCAACAGTCTATCAAAATCCAAAGTGTAGAATTCTTTTGTGTGTGTGTGTGAGGCAATTGGGGTTAAGTGACTTGCCTAGGGTCATACAACTAGTAATTGTTAAGTGTCTGAGGCCAGATTTGAACTCAGGTCCTCCTGAATCCAGGGCCAGTGCTCTATCCACTGTGCCACCTAGATGCCCTCAAAGTGTAGAATTCTTGAGCATCTGTAATCTAGATCAGGGCTTCTTAAACTTTTTCTACTTTTGACCTGTTTTTGCCTGAGAAATTTTTACTCAACCCCACATACATAGGTATATAAAATAGGTATACATAACCTTTTACTATTGCCAAATTTTTCATGACCCCCACATTCAGTTACTTGACCCCAGTTCATAACCCACAGTTTGAGAAGCTTTGATCTTGATTATAACAACTGGACAAAGGAATATAACCACATTGGGGTATTTGGAAGGCACTGACCCATCTAAGAAGATCTGTCTTAGAGTATCCCCCATTATTCAACATGTGAGCTCTTTATTTACATTTTCATGTCTTCCCTAACTATTTGGGGGCCCTCATTAGTATAAATTTCTTACAAATGGACTTGCTAACACTAATCTATAGAATCATAGATTTTGAGGTAGAAGGGATACCACTCATTTTATCAAGAAGGAAACAGACTCAGAGAGATTAAGTGAAATATCCAAGGTTACAACAGAGACAAAAAATATTGGACTTGAGATTTGAACCTAGAATCTGAATTTGAACCCAAATCCAATATGCTTCCCACTTTACTGTTTAAACTTCAAAAGTTTAGTGGAGGACCTATAGTGATAAATATTTATTATGTGCCAGTAGTGCCAGGCACTGTGCTGACTGCTAAGAATACAGAGAAAAACAATACATGCCCTTGGGGAGTATTTATTATTTTGGGGAGCCAACAGAAAGATTTCAGTCATGTCCAACTCTTAACAACTGACCCCTTTGAGATTTTCTTGGCAAAGATACTGGAGTGTTTTGCCATTTCCTTCTTCAGTTAATTTTACAGATGAGGAAATGGAGCCAGAGTTAAGTGGCTTGCCCAGGGTCACACATCTATTGAGTATCTGAGGCCAGATTTGAATTCATAGAAAGGAGTCTTCTTGAACAGGCCCTGTACTCTATCTGCTACACCAACATAAACACAGACAAGCCTATACACTGTAAATACTGAGTTATATGGCAGAAAGGGAGGTGTGAGGGAAGAGGCAGTAACAGATGGGAGATCAGAAAAGGCATCCTATGTAATTATGGTGACACTCGAACTCAGCTTTGAAGAAAGTTAGGAATTCTAAGAGGTGTGGGGGGGCCGGGAGAATGTTTCCTAGCCTTGGGGAAAGGCACAAAGATGGGAGATGACGTGTCATATGGGAAGAAGAGCAGAAAGGTCAGTTTGGCTAGACTGCAGATTTCATGAAACATCCTAATAGCTAAAAAGGGGGATTAAAAAGTTTGATTGCAGGCAGGACATATTTTCAAATTAAAAGATATATTATTTTAAAAAGAATTAATTGTAAAATGTAGAAAAATAGAACTTCTAACATACATCAATAAGAATGGCACAAGATTGCTTTGTAATTTTCATTGAGCCTTGTGGTTGCTCATATATAATGAAGAACATACACTCTCTCTTTCTCTTTTTTACTTTAACACATCAAGGTAAGCAGTTGAGGCTGGCGGAAACCAACTGTTTTTCCATTCACCTTATTATTGAGTTGTGGTTTAAGAACTTCCTTTTTTGTTATCAAAAGATCTTAACTAAAACTTCAGTTAAGCAAGACGAAAGAGTTAACATTTTTAAGGGCAGGGAAATTGTGCTAGACACCTGTTCAAAGTTGGCAATAAAACATTCAGAATAATATTACCTGGCAAATTACAGTTTAAACTAGTATTAAAACAATAAAAAACTGTGCCTTATTATATTGTCTGTCATGTATACCATTATTCATTTCTATTCCTTGTACTTAAGTTTTCAAGTATGTATTTCTTTTCACCCAGTTATCAAATACCTAACAGGTGCCTAACAATAGAATGTCATTGTGAAAATTATCTTGAAGGTACCATCAGCAAAAGACAAAAATGTATTTAAACATAAGTTTCAAAATGGTCCAACAAAGCTTTATCATCAACCAGTCAGACTCACTACCTGTGCCTTTCTTTCTGAGAGGATGGGATGGTAACTTGTGTGGCATTTTAGGATATCCTTTAGAACCAGGGATTCTTAACAGAGGGTCTGTGAACTTTTAAAAAATATTTGATAACTATTTCATTATAACTGGCTTTCAATATACCTGGTTTTCTTTCAATATAAGTGGTTCCTCTGGAAACTTGTTAATCCATTACTCTGTGATGTATAATAGCTATTTTTAAATTTTTAAAAAAATTTTTGGTTGGGCAATGAGGGTTAAGTGACTTGTCCAAGGTCACACAGCTAGTAAGTATCAAGCATCTGAGACCAGATTTGAACTCAGATCCTCCTGACTCCAGGGTCAGTGCTCTAGCCACTGTGCTACCTAGCTGCCCCCTATAATAGCTATTTTTAAAAAAACAGAAAAAAGGGGAAAACAGGGCATGATGCATAGGGCAATGGCATCATAGCTTATTTTTTTTTAATTCCATTTAGGTATAGAATATTTAGCAGTCACAATTTCAAATAATACCTGTTTTGATGTGGCTGACTAAGGATCTTGGTGCAGAATATAGAAGTACTGGCCTCAGTATTACTTATTGAAAACATGACTCTTTTCAGTTGAAGGCTGGAAAAGTTATGCCACCAGAGGTGAAATGTGACCTCTTCAAGAGGGAATGTCTTCTGTTCCTGCAGAGTTGTGGGAGGACCTGGCTAAGAAAGAGTCTGATCGTGGATGCCATGATTTGTTATAATGTCTATGCCAGAGCAAGAGGTAGAAGCTATTGTGATTGAGGAGATGGATTTTAAAATGTATTCATAGCATAATCTAAAGAAAAATAAAATTGGTCTCATATGTAACATTTCCTTCCTTGAAAATCTTAGGATTTCAGATAGGTAAAGGCAAAGTCTTATAAAATGTACATATTCATAAACATTCATCAGCAGAGCATCACTAATTTTAAATACTTTTTCAGTCATGTTTCTGAACTTATCATGATTGATTATGATGTAGGAAGCACCATTATATTTTAATTGATACTTCAATTATATGTTTAATAACATTGACACACCCTCAATCATTTTTGCATTCATCTTATAACCCTTATCATGATTCTTATGGGTTTTAGATTTTTTAAAAATTTTGTTATTGGGTTTGATGGGAGGAATATAATTTGATTTACTTTCAAAATTTTCTAACTTTGAAAGAAATACGATTTGATTTTATTATGCAGTGAGCTTGCCTTGTAGTAATATTTGCTACGATTTATATAGTACTATGTGCCAATCACTGTGCTAAGCATGTTAAATTATTATCTCATTTGATCCTCACAACAACCTTGCAATGTAGGTGCTGTTATTATCCCCATTTTGCAGATGAGGAAACTTTGGCAAATAGAGGTTAAGTGACTTGCCCAGGGTCAGCTAGGAAAAGACTGAATCTAGATTCGAATTCTGGTCTTCCTGACTCCAGGTCCTACACTAACTACTGTGACAGTCTGAAACATTTGTTTATTGGCATTGTGATCTAACTGAATGTGGGGGAACATCTTCTGACTGTGTTAACTCTCTCCTTTTGGGATTTTTGAACAAGTGTTGGGGGGAAAGCTTATCAATAGGATAAAATATTATACATAATTATAGGATCAATTGCCTTGATCATCATAACTGCTTTACCTGTTAGTCTTTCTTTGAAAGTGTTATTGCAGTCAATTGCTATTAATTATACAAAGACTTTGCACTGAACTAAGTCATTTGTTGATGGGCCAGGTTTATTATTTGAAGATTTTTTAATACTGCTTTGGTTCTTATTACATGCAAATGCAAAAAAAATATCCACTGCTATGCTTCACACCAATTCCTACTCCTTTGCCTTTTCCAGGACTTTTAAAGAGTGAAAAACGTCTACGAATCAGATTTTTTTTAACGCATTGACTTCTCAGGGTGTTTGTAGGTAAAAGATAAAGCAGAGGTTCTTAACTTTGTACCACGGACCCCTTTGGCAGTCGGGTGAAGCCTGTGAGCCCCTTTGCAGAATGTTTTAAAATGCATAAAATATAATTCATTCGATTGTTGAGGAAAATAACTTTATTGAAATTATAATTTTTAAGTACAAGTTTCTCGATCCCAGATTAGGAACTCCTGAAAAATACAAAGACAAATATATATTAGGAAAAGAGCAAGTTGTTTGGACTTATTTATTAAACCAAAACTCCCCAAACACTTTTTCTTGATCTGAAATAACTGAACTGCCTTACGGAGTCCACATTTCCTTGAAGGGTATCCTGCACAGGTCCAGTCCTCAGTGAATGCTAGCTACTGCCTATTGAGTGAATAAAACTGCAAAAATGAATAACTAGTTTTGTGAATGGCTTCCACACAAAATATCACTGTGGTTTTGTAAATATGGATTTTTAACTGTTTGTTATGTCAATCATCAATATTCAATAGGGTAAAGGCGGTGGGGGGGAGGCTGAAAGAGATGATCTTTAACAATTCTCCCACTGAAGGCTGAAATAAAATGCAAATCCAACATTCCCAGTTTTGTCAGCAATGTTAGCACTGGTGGTGGGGCAGCCATTGAGAAGCTCAAATGACTAAACCACTCAAACTTAGCCTACCCATGACAATATTTGCACATTCTGGTAATTCTGCTGCTCTAAGTTCCATAATCACCAACCACAGTACATTAAAAGAGTTGATTCTTCATTGTCTTTCTAGCTTTCATTTCACATTTTTGCAATCATTTTTATAGTGTTTGTTTTTATTTCAGGGTTAGTCAGCTATTTATTTCATTAGCACAGAGCAAAGCAAACCAATAGATAAAGTAACTGTCTTTCCTCCCTTCCTTTCATAATCATTTCTTTTTTTAAGTAATAAATTTACATTTTATAATCTTAATCATGAAATTGCAAATGAAATCAGTTCTAGAAAGATTAATCCAGGCGTGCTCACAGCTGTGAAGATTGTGGAAATAAATATCATCTTGCAATAATGTATTCTTGACAAAAGGCATAACAAAAGAATGATTTCTATTCAGAGATAGTGGGTATATTTATTTTGCATGTTGGGGGAGGGGTAGTGGTCTCTTGCTTTCGACCCTGACCTAGTTTTGTAGCTGCTTATTATTCAGCTATATGTTTGAGAAATCTCTGTAATTTGATTTGGCATCCTCTTCTGCATGTCTGCACCTAGCAGTAGGTGCTCATAATATTAGCAATGTCCCATGCTGAATCATATTTATTTTTTAAAATCCTAATGTACTCATAACTCAGAAAGAAACTGTTAATTGTTACCAGGGAGCTGCCTGATTACAGACTGGATGTCTCGTCCAGGGCCCTGCCATAATTAGTAACCACTGTTGACATTTAGATTTAAATTGAATTTTCTTCTAATTAAACCCAGAGGGGGTTGATCCTCTCAGATGTACAGGTTAATAAAATTAGTCAGAAACTGTTAAACAGTAAGCTGAATTCTCCAAGAGAGCTGTCCCAATGTATTGTTAAGAATTCTGTAATTAATATTAAGAGTATTCATTAGATTTGAATTGTCTTTTTCTGTTTTGAGTTGCATATGGTTTTTGTAGTAGTTATTTCTTTAATTAGGTCTGTTTCCTTTGATAACTCTAGTATTAGTAATTTTTCTCATGTTAGTAAATTTAGAATTATCAGTACTATAGCAATGATCCATTATTCCATTCACTTATGCATAATTCACACTACCATTTTTTCTAGGTGTATTCAATGAATAATAATAAATGCTAAAAATAAATGCCATAGTGGAATGAAATTTTTGGAACTCTAGACTACTCTTAACTGCCTTTTATTCATCACTGCTCTTGCAATAATGATATTTAAGCTGTGGACAGGTGATCAGAATTTTCCTCAGTCTATTTTCCTATTGATCCTTTACAGGTTTTTATCTATCCAAAATAATTTTGATGGGATCTCCAAAGCTTGCGGTTTGGATTGCTTTGTTCTGGTTTTAGGGATTGTTTTCCTATCTACATCAAGACACACTTTGATTTCTCAAACTTCTAAGGGGAAAACGGAATAATCTAGTGAACCTCCCAGGACTTGGCAGGGAATTTCAGAAAGATAATTAGTGAAAGGAAGTGAAATTGGTGCTATTATCTGGAATATTTAACTACTGTCTTTTGATAGCACTGAGATCTTTGAGGAGCTTTTGAGGTAAACAGTTTGTAGTCACTCATTTAACAATGGTCTCATTTATGATTTCCCATGTGATAAATCATGGTTATATACATCCTGGAAAATCAAGTGCAGACTTTTTTTAGGGGGTAGGGAGTCCCTGGGTATTCCTAAAACCTATCATTGAGCCTGGAACATAGTAGAGCTTTAAAAAATGCTTGTTGAATGATAAATAGCCCCTTAATAAATGGCATTTCCTAAACAGCATTAAATGACTAATATGTTTTTCTCTTACTTTGCTTCTGAAACACTGCCTTTCCCCTTCCCTTCAAAAAATCCCACAAAGGAAATCAAAAGCATTTTCCAGTGTACTTGAAGAAGAGATTTCATAATGTAAAAGATACATACAACATTTGGCAATATTCTTCAATGTTAAACCCATCTTACAAAGGAGAGGCTTCATTATTTTATATACCCATTTTATTCTTAAATTCCTAAATAAAACAAACAAAAGGAAACAAGATGACTTCATTTTTTTCTCAGTCTACTTAAATAAATTGAATTAAATAAAAAGTTTCATTCCACAATTAGGTTCAGATGACATGAAAACAATGACTAGGCCATGCACATATGCAGGTATCCCTCATACTAAGTAAATGTTTCCATTCTCCCTTTCATTCCTCTCCTCCCCACCTCCAAAAACAAAACAAACATAACAAAAACCCATGAGAATTGATATATTCTTTAATGTAACTCAAAGACTCAAATGATTTTGATTCTGTGGTACATTACGGATTAGATAGTGGTGCCTACTGGCAAAATATGATATTGCAGAATGAAGAATTTCATTAGGGTTAAGGCAAAAACCTGGGAGCTTGAAATGGAAAGTCAGAATACTTCCTGGAATAGAATGAATTCCTGTGGCAAAACTGAGCAGCATCCTGTGGCTTAGAGGAAAGCCTGGAATTAAGACAGTATCACTGCACCAAATGTGATGAAAAGGGGTAATGAACTAGTAAATATAGACCGCAGATCCCCAGAGGAGTGAAACTTACAGTCCTCTGCCTAGCATGGGTCTAACTACTATTTTAATCCCATACTCAACAATTGAACAGCATGGTGTAATGAAGAAGTACAGGACTCAGATTTCTAAGAAATGGGCTTTAGGCCTATCTCTCACAAATGGATTTTTGGGGTGGCTGGATGCTGGACTTTGGAGTGAAAAAACAACCCTCAGTTCAGATCCTACCTTATACACAATAATTGTGTGACCCTAGGGGCAGCTAGGTGACGCAGTGGGTAAAGCACCGGCCCTGGATTCAGGAGTACCTGAGTTCAAATCCGGCCTCAGACACTTGACACACACTAGCTGTGTGACCCTGGGCAAGTCACTTAACCCCCATTGCCCTGCAAAACAAAACAACAAAACAAAACAAAATAATTGTGACCCTGGGCAAATCACTTCATGACTTTGGTTTCCTCATTTGTAAAAGGAGGACAATAATAACATCTACCTCACTTATGAAGCTAACATAAGGGTTAAATGAGATCACATACACACACACAGAGCACTTTACAAACTTTTAAAGTCAGCTGTTATCATTGTTATTGTTATTTCTGTCATTACTAGTCATCATCGTATTCATCTTTCTTGTGCTCAGCTCCCTCCATTGCAAAATTAAGGAGTGATATGATCCCTAAAATCCCTTCTCTCTCCGAGGTTCAGTGATTTACAAAATCAAATGGAAGATAGGTCCTTTTGGGAAATGTACTTCAAAACATCTATTTTTCAAAATGAGTGGTACAATTAGTGTCAGTGAGTTATGGAATAATTCATTTCATCAAAGTTCTATGGTAATTCTCTTTTATTTTACCCAAAACTCCCTTGCCTTTTTTCTTGATGTTAACAGAGAATGTATATTATTCATTTATCTTATCAAGAAAAAATATTTCTAGCAAAGTTATATAGTTGAGTTTTCATTAAGGACATAACTATACTTAGACAAAAAAAGCAAAGGTAGTTTTTAAACATCCCATTTTTACCAAGTGGTTTAGGTACTCCTGTCTTCCCTGTCTTCCTCACGCAGCAACGTCAGGTGTCTTATTACCCCAGACCTGCTCAATGAGGACCCATAACCCCACCACCCCACTGCTTATTGCTGCCCTCCTTTCCCATTCATATTTTTGTTTGTTTCATCTTAATCACTTTGGATCAAGGTTTATAGTGAGCTGATTTGTGTTAACAATCCAGTGTCTTGCCACCTAACAGTTACATATTAACAGTGGTCTCTGAAAATTCTCACAAAATTGTTTGCCATATTTATCCTTGTAGAACGTTTAGTCTTCACAGTGTATAGCCCTGATTGAGAAAATCAATTAATCAATAAGCATTTATTAAACACCTATAATGGGTCAAGCACTATACTAAGTGCTGAGGGATGTAAAAAATAATTGCAACACAGTCCCTGCCCTCAAGGAATTTACGTTCTTTTTTTTTTTTTTTTTTTAGTGAGGCAATTGGGGTTAAGTGACTTGCCCAGGGTCAAACAGCTAGTACGTGTTAAGTGTCTGAGGCTGGATTTGAACTCAGGTACTCCTAACTCCAGGGCTGGTGCTCTATCCACTGTGGCACCTAGCTGCCCCCGGAATTTACATTCTTAAGAGTGAGACACTATGTACATCTATAGATATAAACAAGACATACTTGCAAAGCAGACATGAGAAAAATTTGGGTAAGAAGGCTCTAGCAACAAAAGGACTTATATGGGGCTCCTGAATAAGGTGGTAATTTAGTTGAGTCCTGAAGGAAGCTGGGGACTATCACAGGCAGAGGTTGGAAAGGAGAGCATTTTAGGGATGAGGAACACACCATGCAAATGAAGGACCCCATGTAAAGAAAGGCAAGTATAGGCTAGTAGGGCTGGTTGCCAGGCTTTCAAATCAATTTTTTATAATGAATTTCCCTCCATGTCTTAATGCTCACATTATTAGCACTGAATCTCTGGGCAGATGTAGTTTCATTGAGTCCAAAAGGAGATTGTTAGTTTGCCTGGGTTAGAAAGAACATTATCTGTAAAGTCCCCTGGGCAGAAGAGAGGAAAGAGAGGGCACAGGAGATATTTTGAAGGATAAGTGAGGTCTAGAAAACCAGATTCTGCTTCTTGTCAAAAAGTGTGTCCACCTTTCCCTGTGGCAGAGCTATGGTACCCCAGAAATAATAAACAACTCCTTTGACTTTGTAGCCTCAAATCTGTTGTCCATATGCTTCGAGCAATAATTAAGGATAGACCTGCCAGAGAAAGGGATGCATGTGGGAGGACAATAATCCCCTTCTAAGGATAGAAGCCCCCTTTTGACAAATTAGCCCTCTTGCTTATGATGTATACTAGGAGATAGATTATTTTTCCCATTGAAGTTTGTGATTGATTAAAATGGTATTGGGAACCCAGTGAGACATCTCTCATTGACTCCTTGGTTTGGACACAACTGTCTTCCAAACCCTGAGTCCTTATGTCCTTTTGACAAATGATAGAACAGCAGAGGCTGTTCTTAAGTCAGGTGTGGGGTTGAAGCCACGAATATAGCAGCAAAGTTTAATGCAGAATAATTTAAATTAGACTGATAGTTTACACCTGGGTCCTTAATATTTTTTACTTTTTTGTAAGGCAATTGGGGTTAAGTGATTTGCCCAGGGTCACATAGCTAGTAAGTGTTAAGTGTCTGAGGCCAGATTTGAACTCAGGTACTCCTGACTCCAGGGCCAGTGCTCTATTCACTGCGCCACCTAGCTGCCCCCCCCTTAATATTTTTAAGCACCATGTCATGTTCCATCACCCAAGGAAAGACATCTGTATTTAAACTAGCTGAAACCTCTCTTCTCATAGTTAAACCTCATGCTTCTTTTCATTTCTGAAGGTAAATATGAAATGTAACTTTCCACCATACACTGACTATTATCGTTTTTATTCAGCTATGAAAGTAAGTTTTGTCCCATGTGTTCAAGGGTCAAAAGAAATTAGACTGGTCGTTACAGAAACAATAGATGTATTGAAAACAGGCCATAAACCAACTCTATTCATTTAATTATTTTATAAAGAACTCATGTTTTGGTAGAACTCAAAGTATATTTGCTACAGAAACATTTATGTCTTCTATCAATGTAATAAGAATGAGTAAAAGAAAATGAGGTTGTCTAGAAAATAAAAAGAATGGTATTCGTCAGTGGGTATAAGGTACATTTCAGCTCTTACCAACCAAATGGAATTTAGGTAGCCTCTGGATTTTGGAAGATTACATGGAAGACAGATAATCCAGGCTTTTGGGGACTCCCTGCCTGTAACATTTTACTTGTTTTCCCTCTTTCCAATTTCCTTCAGGTGGTCTGTAGAAAATGTATGCTTCTGAGGTAATTTTCTAACTTGTGTTATAACTATAAATTCTATTAGGATCACTACCATTTCTAATTATATGTGCAAAGTAATATTGATATGTATATTTTAAATAAGTGCTTCGGATTCTCTTTTTACCTATACATTTTGGATATCTCCCTTGCTTCTGCACCTATCATCTGCTACAACTAAATTTGCTTTTTATGACATATTTTCTACTGTTTTATTTCTCATTTCTTACAAGATTCCTCTTCCCTTCTTGGAGCTGTTGTTAAGGATAATCACCTTCACCTGAATGGAGTTCAGATGGGAAGGGGCTTGGCTCTGACTTTCCCATTAATTGCTATGGTGGGTGTGCTTGATCATGCCTCAGGAGAAGTCTCTCCAACCTCTTTCTTGATAAGATGTTTAATTGCTAGAGTATTCTCCTTACAAGATGGATAGGGGAGTGAATTTAGTATCAGAAAGATGTAAAGTTCAAATCCTATCCCCAGACACTTACTGTTTATGACTCTTGGCAAATCTCAACCTTTCTGCCCCTCAGTTCTCTTTTTTGTAAAATGAGTAGGTTAGATCTTGAGAGTTTCTTTTAAAAAGGATAAGAATTTTAGCACAATACCAAGGATAGTGCAAATTGTCTAGCCCTTCTAGTGTTAAATACCTTCCAGATCTAGATCTCTGATCCCTTTGATGGGGTCTTTTTCTGGCTCTGAGTTAGATTCCTGACTAGTAATGCACCTACGTATCTTTGACCTTTGGACATAACTTTTTCATTTCCCTCTTTTTAAATTTTGGTATATTTTATTTTATATTATTTCATTTACTAATAAATGCTTCCTTTCTTCCACTCAGAGAACCACCCCTTATAATAAACAATAAAAACAAAAGAGGAAAAAAAAACAGTTGCACAAAACAAACCAACACATCAGTCAAGTCCAAAACAGATCAAACCATGATAACCCTTTATTTAAAAATCTTCAATAGTTCCCTGTTCACCCTAAGATTTTATATATATAAAATCCTCACCTTGACATTTAATGGCCTCTACCATATGGCTCCCACATAATTTTCCAAGTTATTTCCTATTATTCCTTCACATATATATATATATATATATTTTTTTTTGGTGAGGCAATTGGGGTTAAGTGACTTGCCCAGGGTCACACAGCTAGTAATTGTTAAGTGTCTGAGACTGGATTTGAACTCAGGTCCTCCTGAATGCAGGGCAACTGCTTTATCCACTGGGCCACCTAGCTGCCCCCATATATTTTCTATTTCAGTCAAATTATCTGCTAGCTGTTCCTTATACAAGATATTCCATCATCTACCTTCATGCTTTTGCATATATGGTATCCTATTGTACGGGCCAAAAATTCTAGCTATGATGTCTAAAATCTTTTTTTTTCTTTCTTTTTTGGTGAGGCAATGGAGATTAAGTGACTTACCCACGGTCACACAGATAGTAAGTGTTAAGTGTCTGAGGCCGGATTTGAACTCAGGTCCTCCTGAATCCAGGGCCAGTGCTCTATCCACTGCGTCACCTAACTGCCCTGATGTCTAAAATCAAATGAGTGGTCACCTTAAATTAGAAAATGTATAGCACCAATCTGTGGGCATTAAGTATTTATTAAAGTATATTAAGGGTTAGTAAAGAGAAACATGTGGATCAAGTATGAAATTTGCTTGCTCTCCCTATCCTGCCTGTTTCTCTGCTGCCAAGCCCCCATCGGGCCACGAAAAGGGCTCACTCCTCCGTCCTTCTCCCAGAAGCCTCCTGGGAAACAGGAAACAGGGCCATCCTTACACACACAGCTCCAAGCTAATTGGCTCATAACTTTGACACAACTAACAGGCGATAACTTCTGGATGCTAGTCACATTGTTTCCAAGTCACATGGTTTCTCATGGCAGAGCTTCCCTGTAATATCTTTCTCAACAGGTTGGTAGTGCTCTAAATTTCATACTATGTATAGGATAGACTTCCTCCTTATCTCTGCCAATTTGACTGCCCTAACTTTAATCCACATCAACTAAGATGTTACTTCCTATTAGAGGCTTTTCTTGATCTTCCCAGTTGCTAATCCTTTACCATCAAAATACCTCTGAAATTACTCTGTATTTATTCTGTGTGTATGTATAATATTTATATGGCCATACAAATATATATACACATATATGTGATGCCTTTGTATATATGTTCATAGACAGAATTATACATGCACATACATAAACATATGTATATATATAGACACACACATGGGCATGCACATATGTATATGCACACAAATGTATCCCCCAGTTTATATATAGTTATAAGAATGTGTGTAGACATATAGTGTGAGAGTTGGAATAATGCCCCCTGAGGTGAGGAACATTCTGTGAGCTCTGGCCTGAGGACATAGACATGTGGCCTTGGTGTCAGGAAGTGATGTTTGCTCAGGGGTAACTGTGGATCAAAGCTATTAGCCAATTAGCTTGGAGCTGTGTGTGGACAGCCCCACTTCCTGTTTCACAGAGAGCTTCTGGGAGAAGCTGAGGAAAATCGTCCCTTTAGTTCGTGATTGAAACAGGTTCATGGTGGAGGACTTGAGGAAGAACCCGACCAGGCTGGAACTCTAGGCTCGATAGGCCTTTTCTTAACTTTCTGAACTCCATGTGAATAACTGTATGTTTTAATAAATGCTTAATGCCCAAAGACTGGTGCTAAAGCTTCTAATTTAAGGCAACCACACATTTAGATTTTAAACATCACAATAGGATGTTTATGTGTTTACATATATATATACATATGCATGTTATGTTTGTGTGTACATATACATTATGCATGTGTATATGTGGATTCACAAATATATACACATGAGCGTTGTGTATGCATGTATACAATATAGAATACATGTATATGCATGCACATATATTATATACATATGTATGCATACATAAACACACATGCATATAAATATTTATAACCAGGTAAAATTGGTAAATACATCTGTGTACACATGCATACACACATGCATACATACACACACACACATATATATATATACACGTATGTGTTTGTGTATGTGTTATATCCCCCAGTAGAATATAAGTTCCTTGAGGACAGAGGCTGTTTTGCTTGTCTTTGTATCCCTAGCACCTGATCCAGTGTCTTTCATATACTTTAATAAAGGTTGGTTGAATGAATTGAATTGTATGCTTTACATACATTATCTCTTTTGATCTCATGCTATCTCCTTCTAGAAACCAAAAAAAAAAAAAAAGGTCTTTTCTTAGGGAAGATTCAATCTTCAAAGAGGTAAATAGCAGCTGACAAATACTACACCATAAAGAAACCCCCATCATGGTATAACTTTGGTAGATAAAAAGAGAGGCTTTTAAAACAGCCACTCAGAAGACAGGTTTTATCATATACGCATTTTTGTATGTTGGATGGTAAACACATGCCATATCTGGAACTATCATTGTTGTCATGCAATGTTCCTTCTTGAGCCATTACTTGACTCAAAAGAGGCAATGTTGCTAGAGATTTGGTCTTGGAATCAGGAAGATCTGCCTTCAAGTTGTGCTCCTGATACATATTGGCTGTGGGATCCTGGAAAAGTTTCTTATTCACTTTTCAATGTCCTGAGGCAACTCCCTAAAACCATAAATTGCATATTTGCATTAATAACTGGACATCTCTTTTTCTCTCTCATTCTATATGTGTGTATGTGTGTGTGTGCATATTATATATGACTTCAGAGGTTCAGATCACACACAAAAAGTTTTGTCATATAGTCAGCAATTTTGGCCTGTATAATGGCCTTTGGATGTTTCATTTTGTCTGAAATTAAACTCCCAATTTCAGATAATTGAAATTATTATATAAATTTTGATCGCATTTTTAGTCCTCTGTTATCCTCAAATACTCTTCTTGGTCAACTAAGATTGCTTAACCCATGATGAGTCTTTTTCTGTTGACCTGAGGGGAAAAATGAAAATTGCTCTAAATAAATGTATTTCCATTTGACTAATCAAAAGGGGAGGGGGGGAAGCAATGCAAATATTTTTAACCTAGAAAAGAAAATACGTGCACATATACATGTTGTATTCTCTTTCATTTACATATCAAAACAACCACATATTCAGAATTAAATGCAAAATGAGCAAAACACTGAAGGGCTTAATGCATGGAAAAATGACTGTTTAGCTAAATTTATAACTAGTGAAAGACCTGATTAAGGAAAAAAATTCTTTGTTTAATTATGTTGCTTTAGAATTATTAGCATCACTAATAGTAAGGAGTTCCACTTGATTTCCAAAAGCTATTTCTCAAAAGTAGATGTCTACATATTGACATATGGCAAGAGAATTTTCATGACTGTGAAGCTGTTTATTACCTTTGGAAGACTTTGAGCCATTTTGGTATGTGTTCATGGACAGTGAGAATTTATGTTTAAGGAGTATGCCAAGATACGGTCGACAGTTCCAACACCTTATGAATGAGCCAGTGATGGGAATACTAGAATCAAAGTTTCTTTATTCCTGAGACGATTCTCCTTTAAAACAAAATGAAACTCTGTGGTCCCTTTATTGACCATTTTCACGGATTCAGTTTTAACCTCCTGTGGAGTATGTGAATATGACATGGCATATCATGAAAATGAAAAATATATTTTTAAACCTGGTTTTTCTTATGTTCTATAGTCTGTTCATATAACCCTATTAATAATTAGGAAGATCCAGAAATTAAAGGCCAGTTTATCCTCTACATTCATGCAACTTCTAGGACCATCTTCTGTACTGACAAAAGACTAATCTAAAAGTTTCTAAGGAGGTATTTTTGAAAACAATTGTTCATGCTACATTTTTTTCTTTTTTTAAACTTTTTTTGGGGGGAGGGGCAGGGCAATGAGGGTTAAGTCACTTGCCCAGGGTCACATGGCTAGTAAGTGTCAAGTGTCTGAGGCTAGATTTAAACTCAGGTCCTCCTGAATCCAGGGCCAATGTTTTATCCATTGTGCCACCTAGTTGCACAAATGCTACATTTTTACTTTATGACAAATTTTTCAATTTTATATTTGTCTTGTTTTTTTTTTAAATTTCCATTCTTTGCTGGAAATTATGTATTCTCATGCATTATATTCTGTCCTATCTTTATTGGTTCCTTTCCATTGTGATGTTTCCCATAAGATTTAAGGAAAAACAGTTAATGTGAGTGGGATGTCAGGAGCCCTAGTCCAGATTTCTAGATATCCACTCCCCTCTGCTGTCCATTCATAGAGACAACTTGGTACCTTCCATCCATCCCCAATTCAGAACAGTTAGGAGCATTTTGGGTCCTTCTCTTAGATAGGTGCCCAAATGCATAAATCTATGCCTTCTATTATTCTTCTATGGAGATACAGAGAAGGGCTTTATTTTATTGTAAATGTAGCAGATTAATGAACTGTTGGTGTTCAGAGTGTCTATACCTTCTCCCTTTCTTTCCCACTAGCCACTCAGCCAATGGAGATGTATTATCCAGGGTCCCTAATTGGAACTTAGAGTTCATTTACCCCCTTAGGAATGATGTTCTAACAGTTGTTGGCTATGGAGTGGAATTTGTACTATCAGTACTAAATTTCAGGTACATCGTTGGGTTAAATAGGCTTTTTGTTCACTGGCTTGGGAACCTGTCCACCATTTATTATCATTGTTTCCATGGGAAAATGAGTTCTGAGTTCCAAACCATTGAACTTATAAATGAACTTTTGGAACACAACTCATTCGTAAACTGGGGACTCTGCCCACACTGAAAGTCAAATCATGTCTTCTTAAAGCATACTGGTATCATTATAAAGTATTTTTGGTCTGCATATAGACAGTTCATCTTTTTTCCCCTTTTTTAGCTCAGAATATATTTTGTGCCTGTTTTCCTCTTTCTATGGCTTTCTAATTATTTCTTTTACGGTTTTATGATATCCTGGCTTGTCTAAGATCCTTAAAAGTAGGACCTGTTTTCAATACTTTTGTATTCCTTAGAATGCCAAAAATATTTGGTGGTTGCCAAGTACAGGTTTAATAAATATCTGTTGACTTAGCACCTTGATTTAATAAATGATGCACAACATGTCAGATGCCAAATGTATATTAAAAATATCTAGCTGTCAATCTCAAATTAGCTTTTCTATATCTCCCTCTTATCAGGTACCTTTGGCATGGCATTGTTAATGCCTCAGGTACATGAATTGGTTTTCATTGTTTTAATTTCCTTTGTTGTTTTTTCCCAAAATTATAAGCTTTCCACTTAGTGTCAGTTGTATTCTTTCTCTTCTTTTTCTATTTTATATCTTTTAATTCATAGTATCTAACAAAGACTGTTTTCCTTTCAAAATCTTAACATATTTAACAAACTATTATACCTTTTGCTGTCCATTAAACTGTCTCTGTGTTTGAAATTGTAACCTTAGACACTATTGTTTATAACCCCACTTCTTTATAGTCTTTCTGCCAATCTACAAAATGATTGTAATAAAAAAATTTTGAGTATCATGCCCTAGAGTATAGAATCCTGCTTAGATTTAAGACCTGTATTCAAATATGCCCTCTAACTTCTACTATGTTTTGAACCATGAACATTCAATCTCAATTAATAAGCATAAGCAATTACAATGAACTGCCTTCCCAAATTTGTGTTCGTTCAATTTCAATTTTCTCATATGTAAAATGGAAATGATAGTACCTATCTTACTTTTGGGTCCTTTGGGGGCTCAAATGAAATCATATATGTAAAGCACTTCTAAAACATTAAAGTACTATATAAATATCTGCTATTATTATAATATAGAAAAACTAAATGATTAGTTGGGTGGGGTTTTTTTTGCCTCTGAGTACAATAAGTGTTCAGAGATAGAATAAATCAGTAACCATTGGCGAAATCAAGGAAAACTTACTGAAAGAGGTAAGACTTGCTCTGGGCTTTGACAGACCAGCAGCCTCTGAACAATTCAACAAACAAGTAACTTCATACTTCTTAATTTCAGTTTTCTTATCCATAAAATAGGAGTCATACATGTATTTCTTACTTCATTGGGTTCTTATGAGGAAAATTCCCTTTAATCTTTAAAGGTTACAAAAATGCAGAACTGTAACTAGGATTTTTTATGCTGAAGTAAGGGGAGAAGAAGAAGCAGGTTCACCCTGAAAAACCTAAAGGTGTGTTATATTGCTGAAGCACTGGCTTCTGCTATCTGGTGAGAGGAGACCAAGGGTATGCTCATTACGGGGAGAATGGGTGCCAAGGGATTACGTTTTCATGACCACCCAGCAGGTTTGAACTCTTCTGGGTTGCAGAGACAGGTAGGTTAGGTATGTTTGAGAAAGGAGAAAGTGAACCTCAGAGTGATGCTGCCTGTGCCCTCTAAGTTTTGGAGCTCTTTGGCAAAAATGAAGTTAACCTACCCTTGTTAAAGGCTCTACATAAATTGGATCTCCTGTGGTCATGTTCTACATTATTATTGATATTTTAGTAATACTCAGTTATATTATGGAATAAATAGATTTTTGTAGATTGATTGAATAAATGAATAAGGACTTATGAAACACTGTATGCCTAAGCATTGAAGATACAAATAACAAAAGTACAACAGCCCCTGCCCTAAAGGAGTTACATTTTAGTGGAGGATAAAACATATATGGGGATTAGTGGTCAGGGAAGGGACTTTTGGAATGAAGAATCAGAAGGGTGGTGAATTGATCTGTAGAGCAATCAACTGATATTTCCTTTCTAGAAGTAGTGGCATTACTGTTTGGTTACTATACCTAGCACCAGAGGTAGAAAACCAGAGGTTTCAGGGAATTGGCACCCAATAGGCACAACAGAGTTTTGGGGAATAGGCACCCAATGGGAGGGGAGATGGCAAGATGGCCTGGGTGTGTAAGTGGGTAGTATGTAAAGCGTAGTCTGGTTTGGTCTGTAGTCAGCTTGATATAGTCAGCCAGAAAAGTCTGCTCAGCCCCAGGACAGGAATTCAAAATCTGAGTAGACTAACTTTTCTGTGGATGCTGGTCCATTGTTAATGGGAAGATGTGTTCTACCTTCTGGAAAACTAATTCTCCATTTTTCAGACTTTTAGAAATCTTATCAAATAATATGTTAGGACTTCCTGTAAAATACTAAGATACTTTCCTACCAAAGGCAAAGTACCCAACTAGTTCATAAAACTTAAGAGTTAGGTAAACAGGATTGTACACATATAACCTGGTTGCAATCTTGTGGAGGGGAGAGGAAAGGGAGGGAGGGAGGGAGAAAAATTTGGAACTCTAAATCTTATGAACATGAATGTTGAAAACTGCCTTTACATGTAACTGGAAAAAATAAAATAAATATTTGTTGCTTAAAAAAAAGAGTTAGGTAAACTATTAGTGGTTCAAAACAATGTATTAATGAAGCAGCAACCTAGAAAGGACAATATCTAAAAATGTCCTTTTGGGCTCTTTCTGTGGGACCAAACTATTCTTTTCTCAATGGAGACATAGGAAGTCACATAGAGTCCTTATTTACTCATTTAAGAGGCAGATATCATTCTATCATGCTAATATTGAGAAAGTTTGCTAGTGAGTAAAGATGAAAAATGCTATCACTTTGATTTTTGAAACATTAGAAACTATGAAATCCATAAAGAATTCAACAGTAATCGATACCACATGATGAAGAATGCTATGAACTCTCACTCTATTCACATTTGGCACATAGAACTTGGAAGGCCAGCCAGAGGCTATGCCTATAATGGTTTTACAAGTATAGATCCTAGAGTGTACAGTTTTACTAATTACACACTTTTTGGGGGGAGAGGGGGAACACATCAACAATGGAATGGCTAAACAACTCATTTTTTTTTAAATGAGGCAACTGGGGTTAAGTGACTTGCCCAGGGTCACATAGCTAGTAAGTGTTAAGCATCTGAGGCCAGATTTGAACTCAGTCCTCCTGACTCCAAGGCCGGTGCTCTATCCACTGCGCCACCTAGCTGCCCCCTAACAACTCATTTTCCATTCACCAATGACAGTAGTTCCCTTGTCATGTTGGTCAAGTGGGCAAAGGCAGGTACTTTAAGATTCATTTGCGGCAAGATGAAGAAAAAGAAAAACCACAATGTTTAAAATTCAAAAGGACTGTCAAAGAATAGAGGTAGTCTGTCCTAAAACATGACAGGCCTTTTCTGAATGTTAGTGCTTTCATTTAAAAGTCACATGTTAAGGCTTAGAAGTCAACACCTCTCCATTCAACAAAATCTAATAGGAAAGTTCATCTCATTTTTCAATATTTATGTACTTGGATATTTTTCCCAAATATGTTAGTCTCACTTTGTTATTTAATAGTGATAATAATAACAAAGCAGTTCTAATGACCTGGTATATGTATGTGTGAAGGATTTCATTCTTTAGTATAATCTTTATCTAAATTACCTAGAACTAAATATCTCATTTCTAGCACCATTCTTCATATTAAATCATGACACCAAAGTCATTATACTTGCTCTGATCCCTTTGATTCTAATAATAACCAAACATCTGCACTTACAATGCTGATATTCTCACTTTAAGATTATATGAAATAAATCACTGGAGAAATTAAAAATTAGTACTTTATGCAATCGAATATGGCTGTGAATGCTACTTATAATGACAACCTGTTCTACATATAGAGACTATTTAGCATTTCTTTCAAGAGTGGAATTTTCTTAGCACATACACTATTATTTCCCATGGTCCGAGAAGTGGGTTCTTATAATAATACATAGCTACCCAGAATGAAATTATTTTTTATGAGCCTAATAAATACCATATTTATGGTGGCAACTGTAGATTTGTCCCTTTTGTAATGCATGGATAATGAAATATTCCTCATTCATTACATCCAAAACTTCCTATGAATGAATTCTAAAAATGATGGATAAAAACCTTGAGATTCTTTATTAACAAATAAAATTGAAGGTATATTTGGGTTAGTACCAAAATCCAGCTCAGTAGGAGGAGAAAAGATAAAGCTAGAGAAAATTGCTGTTGACTGAAATCAAACTACACTCGTTGCTTACAATTGATTGTGTGTTGTTCAACCACAAAGATAAATTAGAACATAGAATACTGCAATAGAAAGTGGTTTAGATGTCATAGAGACAGTATGACTATTTTTATCTCTCAGTTGTAAACCATAGCTTACAGTGGCTGAAATGACATTGAACTGTTTTTCTCTTTGATGATTTACAGTCTGTATAGTGCATTTGTAAGAGCAGATGTCACGTTTTATGTATTTGAAAGTGTCAACACTGCTGACTTATGTCTGAAGATTCTGTTCTTGAATCAATAGAATGGAGTGATTTCCATTTCTTAAAAAAGAGTGAATATAGTGAATACTGGTCGTTGTAATGCTGCTGTTGAACTCTTACTTTTAGTATTACTTTATATGAATAAAACTGCTGATAAGGATTTTTAATATCTCTGTGTTTTAATAAGCATAAACAAGTACAGATGAAATGACATCCCACCCTTCCCTGTGTTTAACCAGTTTTAGAAATGTTTACTTTGAATCTCAGATGATCTGTCAAAGCTCAAGATGGAGAAAGCAAAAGAAAACATATTAAAGTTTTCATAATTAAAAAAACATCAGGAAAATCCATGTATGCTGGATTCTTCCCATCTTTTAAATTGATTTTCATTTTAGCATTTAGGTGTGCAGGTTACTGTTAGTCTCTTTTTTTTTAAAGTCAGATTTGCATTTAAATAGAAAATGTTTCAATCATTTAACATCTGAAAACCTGAACACTTCATTCTTTTTTCCTTTCTCTTTTGTATCTCTTTTAATGTAGAAAAGAAGTTTATGTAGTATTTTTCCACAACAGCTGAAAATTCTGAGCTTCTTTAAAATATTAATTCCAGGTATACTCTTCCTTCCTTAAATCCTACCCATGACATTCCTATTGTTAATGGGACTTTGAGTACAGGTCAAGTATAAATAGAAAAATATAAAAGGCCCCTCTCACATACAAAGCAGGTATCTTTCAAGGCCACATGACTTCTTACAAGAGATTAAAAAAAAAGAAATGAGACTGTGAATAAAATTTAGAAGTCTGCTTAAATAGAAAAGGGATCATGTGATAGTCTAACATAAATATAAATTGTTGTTATTGAAAAATACCAAGCTCTGAATCAATAGAATGATTTCTTTGTTGCCAGATAGTGTAAATAGTGCAATTATTTCTCATGAGAAAATAAATGTGAATATGTAATATTCTTAATATCTTAGGAATTCCTTTAGTTGGTCAGAAATGAAGCAAAATCATTTGTTCTCAGGGAACCAAAACTATAGCAAGAAAAAAATTATTATGTCTGATCATTAAAACTAAGGAGTTGGCACAAGACCACAAGCTTTAATATGTGAATAATTTTATGAGAATTATGGCACATTCGTCAATATGTGAATTGACAAGACAGTATTTATAGTGAATTTCTGAATCTTTTTTTTCATTATCCGTCAAGTAACCATTTAATAGTGGGCCAAAACAGCATAAACAAAACAAAATAAAACAAAAGGTGCCAATGAACCAGAACCGATACTTTGCTTATAGTAAACACTGGAGTTTCTTCTTTTTCCTAATCTAATCCTTAGACCCCAATTTTCTTCTATTCCTTAAAACAAGAAGTTACAATTTTCCATAATGGAAATATTAGTTTTACATTGCTAGCGATTCCCTTACCATCACCAAAAATGTCCTTAAAGACTATGGTGCTAGGTGTGTTATGGTGAACTCCAAGAAACTCTCTTTAGTGAAAAGAAGCCTATTTCCTTTGGCAGAGTTCTGTATGGATTACAGAAAGAAGAAACCACTTAAATGGACAAAAGTAAATTTCATTCTTAAATTGTTTAGCTTTAATGACAAGTTGTTATTAGTAACCAAGATAAAAGACTGTTTCAGCATTATTCATTGCATGACAAGTTTTTTTTAAGTTCCTTTTCTGTTTTACAAAAACAAAAAGGAACTTACAGAACTCTCAAAGCACAATGATGTCATATAAATATTAACTTTTCAGAGAAGATTTTGGACAAGTGTAAGAGCAGCAGTTTACATAGCATTATATGAATATATTTCTTTGAGGAGGCTTTTCAAAAGCCCCTAAGGAAATCTACTTGACAATAGGAACATGTTTTTAAGAGTATCTGCTCAGTTTTTATTGATAAGGCAAAATTCACTATAAATACTATTTTATTCACAAACATGTTACTACTATTGTAAATTCTATTAAGGGCCTCTTCCCTTATTTTTTCTGGGGCTCCTTTGATTACTTATTTGTTCACTAGTAAAGTATCTTACATTATTATGTCATCTGACAGACCTTGAAGTTTTCTTAATTCTTGACTATAAATAGGAATTTTAAAGAAATAATAACAATAATAGATAACATTTAAATAGCACTATAACATTTTGTAAAGTGATGTACTTAAAGTAATCTTATATGGATAGGCATCCTTTTGAAAGTATCTAAAGTTATACATAGAATCAGTTTTGGGTTTGTTTTTTTTAAATGTTCATATCTATGAAATCTTTGATCACAGTGGCTGGTATGCCTGCAGGCCTAATAAAGCTGCTTGTATTCTGGGCTAGTGGATAAGGCAGGACATGCCAGGCAAAGTATACCACATTATATTTTGCCTGTAATGTCAATCACATCTATTATTGATATATGAAGCCTAGAAGCAAGATGTTTCTATAAATACCCCAAAACCACATAAAAGCCAATATGTGGGTACTTCTCACTTAGACATTATGCCTCAATGTATTGACCCTCTCGTTTTTCAGTGCTGTCATTTCAAGTCTCATCAAAACTAATGATGTGATTACAGTGAGTTACAAGGTGTCACATTTTTTCCCTCCTGGTCCAGGATGGTCTGTTGGTGATGAGTGCAATTTTCTAGGGTGGAGGTGCGAGGTAGTTGGTTGGGAGAAATTGATTAGAACTGCTTTGCGCCACTGAAGCCAACAACACTATTAGCATTTGGATGGACAAGGGCAGTGACACTTATGGAGTGGGCCCCTGTTGCTTCATTGCTCTCTGAGTGTCATCATGATAGCTAGCATGTGGAAAGAAATGAAGCTGTGAGGTTGATCTTGTGGCCATTGTCTAGGAGATATCAAGCAATTCATTTTGATTAATGGAGGAAAATGGGAGCATGAGTGGGTGAATCATCGCCCCCTTATGGGGGAATCAGAAGCCAGGTTAATGGGGGAATAAGGGCGGTTACTTCAAGCTTTAAAAGGAGAGTCTTCCTAGTGAGAAACAAAGGTCTACAAGCCTCTCTCAGAGAGAAGAAATCAGAGCCTATGCTCAGTCAAGCCATAGATCTTTGGAATTCCCCAAGGCAATGAGAGAGGTAGGAGGCAGAATAGAATTTGAAGTGGTGCACCCATGATGCAAATAAAAAGAACATTTGATTTGAAATCAGAGGACTTGGTTCAGCTACTTTCTATCTTTGTGACCTTGGCCTAAGTCCCCAACCATTCTGAACTTGTTTCCTCATCTATGAAGACCTTGGGCTAGCTGACCTTCATGTTCTCTTTCGGCCCAAAAATCCATGTTGCTATGATCTAAATCTAGGAAAATTAGAACAAAATCAGGGAGAAGGAATATTGATGCCTTTATAAGCATCCTCTTTAACTCTAGATCACTCTCCTCTGTCAGCCACATTCCTTCCTTACTCTGTTCCATAGGGCCCACACAATGAGTGTTAGCTTAGGAACATGGGACACTAGTTTCTACCCCCACCCTCCATAATCCTTTTTCCCCCAAAATGCAGTAGCTATATCTGAACTCACTCCACCAACTCACACTTGCATTCACAGGTTGAGTCTCCTGAGGAAGGAAAACTACTACCCTACTGTTCTAAACTTTGATTGTCTGGTCGCCTTACATTGTAACTATTGAGCCACCAGCAGTGTGTTTGCCATTAACAATCAGTCAGTGGATTTAATTTACTCTTAACAATGTAATTCTTTCAACAAGCAAGAGTAATAGTTACAAAACATCTTTCCCATAAGCCTGGGAATTAATCATCTATTAACACAAACAACATCCATAGGAAGAGTGAGCAAAAACTTAAAAATATACTAATAGGGTCATTCAATATGAATTTACTACTAGAGTATTTTTAAGTAATATGTGTGTATGGTATGTGTTTGTAAATGTGTATATTTATATGTGTATATATATATATGTGTGTTGTGTGGTGTGTGTGTGTGTTATGGCATTTGTGGCCAAGGCAATTTACAATTCTGAAACTTAATAGAACTTGATATCCTTTCTCTCTCTAGAACTGTCCTCATGAAGTTTTATTCTATGGTGGTTCTACTACCAGGCTAGCCCACTCCAACTGCTAGAGTGACCTTGCTCCTCACTAAACATGGCATCTTTGCTTATGGATTGAGTGGCTAAGCTTTCTCTGCTGGGCACTTCTGAGAGAATGCTCTTCTAAGATTGTGCCGTGATGGTGACTATAGTCTCTACTGTTTATCACTTCAGTTTCAGTGAAGCTCTTAACTGGAGTAGTGTTGGCTCTTTCAGAAAAGGCAGAAATGTTTTATTCTAGGATGGCTCTAGGATTGGCAGAAGCCCTCTCCATTTGGCTTCCTCAGCTGAATTCTGAAGTTTTTTTCACTCTCAAACAGTAGTTGGCAGTGTAGAAAGGTATAGCCTCTCCAATAAACAATTCTCTATGGTCCAGTATAGTCCTTACTGAGAGACCTCATTTTAACATCTATCTAGTGATCTTTCACGACATTTCCCAAATCTTCATCTCTGTACACTAGGGCCATTTGCCCACAACTCACCAAACATCTCTGGACGTTTAGGGTTTCCCCGTTGTTTAAACCCCGGGTTTCTCATGTTGGCTTTATGCAAATGAGAAACTTGGAAACAAGGCACTGAGGTAGACTATATGCTAGGGTATAATGTTTTCCCCCCCACTGTTTCTTTGACTTTTCATATGCAAATCAGGTACTCAAACCTTCACATTGTCTCTGTCTTTACCCTTTAAAACCTACAAACTTGCCAAAGTCTAAAAAGGGCATCCAATGGAGTTATCTACTATGGTAGTCATCTCATTAGAAAACTAACTCCAAAAAAAGAAAAAGAAAAAGAAAACTAACTCAGTTCTTCACCCTATCTTATTTTAGCAATTCCCTGTCCCTCTTGATGCTTAGTGGATAAACTTCAATTCATTCTGGACCTCTTTTTTTTCCCATTCAATCCATCTACTAGCACTTGTTGATATCTGGCTCTCCCTAGGCATTCTCTGAAGCTCTGACTGCATATTTCCTTCACATCTTGGAGTGGTCCCCTGGAGTGGAATTATGACTATTCTTTAGTCCCTACTCTCATTTTCCAGACTTTCCCTTTACCAACATTACTCAGATACTTCTCTTTCTTGGCAGACAAACAAACAACAAATAAAATTTTCCTACTGAGTCCCCATCATGGTGGCTGTTGTTAACCCCCACCCAGGTTATTGTTGTCCTTTCTTCAGGAGCCCAATTCTTGGTCTTCCATCATTTTCTAACTTTTTGCCCTTCAACTAAGGAACTTTGACATTTTCAAGGCTCTTTCCTTCAAACTTTTTTAACCTCTTAACAGGTGCATTTGGTCCTTTATCCTCCCATTTTATGTAGGAGATTGCAACCAAAATCATATCAAGATCAAAAAATAATCTTTCCCATCTAATTTTTCCTTCCCCTATTGCCTTCAAACATGCCCAAGCCTCCTCCATCCTTAAAAAATCTTCACTAAGCTCTATTATCCCCTCAAACTATTGTCTCTCCTCTATTCCCTCAACCAATCTCCTAGGAAAAGCTGTCTATTTTCCCTTGCCTGTGCTACTTCTCTCATTCACTTCTCAATCCGTTGTAAGCTTTCTTCCTACCTCATCATTCACCTGAAACTACTCTATCCCAAATTATCAGTGATTTGAATCACAAACACCAATAGTCTTTTCTCAACCTCAGTGTGTTTGACTTGTCTGCTTCATTAACACTGGTGACCACTTTCCCTTTATACTCTTTTCTCTGAGTTTTCATATACTGGTTCATCTACTACCATTCAGGCAGATCTCCTTCCCCATATCTTTTCCTTGTTCACCATCTGTATCACTCACCTAATTCCCAATAATTCTCCCCTAAGCCTCATTCTATTCTATCTCTATACTCTCTTGGGAAATCTTGTTAGTTCCCATGTTTAATTTTCCTTCCTTCTTTCTTTCTTTCTTTCTTTCCTTCCTTCCTTCCTCTCTTTCACTCAAAAATCTATCTGCCCAGCCATAGTCTCTCCCATGAGCATTAATGCCTGTTATCAGTTGCTATTAGTCATTTCAAATGAGATGTCCAGAGACATCTCAAGTTCAGCAGATCCAAAACTGAATGCATTATCTTTCCTATAAAACCATTCTATCTTCTAAAGTTCCCTACTTCTATCACAGACATCACCATTCTTCTGGTCTGCCAGGTTCATGTTTTTGGTATTATCCTCAGTTTGTTACTCTTCCTCATTCAACATATCCAGTTATTCCAAATCTTACTTTTTCTATATACACATTATGCTTGCATCTGACTCCATCTCTCCACTCACTTAACTACCAATGTAGGTTCAGGCCTTTGTAACATCCCATCCATATTATCTGCAATGGCCTACTAATATTTCTCCCTGTCTCAAGTCTCTATTCTAATCCTTCCTCTATATAGCACCAAGATGATTTTATTTAAGAGCTTATCTGACCTGGACACTCCTTTAATCAATCACGTTCAGTGGTCCCTATTTCCTTTAGGCATAAACTATACTCTAAAAGCTTTTATGTTCTTACCCAACCTGTCTTTTCAGCCTCTGACTTATCACTCTCCTCTCACACTCTGCAATCCCAATCAAACTGGCTTCTCCCTGTACCTTCCACATAACAATCTTTCTCCTACAGTTTCTGCCTTCACATTGTATACTGTCGGTGCCTGGAATGCCCTCCCTCCTCACTTCTGCCTCTTTGAATTCCGCCTCTTCCTTCAGGCTGTAGGTCAAGTACCATCTTCTACAGGAATCCTCAGATCCTCCCTAAATGCTAGTGCTCCCTCTCCCAACTCTGCCTTTCATTTATCTTACTTTGTATATATTCTTTATATTTTTTTTCTGTTTTTGCTTATTTCTGTGTTCATTTCTCTAATACGAATACAAGTTCTTTGTGAGTAGAGATTGTTTCATTCTTGTATTTGTATCCTAAAGGCTTGGAGCCCAGTTCTAGGAATGGAGAAGGTTCATTATAAACGCTTGTTGATTGATTGCAAAGTTTGGGGGAAATGTTATATACTTATGAAATGCTTAACTTTTGTATATGGTACTATAGATAATGAAAAAACAGGTCCAAAAAATGTTCCTTTATACTAACATGAGATCTATGTCCTAGTGTTATAGGGGAGATGGGGGGGGGGGGGAGAGAGACAGAGAGAGAGGGAGGAGGGGAAAGAAGGAGGAGGAGGAGGAAGAGGAGGAGAATTAGAGCTCACAGAGGTAGTTACAACAGGGCAGAAGCAACTGTGATTACCTATATTATATTAAATCTACTACTATTACATTTCTGAAAGTAGCTGCATGACTCTAGAAGCAATTCATAAACAAATAAGATAATAATTTAAGAGGGCACCCTTAACTTCTAAATTGAGTTGCCCGTTTTGAATTCAATCCTTCCCTCACTTCATTATTTTCTCTTTTGCTACAAATACTGGTTGAAATTAGATTAAGTAATAATTGTCCCTGGTGGAAAAGTATTCTTGAGGTTTCCTCAGTAGACTTAAAAGAACCTAATGTATTATTTTCACGAGTAAGTTGACTAAATATGCCATGACATTAACAATGCTTTCTTCACATCTTCCTTGCATGGCCATGGCCAAAAATTAAGGCATTTGAGATTTATGGCAAACACCCTGCTAAGTGACAACACTACAGAGTTTGATTAGAATTCATTATAGATAATATTAATGGAGTTAATTCTCAGTCAGAAATTATGCAGCCTGGGGTGCAAAATTTTGTAAGTTTTCAGTTGAACTCAGATCTTTGTTAATTCAATGGCTATAAAGTCATTAGATGAGTTGGACAACTTCTAGTTCCATGTGTTGTATGTACAACAGGTGACACATTGGGTTAAATAAGAGTTAAACAGTGATAATAAATACCATTCCTCATATAATCAAATGATAACATTCACCTAGCCTCTGAATTATTCTTTGAATTATGTTCTTAAAATATTTTCCCTTCAGTTTATTTTCATACAGAATGTTTATACCCCCAAATCTCCTTTCTTACCTTGTTCAATATTTAATAAAATCTCTCCCTTTCCAACAATCAATTTTATTTAGCTTTACTCTTTTATAATCCCCTAAGCTAACATCTATAAAAAAGTGAATATGCATATATTTTTTTCCATTTTCCCCACAGGGTTTTCCACTCCCTTAGCTACTATACAGCATGTATGTTTACGTCAATTTTTTTTCCTCCTTCTTTCTACTTCTCTTATTTCAAAATGAATTCCCCAAAAGGCAGCACAAAATGTTCACCTCAGGATTAGGATGATCTGAGTTCAAATCTTTGTCTAGTCACTCAACCCCTCAGCATGGTTGGAGAAAAAAGTTCTTCACTGGAAATTCTATTTATAAATAAAATAAAGGTATTTATAAATACTGATGTTTATAAATACCCATTAATTTGTTTTTGTTGTTGTTGAATGGACTGGTGATTGCAGCAGTAGAGGAAAGTTAGCTAAGGAACTTGCTCTACCAATGCAATTTGAAAAAATTCTCTGCAATTTTTAATTGTAAAGAATTGCCTGGAGTAAAAGGTTAATTAATTTAAACTGGGTCTCAGAGACAGTATGAGGGGCAGGATTTGAACCAAAGTTATCTTAGGTCTCAAGCTGGTACTCTATCCCCACTACATCATACTGCCTCTCATGAGTTGTTTTTTAATCCTGCTTTTTCTAATATTCAATTCTTATGTAAGATTTCCTAACTTCACCATTATCTTGCTTTTCTGATTTTCATGCTAGAACACCAATAAAAAAATAATATCGTATTATCATACTTTAAATATTTCCAAGCCTGTGTTTTGGAATCTCATAAGTCCATTATGAAAGTTCCAGCCTTGCACCACAGCTAGTATTTGGTTACCTTTTTTCTCATTTATGATAGAATAGACTAGGAACCCATTCTAGTTAATAAATCAAATTTACTATAGAAGTTCCCCAGATTCATGTTAAGAATATGGCTTAAGAATTATCACTCTTGTCTCTTAAAAGAAGAAGAAGAACACTCCATCATCTTGTTGACTCTATTTTTCCTGGGTGGTAAATGTGGAAGCTAATCTATGTCCTTACAGACAAGTATGGCTTCCAACATTCCACCTTGAAATTGACCATGTTATTGTTTTAAAGAAAAAAGGATTTCATTAATTTCATATTTCTTGCTACAAAATACACCCATTATAGGCATGCCATTTCTCTAACTTTCTATCATGATTTTCTTAGGGACCTGAATTAGCTGCTTGATAGATTCTCTTCTTATCTTTGTTTCTTTGTTTTCCTGGAGACTTACCAACTGTGCCTCTTGGTTTTTCCCTTTTGACTTGCCTTACTATTAAGGGGTTTTATTTTTGTCTGGTCACAGTACAGTAATTTCTTATCTTTCCCTAAAACATTTCAGAACTGTTTAGCATATGTATGATTAGAAGTTTCATCTGTGCTTAGGTCATAGGATTAAGCTATGTCTATACTCACCTTTCCTTAGCTTCATTTTCAATGCTTTTGGCATTTTGCTAAAGAAATATTTTTGATCAGATATAATATCTTAAGACCTCAATTTTTTTTTTCATTTAAACAACTTCCACTTCGGAGTTCCACGATTTGAAAGTAACCAAAATTCTTTGCAACTGGATGGAAATTTATTTTTGCTCCAGGGATGGTACTTTCACCCACTCAAAGAAAAGTGTGCCACTGAAACAAATGTTTTCATTTGAAGCAAACATTTTGATTATAAAGACAGTGCCAAATAAAACATGTGTTAGCTATGACAAGCATCAGATGAATTGAAATCATTCAGTCAATTTTGAGTCACCCCCAGAATCTATGGGATGAGATATTTAAGAAAGATTTAGAAATATCAGTCTAGCTGTAGAGAGACTGACCCAATTTGGAGGGTCTCATCTAAATAATTCAGTGGCCATGTAGATTTGACCATAGATTATTTCTATACCAAAAGTGAAAAGAGACAATTGGTAATTGTACAATAAATTAACTCAAAGTAAAGATCCAAGTACAATAATTCAGGCATAGTTTAGGGGCACAGTCACTTTGAAAATTCATACTGATCAGTTACCTTCATTCTTTCCTTAGTTTCACGTTCATCTTCTAAAAAGAATAGAACCCAGTAACTGACTCTACTTCCTCATAGCACATTCATTCCTTGACCCTTTAACAATCAGATTTTTATACCAGCCTTCTCTTAAAGCTTCTACTTCAAGGTCAATTAACTCCTTACTACTAAACCCAATGGTCTTCTTTATGGTCTTTTTCTTTTTTGGCCTCAGCAGCATTTGAGTCTTCATAGTCTCATCCTCTGACTTAGAAAAAATCACACTACGCTTTTCTACTGACTATTCACATCTATTTCTCCTTTGTTGGCTCCTCGGTCCCTGAACTTCCCCTCCCCCCCAGATCTGCTCTTGTCCCCCTTATCTGCAGCGCACTATCTCCTATGGTGATCACATCTAATTCTATGTTGTAAGTTATCATTTAGACAGAATATTTTTACAATCTACATCTCCATTCCAACTTATCTACTGAGCTGCACTTAGGTATCTGTAGCTTACCATTAAGATCTCTCTACATGGATATCTAATTTGAAATGTCCCTAACTCAATTACTCATTTTCCCACAAAAACCTGCTTTCTGTCACTTGCAGTTCCATTTTTGTTGGTGGCATTCATCTTTTTCAGATTTGTAACCTCAAAATCATCTTTGATTCTTTCCTCTTTCTTAGTCATGATGTTTAAATATTTGCTATGTCCCATTGATTCTATTCTACCTGTTAATCTCTCTCACATAGGTCCCTATCTTTTCATATCTACTCATATCAACAAATAATTTCAGAGTTGGGAGAAACATCAAAAACCATATAGTTTGTACCAGAGAAGCCCTTATATATCTTCCCCCAAAAGTAGTTATCCAAGATTCAGTTGAAAACCTCCAGGGAGGAACTACTACTACTCCCTGGAGGTAGCTTATTTTATTTTTGGATAACACCAATAATTATAGCTTTCTCATCTCCAGTTGACCCAATTCATAATCCATAATTTATGACTTTGCCTGGGTATTATACTGTCATATCATTTTAATGACATCACTTCACTTCACTTCCAGAAAGTATTCAAGGGCTTCCACTGCTAACCAAACAATGCATAAACACTTGACCTGGCTTTCCAGCATTATCTCATATTACAACCCTCCATGTCTAGAATAGCCTTTATCTGTTGAAGTCAAGATGATTCCCCCTCTTTTCAGATTTCTTATATTACATTTTTGTATGACATTTTTTTTTTTGCAATTTTAGTACTCTCTCAATATAGTTATTAGAGTACAAATCTTTCCTCTTCATTTGGACTGTAAGTTCCTTGAGAGCAGGATGTGTCTATCTCTCATTCTTGTGTCCTTCCATCTTGGTGTCACTCTGCCTGCCTGTATCTTTCACATATTTATTGAATTTGAATGGAATTGAAATAGAGATCAATCTGGTTTGGCTATGTAGACTGATGAGTTAGCATGAGCTGTAGGCCCATACTTTCAAATGTCAGTTATATTTCTCTACCTGGATAACCAACTCTTAAGTCAAGATGAACCAAATCAATTTTTGATAGATAGGTTATATATAAATAGATACAGAAACATAGATGTACATTTTTATATCATTGTGTGCGTATTTTTATATCTTTCCCCTACTTTTAGCTGCTCTTTTTCTGTTTCTGGACTTATTCTCTCAGTCATTGGAGCTTGAAACCTCAATCTGTCTTTTACTTTCCCTTTCTTTCATCCTCCAAATACAATCATTGAAAAGTTTTGTCAATTTTGTTGCCAGAATCTATTTCCTTCTTTTACATTCTTGTGTAACAATCATAGACCCTACTCCCCTCTCACTTAGACCAATATCCATTCTCAGTGGTTTTGCTTTATAGTAAACCTCTTCTCAGTGTTTGTTGTTGAATTGAATTTCATCCTTATTCAAAATTTCTGCCCATTACTTTTTTTGATGTTCACTCTGGTCACTGTCTTCTAATCAAAAGTCTATGGTGACTATCTACCAAATAAACTTTTTTGAGGGGGGTGGGGCAATGAGGGTTAAGTGACTTGCCCGGGCTGCACAGCTACTATGTTCAAGTGTCAGAGGCCCAGATTTGAACTCAGTTCCTCCTGAATCCAGGGCCAGTGCTTTATCTACTATGCCACCTAACTACCCCCTAAATAAACTAGCATTTATACTGGAATTCAGTGAGCATGTGTCTTCCATCAATTTTGATCCTTATCTCACATAAACTCCAGTGTGTATCTCTATATTACAGTCAAACTGGAACCCCTCTTCATCACTTTGTGTGTGTGTGGGGGGGGGCAATGAGGGTTAAGTGACTTGGTCACAAAGCTAAGTAAGTGTCAAGTGTCTGAGGCCAGATTTGAACTCAGATCCTCCTGAATCCAGGGCCAGTGCTTTATCCACTGTGCCACCTAGCTCTTCCCTACTCATTCTTTTTTTTTTTAGATTGGCAATTGGGGTTAAGTGACTTGCCCAGGGTCACACAGCTAGTAAGTGTTACGTGTCTGAGGCCGGATTTGAACTCAGGTACTCCTGACTCCAGGGCCGGTGCTCTATCCACTGCGCCACATAGCTGCCCCTTCCCTACTCATTCTTTTTCTGTGGTCTCCTACATCTAAGCCTTTCCTCTTTCTCCTTACTAAGTGTAGACACTGCCAACCTCCCCTCACTCCTCTTTTCTTCTATACTTGCTGAAGTCTCTTAATTCTTCATAGACAAATTCAGGTACCACCTCCTCAGTGAACACTTCCCTTTCCATTCCCTGCTGCAAATAATTTATCCATCTTCACATGTATTATAGTAGTTTATCTGGACTTTTCCTTTACACTTGCTCTGCCTTATAGAGAACTGTCCTCAGCCCCAATTTCCTTATTTGTAAAATCAGGATGGGCAACTAGATGGTTCAGTGGATTATAATGCTGGAAGACTCATCTTCCTGAGTTAAAATCTGGCCTCGGATACTTACTAGCTATGTGACCCTGAGAAAGTCACTTAATGCTGTTATATCAATTTCCTCATCTGTAAAATGAGCTGGAGAAGGAAATGGCCAAACCATTCCAGTACCTTTGCCAAGTAAATCTCAAATGAAATCATGAAGAGTTGGACACAATGAAATAGAACAACAATAATAACAATGTAAAAATAACAATAAATTTCCAAAGCACTGTACTAGATGAAAGATGAGTTAGAATCCCATTTAGGCAGGGATCCTCTAGGAATTAGACTTTTAAAATATATATGAATGTTGCTATTAATATTATTGAATCATGGTTATGTACACTTCTCAATGCCTAGCTACAAGTAAATACTTTAAGGGCAAGTATCTTTCATCTAGTACAGTGCTTTGGAAATTAATTGTTTCTTAATGAATTAAACTGTGTTATAGTTATTACCAAATCTTCCCTGTTATTTGTAGCATAAATTGATAATCTAGCTCTATAAAATACATACTTATGGGGCGGCTAGGTGGCGCAGTGGATAAAGCACCGGCCCTGGATTCAGGAATACCTGAGTTCAAATCCGGCCTCAGACACTTAACACTTACTAGCTGTGTGACCCTGGGCAAGTCACTTAACCCCAATTGCCTCACTTAAAAAAAAAAATACATACTTATGCTAGATGCATTTGATCACATAAAAAACACCAGATCTTAGTCTGGTATTTCATCAAAATAATAATAAAAAGTAAATAAATAAATGAATAAATAAATGAAAAGTAATAAAATAAGTCTTGAGTATTAGAAATTCCCCAAATCAAAACATTTTCTAGAATAGAATTTATGGGTTTAATGACTTAGGCAGTGCCAAAGGCAACAAACATAAATGTCACTGAGAAAAAGGTTAGGTTTCGGGGGGAACTTAATTAAAAACTAACTGAACTTAAATAAATTTTAATAGGGAATTTCAGGAAATAAAATTCTTCAATCATAGAATTTTAGAGCTGGAAAGGACCTTGGAGACCATCTATTCCAACCCATTAATTTTACAGATGAGAAAACTGGGACCTACAGAGGTTAAAAGACATGTCTAAGGTCACACAGGGAACCAGGTAATAGCTATAAAATCACTTAAAAGAAAAACATTATCTGACCACATGCTTAAGGAAAAAAGCCCACTTCTCACCACATGTCACTCTCTTTTTTGGAGTGAATTTCACAAAACTGGGCATATTATATTCATTATTCCATTTTGTACTTTTCACATTATTTGTATGCTCATTAAAATATGACTAACTCCACCAAAATTTTGAAAGTTTTCCATTTTCTTTTTAGACAAAAGTTAACTTCCTAGTCCCATCTTTAAAAATATCTAAACTTTGTCATCTTTGCCAGTGATTCAATAAAAAGCCTCTCCAGTTTCCTCAAACAAACAATGTACCTTCTTTAGCATCCTCTGGAGGGTATTACAGTATTTGGTATGGGGAATTGTATTCTTTCTTATGTTTTCCCCAAAATATGAAGAAATTCTGTTTTTATGTTTGTTTTTTTTGTTTGTTTTTGATTTAATTGTTTTTATGCAAGTGTATAAAAACTACATTTCCACGTAGGTTTGTCCTCTGTGTTCATTACTGAGACACTTTGAAATGTAAAATAAAAAAAATAGGTATGAGGAATTTTTCCCATCGTTAATGTTTTCCTGCAAATCTTGTTCAAGTAGATTTTGTAAATTGAACTTGTTTCTCCATCATCAAATATTGAAATGTTAGTGATTCTATCTATTGATCGTGCTTCTTCCCTTTTTGACTTTTATTTTCTCAGTCTTCCAAATAGTTAGTGATCTGGAAACAAATATATAAATGCAAAAGAGGGAGTTACCAGTTTCTCTTTAATTTAAGTATAATTTAAAGGAATTGGACTTTGGAAGTCAAAATGGGAAGCTGGAGGAAAGGAGAGTCAAAACAAAGAGTATTTAAGACCAGAATCTGAGACAAGAGGAAAAGATCCCAGAAGTCATTTTAAAAGTCTTTATCTTCATAAAGTAGAGTGATCAGGAATATAGACTATATGTTGGAAAGACCTTAGAAAGTAAAGTCTTTTATGGTTTATGTTAGTTGTTGTTTAACCCATATACATAAATATGTGGAGGTTAAGAATCTAAGATGTATCCTTTTTAATAGGATTTTTTTCCAATTACATGTAAAGGCAATTTTCAACATTTGTTTTAATAAGGTTTTGAGTTCCAAATTTTTCTCCCTCTTTCCCCTCCCCCTTCCCCAAGAAAGTAAGCAATCTGATATATGTTACACATGTATAATCAAAGACATGCATTCTTTTTTTTTATTCTTCAAGCTTCAATGTATTTATTTATTTAAAATAAAAGTATTTTATTATTTTCCAGTTACATGTAGAGATAGTTTTCAACATTTGTTTATATAAGATTTCCAATTTCAAATTTTTCTCCCTCTCTCCCCTCCCTCCCCCCCCCCCAGACAGCAGGCAATGTGTATATATATATATATGTGTGTGTGTGTGTGTGTGTGTGTGTGTGTGTGTGTGTGTATGTATATATACAATAAAGTATATTATTATATGATATATTATATATAATAACATTAAACATATTTCTGCATTAGTCATGTCATAAGGGAAGAATCAGAGCAAAAAGGAAAAACCTCAAAAAAGAAAAACAACAGCACCAAAAACAAAAGAAATAGTATGATTCAATCAGCATCCATATAACACAGTTCTTTTTTTTTCTGGATTTGGCAAGCCTTTTCCACCATGAGTCCTTTGGAACTTTCTTGTACTGTTGGATTGGTGAGAAGAATCGAGTCTATCACAGTTGATCAACACATAACGTTGATGATACTGTGTACAGTGTTCTCCGGGTTCTGCTCATCTCACTCAGCATCAGTTCATGCAAGTCCCTCCAGGTTTCTCTGAACTACTCCTGCTCATCGTTTCTTACAGCACAATAGAATTCCATTACATTCATATATCACAACTTGTTCAGCCATTCCCCAATTGATGGGCAACCCCTCAATTTCCAATTCCTTGCCACCACAAAAAGAGCAAGTATAAATATTTTTGTACATGTGGGTCCTTTTGCCTTTTTTATGATCTCTTTGGGAAAAAGACCCAAAAGTGGTATTACTGGGTCCAAAGGTATGCACAGCTTTATTGCCCTTTGGGCATAATTCCAAATTGCTCTCCAGAATGGTTGGATCAGTTCACATCTCCACCCACCAACAATGCATTAGTGTTCCAATTTCTCCACAGCTTCTCCAACATTTATTATTTTCTTTTTTTTTTGTCATTTTAGCCAATCTGATAGGTATCAGGTGGTACCTCAGAGTTGTTTTAGTTTGTATCTCTCTAATCAATAGTGATTTAGAGCATTTGTTCATATGGGAATAGATAGCTTTGATTTCTTCATCAGAAAACTGCTTGTTCAGTTTGACCATTTCTCAATTGGGGAATGACAATTTGGTCATAAACTGTTCTCCTTTCCAAAGATCTGAAAGGTAGGCTATTCCTTCTTCTCCTAATTTACCTATGGTATTACCTCTTATGTCTAAATCATGTACTCATTTTGACCTTATTTTAGTATAAGGTATAAGATGTTGGTCTTTGCCTAATTTCTGCCATACCATCTTCCAGTTTCCCAGCAGTTTTTGTCAAATACTGAGTTCCTATCCCAGATGCTGGAGTCTTTGGGTTTATCAAACAGTATATTACTAATGTCATTTACTACTGTGTCTCCTGTGCCTAGCGTATTCCATTGATCCTCCATTCTATTTCTTATCCGGTACCAAAAGACATGTATTCTTTTTTTTTTTTTTTTGGGTGAGGCAATTGGGGTTAAGTGACTTGCCCAGGGTCACACAGCTAGTAAGTGTTAAGTGTCTGAGGCCGGATTTGAACTCAGGTACTCCTGACTCCAGGGCCGGTGCTCTATCCACTAAGCCACCTAGCCGCCCCCTAAAAGACATGTATTCTTAACCAATTTATCTGTTATATCCCACTTTCATTTCAAGTTTAGATTCAATAAAGGTTTA
Organism: Dromiciops gliroides; assembly: GCF_019393635.1. NCBI lineage: Eukaryota > Metazoa > Chordata > Mammalia > Microbiotheria > Microbiotheriidae > Dromiciops > Dromiciops gliroides. The sequence goes on along the minus strand of NC_057861.1, from coordinate 268,243,936 downwards.
TTCTGGGAGGAAAACCAAAGGTAACAAGATGTATTTGTTGATTAGCAATCCCATTAAAGATTTAACTGTCCAATGCTGCATTGTTTTTCCAAAACAATCTTTGTTGTCTTATATTTCTCAAACTCTGTCTTTAAGATATCTGTCATGTCTCACCTATTCCTGAAACATTCCAGTTTCTACCTGTGGACATTTGAGTGAAAGACTATTTTTCCTCTGGGTATCATTTGCCAAGCTAAGATCATTAGAGACAACCTCACCTGAGTATTTTTAATAATGTTTCTTCCAAAGGGTGTTGATACTTCAGTCAACCCTGTCTATTTCTGATTCTTACACTGAAGATCTTTGCTTGCTAAACACGCTGCTTTCACAAAAACCTGTAGATGAGGTATTCACCAATAGAAATATGGAATCTTCCATGATAGAGTGAAATATGGGTGTCTTTACATTGTCTTCTCCTGGAAGACTCACTACACATAAATGAGTTACTTCCCAGATGACCCCATTTTCCAGCATACCCCATTCCATGAACATTTAAAAATACAGAAATGCTACTTTATTTTTTGAAAATGTGATTTTTTTTTTGGTTAAAGCAAAGAATTGGTCTATAATGGGTTTTTGTACATTCATATTTTCTTTCTGTCAGGTTTTCTTAAAGTAGGACACATATAATTCATTGTGAAAAGTGTCAGTACAATGAAGTAGATTGGTAATACAAACTCTTTCTATTAAAATTATATGAAGGTTTAGAAAAGGGGAAATTGTTGTGGGTTAGGACTGGAAGTTCCTGAGTTTAAGCCTTTAATGGGCTGAAATGGGACCCTAAGAGAGAAGCGTGATTTGAAATCTGAGTTAGAATCCCATTTAGGCAGGGATCCCCTGGTGCTTTGGTCAAATCCCTTGATCTCTATTTTGCCATGTCTGATTTAAAGGAATTTGAAAAGACTAATTAATGCATATAGAAATTTTAAAAACTAAAATATCCACTACTGATGTAAAAAAGTGTATTTCTTCATATTTTGCAGAAACTAAAAGGAAGAGGTTAAAGTAGACTTGTCAAAAAAAGTAAAACTGCTATAAAAATTACAATGTTCAAACCGGACTAGGAATAGATTTCCATATTTATTGAGAAAGTGAAGAACAGGACCAGTAATGGCGGAATACCAACTAGATGAAATGTGGCATCTGGGACAAGTAAATTAAAATGACTCTCAGCCCCAGGAAAAACCCCACTAAAAACAACTGCTTCTTACTCTATCTCATTATGGAGTGAGTCACCTCAGTTTGGAAATGGCACTCAGTAATAGAAATGATATTTTACCTGTTGGTGAGGATTCATTCAGGCAAGTACATCAGTCACTGAGCTATAGCTTCCTAAAGTGCATTTTTCATGATAGAAAAGATGACCAGCACATGAGGAGATGTATCTAATGCCTCTCAGGTGTCATCATATTTTTTTATACATAAAAGAATCCCATTTATTTTTCTGAGTGGGGTTCTACCGTGGTCATTGTTGAGCTTTATTGTTTAAGTTGCATTCTCCCAGATTGTTAATATAGCAGGAGATAGGAGATTAAGAAAAACAGCATATGTGCAATTAATTTAAAACCATTATTTTGACATAAATAAAAAGCAATATTCTCTTTAACTAGGGAAGTGCAATAGCATGAAGAGTATCTGACAGGTACTCGCTTTGCCACTTTGAATACTTCATTCCATTGGCTGCTCAACCTTTAGGTTCCTCATCTGTCATTGTTCTTCTTGTTCTTGTTGTTGCTGTTGTTGTGTTTGTTTTTGAAACTTGGTGTCCCTATATCACCAAGGTTGGAAATGTACCTTGCAGATTCCAGTTCTGATCCTAATAGTGATTGACAAGAAAGCTTTAAGTTGCTCCATTTTTCTGGCCTAGACCACTTTGCTTCTCCTTAGACTCTGGCAAATTTAACCATATTTAGTGCCAGACAATATATATTCCCAGAGTGATTTAGATTTACTGTAGCTCAAAAAATAATGCTATAACATTTTCAAAGTACTTTGCATACTTATGGAAAAGGGAAAAAAAACTATAGTATCTGCCCTCAGTGGGGAAGACAGCATCTAAATAACTAGGTATATACAGGATAAATAGAGAAGATGAAGGTAATTTGAAATGGGAAGTCATAGGGGATGAGGACAGGGAAGAAAGGACTCCTTCAAAAGATAGAATTTGACTTAAGTCTTGTGGGAAGCTCAGGAAACTAAGAGAGATTGATGAGAGGCCAGAACACTCTTGGCATAAGGGACAGCTGGTCCCACAGGACACAGAGATGGGATATGGTGTGTCCAGTTTGAGAAATGGCAAGCAGACCAGTGTGACTAGATCATACATTGTGTGGAGGGGGGTACTGGAAAGGTAGAAGAGTTTTAGATGCCAGAGGACTTTATATTTGATCCTAGAGGTAGTAGGGATCTCCTGGAGCTGGGAGGAGGTGGGAGTACAGAGATGTGGTTGGACCTATACTTTAGAAAAATTACTTTGCCTGCCATGTAGAGGATAGTTTGAAATAAGGAGAGACGAGGAAAGGAGGCCATTTGCGGTAGTCCAGGTGAGATGTTATGACAGTGTTAAGGGCTAAAATCCTAGCTAGTCTGTCTAAAATATCTAATGAGTGGTCGCCAATAAATTATAAGCTTTAGCAAGAGTTAGACTTTTAAGCATTTATTAAGGAGAATAAGAATTCGGTAAAGAGAGAGAAAGGCCTAGATTCCTATCTATTAAAGGGAGAGCACATTTCTAGCTCCCTTCTCCACCAGCGTCCAGAGGAAAAAAACCGCGAGACTGAGCGCCAGTCTCTTCCTTCCTCCTCCCACTAGCCCGCGTCACTTCCTGACTCCTGGTCTTGCCCTCAAAGACCTTCGCTTCATGGGCAGAACTCTTCTACAGTAAGTATCCAGCAGGTGGCGTCATTCCAATCGTTACAACAGCCTAAACTAAGATTGTGGCTATATGAGAGAAGGGGATATATATGAGGTAGAAATGGCAAGATTTGGCAATGGATTGGATATGTGAGGTAAGCTCCTCAGTTAGATTGTAAACTCTTTGAGAGCAGGGACTGTCTTTTGCCTCCTTTTGTATCCCCAGCCATTAGCACTGTGTCTGGCACATAGTAGGTGCTTCATAAATGTTTATAGATTGATTAACTGATTAAGTATGAATAGGGTTGAGAACAATGCTAAGATCATACAGGCCTAGTAACTGGTAAGGTGGTGCCTTTAACAGTAATAGGGAATTTGGGAAGCTGGGATGGTTTAATGGGAAAGATAGTTTTGTTTTGGACATTTTGAGTTTGAGTTGCATTTACATTTAAAAAGCATTGGTTGGGCAGCTAGGTGACGAAATGGATAGAACATCAGCCCTGGAGTCAGGAGGACCTGAGTTCAAATCCAGCCTCAGACACTTTACACTTACTAGCTCTGTGACCCTGGGCAAGTCACTTAACCCCAATTGCCTCACCAAAACAAAAAAAAAGCATTGGTTGATTGTGTTGTGTTTATGTTTTTGCTTTTTCTCCGTCCCCCCCCCCCCAACATATGATCAAGACTAAAAGGAAAAGATACGGTTCTTGCCTTGGCTGCCTTTTAACTATTCAACAACTCATCTATCAGATATTTTCAGTCTTGCAAATCTTACTTAATGTTCTAACCTCTTTTAGGGCTTCCGTATATGCCTGTCACACTTCATCTCGCTTTCATTTCATTTCAGAAAACAACTATTTTTACATAAGCTACAAAGTCACAGCCGGTAGCTTGTGCAGCAGAGACAGATAGCCCGAGGTTGTCCTGAGACTTTTCATTTTATCATTGCACACACACAGCAAGGCCTGCCAGGTGCAACTAGTGTAACCAGGACTCCAGCATCTCCATCATGCAGTAAGCTCCTGCCAACCTGGAGATCTTATGTGACGATACACTGGTTATATTTGACAAAGAGTGGAGATTCTGTAAATCATGCTGTTTTCATTGATTACAGTCTGAAAGTGCATTAACCCTCCTTAAGGCCTTAAGATACTCTTTTCCCACAAGTGTGTGTAATGTAAAACTGTTCAGGGAAGCTTTTCAAAGATTAATTCCTTGTTATAGATAAAAGCTCTCAAAAAAGAGAAAGAAATTCTTGTTTTTCCCCCAAAATCTGTACTGATTCAGCCATATATTTCTTTAAAACTTCTTCTAAAGGAACAGATTCTTATTTATTTCTCACAAGTCTATTAATTGCTTGGAAACACATTGTTTTATCAGGTTAACCAAAACATTTGAGATCAAATGCAAATTCTAAAGTCTAAATGCTCAGGTTTTCTGTAACTTGGCCACATTTTGCCTCCCTCGGTCTTGTTTTAATTTTCCATTTTTATGATTCTCCTATTTATTTCTTTGTTTGTACACACACACATCTGTGTTTTCTTAAACAGTACTGTGACTTTATTCTGAAAAATGAGACTTCCATAATGCCTGAAGAAATGTGAATTACTAGTTTCTGGTTTGAGGCCCAATGTTTAATGTCCTTTATGGTGCATTCTTTGTAAACAGTTCCCTTTAGATTCAATGATTATAAGAGTTTCAATTTCATAATTTTAAACCATGTGCTAGCACCACCAATATTTATATTTTCAAATCAATAATAATTGCTATCATATATAGAGTGCTTTTAAGGGTTACAGAGTATTTCATATATGTTATCTCATTTGATCCCCACAACAAATCTCTGATTAAACTGAGACCCAGGGAGGCTAGGTGACTTTCCCAGTATCACACAGCTAGTAAATATCTGAGGCAAGATTCAAGTCAGCACTCCAACCCACTGCACCACCTAGCTACTAATGACATATAAATAGATAGATAGATAGATATTGAATAATAACAAATGCTTATAAATCAATGAATCTTCTTTGATTATACTTACCTGATGTTTTTCAATTATGCCTATAAAATGTGATTCATAAGATTCATGGTCTTATGACTATTTTGTAGTAGCATTTCACCTTTACCAAAGAAAGCATAATATCTATCTGTATATGCATATGTGGGTGCCTGTATGCATACATACGTACATATATACATACATACATACATGTGTACCTACATATTGTGGGAAGGGGGTGACCTGTGTTTTGTAGAGAATTCTTATTGGGGAAATTTCCTCCATTGGGCTGATCACAGGTTCAACTCATCTGTAACTTATATTCCTGTGGAGTTGTTTGGGACACTGAATGGTTAAGTAATTACTTTATGGTCACACCACCATATGTGTCCCTGAAACCAGGTCTTCCTGACTCTCAAAGCAGGCTCAAAAGCTACTGCACCATGCTGCCCTTCTTGCATATTATAGACAGCAACAAAAACATGGCACAAAGATCATTGTCTATGACTTGTAAAAACAGAAAAATCAGGCTTTTAATTAAACGTAAAATATTTAGGGAAAAATCTGATACTTAACCTGATTTGAATGAATGAATGAATGAATGAATGAATGAAAAAAGCATTTATTCAGCAATATGTGCAAAATACTTCATCAATGAAACTGACAGTAATAGATAAAGAGAAAATTTTCCTGATTCCCTAGACACCAAAATTTTGGGAGTAATTTCCTTTTTTGTTATATTGAATAAGTGAACCAGAAATTTATGGTATCCTATTAGTAAAAATCTGTTATTATATTACTACATCACCTTCTTAATGGAAAACAGTTTTATTGTTCTGATTTTTATTTACAAAATGTTTTAAATTTTATACTTTAAGACTGATATACAAAAATAAAATACTAATATTGATCTGTTCTGTCATAATTTCTGACAGAAAATTTTAAAAACTACTCAAAAATCAAGACATTGTAAATAAAATTGAGAAACAAAAACAAGGTAAAATTTTTAAAGGTTGACAATTATTAAATGAAATATAAAATCTCCATAATAATGCATTTGAAAAATAATGCAGAATAGTTTCCTATCAAAATCATAATAACTTTGGTTATCTCATCAAAAGCTTACAACAGAAAGAGCTATGCAATGAATAGTGTTGAGTCCTAGGCTTATGACCTATATGAGTAAATGATTTCAACAGGAAGAATACAGGCTATGATCCAAGTGTCCAGACTACAAGGAGTGTGCTTTGCCTTTAGGCAAGGGTCCAGGACTGCTACAGTAGACTGGTAGATGGAAGCAGGGCCAACATGCAAACAAATGAGGTCAAACCTGTATCATGCTATAGGGCCTTCCATATGCAGAAGCCAGCTTGATAATAAACTGTATGTTTCAACTAATTTTGTTGGCCCGTTGAAACTTGTTAACTTTGGGGACCCTTAGGCACATGCCTAATTTGCCTATTAGTGAATTAAAAATGAAATAAGAAGGAACAGAGAGAGGAATTGATAGTGTTTGGGGGATTTATCAGTGCAAAAATGCTCCATCATAGGACCTTCCGACAAGTAATCCAGGAAATAGATTAGGATAGAAGACTATCTGCCAGTGAATATGAAGAACGGTAGTTGTGTGAACATCTGCAGCCTACAGTATTTCCCTTATGGCCATGATCCCATAATGCTTTAGGAAACCTAAGCAAACACGTATAGGATAGGCCTCTGCTAATGTGGTTCAAGAAGAGAATTTGACGAAAGGGGAAGTAATGATTTCCCCTTTTTCTACTCAAAGGACACCACATTTTATAGACTTTTGAATTAAATAGAAGTAGACAAATTTCATGTTATTCAAAATATGCTTTTATAATAAAGACTAACACATGCTTAAATATAATTAATAGGGGAAATGATTCATTTTTTCTATAGAAATATAAAATCTAATGTATTATTAATATTTGAATAACATGTTGGGAACTGAGAGAAGCGGTATATGCTTCTGTGTTAGAAAGGAAGGAGAAATAATTATTAAATCAGATATTTAACTGATACCATCTTAGAACATAGGGGGAAAAAGGCCCTAAAACTGAAGCTTTTGACAAAGTATACCATAGAATGTATGGAATGAGGCATTGCAACCCTGTACCCAAGTCTTCCTCTCACAGAAAAAGATAAATGTGTCTAAATCTTCTTGGCCAGAGGCTGGTTTGCCTTAAAGTGAGACTGGCATTTACAATGAATGTATGCACATACTTAGTATGCACATAGCAGTTTATATTTCCTAAATGTTTTCTATTAATTAATTGATCTCACTCCCCTGAGAGGTAGATCAATACGATTATCTCCACTTTACATATGAAGAAGCTGGCTGAATACAAAAGAATGAAGTGATTTATTTCAGGTTCTATGACTTTTCTCCTTCATTCTGTTCTTCTTAAAGTCATAATAGGGATGTGAGTGATCTGGGCTAATAATGGAAACAGGTAATTTTTTTATGTAAAATTAATCCTCCAGTGTCTGTGAGTATCTTCTGTGAGACTTATAGTACTTGGTCTATTGTATTATTTGCCCATTCTTTTCTTCATTACCTAACTGAACTCTACCCCTTTTTATTTAATGGTGTTTTTGACTTCCTTTCTATCCACAGCATTTAGCAGAGCCCTTAATAAATGCTTGTGGATTGATTGTTGATTAATGATCCATAACCTTTCAATTCACTAATTACTTCATTTAGGTCAATAAAAGGTTTAAAGGTTTAAAGCTGGACAGAAAGAGATCTTAGATTTAGAGCCAGAAGGAACCCTTGAGGCCAGTCCACTCATTTTATAGCTGAAGAACTTGAGGCCCAGGGAGCATGTCACTTGTCCAAAGTAACGTGTAATAAGCAGCTGAGCTGAGATTTAAACCTATGTCCTCTAACTCCAAATTTAGTATCCTTCCCATTATATGAATTGCTTCTAAGTAGAACATCGACAAGCTTTCAGAAAGAGACAAGTAATTCTTCACTACCCCATGACTGGAAACCATGGTTGGTTCTAACTAACAACTGAAGAAGAACAAAGAAATAAGAACAGTTTGGGCACATGGTGCCTATCTCCATATTCAGCATGATTACTTCTACTATATCTAAGGTTATGGATGCCAGTATAGACAGTGTGAGTATTTAACTAGTAAACAGTAAGCTTGTAAAGCATTTTTTTTAAAGTGATAGAAGGGGCAGCTAGTTGGCTCAGTGGATAAAGCACTGGCCCTGGATTCAGAAGGACCTGAGTTTAAATGTGGCCTCAGACACTTGACACTTACTAGCTGTGTGGCCTTGGGCAAGTCACTTAACCTTCATTGCCCTGCAAAAAACAAATGAACAAAAAGTGATAGAGTACCTCGGAAAATTAAAGAGAAAAATGAACGTAAGAAAGAGGATACTGTGAGCCAAAATCCATCATAACTATTGAATAGAGAACTGAAGAGTATATATCCCCACATGCCAGTTACCTTAGTTGGGGTATGAATATATCCAGTGAATAGACTCCTATGACTTGAAGTAGACAAAAACAAGGGCAGAAGAGAGTCTGGCTCAACAAATGGAAATCAACTTTTTAAGAGATAATGAGGAGATTTAGGAAACCAAGGCCCAGAGAGTCACCCAAGGTCACATAGAGATTAAGTAATAGAGCCAAATCTTCCAACTTTGAAGTCCAAAATCTTTCTACTACACCATAGATTTAAACACATACTCCTGGCCAGCTCTCTTAGTGACCTATGCCATCCTGCTTCATCTGTGGTATTTCTTGGGCAAATTGAACATAGTCAAATAAAAGAAGTGGCTGGTATGATATATAGTGGGACAGGTAGGTGCTATAATGATCCCCATTTTACAAATTAGGAAAATTAGGCAAGCATAGGTTAAGTGACTTGCTCAGCATCACAGAGATACTAAGTGTCCAAGGCTGAATTTGAATTCATTTTCTCCTGATTTCAGGCACAGTGCTCTATTTATTGCTCCACCTAGCTGTGGAACAGTTATGGAGGGCTATGACCACTCAATCTTTCTTCTAGGAGCTTACAACATACATGTCTTTATGCCTAATACTCATGCACTTACGCATCTATACCCATATATGAAGGTATACATATACATACACATATGTATATATATATGGGTGTGTAGTATAGGTAAATATAACTGTGGGCAGTTAGGTGGAACAGTGGATAGAGCACTGGTACTAGAGTCAGGAAAACTCATCTTCCTGAGTTCAAATCTGACCTCAGATACTTACTGGTTGCGTGACCCTGGGCAAGTCACTTAACCCTGTTTGCCTCAGTTTCCCCATTTGTAAAATGAGCTGAAGAATGAAATGGCAAACCATTCCAGTACCTCTGCCAAGAAAACTCCAAATGGGGTAATGAAGAGTTGGACACAACTGAAAAGGACTGACTAGCAAATATTTACCTATGTTCTCTTTGTGTGTGTGTCTCACATACTCTCTATCTCTTTCTCTTGTTTCTTTCTGGGCAGGAACTGTTTCTCCTTTTTTCTTTATATTCTCATTTCTTAATTCAGTGCTTGTAACATAGTAGCTCTTAATAAATTTTAATTGATTGATTACTTGATTGCCTGGGGTGAGTCACTTAAGCTCTGGAGGACTCATTTTCTTCTCAGTAAAATATAGGCATTATACTTGAAGATCCCTTCCAGCTCCAAGTCAATGATCCTATGAATTTTGTCACTGATGAGTAAACTATCCCTGAGATGATCTCTGAATTTCCCTTCTAGCCCCAGAAGTCTATGATTCTGTTAATGATTAAAGATGAGCAGTTTCCATCCTGCCAGTATTTGTCACCTAGCTTCTGATAGTTTTTGTAAAACTGCTTCATAAAACTTTGTAACAGTTTGTGTAATGCTGCCATCAGGATATCCACCAGTTTACTCCTTTTCCCATCACTTCTTCCCAGACTTCAATAAATACATGGAAGTCACCTGTGGATTTAACTTAACAAAAGGAATGACATTCATATGAAAGACTTCCAGTTTATTCTTCATTCACCCCCATTGTGCCTAGAAATTGCATCCCATGTAATATGCATGGTAAACAACACCTCTTAGGCCTTTACCCAGCGGGAATGTTAGGGATGAATATCAAGGACCACAGAGATGTAAGAAAGTGTTAGGGCTTCCTTGCTTCGTTTTTTTTTTTAATTCCCCTTTCTCTATCTTAACACATCTTTCTTTTTTCTACTCCAGGCCCAGAGTGTATCATTTATCGGTTAATAAGTTGTCTGACAAGATAGCCACTTTGTCCCTAATTGTTCAGTTTATTTATGTATTATTGATGAGCCCAGACTTGAACTCTGCTTTCCTCAGAGGCTGCTTGATAAATCTGTTGGCTAATCCTGTCTAAGACACTGAATTACCTGCTCTGGCATAATACACGATGGTATTGCTCTTACTTTGTATTCCTCCAAGGCCTGAGATGTACATTTCCAACGTGCTGTGTTTAACAGTAAGAAATGAAATCAGATCTATAATTCAAATTGCTCTTTGTGTGTGGGGGTAGGGTAGGGAAGTAGGAAAGAAAGGCTCTTTAGCTGAATCATATTAAACTCATGTTCTATAAAGTCTAGCTTCCAGCTGGTGTGCTTTTTCACACCCTACACTAGTTAAAGATATTTTAAACTGTCTGAACTTTGAATTAGGCAGAACTATTAGGCAGGTAGGGCTAAGTTGTATTCTCATTTTTTTTTTTTTGCACTTGGAATTGAAATGATGGAAACAGAAAAGGAAGATTAAAGAGAGATATGTATGCCATATGTCTAAGTATGGTAGTTGTTACCAAGTGTAAATGAGAGAATATTTGGTTTCCAGAGGCAAGACAGAGGTGGCCTTAGGCCAAAGGGAGTTTTGACCCAGAGCAGTGAATAGAGTGCCATGCCTTAAATCAGGAAGACTTAATTCTGTGTTCAAATCTGGTCGCAGACACTTCCTAGCTGTGTGACTCCGAGCAGGCCGCTTAATTCTGTTTGCCTCAATTTCCTTATCTGTAAAATGACCTGGGGAAGGAATTGTCAAACCACTCTATTATGTTTTCCAGGAAAAGCCCAAATGTGGTCACAGAGAATCATACACAACTGAAACAATTTAACAACATATGCAAGGACCCTTGCTAGGTGTTAGTGATACAACCCCCTCCCCTCAAAAAAATGAAACAATGAAATAATTGTTGCCCTCGGGGATTATGTTCTATTTAGGAGAAACAATGTGTATTCAGAGAAGTCAATATATATGTGAAGTACTTTTCTTGGGGCGAAGACACTAAAAGTAGGAGGAAGGAGAAAGGATTTTTGAAGTGGCCTTGAGTTGAGTTTTGATGGAAATTAGGGATTCGAAAGGTGCAAGTAAGGAGGCAGTGCCTGTAGAGGACAGTCTCTGCAAAAGAACAAAAGTGGGAATTGGGAGGTTGTGTAGAGCATGTGTTGGGGTATCTATGTGTGATGAGGTTGGGGAGCATCTAGAATAAGATCACATCAGTCTAAAAAGACAGGTAGGAGCAAAATTGTGGTGAAGGAATGTAAATGCCAGATGAGTTTTCTCTTCATGCTGGAGGCAAGAAGAAACTGCTGAGCTTCTGGAGCAGGAGGGTGACTTGGGCTGACCTGTGCATTAGGAATAGCAATTTGACAACGAAGTGGAGGTTGAATTAGAGAGGAGAAAGACTGGCTACAGGGAAATCAGTTTAGAGGCTACTGCAACAGGCCAGAGGTCATAGGGTCTTGACTAGGAGAGTAGCCATGAGATTGAAGCACAAGGGATGGATGAAAGAGATTTTGCAGAGGTTTAATCAATAAGACTTGGCTTCTGATTTGGTATGTGTTCAATAAATACTGAATTTAATTGAGTTGAATTTGGATAAAAATCTTATCCTAAAAATATGCCATATCCATGTTTCAGAGATAATATCTAAATAATAAAAAAGCATTTTTAATCATTAGGATTTATATAAGGAAAATTTTCCTTGTTATTATTATTATAAATAGAATGAGAAGCCACTGGAGAAAGTAGGGTTAGTTCCCTCTGACTAGAGGTCTTTAAGAAATAATTGGTATGAGGAGGCAGCTAGGTGGTACAGTGGATAAAGCACTGGCCTTGGACTCAGGAGGACCTGAGTTCAAATCCAGCCTCAGACACTTGACACTTACTAGCTGTATGACCCGGGGCAAGTCACTTAACCCTCATTGCCCTGCAAACAAAAGAAAGAAAGAATCAGCATGTCTCAGAGGAAATTCATTTTAGGTATGGGCCAGACTAAATAGTCTCTGAAGCCTCCTCCCCCAAAAAGATTATTTCATTCTTCAAAGGATATAAGAACACATAAGGTTTTTTGATTTTCCTCAAAATTATGACATATCTTATTCTCCCAGTTTTAAAAATGGGGTCTTGGTGATATGATGAGTGTTAAATATCCTCTTCAAGGCCAGGAAAAGGACACAATCTTTCTGCTTTCCAGACTAGACCCCTTCATTTAGACTTTTCTCGAAAATCTTATAGAATTTGGTCGACTTTTGCTTCTACTCTATATAATCATGTCTATGCCTATACATTTCCCTTGTCAATTTCAAATTCTTCTTATGTATGGGGGTTATCCACATTATGGATTATATGAAACTAATTTGACATCCCACACTCGTTTCTCTATTACTCTTTGCACATTCCTGAGTTGTTGGCTGTCTTTCTCAACCCTTATATCCTCAAAGAATGTAAATAAATACTAATATTAGCCTCATCTAAATGTGACTTGGAAGGAAGACATCCTGCATAAAGTCATATAGGGTATTCCAAAGTCAAATGCTGTATAAATGAATTTTTGATTATTTGCTCTTTTGGATTAAAGCTATCTCAGGCTGCTTTGCTTAGCAAAAGTAAGGTCCTCACTCTTCAATTGGAGACCAGGAGAAAACACCAAGGGCATTAGGATACCTGACACAACACAAAAAGTTCCTTCTTTGTCTAGTATCAAAGTATGATCCTGGAAATATAGATTTCACCATATTCTCTATAGTAAAAACAGAAAGTAGTAGATTTCTATGACATAAAAGCATTGACTGAATTTAGTATATCTATCAATCTGTCACTTAATCACCTAGTATTTATTAGGTACCTATTATATGCCAAACACTGTAATGAGCATGCTGAGAGAAAGGCAAAAATAACCCATGCTCTCAAAGAGTATATCTCCCCTAGTCTTAGTTTTTCTTCGATGTAAAATGAGGATAAAAATGCCTTTATTGAAAACCTCTACAGATTGGTATGAACATCAGATGGGATAAGAACCCCTAGCCCATACTCACAGTTTAATATGCAAATAACTATGGACAAATAAAATGTTTAAAAAAGAACATGTTTTAAAAAAAAACATTTCCTATCAATATTTGATTTGGAAAAATGTATGCAATTGAGATATGCAGCTCTGAAACTTGTAAGCTTAAATGCACTTAACTACATATAAGATTATTACTTGCAATTTAGCTAAAATCACACACTTTTAATAATGGAGATTTCAAATGTGCATATGATATTACAGATATAATCACCTGTAAGATGCTATATCCTGAGCTGACATTGTTTCCTTGTGTTATGTTGAGGGGAAAGTGGAACCTACTTTATGAACCCCTTATCACCTCATTATTATGAATGATCTAACTAAAAAGAAAAGTAAATGTTTGTTTAATAAAAAATAATAATTTATCCAGGGCATTGTCATGTGAATTATGTTTAGTTTATAATTTCTTCACACTTCAGATATTATATTTAACCTATTTGTTTCAAGTTTCTACTTGTAACCTTGAAAGATAATTCACAAGAAATATCATTAGATGTAAAGCCAAAAGTGTGTACATTCAACTCAGCATTAAAGGATTACTCAAGGGGTATTTTCAAGGGAAAAAAATCCTGAGGCCACTTCTTCCAATATTAATATTCATTTTCTTAATGGCTAAAGTAATGGTATACTGGGGGGTTTTTATAGAAAGCTTATTAAATGGAAGAACAGATAGATTAATAATATAATATTTTATATAGAAAGGTAAAATAATACTGTATAGATCACTGGAGATTACATAATTTCTTGGATGTCCATATAATAAAGCACTTTAACTGATTAATAAAATAGCTATAGTATCTGGCTAGGTTATGTGATTGCTGAACTAAACTAGAAATTATGATACAGTGAAGTAAAATACAAAGAGATATTGTGATTCTGTGGAGAAAATTAATGCTGAAAAATGAATAAGAACCACTTTACTTAATAAAAATGTTATGATAAGAGTGGTTTTATCATAGTACTGTAATTTTAAGCATACAATTGTATTGCTTTATTTTAATACCATATCAGAGCTTCAACGATTTATAAGCAGTAGAAGGTTCAGCACACTGCTATTTGGAGATGTATGTCTATGTGGGTATCTATGTATTTGGATATATAGCATATTTTAATGCAAGAATTTAGTGAACATGTGGTGCGGTGGTACTTTGTCTTTATAGTCAACTCATGATGTGAATTGTACTTCTTGTTGTTTAGTCATTTTAGTTGTGTCTGACTGGTTTCATGACCCTGTATGGGGTTTTTCTTGGCAAAAATACTGGAATTATTTGCCATTTCCTTATCCACTGGATTAGGCACATAGAAATTAAGTGACTGGCTCAGGGTCACACAGCTAGCTAGTGAGTGTCTGCGGTCACATTTGAACTCAGGTCTTCCTGACTTCCATCCCAGTGCTCTATCCACTGAGTCACCTACCTGCATCCTTGAATTTGTACACTTTGTGTAACATTTGTGATGAACTTTTAATATTCTGTCCTGCTGGCTTCTCCCTGTATGTCATCCTAATTTAGTGCCTCTTCGCCCTTTTTATAGTCATTGTGTAGATAGCAAGTGCAAGCTGACTTTAATATATTAACCTGTTAAAGCATAAATGAAAGATACATTTATTTTCAAAAAAAGAACATCCTAGAGTCATATCCACATCTTGGTAGTTCCATACTATTTGAAATATTATATTTTTTGAACTCCTTCATTATGAGAAGACAATGAAATCTGGTGATCTATGTGGAAAGGGAATATGATGCAGGGAGAAGCACCTTGGACCTGGAGTCACAAAGACCTAGGATCAGCTCTCCTCTCTGACATCAGCTGCATGACCTACCATCAGGTTATCTCCCCGAGTCTCAGTTTCCTCCGATGTAAAGTGAAGATAAAAATGTATTTATTGCAAACCTGTACAGGTTGGCATGAGCATCAAATGAGATGAGAACCCCTACACTAGATAGACAAATCAGCTGTGTGACCCTGGGCAGCCTCTTAGAGATTGTTTTCTCATGTGTAAAGTTGTGATAATAATACTTGGAAAGCATAACTCATGGGGTTGTTGTGAGGAACAATGAAATAATGTATGCAAAGTGCTTTTTTAACCATAATGTGCTATAGAAATTTTCACTATTATTATTATATTGTATTATCTACTATGTCAGAATCCATTTTAAACACATATTAACAAGGTCTCTTGAAGTCAATGAAGTATTATTGAGCCTGATTATTCCCATTCTCATTGCTCCTATTAATGCCCTCAATTGAGGAAGGGAGGATTGGATAAATTCTCCACAGGAGGCAAGCACTTCATGCCCCAACACATTAGTATTATCAAGTCTTTATGGAATAGTCCTTCTTCACTCACACATAATCACAGCACACTGCTGAATGGGAAAAGATGAAGTGTGAACTAGTCGAGATGTTGCTACCCTATGGTTCTCTAGCAAATGTTTTTCCACATCCCAGAACCTCCTAAAAATTGGGCAGAAACAAGCTGAATGACAAGGAAGATTTATAAGGAATAAAGGTAGTCAACTATCTCTTCCAAGGTCTTTAAATGTACCCAGGCAATAATCAAGAATGTGGGGTTTTTTTTCATTTTACAAATAAACCAGAAGTCCAAATAAGTAATTTTCCCTGAGTAATTGAGTGAGTTAATGAAATGGGAAGGTAGGACTCTAACTCAGAACTTGGAAGGTCAAGATCTCTTTTCATGGTTCTCATTAACTGTCACTTTTCCCACATGATACTATTTTATACAATAGTTGGAAATGATAAAGGAAAAATGTATCCTGTAGCATGACAGTGCTACATGTTAAAATGATCTACTAGCTGAGCAGGTAGGTGGCACATTGGATAAAGCACAGGCCCTAAATTCAGGAAGATCTGAGTGCAAATGTGGCCTCAGACACTTGACACTTACTAGCTGTGTGACCCTGGGCAAGTCACTTAACCCTCATTTCCCTGGGAAAAAAAAAAAACTAAAATTATCTACTAGCAACACAGCTACATCTGTCATTTCTATGTTTAGCTTTTAAAGGCATTTCACAACTTGAACCCTGACTAATTTTCCAGTCTTCTTATGTCTTCCTCCCCACCATGCATTCTGTGATCTACTGACACTGGCTTCCTTGCCGTTCTTCTCACACAACTTCATCTCTCAACCCTGCACATTTTTTTGGTATTGCCTAATTTTGGGGGGGTGGCAATGAGGGTTATGTGACTTACTCAGGGTCACACAGCTAGTATGTGTCAAGTGTCTGAGGTCCGATTTGAACTCAGGTCCTCCTGAATCCAGGGCCAGTGCTTTTTCCACTGTGCCACTTAGCTGCCTCTACCCTGCACATTTTCATTGACTATCTCCCATGCATGGAATGGTCTCCCTCATCTCTGCTTCCTGGCTTCCTTCAACTTCTCAGCAAAAGCCCCATCTTCTGTAAGAAGGCTTTCCCTTCTTAATCCTTCTTAATCTTAATTCCTTCCCTATGAGATCATCCCTAATTTATCCTGTCTGTAAATATTTTGCATATAGTTCTTTTCATATTGTCTCTGCTGTCAAGACTATGAGAGCAGAGATTGGTATTATTTTTGGTTTTTCTTCTATCCCCAGAGTTTAGCATAATGCCTTGCATGTTATTATTGTTATTGTTGTTCAGTCATACCAGTTGGCTCTTCATGACCCCATTTCGGATTATCTTGCAAAGATTTCTCTAGCTCATTTTACAGCTGAGGAAACTAAGTCAAGTTACTTGTCCAGGGTCATACAACTACTACATGTCTGGGGCCAGACTTGAACTCAGGTCTTCCTGATTCCAGGCTTAGTGCTCTATCTACTGTGCCACTTAGCTACCTATAACAGTCATATTTAAGCATGTGGTAGGTGCTTAATAAATGTTTATTGACTTGTGGACACTGACGTTAACTGTGGGAAGTTTCTAGCTGTTCCATATGCTCATGAAGTGGGGGAAAGGGTGGGGAGCATAGTACATGGAAAGAACAATGACTCAGGAGTCAGAGGATTTTAGGGCCAGTTCTTCCTTCTTAAGTGATCTTCAGCAAGTCATTTAATATCCATGGACCTCAGTTTTCTCAATTGAAGCATGAGATAGTTGTACTAAACAGTTCTAGAGACCTAATCCAACCTCAACATCTAAGATACTATGGATTTATTTGCAAATGGTTCAGGATACAAGGCCATGTTATAGTGGCTCTGTAGAGGTAGTCCCTACTAAGTATGTCAAAAGATACAGCTGCTAAGTGGTGGTCTGTCCTGGAGAAAAAGAAACCTTGAGATTGAAATACTTTAGGGAATGACTAATTTTTTTTTTAAAAAGCACACAGAAGAAATAAATTATTTAACCTCTCTGGGCCTCAGTTTCCTCATCTGTAAAATGAGAGGGTTAGACTAGATGCCTCTAATGTTTCTTCCAGTGCTATAACTGTGATATACTGTGATTTCTCAAGTGATGATGGAGCTGAGAGTTATGTGTGTTTTAATGGCTTACATTTATGCAGAATGCAATAGTTTGTAAAGCAATTTCAGAAACATAATTTCATTCCATCTTCATGACAACCCTCTGAGATAGGTAGTAGGAGCAATAGCCCTCCTTTGCAAACAAAAAAATCTTAAGCTCAGGGTGGTGCTCACATAGCTAGTAAGTGGCAGACCCAAGTCTTCTGACTTAAAATCCAGAGATCTTTCTTTGATAATACTGTTAACTGTAAGGGACCTTCCTCTAGGCTTACCCACCCACACTACCTTATCATAACATATAGGTGGCACAGTGGATAGATCTCTGAACCCAGAGTCAGCAAAACCTGAGTAAAAACAGCCTGTTCTGAAACTATTTGACCCTGAGCAAGTCACTTAACCTCTATTAGCCTCAGTTTCTTCATCTAGAAAATAAAGATAATAAAAGCAACTTCCTTCCAGGTTTTAAGGATCAAAATGAGATATTCGTAAAGTGCTTTGCAAATCTGAAAGCACTGTATAAATACTTGTGATTAATGCTAATCATACCTGGCATTTAGATAGCACCTTAAGATTTGCAAAGTGTTTTACATACACTTAAATTTGATCCTTACAAAAAATGGTGGGAGAACTGAACTGAAAAAAGTGATGTGCCTTGCCCACACAGTCCACCCAGATAGCAAGAGTTTGATGTGGGATTTGATAAACATGTCTTTGTTTTTTAGTGCAGGTCCAAAACTCTATGCGCAATGCTACCCTGGCCTCTCATTTTAGCTGAGAGTCTAACCTAGACTACATTAGGCAAGCATACTGCAGATGAATACTGTTCTAGCCTTGATAGTGGCTGAGTAGCCTGTTGTAGGGAGAAATTCATATGATTTTCTTTTGTTTGTTCAGAAAAAAAAAAAACATTAATTCAGAGCTAACATAGAGTATCTAGGCATATGTGCTTTATATTTAACTTGAGATGCCTAAGACATGCATGTTGGCTTATGTAATTTTTCTTTTGAAAGCAGATTGAAATTTGGTGGTGTATTCTCTTTGGTCTTTCTATACCAGTAAAAATATATTTAGGCATTAATTCACACTATAGCTATGGGAAACTATTACAGGTTAATTTTAATGTGCCAATAAGATCATAGTAAATAGTTAAAACCCTCTGGAACCTTGCCATGATAGTTTCTACCTACAGTTTTATGCAAAAGAACAACAGACATTTCCATGCCAGGGCATATTCATGGGGTGTAAAACAAAGAAAACCAATCATCTCTCTCCAGGCTACATAAGTAAGGCTATGGAGAAAATACTGCATTCCATCTGAGGTAATGCACCATGCTATGAAAAGGACATTGACAAATGGGAAAGGAGCTGGCAAAGGACAAAAAGGGATGAAATGTTTGGCCAAATGACCGAAGGGAAATGGCTAGAAATACTATAAATATTAAAATTGCAAAAAGAAAAACGTGGAACAAAACTCTTTAGCTTTATTCCCATAACATGGAGGAAGGGGGACAATTAGTCAAAAAGCTATAAACAAAGATAAGAGAAATGAAGTTATGATCATTACAAAAATGTAAATGAGACAGCAAAGAGTCATAGGAGATTGTGAGTTCAGAGATAGTGGAAGTTAGGCCAAAAAAATCTACAATTAGAATGTTAGAATAATTTTGAAAACTACATCTGTATTATAGAAAAATGGATTGAATGACCTTTAATATTTCTTACAACTAAAATAATGGGTACAAACCAAACTGGTGGATAAATCTCTGGTTGAACTTGAATAATTTCTATGCATTTTTCTGTTATTCAATCAGTTAGTTAAAATATTACTAGGCTTTCAGTTATAAAACCTGTAAATACTTTATCCAGCTTGAAAGAGAAATTAACAAATATAGAGAGAAAATATCAAACGAAAATGCTGCATGCCTGGGTGGTATATATTATAAAGTAGTATTTTTAACTGCTCTAGTTTTTTGAAAAGTCACTAAAATACTACTGCTTCTATTAATTTTAAATATTTATCATATCAAAGGTCTCTACAACCAAGATAGTTTAATGACAATATAATTGACCCATAGTACTCTATACAATTATTAGTTAAAACTGTATTGAGCTGAGCAGTAATAAATTAAAATTTCTATGGCAATTATACCTTAATTTAATTTTTTTCTTCTTCCTTTTAAATCTTAAAGTTATGCAGTGTAATTTTGCACTGTGTACCAACAAATCTTTTTTTCTCTTTGCAAAATTATATCCCATTTTATCCAAATTTGCTTAGCCAACTTAGAAGTATGTTCTTTTTTAGATTTCTATTACTTGGGCCTCTCCAATGTGCTAATTTTTCAGTTTACTTCTCTGTACATCTTCCCTTTAATCTATTATCTTTTTGATTTTGAAGTTCTCCACATTGGATGCCCTGTCCTAGATTGTTTATCCAAACTTTTGCAGAAAGGGACTCTTACATTTTCCCCCCATATGACAGATGTTGAAAAGTTCCCAGGGTGCCAAGGAATTGTAATAGCAATGAAAGAATCAACACCCAAGTAAAGTAATTAGTCTCAGATGTTTCATTCCCCATCGGTATAAGATTTAGGAACTGTGTGGTAAATGAGGTGAAAGCTGATAAGGTGTAGAAATTACTGAACATGGGTTAGGAGTGTCAGAAAATATGAGTATACCTCACAAATTGTTCTTTTAATGTATAGATTCAGAAACATTTGACTGAAATATGACAAAACAAAGCCACACACTAAACTTACCCTCCTTCACCTGTTGCTCACCCAAGTTTCAACTAAAAACTTTAGCTTCATAGCTATATGCCTTATTGACAATTGGAAAGTAGAAGTGACAAATATATTGCATATCTGGAATTTTCTAAATATGGAATCCCATATGAAATAATAGATCATTACCTCAGTTTATTTAATATAAACTTCCCCCTTGTTGTCTTTTGGTAGTTGTCAGCCAACAGAATTTTGTAATTGGGGTTTTGATTGACTTTCAATCATTTCCATTATATACACAAGAACAGCTTTGGAATTGTGTCTAAAATTTCTTTTTCTCATCAATCAAGAAGCATTTCCTAAGCACCTATAATGTGCCAAGCTTTGTGCTAAGCATTGGTGATATAAAAACCAAAATGAAATAGTTGGATGGTGTAGTCAATAGAGTGTTGGACCTGGAGCTGTGAATGTTTGGACTCTTAACTAGCTGCACAATGACCCCAAGCAAGTCATTTAACCTCCTCCATTTCCCCATCAGCAAAATGAAGGTAATGACACCACTTCCTCAGGTTGTTGTGAGAATCAACTGAGCTAATATTCATAAAGAACTTTGTAAACCTTAAAGGGAACATAAATCCTTGCAATAATGATGACAATAATAATAGCTAACATTTATACAGCACTTACTGTGTGCCAAGTGCTTTACAAATATTAGCTCATTTGATCCTCTCAACAACCCTCTCATTATCCCCATTTTACTGTTTAAGAAACTGAGGCAAATGGAGATGCACTGACTTGACCAGTGTCACACAGCTAAGTATCTGAGTCCAGATTTTAACTCAGAACTTCATAGCTACAGGCCCAGAACTTTAACCACTTCACCACCAGCTGCCTCTTAATGATGGTGATGACATAGTCTTTGCCTTCGAGGAGCTTACATTCTATATGGGAAGACAGCATGTGCATAAATAAGTATTTAAAAATTTGTTCAAAATAAAAACAAGCTAAATTTGGGTGAGGAAAGGTACTAGTAATTGAGGGGGTCAGGAAAGACTTCACTTATAAGGTGGTACTTAAGCTGAGTTTTGAAGGAAATGAGATTCTTTTTTTTTTCTTTTTTTGGTGAGGCAGTTGGGGTTAAGTGACTTGCCCAGGGTCACAGCTAGTAAGTGTTAAGTGTCTGAGACCAGATTTGAACTCAGGTCCTCCTAAATCTATGGCTGGTGCTCTATCCATTACCTAGCTGCCCGAGGAAATGTGATTCTATGGGGAAGAAGGAGAATGTATTCAGGTGGGGAGGACAGCTGATTCAAAAACCTGGAAGTGGGAAAGTGTGTTGTGAGAGGCATAGCAAAAACAAAACTGTCTAGACCGTAGAGTGAGAGGAAGGGAGCAATGTCTAACAAGGTAGGTTGGGGCCAGGTTGTGAAGGACTTTCAGAAATAAACAGAGAAGATCTCGATGGCAAGAAGGAGCCATTGGGGTTTACTGAGTAGGAGAATCACATGGTGCCATCCTCACTTTAGGAGAATCACATTGGCAACCATACACTGGCTGCTTTGGAGAGGGAAGGGTCTGAGATAGAGAAACCAATTGTGAGATTACTGCTGTCATGTAGGAGAAAGAGGACGAGGGTCTGAATACTCATTGCATTCCCATAAACAGAGAAAAAGGGATCCATGTGAGAGATGTTACGTAAATAAAAAGGGCAAGAGAGAGTGAAGAGTCCTGGGTAATGCCAAAGTTGTGAAGCTGGATAACTTGGAAGAATGGCAGTGCCCTCAACAGAATTAAAGACGTTTAGAAGCATCATTCATTGAATGATACATGGTGAGGACTAGTTTTTAATGTCATGCCAAGGCAAAGTTACATTTGTCAGCATTCCCAGTTTCTGTTTCATTAGAAATAACTCTATATCACTTACGTAGTTACTGCCCTTTATGTCTTCTACTTACTTGTGATGAAATTTTTCTCCTCTCCTTTACACATCTGAATCATTTAAAACAGGATAAATCACACTTTAGAACATAATAATAAAGATAAAAGAAATGTACGGTTTAGCTATGAAATAATGAGACTGCTCATATCAGAACATTGTCCTTCAAAGTAGTTCCCATGGGAGGTGAAACATTTATTCCAGTAATGACACCAGTGCTCAAAACATTTCTTGCAAATGCTTTTTGGGCATTGTGTTTAAAGATAGTGTATGGGCAGCACAAGAATAACATCCATATGATTTTATAGTCATGTCTTATTTCTGAGCCCCAAATGTAATTACCTATTTTGATCATTTACCTGATTCTCCAGATGTAGTTTGAAATGATTCTTGGCTTTTTGCAAAGATCAAATCCATCCTCAGAGAATGAAAATTAGTCACCATTCTCATAAGGGAAAGTTTAGAGTCAGGGCCAAAACAAGGCCTCAATTTTGCAGCATGGTCTTTGTAGTACTATCTTCTCCCCATAGAATTGTAGTAAGCTTATCAAACAGGTTTGTGTTCAGGCCATACTTCTTCATGAAGTTCAGAATGGTAGAATAGTATTTGGTCCTCAATTTTAAATGAACAAGAGACCAGCTGAGAGGGTTACTATTTTTTAGTTCAGCTACATAGGCTCACTGGTTCTGACATACAGTCACACAAAGAGCCAGTGTGGTACTACCACTTTCTTCTGTTTGGACATTGATACACTCTTCGATGTCTGTTCTCTCTTCCCCTCAGTCAGAACTGCTTTTAATGACCTGCTGTGCTTGGTATTACCATTTCATTCAACCAGTGCACGGCATGGAGGCTAACAGATTCAAGACTCTATCTGGCATCAGCACATGCAGCCTTGAAGCTGGAAGCTAAATAAACATACATCCTCTCTCTGATACCCCATCATTCCCCACCCCCTATTTGATATAATAGAGCTGCATAGCTATCCATGATGTTAGTTTAGTAATATATTATCTGATTCCTTTTATGATATGTATGCACATACAGGATATTTATGTGCTCTGATAACATGTGACTTTCACTGTCACTATTTTTTGTAAGACTTATTTCTTTGAAAACCTTGATGCCGTTAGAAATATGCAAATAGTGGTAATATACCTTTTTCCCAGGGTTGATGTGAGGATAAAATAAGATATTTGAAAAATGAATTGCAAACTATAAGCCACTTTATAAATGTTATTATTATTGTTGTTGTTATTATTACTGAAAATTCTATTTAGAATTTTAATGCTATGTCTTAATGCCCTTGGAGAAGAATTATGGTAATCAGCTGGGTGGTACACTGGATAAAGTATTGGACCTGGAGTCGGGAAGATCTGATTTCAAATCCAGCTGTAAGGGGCTAAAATTCTAGATAGTTTTTCTAAAATATCTAATGAGTGGTCGCCAATAAATTATAAGCTTTAACAAGAGTTAGACTTTTAAGCATTTATTAAGGAGAATAAGAATTTGGTAAAGAGAGAGAGAAAGGCCTAGATTCATCTATCTATTAAAGGGAGAGAGCATTCCTAGCTCCACTCTCAACCAGAGTCCTGATGAAAGAGAGCAAGAGAGCCAGCCTTGCCCCCTCTTCCTCCCACAAGCAAACGTCATTTCCTGAGGTCAGAGAGCCACATGTCTTGCCCTCAGATGCCTTCTCCTCATGGCAGAGTTTGCTACAGTAAGTCTCCAGCAGGTGGCATCATTCCAATCGTTACACAGCCTTAGATACTTACTAGTTATTGGGACTGCTTAACCTGTCTGCCCCAATTCCCTCAACTATAAAATGAAGCTAATAATTGCATCTACCTCTCACAGTATCATGAGGATCAAAAAAGTTAATATTTGTAAAGCACTTAGCACATTACCTGGTATATAGTTGGTGCTTCATAAATGCTTCCTTCCTTTTTCAGATAAGAGTGTACAGGGTAGAGTGGATTATGGGTAAGGGCACTGAATTAGATCAGAAAACCTGGATTCTCTGCCTTAACCAATAGTGTGACCTTAGATAAGCAGCTTCACCTCTCAGTGGGTCCATTTCCTCCTATGTAATATAGTAATATCAGAAATGAGTGGTTTGAACTGGGAGACCTGTAAGGTGCCATATAGCTCCAAAATTTTAGGATTTTTATCTCTGTCGACAACTGGCTCAGATTCTGGGATGCCAAGGCATTCGGAGAGTGCTTACCCAGCATGTAACCAACCCAAACTCCTAATATACAGATTCCAAACTAAGTGTGGTTGACTGCCACTGTCTTCATGGAAGCAGGAACATTTCCTCTGCTTTCAGGAGCTATCTGAGGCCAGGACCCAGCAATATTTTTCCACTTCTTCCTCTATGCTTATACCTAGGCAATCATTTAACCATCTACTGTTTGTTCTTACATATTTTTGAGTGGTTGTAAGCATCTTTGTAATAAACACAATTTATAGGACAGTGGGGTTGATTATTAGTTTCACTCATAGAGCACTGGACTCTATAATTTCTATCCAGGCAATTAGTAGGCTTCATAATAAATAATAGCATGGTTATTTTCTCTAGGAAAGTCTAGAGCCAAACTTTGAATACCTAGCAATTTGCATGTATTGTTTCCTTATAGATCCTTTGGCTCTCCTAGCAGCTAGGTCTGCATCAGCCATCTGTCCTAATCCATCAAATAAACAAGCCAACACACTCTTATTAAGCACCTACTACTGCCAGGCTCAGTGCTAAGTACTAGAGATACAAATAAGGCAAAAACCTTCAAGGCACTCACAAGAACAATCTGTCCTTGCTGTGTGGCCCTCAGTAGGATTGATTTGGAAGAGAGAAGACACATATGTACACAATTTTAATATAGATTAGAATATATGTATATAAAAAGTATTGCTTCCACCTGACAAACTATGGTACTTGGCCAAATGCACAACTATTATAAATATACTTCATAAGTAGTCATTCATTTACAATTATTTTTTAATGATTGAAGAGAGAAAAATAAAAGTCATGGGAAATATATCCCCAAAAGAAAACTATATTTTTTAATCAGAAAAAAAATCAGTGTTACTTTGATTCCTTCAAGAAACTCCTAGGAAGGGAGCAGCTAGGTGGCTCAGTGGATAAAGCACCAGCCCTGGATTCAGGAGGACCTGAGTTCAAATGTGGCCTCAGACACGTGA
Organism: Dromiciops gliroides; assembly: GCF_019393635.1. Classification (NCBI taxonomy): domain Eukaryota; kingdom Metazoa; phylum Chordata; class Mammalia; order Microbiotheria; family Microbiotheriidae; genus Dromiciops; species Dromiciops gliroides. The sequence goes on along the minus strand of NC_057861.1, from coordinate 268,218,366 downwards.
CACTTACTAGCTGTGTGAGCCTGGACAAGTCACTTAACTCTCATTGCTACACCCCCCAAAAAAGAAAATAAAAGAAACTCCAAGGGGAAAAAAGAGTTATCTTCAGTCCATGTGCATCCCAGAAAAGAAAATGCCTGCTTAAAGAGCTTTCTGTTTATTTTCTTCCCCATCATAAACACAAAATAGATGGGCTATTTACGACCATAGTCAATTTTTTAATCCTGATATTTTGAGTTCCCCAGTTTTCTTCTATATGTTGACTGAAAGAGAAATAACTATTTAAAAACTCCAGGGTACTACTGGATTGAGAGTCACATAGAACCTAGGCTTAAATCCTAGTTCTGCCAACTATGTGACTGTGGGCAAGAAACTAACCCTTCTGAGTCTTAGTTTTCCATTTAAAAAATGAGAATATTGGATTGGATTACCTCCCAGGTCTTCTCTAGCACTAAATCTATAATCTTATTATAGCTTCATAGTCTTTCAGAAAGAGTATTTCAGGGAGTTGCAATTTCTTTGAGTATATAGTAGAATCTATTTCTCAACTTTTGGTTATTTAAATATAAATTCAATTTAATTCAATAGATATTTATTAACCAACTACAACATGCAATGGTATTCAATCAGTCCTATTGCTTAATTGGCTTATTTTTATGACACTTCAAAATTGGCCCTAAAATTATGCCTCAAAGGTTGTATCACTTGTTTTTGCTTTTTCTTTCTCCTCCAAAATTGAATAACTGGCTAACTCATCATGCTCCAAAATATATATCACAGAATATAATAATACTTGTAGTCACATATCTTTCTATAGTAAAGTATTACTTCTCGGTTTAGTTTTACTTAGGTAATAACACTTTATAATAAAAGTGATCTTATCAAAACATTAACATTTAAAATCATACATTAGCATGAACATTGTATCGTTACACAATTTGAAAATTTTCTCAATGGCATGAGAGTTTAGGAACTGAGATGCCCACCATGTGAATAAGATCATTTGGAATTCACTGAACCATTTCTCTTCAGTTTTATATGTTACAACACACAATCATTATCAATATTTAAAATATTTCTTTTGGGTCTGCACATTAAGTACCTTTGCAAACAAACCATAGTAATCAAACAGTGGGTAGAAGATACCAAAAATGATAAGTAAATCTTTGCATTCCCAGTGTGATCTACAAAATAAACCAGCCAGTCAGGATGTGGGAGGCAGGGAAAGGTCAACCATCCATTGGGTTGAACCAAAATATTTCACTAGGGGGAGATTAGACTATCACATTATCTTTTCACCTATCCAGCAGTACAGTATCCTTTGTATATCCTTTGACTTTTTGGTACCCTAGACCAGTGGGGTCAAACTCAAGTAAAAATGGGGGCCACTAAACCATACATGAGGATCCCTGAAGGCTAAATATTGACTTATAAAACTACATATTAACATTATGTTTTAGTGTATTTTATTTTCTGAAATATTTTCCAATTACATTTTACCCTGGTGCAAGCAGCACTCAGGAATGTTGTGGGCTTGCATGCTGGTGATGTATTTGACACCTTGGCCTTAGATAACTGATACATCAATGAAATGATCTGTCAATTTAAGTGAGTATATATTCAACCTTTATAAAATTACTATTTCTGAATGGTACTACCAACCATTTCTTTTGTGATTAGTTGTATTTCTGTTTATGGTCATATATGACCCACAAATTATGATTTTTTTTTTTTTACAGAATGAGACAAGGTAATGTTAACAATGTCATGGACACTGAGCTTTGTATGTTCACTTAGGAACAAATTATGAAATACTATGACTCTAAAGCATTCTTTCTATCAGAATGGCATTTGTGTGTTTATGTATCTGTAATACATGAATTTAATAAGGTGATTGTTTCTTTGCATCACTATTGGTAACAGCAAAAATGTGTAATTTCATATTTGCACTTGGTATATACTTCATTTTTAAATGTATGTATATGCAAGTCAATGAATTTGAGACTGGATAATAGAACAATGGTAGAGGGATTGCAGCCTGCTTGAGGAATAAGTATAAGCAACTCACCTAAAATCTGGATAGAATGTTAGCACCCTTCTCTTTTTCCTACTGTTGATGCTGCTACTTCATGGACAATTTGAAATTCTCTTTCATTTGATGTATCTTGAGTTGGACATGCTGATCAGTTTTTTCCCTCCAAATTGTTCAGTCAACCATCTTAGAGACAATGTGATGCATTTGTGATACTCCACATAAATTATTTAGATATATTTTTATATTTGTTGATCTATATATAATAGACACTCCCCTCAAAAAACATCCATAAACTCTCCCCATACAAAGCATTGCCTAAAACCATTAATCTGTCAATTTTTATGAGAAAGGAAGGTAATGACCTTTAATCAATCTACAAGCTTCTGTTAAGTGTCTATTATTTGTCATATACTCTAACTAGATACTGGGGATACAAAGTAGAAAGTTACATTTACCTTTGATAGTGGGGTATTTAGCACTGACCATAGCTATGTTGCTTCTCAATGTCACATCACTTCTGGCAAGTTTTAGCATTGTTCTGTAGTTTTTCATCTCAGTCTTTCCTTGTGGACCATTAATGTGGTATTTGGGCAGTAACATTCTGATTTGGTCAGTCATTCCTTAATCGCTGGGCACATTTTGTTTTCCAGATTTGGGTAAACAAAACCTGTTTTTACCCAAATCACACCTGTGTAATTTTGGAAGGCTAGATTCAACAATTAAGGTGCCATATTCTAAATTTTATGTATTAACCAGTTGCATTCTTCCCTACAATTACCTATCATTTACTCTATCCAAATATTTTTAAAAACATATATTACAAAGTGTTTTTTCCATCCAAATTGCACTTGAGACTTCTGCTGAGACCAGTTTTAATTTGTTTTGAAAACTCGGCACTTGTTCATTTCTCAGATCTAAAGTTAGAATCCATTGAGCTGTGCTTCAGTACATTTTCCATTTTCATCTCCTCTTGTCAGAAAGTGTGCCATTCATTTAATCCTTCATTACGACCAAACAGCAATATGTAGACAGGGTGAACAAAATGAGCCATTTTGTTTTAAAACAGATTGCAGATGAAAGGAAACCATTCATTTCGTGCTTACTTGCTGTAATTACTAGACCACTAATTACTCCCAATCACTGACATCCAGGGTCAATGAGGATGACAACAGGAACATCAAAGGCAAGATGGGCTCAGCGAATGACAGGTTTCCCATATTCCAGGCTGCAGTATATTTTTATGGTTACTGTTTTCCAGTCGATGTAGAAAAACATTCAAGATTGCTGAATGTTTACTATTATTTCATTCGCAGTTTGACGGTGAGAACATGTATATGAGTATGACAGAGCCGAGCCAGGACTATGTGCCAGCAAGCCAGGTGGGTTAATTAATCTTCTCTGCCTTGTTTCAAATTGTAATTAAACAAATTCAAAGAGTTGCATTGCAAATGAGTGGCACTATCAGTAACTGCTGCAATCAGGAATAATCATAATTTATAAACAAAGCATTTAAGCCTTGTTTCCAGTTAATGAGATAGAGCTGATAAAACACCGGAGTTGGCGTTTGTTGAAAGATGCTACCTTGTTTCCTCTCCAGAATGCAAGCAGCTGTTTTGCCAGCATGATCTTTCCTAAACAGTTGTTTTACCTTTAGGAAATAAAGTCTTTACAGGTGCAGGTTATTTGTGCTCCTGACTGCAGACAAGTTAATCATTATAAGCTGCACATGTCACAAATAGCTTTAATTATCCGCTGTTAGGCCAGTTTTAGACCAAGTGTTGCTTTTAGAGCAGAAATCATATGGCTGGAGAAGGTTTGCCAAGAGTGAAACCATCAGCAGTACTATAATGATTCTCTCAAAATCTACTGTGAGGTTTTCACTTCCAGGCCAAAATATATAATATGATGAGGCCCTTCAAGGGCATGGTTGAATCCACTTTGCTGAAAAGAGTTGGCAAAGCATTTAGTCAGGAGAAACAACAATGTCAAAAGTACAATGGAAACAAAAGGGACACTTGTACTTAAAAAAAATGCTTGATTATTTGTTTGTCAGACACTTAAAATTAGGTCTTTGGTCCAGAGAGAAAATTTAGAAGCAAAGTGCACTCATTAGAATTATCCCAGATTTCATATACAATGCAAAATAACAGTAATATGGCAAAAGGGGACTGAGGAAGAATTGGGTATGATCATCGTGGGCACCTTTTCTTCCTTGTATTTTATAGCAGTAGTATAATTATTTCAGTTTTTAAGTTTGACAAGTCAGAATGGCAGAAGTATGAATTCATATACACTGATTTGAAATGCCTACCTTCTCTATCTTAATAAGGTAGTTTCTAATTCTAAATCTAAGATCCTAGAATCCTATTCTACCCTTTCTAAAAACTGACCAGAGATAGGTTGTGAAAATGTTGTATAACAATTGTTTTGAAACTTCCATTCTTTGATCAACAATGTTTTTCAGTAAACACTTAGGAATCAACCAAAAATGGTATTTTGGGTTTAAATGTCTCTAGACTCCATTTCATTTTGGTCTGCTGCAGCAGTGATTATGAGAATGCCTTTGGAAGCTTCAATTTTGCATTTAGGACTCTCATGTGACTGAATTCATCAGCTAAAAATGCTCTAAGATCCATAGGTGGTTGTGAATGGAATTGTTTGATTAAAAAATGAAAAATGTTATTATTAATTTTTTTTTCTAACCATCAATCCCCAAACTGTACTGACAAGTTTAGTATTACTATTAGATTAAAGCAACCTCATGTCGTCTCATTTGTGCCTTTAGGGTTTTGAAGTGCAGGGGCTAATTGAATTTGTTTGAAACAGTAGAAACACAAACTCAGTGAATGATTACTGTTATAAAGCAGCTGCTACCTTTCAGAGAATCATTAGGTTGGTCTTGAACAGTTCTGAAGAAAGCATTGTAAATTTGTAGCTGATATATGCTTTCTGCTTCCCCTAGCACCACCCCCTAGATTTTTAATGGAAGTAACATAGATAATTTAAGCATCAGTCTAAAAATCAAACAACATTTTGAGTTTAAAATTTTTATGCCATTATTCACCAAGCACATTTTAAATATCAGTGATCTCATTTTAGCCAGATAAAAACAATCTCAAATGATTCTTTTTGTATTTTTGAAAATGATGGTAGGTTTCTGAGCCAGAAACCTTTTCATTTTCTTTTAATAATTTAACCTTTCTCTGAAAGTATTTTTTAAAAATTGAACTTTGCTAAGAGTTGAGTTGGTGTAAGATACACAGGGAGAAATTGAGTTTACAAATTAATGTCCCTGAGTGATCTTAGCAAAATTTACACTTGAGGTGTCTCCCCCCTCCCCTTTGTCTTTTTTCCAACTGTAATATGGTATTTTTACAAAACCATTACCTGGTATTATTTTAGGGAATTTTAATCAATTTATCCCCTTTGGGCTAACATAAATAAGACTTCAGTCATCCTGCAGCTAAAAAAAATAGTTTTGTTCTTTTTCCTACATAACATCAAACATCTGCATAGTTTGGTAATCTTAGACAACTTGCCTCACAGCATCACTCAACAATTATAATTTCTGTTCAATTTTCAAATCCGTACATGCTCTGGGACTTATAGACTAAGTTGCTAAGTAGCAACATATGGCGCACTACTGCTCCTGTGATGTTGCTGCAAGCAAATAGCATAATTCTATACTTGAAATGATTTTTATAGAAAGCCATTGCTGGAACTGAGCCAGGAGTGTAAGTATACTGTAAAAATTAATGATATTCTTTTAGACAGTCCCAAAGGGCTGTTTGGCACTACTCTCTACTGCATGCATTCTATACCTCTTATGCTAGTGTACACAAGCCTTTTTGGGATCTAATTCTGTAGTTGGTAGGCAGCTTTTAAATTAATTACACCACCCATGATATGCCTGCCAACTATGTAATAAAAACACATGACATTTCTACTGCTCTCTGGATTTCATTCTTAGAACATTTACCACATTGCCTTATAATACTTCTAATTGTGGTGACCTCTTAGTGTTTCAGTTATAAGCAATTTAACTTATTCTTCCAGGGGATTGAGTTTGAGTTATACAAATAGAAGAGGTCTTTGAGTACTTGCTCATGTTATTTAAGAAATGCATGCAGCTCATTATAGAATAATGTTCTTGCTTTCTAAGTGATTCACTCAATAGAGTGAATTTACAAATGTTTGTGAGTTGATCAGCCTTCCGCACAGTGAAATTCAGGATCACAGAATCTTGGAGTTGGAAGAATTTGAACCCTACATTTTAGAGATGAGGAAACTGAGGTCTGTGAAGGTGAAGTCATTTCACAGTATCTCCATATGATAGAACTGAGACTCAAACTCAGGCCTTTTGATTCTAAGTCCACTAGACAGGTCACCTCTTATTTTGTATACCCTTTATCACTTCATTTGTGTCAACTTTCTGTTCTAGTGATCTAGACCACTCTTTCCCAACCTATATGTCAGGACATGTTAATGCCTGGAGAAGGCAAACTGGATTCTTCCAGTGGTTTGGGTTTCTCCTGTGAATAGACCTCTGCATGAGCCAATCAATCCCACAGGCATGGGACCTTGCTTCTGGTTGGGCCTGCTGAAATAGTAGAAAGATCCTAACTTTTTTGCATGAAAAATCTTAGCATGATTTTCTCCTTGAAAAATAACAATAACAACAATAACAGCAAAATTCATTAAAGGGGATCCAGAGAATCCCTTTTACTTTACTGGTAGATAGATGGTGGAGAATTCTCATAATCTGACTACAAGAAATTGAGCAGATTTAATTCCTTATCTATCCTTGCTAAAACTACATTCTTCATTCTTTTGAGTAAGGACACACACACACACACACACACACATGTATATATATGTATATGTATGTGTGTGTGTGCGTATATATATATATATATATATAAAAGATACAGTTCACTTTTTTTTTTTTGGCAGGGCAATAGGGATTAAGTGACTTGCCCAGGGTCACACAGCTAGTAAGTGTCAAGTGTCTAAGGCCAGATTTGGACTCAGGTACTCCTGAATCCAGGACTGGTGCTTTATCCACTGCGCCACCTAGCTGCCCCCAGTTCACTTTTCAATACAGCTAAGTTGGAGTTTGATCAGAGGGGCTGCTAGAATTTGGGTCTCTGAATTTTGAATGTAAGTATATGACTGAGCTCTTGGACAAGAAAGATGAAAGATTCTAGAACAGCAGTTGGAGAATATAGCTTAGAGCTAGCTCTAATGCTAACTTCAGTTACTCCAGAAATTATATTTATCTTATTTGAGGCTAGTACACTTGAAAAGAGCAAAAAATTTTAAGGGAAAATAATTGAATCTTGGTCCTACATTAGATTTCTTTTTTAAAAGTTGATTGTTGGGGCAGCTAGGTGGCGCAGTGGATAGAGCACCGGCCCTGGATTCAGGAGGACCTGAGTTCAAATCCGGCCTCAGACACTTAACACTTACTAGCTGTGTGACCCTGGGCAAGTCACTTAACCCCAATTGCCTCACTTAAAAAAAAAAAAGTTGATTGTTTAAGGTGTGTTTTTTTCCAAACTGAATATCATTCCACAGTAAATTTTTGTTGTTCAGTCATTTCAGTCATGTCCAACTCTTTGTGACCCCATTTGAGATTTTTTTGGTAAAAATATTGAAGTAGTTAGGGGCAGCTAAGTGGCACAGTGGATAGAGCACCAGCCCTGGAGTCAGGAGGACCTGAGTTCAGGTCTGGCCTCAGGCATTTCACACTTAACTAGCTGTGTGACCCTGGGCAAGTCACTTAACCCCAATTGCCTCACCAAAAAAAAAAAAAAGGAGTAATTAACCATTTCCTTCTCCAGCTCATTTTACAGTTGAGGAACTGAGGCAAACAGGGTTGAGTGACTTACTCAGTGTCACACAGCTAGTAACAGTCTAGGGCCAAATTTGAATTCAGGAAGTTGAGTCTTCCTAACTACAATGCCCCTCTGTACCACCTAAGTGCTTTTCCATATTAAATAAGGTTGATAAAAAAACAAACATTTTAAAAATTTAGTTAGAGAAGTTCATCAGCTAATCATGACAGCTTAAATGATTTTAATTTTGTAAATTTATAATTATTGAAAAATCTCAAATATGCAACATGGGCATTATTATTTGTCTACACCTATAATTTCTTCAATATAGTGAACTCCTAGTGAGGAACTTCTACCATTGCAGGTTAGTACCTTTTTTCCAATATTGGCTCTTAGAGAGTTGCTTGGAGATGACACTTTATTCCACCGTGTCTTCCTGACACTGAAGCCAAGAACTCTCTTGCTGACTCCCACTTGCAGTTTATGTAGTTATATATAGCAGTTGCTAAGGGAAGGCTTCTTCAATGAGGATGTAACAATTATCTTGTGAGGCCCATCACACAAGGAAAGGAAAATTGAAGCAAGTCACTCTAACAGACACTTATTAAGCATCTACTATTTACTGTGCTAAGCACTATGGATGTAAAGACAAATGGGGGGGGGGGGTGAGACCGTCAAAGTGCTAGCTGTTTAGATTAAATTGAGTATTTGTCTTTTTATGACTATGTCAGTTTAAGAGGACTTTGCCATTGTATACATACTTAATTAATTAGCCTTTGTTAATCTAATTTTGAAAGTTATACTTTTTCTGCATATTTTGTAGCTTGGCCTGAAATAATGTTTCAGGCTATATTTTTAATTCATTTAATTCATCATTCATTGTTATACTTCCCATAAAGTTTTAAAACATTTCAGTACCACTGCTTTTCCATCTCTGGTTCTGTTTCTTACTTGGCCTCAAGATCAAGAGTAATAAAATGCAGAATAAATTCCTTTTAATTTTATTTATTGGAATCTACAAATATTTGGTTTTTAACAGATCCCTTTGTAGTTGATATATCATTACTATAAAGGCTGCAGAGATACATATATAATTATATTTTTATCATATTATAATTTTAAGTTTTAACAAGTATAATTCAGTATTAGATATTCATTTTAAATAATGATTAGAAATCAGTATGTGTAACAGAAATACCCTAACCTTGGTATGACACATTTACATACACATAAGAAAAAAAAACACGTTTCCAAGTTCCTTTTCTGCAGGGGAATCCTTAACATCTGTGTTGCATTTATATATGTGTAGATATGTATATATGCATATGCACATATAATATATACATATAGATTTAGATTTTAAAAACAGTATAAACAACATATTTTAATAATGTACTTTCCTGACAAGGAAATTCACTCACAGTTTTCGAACTGGATGAGTTATGAGATATAAGCCTAAGGAATATTCAAGGCAACACACTTAAAGGGTACTTTATTTAAAATATCTTTTTTCTTTTGGTCCATAAAATACCTATGATCATGACATGAATTTGAACTACAAATTAAAACAACCTTCCTTTTGGAAGAGGCTCTAGAAGGAACATCGACTTGACCTCGTGAACTTTGACCCAATAAAATGATAAAACTGCCATGCTTTGATTAATCTAGTTAGTCTAACAGAGTCTGGCATCTCAACAAGCCCAAACTAGTTACTCAAACCAGTCTTCAGTGTAACATTCAAATGATTACTCTGTGCAATCCCGGAGGTATTCATTACAGACAAAATTGCTCTTGTTGCCTTGCATACAAGCTGAGTTTTCAATGGGAAATGAAAGACTGCTTGGAAAAATAGGCCACCTAATTAAGTTAAACTACTCTAGCATTTGGCTTGACATCTTCATTACTCAAAATTAAAAAGATGCTTCACTTGAGCACACAAGTTACTATTGTTTATGTTGTTTTCTTCCTAAATTGGCTTCTTACATGGAAGTCTGTTTTTCAGAATTATATCTTGTAATAGCTCACATATTTCTTGCAGTTTATAAAAATGTCTTAATAGCCAGTATAGACAGTCATAACAGGTACGATCCAAATAGTGAATGCTGTTCGCCTTAAGAGTCCAGCGTCTTTAAAAGGCCCATCCATCTTTTAGCATATTTTTCTAATATTGCTTACATATTGGTGTTAATATTAATATGATTTCCCCCTTACTCTGTCTTTCTTTTATTTACAAGTTTAATACTGAATCTGTTTGCTCTAAGTGGTCTCCTCAAGGAGTAATTGAATTCAGAGAAGATTTGGGGAACATCTGCAGGTTTAAACTGAATTCCATTTGTCCACTGCTTTATGGAGCTCCATGGTGGAGCTATTTTAAGAGCATTTTAAAATGTAAACACATGTAGAACACACATCTACTGATTGCCAGATCCTAGTCAATGACACTAATGAGGCTGCTGACAGGTTAAATGTTGTGTATCATATACATTTCCAAGCTGTGGGATTTGTGAGTGTATGGCTCATTTTTTATTTTAGAATATAAATATTTGTTGCGGAATATGCTTAAGAATTTTATTGGGACTGTCTTGTAGTATGTTTTTCAAGCATTAGGGAGAATATGTTTTCTTGATAAATTCTCCCAAAAAATCTGAATTGTAGAGCATCGGTTGTGAAAGTAAGACTGCTGCTTCAGCGGCAAATCTTCAATGCCTACTGAGACACATGAACACCTGACTGAGGATGTCTTGTTGGCATCTTACCCCTACCACTAGCCAGTAGGTTTGATAAATTTTGAAAGGAATCCTTTGTGCCTTTCCACCATCTTAAATTTAGGAGTTTTTCAGGTATATTTGATAAATGAACAGATGAAGAGATGAAAAATTAACCTTACTCCTTAATTTCACAATATTCCATTCTTCAGCTTCATCTTTCTGGCCCTCCATGGAGCATATCTAACTATAAATACAGCCTAGAACTGGAACAGTTTATTAAAGCCAAAATAAATGGGAGCTGGATGAATCTACCTCTATATTCAGTCTCCATTTCCAAGGAGTTGAAAGAACCTGCTCTTGGAAAGCAAGGGTGGATTGTTTCTCCCCTTTTAATTATGTGAAAACTGAAGCTCCTAGAAGCTCTTCTTAAGGTACTTCTGTCACCCTCCCCTCTCCATCTTTCTCTGCCCTGAGACTATCTTCCTTCTTCCCCAGAGAAGATACTTGAGTTTGTCTTCTTCTTGTGATGGCTCCATCCCTTCTCTTTGGATAGTAGCTTCACTCATTTGTCATGAAAATCAGATGCAAATTCATAAGATGTGCTGAAATAAAGGAAGCGTTATTTCTAATATAATAAGATGGTAGAATTTAGAGCTTGAAGACACGTTAGAGATAATCTCATTTTTATAGATTAAGAAACTGAGGCCCATAGAGATTTAAGTGACTAAGGTCTATGGTCACATAAATAGGAAATAAATAGCTTGGGTGTAGTCTTATAACCCAGTGAATTCATATTGATTTAAAAATTTGTTTGTGGTTTCTTGGGGAAATTTGCTTTGAAGTGCTATTGAACAAATTACTTCAATGTGAGTTAATTGTCATATTTGTTTATAAATAGTGGCAATTGACTCTCTATGTAGCAAATTCAAAGGATTGATTTCTGGAGGTCTGCCCAGGAACAAATTGTTAGGCTGATATGGACACAATTGAAAGTAATAATGATAACAACAATAATGGTGATGATGATAGTGATGATGATAATAATAATAATTATTATAACTAGCATTTATATATGGCTTTATAAGGTTCACAAAGTGTTTTACACATGTTATTTCATATGATTGGTAGAGAGGGTAAGTTTTAATAGTGAGTATATTTATGCAAGACATGCAGGTCCCTTTCCTGTAAGTTTCTTCTCAGTGTATGTCAATAGAGACCATTAAATTCAGTTGGGCTGTTTTGACGTTATGTTAGAACTATGTGGTTGGAAGGTAGATGGACTACTTTTCTTCCTTTTAATCCATAAGAAGTCAGGCTATTTTATGGTCCTACATCCAGTTTTTCAACAAGCAAAGTCATGGGCTAAATTTCAAAATATTTACTCCAAACTCTCCACATTGTTCACTTTATTCTATCTCTTCTTTAGACTTAACCCACAGTGTTCCTGTGATAATCTAGTGAGTGTAGGAAAGGAATTTGAAAACAATTAAAAACTTTATGAAAATGAAAGAGGGTGCTATTATTTCTTTGTCCCATTAACTTCTAAGGCTGCTCTTCTCTGTAGCTTGCTGTCTCTTCCTTCTTTATCTACTACCTCCTCTGTTACTCCTTCCTTTCTTATAACTTACATTTACTCTTCATTTTCTTACTTATGCCTATGATTCTGCTCATCCCTTCACAAAAAATTCTAACATTCTCTAAGATTACATGATACATAGACTTTCTAAGCATGCCCTTCTCCCTGATTGGTCCTATCTGTTATCATTGTGACAGGATTGAATTTCAAGATCTAAGGTTTGCAAATATTGATCAAGACCTACTATAGTGTTTTCTTTTTTGTCTTTTTTGTCTGTTTTTAGTTTTTTGCTAAGTTTTTTTTTTTTTTTGCTTTTTGTTTGTTTGTTTGTTTGTGGTCCAAGCTTGGGACTTCATTGGTAGAAGGAACTTCTTCCAATCACCAAGATTAGCAATTTGTCTATAATACATAATTTTAAATCATTTCCTGGGGCACTGACAAATTGGTTTGCTTGCCCAGGGTCACATAGTATGTGTCAGAGGTAGGACTTTAATTCACGCATTTCTAATTCCAAGGCTAACCCTCTATCTATCCTGCCTCTCTTTATTAATCTAGAAAAATCATTTCTTTTCCTGTATCTACTTCTATACCTGGCCTCTTCTCAGTAACTATGTAGTTATATGTAGATGGGGGGTGTTACATACATATACACACAGGATGGACAGACATACAGACCGACCAAGCACTACGGGATCTCACTTACCTGCCATAACTTCTGCATGTTGCAATTTTCTGGAATCCCTTGAACCCACCTAGACCCTTTTCCTTTTATTTGCTGGTTGAATCTCCATCAGTAATCTTTCCCATCCTACAAGGTCTTTCTTATCTCTGGGCCCTTGTCTTCTCTGGTATGACTCACATCTCAATAGATTGAGCAATCCCTGGTTTTGACAGCATTTTGATCCTGAAAATATCAAAGGCTCTGGACAAGTAGATAGGCAATTAGATAGGCCTAGACCCACTTATCTTTAGAAATTAGTGAGATGTGTTGTCCATTCTGTCTACATTACCTAAACAAATAATTTTCTAGTTGTAGGAAGCAGAAATCAGATCCTCCTATATCCCACTAATGCATGTACCTCAGGCAAAAACGCTATTTGTAGGGTTTGTGCTGCAATTCTCTGTAGAAGCAAAATGTCACTATTTTTTATAGAATAAGAGCCAGAAGAAGGTTTTCATTGTGTTGGGTAGAATGTCTACGTAGGATTTACAGAAGGAGACATGGACATCATATTGCATAAGATGAGAAGACATGGATGGGTTAGATTGTGCAATGGTGTATAACTATTCATGCCAACAAGATCAAGGATTCATCAGAGACATAACCAGGAATAGTCTCCAATTGTTTTGAAAACATGGTAACTCCAACTTCCTAAACACTAACACTGTGTGTTGTGGGAATCTGATTATCTGAGTTGGATTCCCAGGTATGCCTTTTGACAGTTGTTTGACCTTACTTCAATCCATTTCAAACACTGATTAAGTACCCATTATAAACAAGACACTATTCCAGGTGGTATGGATATAATGACAAAAAATGAAATAGTCCCTGACCTTAAAGAATGTATATTCTAATGGCGGTGGGGAAGAAATGGCATCAATAGGGCAAAGACAAGTTGCCTATTATCTGGGGGCCTCAATTTCCTCTTCTGTAAAATGAAGATGTCAGACCAGTTGATCTCTGAGTTCACTTCTAGCTAGCTCTAAATACTCTGATTGCTTGAAAATCCCTATTTATCCATGTATACTATTCCAGAACTCCTGAAATTGATCACCTGATGTGACAAAACAATGAATTCCCATGATGGGGGTTTTACCCCTGACATCAGTCATGGCCATGGCCCAAGACCTTGCTGCAGAGAGCTCATCATTCACTGTGAATAAACTTGTCACAGTACCTGGACTTTGTCCTCATGACAAGGCTGATGCTAAGATGCCTCCCTTCCCAATAGGAAAACTCTAGCAAATGACACTAGATTCACAGAGGATAAGAAACCAACTCTGGAAAAGAAGCTTGAGCACAAGATTCTGAGTAATTAACCCTAGTGGTATGCTCACTAAAGGGACAGGAAGGCTCTAAGCCATTAGTCTCAGGTTATGATTGATGTCCATTGCACTGGGCTTAAGATGTGACAAGAATATATGGCAGATCAATTCAGTCAGTAAGTCACTAAGAATTAGTTAACTGCTTGCTATGTGCCAGGTGTTGTGCTAAGCAAAGGAAATAAAAAGAAAGGGGAAAAAATTGGTCCCTGACTCAAGAAGCTCACATTCTAGTGGAGAAATCAATCTGCAGACAACGATGTATAGACAAGATAAATACAGTGTAAACAGGAGACAATCTCAGGGAGAAGGTACTGCTAGTAGAGCAGACACTGGGAAAGGCCTCTTGAAGAAGGTAGAATTTAAGCTAAGTCTAGAAGAAAGCCAGGCAAGCCAGTACATAGAAATGAGGAGGGAAAGCACTGTTGGAAATACTGAATTTGACCATAGTGCACAAGAGGACACTTTAAATAAACTTATGAATAGGTTTCATAAGGAAGCTTTGTCCCTAGACAACAAATCTGTGAAGATAATCTCCCTTGGTGCTTTGAAGTCAATGAAATGTAATCTTAGGTACAAGCTAAACATACCTCTTGGACCTTCTCCAGTTGCCTGCCCCATTCCTTGCTGGTTTGCCTGATCTCTAGCCTCCAGATAACCTTTTCCTACCTTATCCTACTATCGCCTGAATTTTGTTTGTGGCATCTTTCCAGAATACCCCCTTTATATTCATGTTATTTTCATAGTGTTTCTTACCCACTACTTTATATTAATATTTAGCTTGTAAACATGCTCAGATCAGAAATCTTTTACAATTTTATTTTCTCCACATATGGCCATGCACATAGTAGGCCCTGGGTAAATATCTATTGAGTGAATGAATGTCACATCAGAAAATTAATGGTTTCTTGAAGCATTGCCCTTTGTCTAACCTGAGAAAGAAAAATTGATGTACACAACGAAACAAAAGTTGTACCATACACAATCATATATTTTGATAACTGTTGCTTGATAAATTAGTACATTGTGTGTTTTTATAAATGAATATGATTTATTGCCATTGTCCAACACGTGAAGAAAGACAAAAAATTGTTTGCAGGATCATTGGCTTGAGCACATGAATGGCACTGTTGGACAGTTCTTGCTGAATGTTCAGATGATTTATGTAACAGACCGAAGGTTGCCACAGTAATACATTATAGTCTCAAGCTATCAAACTTGGTTCATGCAGAGACAAAAGAAGCTGAAAAATACTTACTTCTGAAGGTCCCCCTCCACCCTTGGGGAAAAAGAAATGAGAGATAATGCTGATCTTTTTTTAAACTCGGGGGGGAACATAGAAGGGGGAGACAATTTCCTATTTTATTGTAATTTCAGAATGTATACAGAGTCCATTTATTTTTATTCTTTCCTTCATTTTTATTTTGAATTAATTATTTGAACTGTGAGAAAAGGGCATGTAAAAAAAGAAGATGAAATATTTTTAATGACATTTACTTACTAATGGTATTAAGGATATGTGTCTGAGATTAAAAATTAAGGCATCCTGGATATATTTACCCGTAATGCCATTTTTCCTTTCAAAATGAAAAACATATTTTAAAATGTGATAGCTAAATCTATAGTGAGTTAAATTTATTCATGATTATGTGTAATTTATCATATAAGAAAAGCCATAGGATATAGCAGAATAATGTTGGATTTGGAATAAAAGGTCTTGGGATTGAATCTTAGTTTTACTCATTACTACCTGTGTGACCTTGACCTAGAAGCTTAACTTCTCAGGCCCTCAATATATTGATATCAGTTAAAATTAGGGAGTGGACTAGATTAAGGTGCCTTCCAGCTCTAACATTTTGTGAAGTCTGACTTTTGGATAATAAGGCTTCCTGTCATCAAAGATAATGTTCTGTATGCTGATTGTTCTGGGTGGGCAGAGGCTTATAGTTGCAAGGAATCATGTAGAAAAAAGAAGAAAGGAAAGGTTAAGAAGAAATTTCTCTTCTTTGATTCTGGTCAGCATAAATTAGTACTCTATCCTTGACACATGTGAAAATGAGAAGTATCTGTATTCAAGAGGAAAGTGCATAAATTAGCATTCCACCTCTACATATATCAGAATACTTGTAGCAAAAGAGAATGTGAATGGTACAGAGAAATAAGGGAAACACTAAACCCAGGGGATGAGATACATAAAATATTGGCTTTGAATATGGTTGAAAATGTGGGACTGAAATGATGGCAGAAGTGTGAGACCTTCAATAAATGAGATGAGGTGATGAAAATTCAATGGTTTGTATGTGAAATTGGAATCTTGCAACAAGAATGTAGGTAATGTATCCATAGTCAGTAGATATCATCTCAAGGAGAATGCTTAGTTTACACAAGTATGGTTTTCAAGACAGATATCCTGCCCTGGACTGGGGCAAGGTGATCCATCCCTAACTAATCCAACTCAAATGAAAAGACCGCTAATCCATGGTTTCTGAATTCCATTCTTACCAGAAAGACTGGATCATTAATAGGGCTTCTTCCTCATGATCTTCCTAAGGAAGTGTGTTCTTGTTAGGGAATTGGAAGATAATTTGTTAAATAATCAAATTGGTGATTTGATTCAGCTTGATTTGTTTTGGTTTTTGTGCAGATGCCTATATATACACATACACATATATGTGTGTGTATGTGTATATATATGTATATGTATATGTGTGTGTGTGTATGTGTGTATATATATATATATATATATATATATATATATATATATATATATATATAAAATTTCCTTTGTGGATGATAGTCGCATAGTAAATTATCTGTACTTTTTAATTGTAGCGAGTTTGCCTAGAGCACTAAGATCATGGATCATAGATTATAGGTAGAAGAGGCTTTAAAAGGCATCAAAATCAAACATGCCCCCCCCCATCATTTTACAAATGAGAAAACTGAGTCTCAGAAAAATCGAATGACTTGTCCAGGGTTGAACAGCTGATAATTGCCTGAGGTGTAGGAGTCAAACCTAGATTCTCCTAATTCCAAGCCCAACCTTCTTTGCACTCTACTACACTCCCTCTTAAGTATAGTTTATAAATTGCAAATTATTACATTGCTATTCTTGTTTGCACCAAGTTACGAGGAATGAATCACTCATGATTGAATTCACCACCGATTTACCCAACCCAACACAGGGAATTGAGCAGAGGATATAGAAGATATAACACAGAGAAGTCCAAATTGGCCCTGAGTGGTGACTTGAGTAATACATATTTATAAATACTCAGTATAGAGCCCTTACCCCATGCCTTGCATATAAAACTTTCCAGTCTCTTTTTATTGATAATTTATAGAATTTGATCTCATTCCTTTAAAACAATGGCAACAGGGAAGGGGAGTAGACCATAGGATCTAGGAGTGGGAAGTGGCCTTAAAGGTTATCTAATTTGTGCTGGAATTCTGCTAAAATATTCCTAATAAACAATCATTAAGCCACTGCATAAAAGTCCACAGTAAGAGAATACCCACCATGCCAAGACAGCCCATTCTTTCTTTTTGTTTTGGTGAGGCAATGAGGGTTAGATGACTTGGCCAGGGTCACACAGCTAGTTGTGTCAAATGTCTGAGGCTGGATTTGAAATCAAGTTCTCCTGAATCCAAGGCCAGTGCTTTATCCACTGCACCACCTAGCTGCCTCCCACCCCCATTTCTGATTTTAAACAGCTGTGAGTGGTAGATTTGTTTCCTTATATCAAACTAAAATCTGCTTAATACAACACCCACCATGCTTCTCTAGTGCCATGGATCTGCATTCCAGGATCAAGCTACACATGTCTAATCTCTCTTTCACATGACTGCCCTTAAAATATTTGAAGGTGGCTTTCATCAATTCATATCCCCTCCAATAGAACTCTTATAGAGTTTGCAGTCCACTAAAATCTCCAAAACTTTGTCCAAAAAAAATGCTATCTAGCCATGCATCAACTACTCTGTGGTACTTGCGAAAATGATTTTTTGAACTTATGCAAAATTTTGTATTTATTTCTATTGAATAGCATCTTACTGGACTCTGCTCAAGACTCTAACTTGTCAGGGAAGATTTTTTTTTTTTGCATTCTGACTGTTTGCACAACATGTTAGCTATAATATCACTTCCAGCTTTGTTTCATCTATATATATATATATATATATATATATTTTTTTTGGTGAGGCAATTGGGGTTAAGTGACTTGCCCAGGGCCACATAGCTAGTAAGTGTCAAGTGTCTGAGGTCAGATTTGAACTCAGGTCCTCCTGAATCCAGGGCCAGTGGATTTATCCACTGAGCCACCTAGCTGCCACCTGTGTCATCTATAAATTTCATGGGGATATATATATGTTTCATGTATACATACATATACATATATGTATACACATATGCATAAATATACCTTTATCAGAGATAAGAATGTTAAGTAGTCCAAGGCCAAGCACGGATCCCTAGTGCAATTCACTGGAGACCTCATTTCATGTTAAAATTTATCATGGCTCATTCATGACTACAGGTCTGAATCCTTATCAGTATTCTATGATAGCTCACATCTTTCCACCATGCTCATAGTGAAAATATGAGGGACCTTAAGGAATGCTTTCCTAAAATTCAAATTGTTTGTTTAATGTATTTGGCTATCTGGACATGTTCAAATGCATCAGGAGTTATCTTAAAATGTACCAAACACCACAATCCAGATGTGATATAGCTGGGGCAGCCTCTAGTATATCAGACTTTTGATGTCCCTCATTCTGGACTTGGTTCTTCTAATGTAGCCTAAAATCTATGGTTTGGGGGCTGCCATGTCACACTCTTGAGTTACAATTAGCTGGCACATGGACTATGAATGCCTTCAGATATTTTGTACATGAACTCATGTTTAGCCACATTTCTCCCATCCTGTATTTGTGCTTTTGCTTTTTTTAAACCAAAAGTAAGTTTTTTTAGTATTATTCCTATTAAATCCTATTTCATTAGATTCAGCCATTTTTTAGCCTACCAAATTGCCTCACCAAAAAATAAAAAAATATAGATGAAACGAAGCTGGAAGTGATATTACAACTAACATGTTGTGCAAACAGTCAGAATGCAAAAAAAAACAACCCCACAAATAGCATCTATGGCTTTGTCCAAATTATTGACAAGTATTGGATACTACAGAGCCAAGGACAGGGGCTCTGATATGTCATTGCTCTTTGTGTCTTGATTGTTCAGCAACAAATATACAGTTGTACTGTTATTCAGCCTATATACCTTCATCTTGCCAACAAGGATAGGTTATATAGGGATATCATGTATGTCAAACTTTCAAAATATCATTTTTCCCTTTCTAAGTATTTACAAACCCCTTCTTTGATAATATGCTATAGAATTTTCCCAGGAATTAAAGACTTCTTTGTATTCCCACTTTGGGTTGGGGGTGGGTCAATAGAAAAAACATCCAGGAGGAAATAATAGGGAAATCTCCTGGAAAATAACTACAAAATGTATCAGATCTATGGGTATTCTACCAAGGCTTATGAAAGACCTGTTTTAATATAATCACAAAATGTTCCTCAAAAAAGTAATGAACAGTTTAAAGAACTGGAAAGATATTCATTGCTCGTGATTGAATCGAACCATTATAATGAAAATGGTGATACTATCTAAATTATATATTTATTGCTATACCAATTAAACTACCAAAAGATTAATTTAAAAGCCTAGGTAAAATAATAACTAAATTCATTTGGAGCAACAAAAGATCTAGTATTTGAAGGGAAGAAATGGGCAAAAGTAGGAAAGAAGGGAAAATAGCATTTCTTAGACCTCAAATTTTGCTATACTTGGAGACAAATTCCCAATTTGACAAGAATCAATGGCAAGACTAGAATGCAATTTAGTAGAAATTAGGTTCAGACCACCATCTTACTTTGTTTACCATGATAGCTCAAAATGGTTAATTGGACTATTAAAGTCCATACCAAAATAATTACAAAAGAACATGGATTCAAATTCTCCCCCTTGACAAAGTTATCTCTTACTTAGTTCAGATTCTTCCCCTAAACAGCTATGCCAGGTATCCGCCATTTATAACTTTGTCAAGGGGGAGAATTTGAATCCATGTTCTTTTGTAATTATTTTGCCTTTCTTTTTATCCCCATGCTTAGCACAGTACCTGGCACAGAGTAGGCATCTAATACATGTTTTTGATTACTATTATCTGCACACCATTGACTCCCTTGAACCTCGACAGCACTACTAGAGTATCATCATCATTTGGCCTGTATGCACACTCTCCTATCACTCCCTCCCTCCAAAGCTTTCTCAAACAGACACCCTGTCCAAGACTTTTAGCTGTAGAGATAAAATCCTGAAGTTATAAACTGCACAGAAATGCTCCACCTGCTCAAAAGACTTTGCTTCAAATTCTAGATCTGAAATTTCTAGCGGGGCAAGTCTAAATCTTTTTGTAAGAGAAGGATCATCATTTTTATACTTCTTCCCTCATAAGTTTGTTGTTAGGAAAAAACATCAAAAACTATGAAGTGCCAAATGAATGTGAGCTATCTGTTGCTGTTATTGTTGCTCTTTTTGCTGTTATTACTGCCATTCTCCAATAATAACCATGGAAAAAATGGAATTGGGAGACTATGGTTCTAATGGGAATGTCCTTCCCCCAGAGTCATGGAACATAGCACAGGCTGTGCATTGTACCATAGGCTAGCCACAGCCACAGTGGGGTATCGGAGTGAAGTATCAGATGTCAAATAACCCTCTGGTTCTTAATGCCTCCTGCAGACTAGTCATCTGTCACTTGACACATTTGGTTGGTTGGTTATACATTGAAACATTAATGAATAGTATCATGGTGACAATTGGCAAACTCAAATGTTCTAGGAATAGAGTACACCTAATGAAGCTTATGTATAATGGAAATTTGTAAACCACATGTCCTTCATCATTCTTTTAACTGATTTGTAATCCTCAAGGTATTGTCATCATTATGACTTTGAGATATATATAGGAGATTTGGTATAGTGGAAAGAACATTCTATGTGAAGTCTAAGAACTTGCTTGAATCCTAGCTTATGTATTTACTTGTGTGACCTTGAGTATGACCTCAGTTTCCTCATAAGTAAAGTGCGGAATCAGATTAAGTTGTCTTTAACATGCCTTTTAGCTCTAAATCTCTGATCCGTGATCCAAAAAAACCTCATCAAAATGTGGTTAACATGGAACTTAGTACCATTTGTTTCATAAAACCTTTATCATAGGACATATGTCTCTAACAAAGACATTTTTATAGATTTCCTAATTCATTTTCACACACATATAAAGATTTCCAGTAAAGTTAATCTGACACCATATTTAGTTCTTTGTCAGTATTGTTACATCTAGATATAAATGCCATTATATAATTACATGGCTCCAATTACACCATAACAGGCTTGTACCAAATAACCATATCATGATTTTCTAAAGATTTTCTTTGTCATAAGTAGAAGCTGCTTAGTAACCTTGTACAGTTATATTTAATGATCACTCTAACTACCCATTTCTGGTTAACTTGTGGAATCTGCGGTTCTGGTATGTAATTACATGGGTTAAATGAAGTTAATGTGTAATTACATGAAAATAACCATGTAGCTGAGTTAAATTGCAGTACAATTGTTATCACTGAATGTAAAGTGATACCAATTAAACCTCCCTTTGAAACACCACAAATTAAAACCTAACTACCAGGGAAATTCTATTACAGAAAGACACCATACACTAGAGAGTATCACTGAGTATTTTCATAGGTTTAAATATCTCTTGTTAAAACCAGAACTTTATTTCCCCCTTGTTATCATAGTGCTTCTGCCTCATTCAGTGAAGGATCAAACAGCAACCCCTATTTTCCTCATAGCTATTTAAAGATAAACATCATGAATTCCAAAACTTGCAACTTTGATAAGAGAGGATTCATACTTCAAGTGGGACTAGATGACCTCTGAGGTCATCCCTTTCAACTTTAAAAGTCTATGATTCACAGATAAGAAGCCCAAATATTAACATAGCCATTCCCTGTAAATATAAGATTAAGGGAGAGGGCAGTGCTGGAAGATTCAGATACTCCTTCAGTGTACAGCAATTATATGTTCTATGTAGAATTCCCCCAATGCAACAAGAGAATCTCCACTTCCCTTCTATTAGACCACCCTTTGTGCCACTGCTTATGTTAAAACCACACCAAAGCCTGAAGCAGCCATGAAAATTAGTACAAACCCAGAGACCCAGAGACTGAAGGTAATCTGGCTGATGACAAGTATGAATTAAATTTAAAATGATAGATACCACTAACAGTGTATTTCTGTAAATTAATGACACACTGTAAGCTTTTGAAATATCTAAGAAATAGTGAAAAACATTACATCTGGTCATTTCTTCCTGGTTTTTACATTTTAAGATTCTGTCTGCAAGGCTGAATTAAGCTTCTCCTTCATTACCTCCTCCAAACTCCCATTACACACACACACACACACACACACACACACACACACACACACACACACACACACACACACACACTCGCACATACTCACTCTTCCTCTTCTTCAGGACCTGCCTCAGTTCCAGATGTTACTAGTAGCTCTTCATTTAATCATGTCTTCTAGCAGCACCTAAACAAATATATCAGAACTTGTAAAACATTTAGCAAGTGCAATTCAAAGATTTTCTATCTGTTAGACAAATAGACACCATCTGGAGAAAATAACCCCAGGCTCTTCTTGGATACAATTGCATGAAGCTTAATGGCAGAGCTCCCAATGACTACCTTCTAACTACTGTCTTTGGCTTTCACTTTCTGGCTGCCCTCCTACATGACCATTGAAAAATTTTACCTATCTCAGCATGCAGTGTTATGTTACATTATACAAGGTAAACCTTGTTACTGATGATTCTGAAGACTATAAAGCTTCTCTCAAGTGAAATGGATACATGGAAATATTGGGATGTGAATTTGTCTCTCCTTATAATATCACCTGCTCCAAGTAAACATTTCTGTCCACAGATATATTCATCAGTATTGTTTCATATATTCTTCAAATTACATCATTTTTCTTAATTCTCTTTCAATATTGCCATTTTCCTTTTTGAGCTATAATCTCCCAAATACCCTCCCATTCCCAAAGTTTTCTCTGATGACAACTTCCAGGGAGAAGCATAAATATTAATAGTTGTTATTTTACTGATTAATTTCTACTCCTTAATTTGCATTATTACTATTTCACAAAATCTGTAAAAATGGATTTAGGTAACTGCAGTATTTAGTTTTGACATGATTTCCTGGGAAAAGAATTCTTAGAAATGAATGTTGATCATGTGAAACCAATAAAACTATCTCCATTTGAATATTTGGCTAAAAATAGGCCTTCCTATTGAGAAAAAAAAATTGATTCTATTTTGTAATTGATTCTATTCCATATCTCTGTTGCCATTTTGTATAACTGCCTAAGTCATGTTTCTTTGTCTTTAAGTGCAGAAGTTCATAGGTTCAAAAGTTCAGTTTCTTCCTCTCTAAATTTAAAAGTTCACTTTTCCTATATATCACTTTAATTAAAAGAAACCTGTTATCTCTATGCCACTAGTTGTCCTTGTACAATTAGAGTAAATCTGTTATCTCTATACGTATCATTAGTTATTCCTGCAGGTGGACTAAATCAATTAAAATTTCCTAGCTAGATGGAAGGAGAGGCTGTTGCTATTCCTGCATTCCTGATTTTCAGCCAATCGCATTGTTCTTCACATATTTGATGCATCTAACTTTGCAGCCAATAATCTTGTTCTCCCCATCTAAGACACTGCTTACTATTTTTTTTTGGATGCTCATACTTTTTTCTATAAAAATGACATCTCACCTCTCATTAGGAGTCATAGCTTCCTGAGGAGGCTGAGACCCTATAAACTGGCACATTTGCAGCTTACTAATTGCTTGTGCTTGGAGCTTGTGCCTCAGTTTACCTTAAGTTCAATTGTGACCCTATTTTTCATTTGTTTATTTTTGGTTGAATGAAGCTACACCACAATATGCACAAGTAACTTCTCTATTGTTATTGTTATTTTTTTTCCAGTGGAAAGGTGAGTATATGTGTGTTTTTTTAATTCAAAACCTGAAAGTTTCTGGAATTCATTTTATTGCAGCCCATGAATTGAGCTATAGGGAGACCTATGAAGCACATTTGATCAAACATTAATTTTATAAATTGCCTTCCTTCCCCACAATTCCCATGAAAAAGGTATTCAGCTAGATTAAGACTCTGGAAAATTTTAATGGGACCCTTGAAATCTGTTTGATTTCAGCTTTTTTGGAGGGGAAAAAGATCCCCTGTCTAATGGAGGCTATGCACATACCAGACAGGCTTATGCCTCTGAGGCACTCTCCCTCCATGCATAATGGCCAAACTGCAACAGGAGAATCTATGAGTGTTTGAAATGTTCCCTTTGCTAAATTGATGCTACTGCCTGAAGTAACATATAAGCAGGTTATATGAGGGCATGCTCATGTGTGTGATGATTTTCAACAATATTCTTCTTTTCTTTTCACAGTCTTACCCTGGCCCAAGTCTTGAAAGTGAAGACTTTAACATTCCTCCAATTACCCCCCCTTCACTACCTGACCACTCGCTGGTGCACCTGAATGAGGTAGAGTCTGGTTACCACCCTCTTTGTCACCCAATGAACCATAACGGGCTGCTTCCATTCCATCCGCAAAATATGAACCTACCTGAAATTACTGTATCCAACATGCTGGGCCAAGATGGAACACTGCTTTCCAATTCAATTTCTGTGGTAAGAACCTTTACCCATTTGGGAGATATGGAGGGAGGTGGTAGTGAGCTGGGTTAATGAGTGAGACTTTAAAAATGATCATAAAAAAGTATTCTGAAACCAGATGTACTAACAACCACTTAAAATGTACTCCACATGACCGGTACTTTTGTACTATATTCTGCAAAATGGTAAAGTGATTTTTCCATCTATTCTTTATTACTTATTTATTTCTAACATGCATACAAATATGAGAAATCCTAAATACAGGATTGATGAGCTTATCATAGAATCTTATGATCCTAGAGGTACAAGGGAACTATCTGGTCTGATCTCCTAACTAATGATATAATTAATCCTTGCAACAACAACTCTGACAAATAGGACGTCACACTATATTTGAATATGTCCTCTGACAGAAAATGTCGCTACTTTTTAATATAGTCCATTCTGCTATTGGACAGCTATAGATTTTAGAACTTTCTTACATTAAGCCAAAATACTATCTCTGTAATTTATTCATTAGTCCTAGTTCTGCCCTCTGAAGCCAGGGGTTATAAAGAGGAATTTTAATCTCACTTAAACTTGATAGCCCTTAAGATATTTGAAGAAAGTGGCCATACCCCAATATCACTACTTCCTTTAACTGTTCCTTAGAACATGGTTTCCAAATCTCTTATCATGCTGGTCATCTCTATCAGATACAGTCCAGTAGTATGTGTCATGCCTAAAATGTATCATTCTGAACATAATATTCTAGAGGTTCCAAATAACACTAATTTGACTAAACCTGACCAGTAGTAAGTATGGTAGCACAATTAATGATATCTCTCTTGATCTGCATACAATGGGTTTTGGGGTTTTTCCTCCATGCAGCCTAATATTGCATTACTTGTTTTTAAAAGCACTGTTGGTTCATATTGCCAAGCTTGTTATCACACAGATCCCCTATTTCACATAAAATATTAACAAGTCAGGTCTCTCCCACCCTGTGCTCATTTAATTGATTTTTTGAACCTAAATGTAGGGTTTTAAATTTGTCTTTCTTAGAATTCATCTTTTTAAGTTTTAATCCATTATTCCGGTCTGTTGAGGTAATTTTATTCCTTTATTCTGTTATCCAATGAGTGAGCTATATCTCCAAGCTTTCTGTTATGCACTGATTTGATTTTTTTTTAAAGCTTCCTTTTTATCTTCATCTAAGTAATCCAGTAGGACAGGGAAAAGGACCATAGAACTCTGCCAGTAGCTTCTAGATACATTTCTCTTTTGTGACAACAACCATTTTTTCTTATTTGTGGTACTATCTCTGAATCTACCTAACTATGCTATTATGGTCAGGATGATCTGATTGATTAATAATAAATCTTCTAGGCAACATTTTTATTACCAGAATCATTAATGCATTTTAACTGTCAGACAGAATACTTGGTTTATCTAGTCTTAACTAAAGAAATTGAGCTTTCAGTCAGATTGTTCTGATATGGATATGAAAAGAATTTTCAAAAGATTTCTATTTGAAGCTGAAATTGTCTTTTGGAGAATACCCTTTTTTGTATCCTTTGTGCTTTAGTACACATAGTAGTAGCTTTATAAATGAACTGACTATAGCTTTTATCCATGATTAAGCATGGAATCATGTGTAATTTTGATTTTATCCAAATTGATATATGGGAGGGGGTGGTTGGCATTGCTTTCAATATCATTGCACAACTTCTCCAGATTATTTCAGTTCAGGAGGCCCTGCTAGGAGAATGAGTAGGAGGGAATGAAACTTTTTACAACAAACATACTAGAATTTAACTATTTTGAAGATCATTTAATTATCCCTTTGATGCTGCCATTGTCTAAACATGGATGGAATTATTTTGGAAGATTACCTTCAAAAAGAGTTTATAAACCATTAAATAGGCTACTATGTAATCATGTGAGATAAAGGGATATTATATAAATCTTTCTTTTTCTGGAAATACTCCCTTTCACTTCCATGACATGACCTAAGGAAAAATGAGTCAATTATTTCTAAGCCACAGGATTAATTTTTTCTTCTCATTTACATAAATTTTATTTATCTTCCTTCCTATCAACAACTAGGGATTCTCCTAAAATTTCCAATAATTTAATAATAATAGTAATCACAGCTGACACATAATATTTTACATATCACTTTAGCTATATTATATGTTCTCATTTTTGAAAAAAAAAGTTTGATTTTTATGTTACATTTATTCTCTATAACTTCCACAAAAATCTTAAAAGTTAAATAAAACTAGCCAACACCATGATCATCTGACAGCATATTCAGCATTAAGTACCCAGAGTTTACCACTTCTCTACCAAGAGAAGTGTGCTTCATAAAAGATTCTCTGAAACTAAACCCAGAATAATATGTAATCTAAATTCCAATGCCCTTTACTGTTTTTTTTATTTACATCATCATAGGGTTATGTATCTAGAGCTAGAAAAGGCCCTGAGAAGCCATTTAATCTACCTTCTTCATTTTATACATGAGGAAATAAAGGTTTAAAAACATAAAGTGACTTGTCTAAGGTCACACAGATAGTCACAGGGCTGGGATTCAAACCAAGAACCCCTCACTCCAAATTCACTGCTTTTTCAACCTTCATAACATCCCTGGTGTATAAGTGGTGGAGGTATCACTACTATCATTATTTTTATCATCATTATTTCCATTTTATACACAAGGACGTTGAGGCACAAAGCATGTAAACAACTCCTAAAGTCACTAAAGTGACAAGTGACAGACCCAAGAATCAAATCGAGGTCTTCTGTTTTCTTTCCAGTAAAACAGTGGTTACCATTTGGTGCTCCAAGGCAGAAGTGTCAAACTCACTTCCTGGATCAGATTAAAATGTAATTGTGAAGTGTTTAACAAAATGGATAAAAATACAATACAACATAAATAATGTTAAATGTGTGACTTTCTACATCAATATGCAGCTAGCCAGAAACTTTTTGAGTTTAAAACCACTTGTCCAAGAGGATTATGCTAAAAATTCTTTAATCATGCTATAAGCAATAAATGATTACATAATACTCTGAACAGTATATTAAATTACCTTAGGATTCATAATGCATTCCCCTCTCAAAAATCTGCTTTCAGTGAAAGCTCTACTAAATTAATTCATACTAAAATGTAAATGATGACTAAAGTGCTATTTCTTCCAAGGATTTTTTTTTTTTTTTTGCAGGGGACAAAGTTCCATTTTGCTTAAAGTTGAAGAACAAATTTCAAATTGTAGATTTTTCAATACCAGGATGGTGAGTGGAAATAATATTCTGGGAACCAAAATGTCCTGGCTAGTACACCTGAACTTCTAATACACAGGTGGACACCTACTCTACCTAACAAAAGAACATCCTATAGAATGATACCATGAGACCTTCCCTGACAAATAATTCTGTTTGGCTATGTTTTGGGGTGTTCTAGCTGATGGCTTGTATTCAACCCTCTATATTGAATTCATTTTTTCTGATGTATGGCAGTGTGGTCTGGTATCAATAAGCTTGGGCTTTTAGTGAAATTCCAAAATCACTTTAGCTTATGACACAAAAATGAAAAAGCTTATATTACACTGAGATCTTTGCCAAGACTGAAATACAAGCTTTTTGCTAATTACATACAGCAAAATACACTGTAAAAGTTCAATAGGAATCCAACAGAGAGAGAAAGTTAATGAATAAGGAATTCTCTTCTAGCTACCAACATTCCTTTTAGCAGGTTCTTCTTCATGTCTTGTGCTTAATCCAAATAGAACAATGACACAAACTTGTCAGTTAGTGAAATTAGGTGCTGAATAAACTATTGAATAAATAGTCATAGCTGCCTAGAAACAGCCAGATGGCATAATGGATAGAGAGTCAGGCATGGAGGAAGGAAGACCTGAGTTCAAATCCAGACTCAGACACTTAAAAGCTGTGTAACTCTGGATAGTCACTTTACCTCTGTTGGCCTCAATTTCTTCTTCTGTAAAATTAGGATAATAATAGTCCCTATTTCCCAGGGTTGTTGTAAAGATCAAAGGGCATGATAATTATAAAGTGCTAAGCACTATACCTGACACATAGAAAAGGCTATATAAATGTTAGCTATTAGTAAGATATGGCCCCTGCCTCAAAAAGCTTATAATCTTGTTAAATAGGCAAAAATAAGGCAGGAATCAATCAGCAATGGGGGCAGCTAGGTGGCACAGTAGATAGAGCACCGGCCCTGGAGTTAGGAGTACCTGAGTTCCAATCTGGCCTCAGACACTTAACACACAGTGTTAAGTGTGACCCTGGGCAAGTCACTTAATCCCAATTGCCTCACTAAAAAAAAAAAAAAACACCACCACCAACAAAAAACAGAAAGAATCGATCAGCAATGAAATACACCATATTATTAGCTATCAAGAACACAAATATGGTAAGAATTCAAAGAAGGAAGTAGTCAGGAGGAAGGAAAGGTTCTTTTTAAAAAATAACTTTCTATTGAACTTTTTTTACATCAACAAATTTTCTCCATTATTATTTTCCCTCCTGGAAAGCCATTTCATTATATATATATATATATATATATATATATATATATATATATATATATATATATATATATATATATATATATATATATATATATATATATATATATATTTTTAGCGAGGCAATTGGGGTTAAGTGACTTGCCCAGGGTCACACAGCTAGTAAGTGTTAAGTGTCTAAGGCCGGATCTGAACTCAGGTACTCCTGACTCCAGGGCCAGTGCTCTAGCCACTGCACCACCTAGCCGCCCCGTAATAAATATTTTTAAAGGAAAAAAAAAAAGACAAGCGAAAAAAAATCAGTAAAACTAATCAGTACGTTAAAGCAGACTGTGTGTATATGCAGTGTACCATACCTGTGGACATCCTATCTCTTCAAAGGGGTGGGGTGGTGGTGCCTTCTCATATCTCTTTTTTGGAGCCATATTTTCCCTTTGTAGTCTCACCATATTCATTTTTTTATTGTTTTGTGGTTGTTCTTCCCATTTATTGTTATAGTCACTCTGCATTTCTGTTTTCTGGTTCTTGCTTACTTCACTCTCTGTCAAATCATGTAAATCTTTCCATGTTTCTCTGTATTCATCATATTTTTCATTTCCTAAAGCACAGTAATATTCCATTGCATTCATGTAACACAATTTGTTTAATCATTCCCCAATTGATGATCATCTACTTTGGTTTTAATTCGTTGCTACAACAAAAAGTTTTAAATACTTTGGTATATATGGGAAATTTCTTTTTTTTTTTCAATGGTAGTTCTCTACCATTCTTCTTCTTCTACCATATTCATATTCATATTCATTCTTCTACCATAGCTTCTTGGAGATGTTTAAGAGGTCGTGAAAGCCTAGACTAGATTTAATGACATCAGGAAAGGAGACTATTTTCACTTTCACCTCAGTCCCCAGAAGAATATGAATGTCAAGGTAGATGACCCTCCATATTCATCCCTTGAAAGTTTATAAGTTTTTAAGGGATTATTTGCTTTGAAAAGTACTTTGGAAATGAGAGATTTTTTAAAAGTGTTTTCAAGCCACTCTTCTTGAGGAGAATTTATTCCAATTAATTCTAAGTCTTTGGACCTTTTACTGGTACTCATGACAGAAGTGATCTAAAAAATTTAGCTATTGAACTACAGTGACTTGCCTGCCAATTCACTCTGGTGAATAGCTCACAATTTCTGACCAAACTGCTTATGCAAACACAGAATGGAGAGCTGATGAAATTAAACAGTGAAAGGGGCCTGGAAGGAACCTGGTATTTCCCTTTCAAATCTCCTCTCAAAAGCTCACACACAATATGAGCAAAAACTCCTCAAAGCCACCATGCGGAGCATGAAATAATGTCCTTTCCATAAGCTCTAACTGTAAATGGCTATTTGAATATAGAATATAGCCTACATGGATTTGTGTATAAGGGCAAATAACTTTAATTGGATTAAAGAGTAGCATCACCACTGTTAATAAAAAGTCCCCGTCGATTTTGGCAGCATTACATTTAGATCTTCTCAGTTAGGTTTTTAATCAATGCAGCATAATTAAGTATTTTTAGCCTAGTTTAAATGGGTATATTTTTGCTGAGATTTTGCCTTAGAAAATGGTTTAGAAAAGGGACTTTCCCGTATCACTCCCCCCAAAAATAAATGCTGCAGATTCAGCATCATGAACTTTTTCTAAATAATGCTAAATAGATTAAGAAAATGAAAAATGGAGTCAGTCCAATATTTCATATCATATGATGTCATTCACAGAGCCTATAGTTTTCCTAAATCCTTGTAGAACATTTCTTTCATTCATCCTCAACTAATACTTGTTCTTTATCTCATCCAGGCTGATCAGTAAATGGAACATTACATATTTCAAGGTGCCTGCAGATAATACCAACTCACATTTCATTAATGCTCTAAGACTGAGTTCTTCATTTCTGTTGAGAGCACCACAATCATTCTAGTCACCCAGGCCCACTGCCTTGGTGTCATCTTTGACCTTTCATAGTCCCTGACCCTGACATTTCCCAGTTGCCAGTTCTTGTCAATCCTACTTCTAAAACATCTTATATCTCTACCCTTCCCTGCACTCACAGCCACTGCCCCAGTTCAGACTCTTAGCATCCCTTACCTGCTCTATTTCAATAGCTTCCTATTTGGTCTCCCCACCTTCATCCTCCACACAACTGGCCAATTAGTGTTCCTAAATCATGTGTCTGATAGGCTCCCTCTAGGATGAAATTCAAATTCTTCAGGCCCACATTTAAAGTCCTATATAATGTGACTCCAATCTCCACTTTTAAGCTGCTTTTACATACTCCTTCCTTCCGTGATCTATGTTACCACCAAATTGGGCCACTTTATAACATCATGAAATTAGCACTAGAAGGGACTTCACTGAATTTAGCTTCCTATTTATTGAGGGGAAAGAATGAGACTAAGAGGTTAATTGACTTGCCCAAGGTCACACAGATAGTGTATAGGAGAGCATGAATTTAAACTGGGGTCTTCTGACTTAAATCCAGTGTTTTTTCTACTATATAATATTGTCTCCTTTGCTCTGTAACAATTGGAATGATGCCACCTGCTGGAGACTTACTGTAGGAAAGCTCCAACATGAGGAGAGGGCCTCTGAGGGCAGGATCATGCACCTTTTCTTTGGTGTAAGGAAGTGACGTTTGCTTGTGGGAGGAAGAAGGGGGAGGCCGGCGCTCTGACCCTCTCTTTTTCTTTTGTGTGGACTCTGGTGGAGAGCAGAGCTAGGAATGCTCTCTCCCTTTAATAGATAGATGAATCTAGGCCTTTCTCTCTCTCTTTACCAATTCTTTTCTCCTTAATAAATGCTTAAAAGTCTAACTCTTGCTAAAGCTTATAATTTATTGGCGACCACTCATTAGATATTTTAGACAGTATAACTAGAATTTTAGCCCTTACAGCTCCTCCCTGTTCACTGAACTTCACACTATGTTTTCTTCTTCCATTTCTTTGAAAAGCTATTACTCTATTCCTGGAATGCACACCTTCTTCACCTTTACCTCTAAGAAGCCTTAGCTTCCCTTTGAAACTCACCCCAGGTATCAACTTTTCCGATCTCCATATATTTTGGGACACTCTGTGTCATCAAGTTATGTGGTATTCACTTACCCTGTTTGCATAATCCATTTCCCAGTAGAATGTTAGGACAAGGGCTTTTTGTTTTTTTCCTTGTATTCTTAGCACTTGTACATTGTAGACATTTACTAAATGCTTACCACTTTTTGAAAGTGCTTCATTTACAACAAACCTTTGAGACTTGTAATATAATTATTATTATTTCCATTTTATAGATGAGGAAAAATTAGACCAAGAAAAATTAAGTCATTCATTTTTAAATTATCAAACATCCATCAACTGGCAAAAACATTATTCAAATGATTGTCTTAAATCCAAGTCCAGAAGTCTTTAATAGATCTACTTGGGAAACTCAACCAAGCTTATATGACTTTGCTAAATGACTTCTTGGCTAATCAATGCACTAATTTTTTTTAATCTATCAAAATGAAAAACATGACCTTGAGAACAACAGTTTCCCATAGGTCTTTTTTATATTTACATATTTTAGTGAATATGCTATTATGAAGTTTCTACATTCTTATATCCCCTCTTCCTTCCAAACTTTCTCAGTACTTCCCAACCCTTCCCCTCACCCCAGCTCCCTTTTTAGTATTGTCCTGAGTTTTTCTCTCCTGGCTCATGCTACCACAAATATTACATAATCATTCAAGAACCCCAATTCCTCTTTTTTTTGGGGGGGGGGCAATGAGGGTTAAGTGACTTGCCCAGGGTCACACAGCTAGTAAGTCTTGTGTCTGAAGCCGAATTTGAACTCAGGTTCTGAATCCAGGGCTGGTGCTTTATCTACTGCGACACCTAGCTGCCACCAAACCCCAATTCCTCTTTAAGGGATTCAAGAAATTTAGTTTTGCACATGGTTGCACATAGTTTTGCACATGGTATAATATTGGGGAAAAAATTAATTCCCAAACTGTTTTCAGAGTATGGACTATCAAACAGGCTAGAACAACTAGAGCTATTTAGAGCATGGTAAATGTGTATTAATTCTAGTTCTCCAGGTCAGAGCTAAACACCCTTTCAAAAAGATGTTTTCCCTCAATGTTAGGGGTGGATAGATAAGGAGAAAAAGGTAATTTTTCATATTTTAAAATTCTTATAATTTTTTTTAGTTATTGACATTGATTGTTAAGTGGCATTCATTGCTAAACTTCCTGTACAGAGTCCGTGGAAATGACATCACTGGTTACTGCAGTCAAAAGCTTTGATACAGGCTTTTCTACTGACTGGCTGTTTGTCACCTAGTGACTTAACCTCACTGTACTATACTTTCCTTTCCTCAATTTCCATTTAATGACTTGCCTTTCAGAAATGCTTTGTAGGCTAATGAGATATCTGAGAGTCCTTAAAGGATCATTTCATGTGAAGGAGTGGTTGTTATTCTGCAGTTGGGACTGACCTGGCTTATTGCTTTGTGTTAAGAGTTTGCCTTTTTTTTTTTTTTGCCTTTCCCCATGTGTGGCAAGACAGAAAAAATTAGGGGCTTGTTCCAAGTCTTTGGGCTGGTTTGTAGAAAGGTGAATAAAAGATCCACATTAATTATTCATGGTTTATGTGAAAAATCTTTGACTTGAATGTAAAATTGTGTTCTCCAATTTGTATATTTGTTTTTAGGCATTTATTTGCCTTACCCCACACACAGACACACATCTACTGTTTGGTTTAACTAGGTTCGGTCCGTGGGGAAATGCAGACTTGTACAAAGTCATCCCAGCCTTGTTGCTTGGCCTACATGTAGTGATTGCTTGCTCTTTGTGCAAGCCACAGCCCCTCGCTCATACAAAGGAAAACCTTGCAAAGTTTGAGAAGGCAATCACTGAAAGGCTTCATTTAGAAACGAGGCTTTTTTGTGGAGTATGGTTCCTAATGACATATTATAGAAAATTTACAATGAGAAAGCAACAAAAGAGATTGCAATTTCTCTGAATGCTTCAAATGTCCAGTTTTGAAGTTTAAAATGGCAAAGATGTTAAAAAGCAATAAAATTGAGGGATTTATTTCCCAAATGCTCTATTTTTCCCTGGCAACAAAAGCAAAGCATAATGTATATGCTCAGATTTATTGTCACTTCTTAGCATACAGTCATGGCACACTCTGAATTCAAAGGCCACTGTACAACTGTTTTGACAACCATCACATCAGTAGGTGCTGTGCGGGACACATGAAACTGAAGCAGTAGTGTTTCTTTAGGTCTATAGGGAGTGCAGTACATCAGTGAATTCAGCTGTATTAGAGCAGCATGAATTTCTAATATGTCGCCATTATGGAAAAGACCACTGGCATATTGAATAATGCAGCTTTCAAAGCGGAGCAGAAAATGTGATTACAGACAATTTGATTGCTGTTTTTAAAATAAATATTTTCAAAATCTTGAGGTATTTTATTTCATGTAATGCATAAAACATGTAACAGTGGACGAGAGCTAAAGATCTTTTAGGACACTAAAGAGCAGATGATGTCAGCTCCATTTAGATATGGAATAATAGAAGCATTAGTTTAAAATGAAATGGATGTCACAGTGGCTTGTTTCCTTATTTTAAAAAAAGCAATAAAAAGAAATGATTTTGCCCATTTTGACAGAAGAAGAAAGGCAGCGAATAATTATTTAGCATTATGCCACAGTTCATCAAGTGCTTAGCAATTACAGTCTTTTTTTTCACAAATTATCCCTTTTTGAATTTTGCAGCACATGAGAACAATGTACTACACCACCTTAATGGAGCGAAGAAATAGGATGTCTTTTCATTTTTATTTTCTAGGTTGTAGAAAATACTTTTTATTTATTCTGAAATTGGTAATAAGGACAAAACGACGGGCTATCCTCAGGTAATTGTTAAGGAGCTTTTAAGGATTCTCTTTCTCAAGAGCTAACTCTAAATTTAGTAATTAGGATTTATCCTAGGTTTCCACTGAGTTGCTGATTTGAGAGGCACCTTTTAGTGTTCGAGCAAATTATTAATTCCCTTGTAAGAATTCCTGAACAATTTTCAGTAAAGTCACAAGGCCAAACAGGAGGCTTTCTTTTATTAAGCCAAGAAAGGGAATTTAAAATAAGAATATATAATAGTTTGTTTCATTATTAAGCTCTAAATTTCCTATGAAAACCAGAACATTATCTCATCACTGCACTGTGGAAGAGAAAATGGTGAAAAAAACCATATTTCATAAATTTAGAACTAGAAAAGACCTTAGAATTCATATGAGTCTAGTTCCCTCATTTCTTGGATGATGAAACTGAGGCCCAGAAAGGTTAATCAACTTTTCCAAGGTCACACATAAAGTAATGACAGAGCAAGTATTTGAACCCAACCTTTCAAGTTCCAAATCCAGTATACTCTTCATAGAGCTGCATGCAATTCTTGAAAAGTTTTTGAGTCCACCCTTCAGCCTTTAAGCTGCGCTAACCTGAAACAATCAAGAAAAGTAGGTGTTTTTCTGTCAAGAGACATAGGTTCTACAAGTCCCCATGGCAGCCTGTTTGTGTTTAATTAACCTTGCAATGATAAGTAATATTGCAGTAATAGTAAAATTACAGTAGAAGATTTGGGTTGCATTTAGGAATTCCCTACTTAATATTAAGCCTTAACCTCTTACTGTAATTTTAGACTACTCTGTCTATATCTTTCCTCCAGATATTTGAATAATAGTGGATTTCATGTATTTGACATTTATTAAGTCATTCTGCAGTTGTCTTTTCCCTAAACCAAATAACCCAATTCCTTTAACCTTTTTTCAGAGGTCCAACTTTTCAACCTGTTAATCATATTAGCTTCTCTTCTTTTAACCCTGTCTTTCTTAAGCTATGTAAATTAATATTGGGTGCAGTAATTTAATGAAGACCTAAAGGAGACTGACTTTGACAAAAGGATTAACTCTTGACTTCTGCAAGTCCTACTCTAAGTTTTTTTGAAAATATAATTATTGAATTGTTGATGTATATTGAATTTAGAAACTATTATGACTCCTAGGTCTTATTTCCCTTGAGAATTGTGTCTAGCCAGTTATTCCCCATCTTGTTTCTAGGTATGTCATTTCTAACCCTAATGGCAAACATATGGGAAGTCTATAATAGTATTGGTCTTTTAAGGCATCTTTTCCTGGATTTGCACAAATATTTGTATGTACACATGCCCACACACACAATTTAAATAATCCATAGAAAAAAAGATAAGGAAGAAAAATAGAGGTCCACGGTGTCTTTGTGATTCATGAGTTCCTGGTAAGTAGAAAATCAAGGATTCTTTGAGAAGTGAATTTTTAGTTAGTCATGATAATGCCTGAGATTGTTAATTTTTTTTAAAAAAAGAATATTTTCTAAAGTGATTAATGAGTAATTAATTTTCTCCTAGGTGGAGAGCCAGGGTGAGGGAGAAAGGGAGTTATGGGTGATGGAGAATTGACATGGCTCAGAGGAAAGATCAAGAAATAAATAGGAAAAAAAGCTTGTTTAGTAGAGAAATTAAACCTGGAACAAAGTGAGGATATAGGGCAATTCATATGCCCAGATTTATGATGATGCTCTTTGCCCCAGTTCCCACCAGTAATATACTCATCCTTCTCTCTATTTATATTTTCATTCCCTTTTCATATTTGACTTCAAACTATTTCTTTTGCTTTCTCTCTTCCCTACTCCTTGCATTCCTTTTTCCTTTCTCATCTTTCCCCCTTTTTTGGGACACCTATACAGTTGAAAGAAGGGGCATCTTTGTGTGATGAAAGAAAAACAAGAGTTGGTATCAGAAGAGACTTGGGTTCCAATCCTGCCTCTGGCACTCACTATTTGTGGGACTATGGCAAAATCACTCAATCTTCCTGAGCCTCAGTTTCCTCATCTTTAAAATGGTGATAATACATGTAAATAGTACATACATCATAGGGGTTTTGTTGTTGTTGTTGGGGTTTTTTTGGTGAGGCAATTGGGGTTAAGTGACTTGCCCAGGGTCACACAGCTAGTAAGTGTTAAGTGTCTGAGGCCGGATTTAAACTCAGGTCCTCTTAACTCCAGGGCTGGTGCTCTATCCATGACACCACCTAGCTGCCCCTATCATAGAGTTTTTTTCTGAGAAACAAGTAGAAAGGTGTCATAAATCTGAACATGCCTTGTAAACATCAGCTTTAATTACAAATCACCAAAATGTTTTTGTCCAATAGTCAATGCAGATACTAATTAGATTAAGGCTAGTTCCAGCATCTTCTTTGTATGAAACTTCCTCAGTTTTAACTGTACAGACCATCTGAATGTTTTGCAAAGTCAGTTTCATTGGCTTAAAACAACATGATTTTCCCCCCATGCACAAGCCATTGACACATTATTAATCTTAGCCTCAGGACTAAGTCCGTGGGGACTCTATTTGTTATGTCCACCTTAACCTACATCATCATCTCACTGATTACTACTTTGAGGGTAACCTTGCCAGCAGTACAGCCTCCTCAAAGAGAGACTCTAATGTCACATTTCTCTAGATTTTTATATTAGAATGTAATGTGGGATTGAGTTAAAGGTCACTTTAGATGGCACCCACTGTAATTTATTTACTGTTGAAAGAAATGCAAGCCCTAGCATCTCATCTTAGCAGGAATCCATAATGCTAGTCTATTGGTACACTTTAAAATACATTATGATGTATCGTTGACATAGTGTTAAGTTGATTTGTTTGCAGATTTGCAAATCTGAGATATTTGTGATGGTGAAAACAATTCTCACTTAAATTCTGATCCATTGGAAGGACTTTTCCTGATGGAATGAATGTTCCTATGCTGTTCTTAGGCACTAATGCTTATCCCTTAATTATCCTTGTGGGTAATGATATATTGGATTAGCCTATTATATCACTAGTGCCACAGTGGTTTTTTTTTTAACTGAGGGATCTCAGAGATTACATATTTTCAATCCCCACATTTTGCACATGAGGAAACTGAGTCCTAGAGATTTTAGATGACTTGCCAAAGGTCATAAAAGTAGGAAATGATATAACCAAGATCACTGACTTGTGTGGTTGTTGTTTCTGAGACTGAGTTAGGGTCATAAGAAATGCAGCATCACAAATCCACTTAGCCACAGAGTTAGAGAACATTAGTTCAAAAATGCTTTGTAGAAAAGCAATGAAAGATTATCTTTTCAAGATGCTGCCTTTTAAATTATTTAACAAGTTCTCCCAATCCAGGCCATTGTGATACTTTTGGGGGGGGGGCAATTGTAGTTAAGTGACTTGCCCAGGGTCACACAGCTAGTGTCAAGTGTCTGAGGTCAGATTTGAACTCAGGTCCTCCTGAATCCAGGGTCAGTGCTCTATCCACTGTGCCACCTAGCTGCCCCAATTGTGATACTTTTTAAGGACAATTTCCCACTTAAGTTTCTTTTCTTTTCCTTAGAAGTTCAGAGGTTCTCTGTGTTTATGATAATTAACTACTTTTCTGACTAGAGAAACACTGTTTGAGGGTTGGGGACAACGGGGAGATAAGCATTTAAAATACAGTAGTTTTCCTATTTGTTATTTTCATGAAAAATAATACATTTGATTAATCTTCTTTTTAAAATCACTTAAAATATTATTAAATAACATTATTATCCCAGGAACAGATTTTGTTGTTGTTGTTATTTATCTAATAGACCCTTGTTAAATTTTGATAAATTTCAATCTCAAAATTTGAAAGCTTGATCTCTGAAGTTATTATACTGTATAAATTCCCCAGGGGGAGAAGAATAACAACTGAATTAAATTCTGTATTATTTTGGGAGTTGTGTTCCTTCTACCAGTAACAGATACTTCCTATAAATTTATTTTTCTTTAAAGACCTCTTATTCCTTAAAATTTAGGAGGTTTTTTTAACCTGAATTATCAACTGTCTTAAGAAAAAATGATTCAACTCACAAAAACTGAAAACATTTGTTAAAGTATCTCATTTTTTCAAATATGTATTTTATCATGGTCTGTACTGACTAGCAGGTGTAAATGATTGGACACTAAATTCAGATAGGGCCATACTTCATCTATTATGACACTTGGTAATAATGGTAGGGATAGTAAAAGACTCTCTATTCAATTATCTGAATAGTAGATCCATAAGTGTCCTCGCTGAAAGTGTCAAATGATAAAGGATGGTGAAGGGGGAAAAAAGGGCAAAAAATGTTCAAAATGAGAAATTCTGCCTTTTTAACATTATGGGCAGTTTCTCTTGACCTGTTCTTTCTTTTATGGTGTGGAAAGGTCTTAAAATGGAAATTCTCTTGGAGCAGTTATGTAGGAAAAGTTGATTAGTAATGTTAGCATAGAGACAAATTCCCCCCCCCCAAGTCAGTATTAAGAAATAAGGCATTCTCTCTTTCTGTCCACATTCATAAAAGATACAAACAATTGCCCCCTTTCTGTGAAGGGATTTCTTTTGTTTTATATGCAAATGAGCATATTCACCCAAACACATGTGTATACTTTTTTTTTTGATCTAGACTTCTGATTTCATCAGCATGGGGAAAGGTCCTTTGCTGAGTCAGAGCAGCATTTCATCTGTAATTTACAGTCTTGGAGAGTTGTTTAGGGGCACTGAGAGACTACATAACTTGACCATAGTCACATAGTACTTGGTGGAGGAAGGATTATGCTATGATGCCTCTTCCATGTACATGTATATTAAACTTATCCAGTGAGATACACAACTCAGTGTGTTTCAAGGTGAACTACTAGTCATGATTGCCATCTATGTGCGCTGGAGTTGTTGGAAAGGGCAGGAAGCATACTATATGCTCATTAAGTAGGTCCTGTGGTTTGTGGGTGGTGATCACTTACAGAGCCTGATGCTACTTGTAAGTCTATTTTCTCTTGAACAGAAAAGCTGAATTTTCAGTAGGCTTTGTAAACTAGACTGGCCTGCCAACAACTAAGAGATGTGGAGAATTCTTTGGAATTGTAATTCAGTACAGCCTGCAGCCCAGTTCAACGATTATTTGTTGTTTTGAAATATCAGATTGGTGCCCAGCCAACTGAGTACTGGGTGCATTTTTGACAAAAAAATAAGCTTAGATCCCTGGCCACCAGAATCTTACAATCTCATTTAGGGAGTACATGCCTACAACAATTGGAATATTTAAGAAAGGACATAGGGGCAGCTATCAGTGGATAAAGCATTGTGCCTGGAGTCAGGAAGACTCATCTTCCTGAGTTAAAATCTGGCTTCAGACACTTTTCTTGCTTTGTGACCTGGGGCAGGCCACTTAACCTGTTTGCCTCAGTTCCTCATCTGTAAAATTAGCTGGAAAAGGAAATGGCAAACCACTCCTGTATCTTTGCCAAGAAAACCCCAAATGGGGTCACAAAGAGACAGATACAGTGGAAGCAAGACAGTATATAATCAGCTGTTAAGTTGTGTGCTACTAACAGTTCTTTAGTGTTTCTTTTGCCCATCTTGCTCACCCTACAGAACAGTTTAGGTAATGCCTTGCTATCCTTTTAATTCATTCCTTCTCTCCCAAAGTAGTCAAATCAAATCAGTAAGCAAAAGTGCCTACTCTCAGGGGGCTCACAGTCTAACTGGGAAAACAACATTCAAACAACTATCTACAAACAGAATTATTTAGGATTAATTGGAGATACAAACAATTCTCACTTTATATAAATGGACCATTTTGCACACCTCTACTTTGTGGGGACCAATTTTTAACTGGGGAGTGCTAGCTAAGTGGCTAGCTGCAATATTGGGGCAAGTAAGGAGACGGCAGCCTCCCTCAAAACAGAACAAGATTCATTTTAACAAGAATTAACCTAAAAACAAAACACAAACAGGATCAGTAGGATCAAGGGAAAGGAAATAAAATGGTGAAAAGGAAATTATAATACCTGAAAAAATACCACCGCCCAGGAATCAGCTGAAAATAAGCAGCTTCCACCTCGAATGCCCAATTCTCCTCCCCCAAACCTAGAAACTCCCCCACACAGCCCCAGCCAATGGGATGGCCGCTCTGACAGTCACATGACTGCCCTCACTAGGCTTCCAATCATTATAATTTTGCCAGGCCCATGTAGGCGTTGGCGAGTGGTGATGAGGTGAGGTGCCAGAGCCCTGGAAACAGCTACAACCAGTGGGTGGAGCACCGTGCGCTTTGCAGAGCCCCAGGCCAGTGCGTGCTGAGGCATAAAAACCTCAAATAACAATTAATTCTTTACAATTTAGAGTGATTTTTAGTTAATGCAAATTTTCCTGCAGGAAAGGGGCCAGCACATGTTCATGGACATGGGGGCCCCTCCCTGGATGGATGTCTTCAAGCCAAGCTTCTAATCTGTGGTGTGGTCTCTGCGTAACCATTCTTCTGCTTTCACTTGGAGAGTTGGGGGGTTTTTTTTAGGTTTGTTTGTTTGTGAGAGGACATGGGAAAGGCTGTAAAACACCAAGCCAAGAAGCAGGAACAGAGAATGAGCACAGGACTAAAGAGCAAAGTTAACAGGTCTTTTTTCTGGAATTCAGATTTGTTTCAGAATTCTTTACCTGGAGTGAAATTTGTTTGATGCAAATTTACATATAGCAAGATCTGTCTATATTCGTAGAGGGAAGACACCAAAATTAAGAAGGACTAGGAATAGCTTCTTTCCAGAAGGTAGGCATTTACCTGAGACTTGAAAGGAAGTCTGGGAAACCTGGAGCCAGATATGAAGGAGGAGAGAGAGCATTCCAGGAATGGGGTACAGCTAATGAAAATGCCTAAAATCAGCAAATAAAGTTCCTTCTGGGAGAAATAACAAGAAGGCTAGTTTCACTGTATCATAGAATATGTGGTGGGGAGTAAGGTTATAAGCAGACCAGAACGTCAGGAAGAGCCAGGTTAGGAAGGGATTCAAAAGTCAATCAGAGGGCAGCTAGGTGGCGCAGTGGATAGAGCACTGGCTCTGGAGTCAGGAGGACCTGAGT
Organism: Dromiciops gliroides; assembly: GCF_019393635.1. Classification (NCBI taxonomy): domain Eukaryota; kingdom Metazoa; phylum Chordata; class Mammalia; order Microbiotheria; family Microbiotheriidae; genus Dromiciops; species Dromiciops gliroides. The sequence goes on along the minus strand of NC_057861.1, from coordinate 268,175,819 downwards.
TCAAATCCTGCCTCAAGTACTTGATATTTACTAGCTGTGTGACCCTGGGCAAGTCACTTAACCCCAATTGCCTCACAAAAAAAAAAGTCAATCAGATGATTTCTTATTTTATCTTGGAATAGGCTATAGGGAGCCACCAAAGTTTATTGACTAGGGAGGTGACATGGTCACCTATGCTTTAGGGAGGATCAATTTGACAGCTGAGTGGAGGACAAACTATAGCAGGGAGAGATGAGGCAGGAAGACCAACCAGAGGGTTTTTGCAATAGACCAGGCATGAAATTTTGAATGCTTTCACTAGAGTAATAGCAGTGTCAAGGGAGTGAAGAAGGTACATACAAGAAATGTTGCTAAGGTAGAATTGACAGGACCAGGTAACATGTTGTATATGGGCCGTCTGAATGAGGAATCAAGGATGACTCCTCAGTTGTGAACCTGGGTGGCTGAGAGGATGGTTCTACCCTCAACAGTAACAGGGAAGTTAGGAAGAGAGGAGGGCTTGGAGGGAAACATAAGGATTTTAGGTTTGAGTTTCAGAGGTCCAGTTTGAGCTGTTCAATAAGCAGTTGTAGATGTGAGACTGGATGTCAGGAAAGAAGTCTGGACATATTGATCTGAGGATCAGCTGCATAGATGTGATAATTGAGTTCAAGGGAACTAATGGGATCACCAAGAGAAAGAGTACAGAAGACAAAGAGAAGAAAGCAAAAGATAGAACCTTAGGGAACATTCATGGTTAGCTGTCAAACCATGGATAGAGATCCAACAAAGGAGACTGAAAATGATCAGACAGATAGGAGGAAGGACATAGACAGCAGTATCACAAAAACACAGAGAATATCAAAGAGAAGTGATCTACGGTATCAAAAACTGCAGTGAAGTAAAGGTGGATGAGGACTGAGAAAAGAGCATTAGATTTGGCAATTAAAAAACCATTTGGTAACTTTAGAAGGAGAAGTTTCAGTTAAATGATATCTGAAGCGGAAAAGGACCTTAGTGTCTGGTCATCTAATATATCCTCAGCTAATTCCCTCTATGATATGTAAACTCCTAGCATTTAAAGTACTTCACAATTTTGACCCATCCTATCCTTCACACTCATTACTCCTGTTCAATTTTGACTTCTACTAAGATAAACTTACCTTGTTACTAATCTTCACATATTCTAATTTAGATCTCTATTCCTTTGCACTTGCTATCCCCTGTGTCTGGAATGTATGTTCCATCTCTTAGAATCATTACCTTCCTGTGAGGCTAAGCTTAAGCTTTAAGGTCACCTTCTACATTCTTGACAGTGTCCCCAAGGTCCTGGTGATTTCCCCCTGAAATTACCTCATATCATTTTATAGCTTTTTTGTATGTAGGTATATGTGTGCATGATGTTTCCCATTGTAATATTGTAAGCTTCTTGAGGGCAGAAGCTGTTTCAATTTTGTCTTTGTATCCTTAGTAGCTAGTATAGTGCAATGTTTACATTTCATTGTTGTGTATATCTTTGAAACATCTATGTGTGTATACATATATATCCATATCTTTAACTTATAACAAGCTTATAGTTAATTAATGGTATTTTTCACTTCCCACAATTCTCACCAAATGGGGGCGGGGGGGGGGGAAACACGTAGAAATAGACAGTTTAGCTGAAGATTTTTAGAGTATCTTGTGGCTAAATATAGTTAATTCAAAAAGTATTCTGAAACCACTGAATAAAGGTCAGGTGAGCTTACCATAGACTAATAATAACATCACTAGTGTTTGTGTGAGATTTTGGAAGGGATACAGAAGTTGCCTTGAGGGACAGCAACTAGCCACTTGCTTCCCTTTCCAGTTATCCAGTGGAACAGTTAAGCAACATTAGACTGGGAATCACAGTTGAAAACCAAAATCAAGGGGCAGCTAGGTGGCACAGTAGATAAAGCACTGGCCCAGGATTCAGGAGAACCTGAGTTCAAATCTGGCCTCAGACACTTGTAGCTATGTGACCCTGGGCAAATCACTTAACCCTCATTGCCCTGCCCATTAAAAAAAAGTAGTTGCAACAAATTATTAAAAAGAAAAGGAAAGAAAAAACGAAAACCCAAATCAATCTAAGCTGAAAGCAAAGTTAAAGATCATTTAATAAAAATATTCACTTTAGGATAAAAATAGTTAAAACCCAGAGAGATGAAGTGACGTATAGTTCACACAATAAGGAACAGGGATTGGTCTAGAGCCCAGATGTTCCAATTTCATTTCTAGTGCTTCTTTCACTATACCACACACTTTTGATTATTGTTTGATGTAAATCCTCTGTAATCAATTGATAATAATAAGAATTGGAAAATTTAAGATGAAAATATAGGGAAAAGAAAAAATGTCTAAATAAAAGCCACAGAAGGAAAAATTAGGAATTAAGCTTTCTTAAGCAATCTAGTAAAAACACATGAAAGCATGTATTACTAATGAGGAAATGTCAAATATCTTTTTTGAGACAAACTCTCCATGGACCGTGACTTATGAAATGGTTTCCTAAGACAAAGAGATGACAACTTTATGGTGCATAAAATCCTTTATTCTTCTCATTACAAGCTTATTGGATAAGTACTAGCAGTAGATCCAATTGACCACTCCCTCCCCCAGTCCAAAGGGTTTTGGGTTCAGTTTGGGGTAGAAGGGATTCAACTTGAGCATAAAATGCATCAGGAGAAAAATTGAATGGGGAAAACCAAATATTTGAACACAGAATAAACCTAGTATTAGGTTAGTAGAGTGTTAACAAATATTGACTTCACCCTTTGTTTTAAAGTATCTGAGAGAATTTTCAAAGCAGGTGTCCTTGTAATCAGTGAGCTTGCAGCCAAACAGGAAAGATAAGGCAAGCACACAACTATGAAAAAAGACATTTGGAGGGAACTATGGGTTTGGTTGGTATGTAACTTACATGGAAAAATATAGTGGAGTGGGGCACAACCCTTGGCAAGGACAACTGCAACAAGGATAGGGACAGAATGAAATAATGAAATGTTATAGAATTCAGAGTGGTGGGATCACTGAATGATGGTACTTAGTTGAGAGCAAATGATATGCCACCCTCAATCCTAGGTACCTCAATATGATAAAACTGGATAGAAGACATAAAATGTAATGAGTTATTCCTTAATGATCTATGCTGCAATGTTATTTTTTCTAAGGCTAATTCACATTTATTTGACTCTTTCATTCTGATGTATCTCAGATTACAGAATAACTTTTGTTTGTAGTGAAAAAATATCCTAGAGGAGAGCAGGCAGCGTCTAGCATGATATACAATAAGGAAAAAAAGAGGAAACAAGGACCTGGGCAAGATTAAGTCAACAAGGAACTAGGTTATAGACAGGATAAATTTGAGTTAATCAATGGATGGGAGGCATTAATATAGAGAAGGGTTAGAAAAGGCTGCTTGCAAGAAGGTGGAACCTGAGAGAAGTCAGAGAAGCGAAGAGGGAGAGAATTCTAGGCATGGGGAAGACAACCTGTGAAAATACCTGGAACTGGGAGATGAAATATCTTGTGTGAGAAACAGCCAAGAGGCCAATGTTATTGCACTGCAGAGTGCTTGGAGGGGAAAAAAAAGGTATAAAAATACTGGAAAGGTAGGAAGGGGCCAGGCTATAAAAGGATTAAAAGCCAGACAGAGGATTTGATATTTGATCTTGGGGGTGATAAGAGCCAATGGAGTTTATTGAATAGAGACAGAAAAATCCTGCTTTGCCTTCTTGATGTTAAGACCAAATTCTTCAATTTGGTAAAACCTCTGTTTTTGAACATCACATCTCATTACACAGTATAACATGTCATAAAGTAAACTCTTCTGTTATAAGGGGTTGTAAAGCATTTTGTAAGAATAGAAATTAATCAAATTTTAATAGAGATGGACCATGTAGTGGATAGAGGGCTGACTTAAGTGGCAGAGATACCTGGGGTCATTTCTCAAATCTGATATAATAATAGCTGTGATTTATATAACCCTGACTATGTGCCACCCTGTGAGGTAGGTGCTACTATTAAAATGGGGAACCGGGGCAGGGGGTGGGGGGCAGCTAGGTGCTACAGTGGATAAAGCACCGGCCCTGGATTCAGGAGGAACTGAGCTCAAATTCGGCCTCAGACACTTGACACTTACTAGCTGTGTGACCTTGGGCAAGTCACTTAACCCTCATTGCCCCATGAAAACAAACAAACAAACAAAAACAAATAGGGAAACAGGCCAACAAGAGGTTAAGTGACTTGCCCAGGGTCATAGGGATAGTAAGCATCTTTCTAGCAGGATTTTAACTTGTCTTCCCAACTCCAAGGCCAGTTCTATCCACTGTTCCACCTTGCTGCCCCAAAATATAGATTATGTGACTGTAGGCTAGTTTTTTAGTCCCTCTCAGTGTCTCCAGTAATTTCCTAAAACTAAGTGGAAGACAGATATATCTATATCATTGAAAGGCGTTTCTGCACCAAGAATTCATTTGGTACACTGAAAAAAGTCAACCATGAAAAAAAAAAGAAGTACAATAAAAAATATTTAACTCTCAACGATGCAATAACTAAAAGGAAGCAATAGCTAAAACCTGAAATTTAAAGATGATTAAAAGAATGGATTTAGGAAGCAGAATTTGGAATAAAGTTATACAATTTCAAGCAATAAAATTCACTAACAGTAAACTCTGGGAGTCTGACAAATTGTCTTCCCAAAGAGGTGTGAAGGTTTTCTCAGTTCTTTTACAAATAAACTAGGCATAACACCTGTAAATATGTGTTTACAAAATCACAGTGAACATTGAAAACACAACAAGGAAACTAGAGGCTTTGGGGTTGTTTTCTTTTTTATTTCTTATTCCTAGACACCATGCAAGAAAAATATTTCCATCTTTTAGTGGGTTGGGCACTAGATTGGAAGTTAGGAGACCTGAGCTGTGAATTTAATTTTTGCCACAAATCAGTTTTTTGATCTTGAGGAAATCACTTAACCTTTCTAGCACTGTTTCCTCATGCATAAAGTCAGTTATGTGATTCTTTGTAACTATTTTGGTTTCTCTGAAATATAATTCAGCCATATATGAGTTGATACTTTTAAGAAGTTATCTTGAAATTTAGAATAAGTCTGAGACTCATTTTATCTTTATACCTCCAAGGTTTAGAACAGTATTGTTAATAAATGTTTGTCAATTAATTAACCCATTCCTATCCAGACTGGGTATCCACCAGAAGTCATAGACTAAATCATGCTCTTTCACCCTGATATTTTCTAATCTCTCGCTGGTGCTACCATGGAACCCTCCCATCAGACTTTCAAGGACCATGCCCTAGAATCAGACTTCCCTTATTGGTGGGACCTCAGCATATGTAGCCAGTCCTTTCACCCACCCCAAAGTGTTGCTACAGTTAACTTAATTTATTTGAACTAAATAAGTTATTACCCTTCTCACTAGATATCAGAATGGAAATCTGGGAAAAGTGACAAGCCATGGGTTTAAATATTTCCAAAAAGGGAAAAACATTAGGACAATATCAATATTTGTATCATCTGAGAATATGAAAATAGCTACTATTATTTAAAATGTATATACCATAAAGGGTAAAACTTTGATCAATACAGATATAAACTAACTTGCTCAGGAGGTCTACAGCTTCTAAAGTCAATGTCACTAACTTTCTTTCCATTTTCCCAGCACATTCTAATCTTTTTGCCTAGGAGAGGGTGAGATTGTTTGACAGTTTAATTCAAAGGATAATAGATTTACATCTAGAAGGGACCTTAGAGGCTATCTATCTACCACCACCATCCATATAGATGAGAAAACTGAGGTTCAGAGGGATGAAGAGATTTACCGAGGATCACATACCTTAAGTGTCAGGGGTGGGATCTGAACAATAGTCTTCTTGGTTTTCATTGAAAGCCATAAAAGAAATTAAAGTGAACCTGTCCAAGTACTCTTTGATAGGTTTCAAAATAGTGGCCTGCTGTTTTAAGAAAGTTGATAGCTGATAACGTGGAATTACCCATCTGAAAGCATCTCCTCTCTCTGGACAAATACAATTGTAAAAATAAAATCTATCTCAAAAAACCTTTGTGGGAGATCATCAGACCTGTTTCAGTTGATCTCATGCCTACGACTTCAGCGAGAGTGTCACTAGGGGGAGTTAAATTGAGAAATCCTGGAAACCGAATATTATTTATTTGGATTGCTTGTGTTTGCAAATGAGTTGGTCATCTTACCCAGAAGCTCAAAAGTGATCAACTTCAGCTCAATCATATCAGGACATAATCAATGTTGAACAAAACATAACTTTCAATGAAGGCTCAGCTGTACCCTATTATTTCATGAAATTGTGCATGCTTCTGAATTCAACCTTTTCATTATTCGTAATCATACATTCCTCGGACATTGAGGTCAAGGATATACATGGGTAAACTAACCAAGCTGTGGAATAAGTAGAAGCAGTAAGATGAAATTGAACAAAGAAAATTTAGTCTATCAGAAAATACATTCACCCAGTGATAGATAGAAACTAGCTAGAGCTGGGACTGGATATTTCTAATTCTGCCCAGATTCCCCCAACTCCCTCTCTCATGCATTGTCATGAAATTGCTTAGACAATGTCTCCTGTCACCTCTCCAGCTACATGACCAAAGGATTCATATCAATTGTTCTCCCCTTCTCCTGACCCTGACTGTGACCCATTTAAAATGGGCCCCCTATTTCATAATTTTAATAGGGAACTATTTAAAAGGGGGCATGCTATGTTAAAATATGAAATAACCCCCAAGGGAATTTGGAAAAAATCCAAAAGCTGAGATGATTTAAATGTGAAAAGGACAAAGGACTTAGAAATACATTATAAGGAATTATATTCCTTTGGCAAAAAAAATTATAAAAAAAAACAGAGGACAAGTCATTGAGCATTTTAGAGTAGAAAACAAACATGAATTGAACAAATATTTCAAGAGTCAACTCCAAACATTAAACTTAATAGAACTATGATATCCACTCCATCCCACCTCCACCCCTTAAATGTGCTTTGAAATTTGAAATATAAATGTTTTGGGGAAAGAACTTTACTTTTTTTAGAAGCTAAGTGCTTCAATGATAAAAGTATAAGGAAAGGAACTTTATGGGTAGAATATAAGGTAGAAGAGAAGATGTCTCTAAGGCTTTGTGATATGAACAATTCACATTTTTTTCAATAGGGATTTATAGTTCCAAAGCACTTTATAATCCTTTCTATTTGATAGCCAAGGATAAAGAAAATGTATGAGTATAATGTTTAATAAAAGTTATGTCCTTGAAATTTGTTTGCATGAGGGCAGCTAGGTGGCTCAGTAGATGGAGCACTGGCCCTGGATTCAGGAGGACCTGAGTTCAGATCTGGCCTCAGACACTTGACACATACTAGCTGTGTGATCCTAGGCAAGTCACTTAACCCTCATTGCCCCTCAAAAAACCAAACAAACAAATAAAAAGTAATTTGTTTGCAAAACACATTTCTGTGAATTAAATCATATTTTCCAATTTACTTACAACATAACTTGAGAGTTCCTTCCCAGGAATGAAAATTCAGCTTCCAAAAAAAAAAATTGCTTACTATCAACATGTCCATCGTGAAAAGTCTTATCTACTATTAAACATCTGTAAGGCATCAAGTACCTAGGACTGGTCACTCAACAGGATAATGTATTGCATTTGTTTAATAACTGTTCACTATATAAGAGAATGGAACCTTCAATTATCCATAAACTTCATCTCAAGACAGGTAGTGGTTGTGTTCTCCATAGTTTTATAAGTGCTAAAGCACTTATAAGAATATAGATAGATATAGATATGGATACACATTATATAGATATACATATAGATAGATATAGTTATACATTATATTAAATTATATTATTATATTATATCTTAAAAGATTAACCAGCCTGGCATTTTAATAAAAATTAATGAAATGGATACAGCATGGTACCTATGGAATGCACCTCAATCCATACTAGAAAGAACTTGCCTCACTTATTGTCATGTTCCAGTTTGTCATAGAATGAGACACTAGCTCTCCATTTCATATCTACCAATGGCTCTCTACTGCCATGTGATATATAGCAGATATTACTTGATATTTGGTGGACATCACACATATTCATAGCCCATCAGAGATCAAGGAACTTCAGAGATCAGATACATATGGAGATCCTTATACAACACCCTATCCTTAAATTATATTCTAATATTTAAAGGGCTATCATGTAGAAGCAGACTTCTATTTAAAGAGAGATGTCTCATTTCTGCTCCAGGAGGAAAAACTGGGACCAAGAAATGGAGACAGTTTTCATTTTCATATGAAAAAGAAACTTCCAACAACCACATGCAGTTTCCTGTTGAACATCACCATTTTTGTTCTTGAATATTGGAATTCTTTCAATAAAACTTGAAAAAAGAAACCATTATTATATACTTTATATTGTTCCATCTATGCAAGCTATCCAATTGTTATATAAATAACCATGGCCTGATTTGCTTTGTTATATAATAAGTCATTGACAGTATTCAAGAGGGATATGGATGGTGATCTTTCATGGATGCTTTTATGGTGAGCCTACAATGGCTGGGAGATAGGACTAGAATTAGAGCCCTTTAAGGGCCCTTCTAACTTTAAGAATTCTACTTTGAAGATTTATGAGTCAGTAATTCTACCCATGAATCTTAGGTCCACTAGTGTTAATTTATACATTCAAGTATTCATAGCTTATCTTCATACAGGGAACTATAGAATATATGATACTCTTGTTCTTTAAAAAGCTTTGTAGCTTCAGCCTTTTTGGTGGCTATTTTAAAAATCCATGAGATCTTTGACATCTAAACAATATCTCAATAGGCTAGCTTCTTTCTTAAATCGTGGAGAATAATGTTTCATTGAGGGGTAGAGAAGAGGGAGAGGAGAAAATGGGAGAGAAAGAAAATGATGTAAAGATGTCTTTTTAACGACCAGGAGGAAAATTATTTATAGGTTCAGTCCTAAAGATCCCCAAATCATGGTGGTAGTAGTCAAAATAAGAAATATGGTGTCCCTTTCTCACCCAGATTCAAGCTGCAGTGGCCACTCACCACTCTGATTGGCACAGAAACTTTGACATACTCAATTTCTAACCTAGGCCAGTTTGACTCCAGGCAATCCTATGTACCCAGAAGGTTGCCATAATGATTCCATAGCTAGTATGGCTGCCTGATTAGCTTTAGTGTTATTTTAAGCTCAGAACCTGCCACCCCAAGTGGTCCACCAGCCTTGGCCTTTCTAGTAGCAGAGATTGTAGATGTGCAATGGAAGGCATCAATATGCCTAACACATTCCATTATTCGTTAACACTCCCAACAAGGACAGCTATGGTAGTGGCAGGCATGGCCAGTGCAGTACAATATAGTACAATGTAATACAATACAAAACACAATTATTCAACACTTGCTATGTGCAGGATATTTTGTTCAGTGCTAGAGATTCAAAGAAAAAAAAAAACCACAATAGGTCTTGCCCTCTTAAAGATCTTACATTTTCCTGGGGGCTACAGGGAATACCATATGTAAGCATTTAAGTATATAATTGAACATTTGTTTGAGGAAGGAAGCACTAAGAACTAAAGGCAGCAAGAAACACTTTCATTGGAGATAGCATAGGAGCTGAGCCTTGAAGGAAGCTCAGGGCTCTGAGAGATTAATTCGGGGTGGGGATACATTCTAGCTTGGGAAATAATCTTTGCACAAGTATGGAGGCTGGAGATGGAATGCCAATTTGATTGGATCATGATTGAATTTTTCTCTTGAATATCTCTTGCACTTACTGTTCAATATGAGTCATTGATTCATTCATTCAGCTCTTACTTATTAAGTCCCTATGCTGGGTCCCTGGGAGGAAATATGCATGAAGAAGCATAATTCCTGCCCTCAGGGTGCATAAAATATTTGACATTATTTCTGTGACATCACTCATGTGTATTAGCTCACATTTCTACGGTATTTTAAGGTTTACAGTGAGTGTACTTACCTCATAATAACCCTTTAACATAGGTAATGCACTATTATTATTCCTATTTTATTAATGAGGAAACTCAGAAAGATAAAGCAATGACACAGTGCCTGGCACATAAGTAAGCACTTCATAAATGCTTCATTTATCTATGTATTGATCACCACTATAGCCATTGGAGAATTGCTTCTGCTTACATTCATTTATAAAATGGGAATAATAATGGCACTTACTTCCTAGGATTGTTGTGAGATTCAAAAGATAATATTTTTAAAGTGCTTTTCAAACATGTCCCAAAAGTCTTTGGGTAGTTTTAAGCTTTAATAGCTGAGAACTGCCCTAAGACTTTTAGAACGACCTATAAATATCAACTGTTATTATAGCAAATTCTTATCTTGGACCCCAAAGAAATGACACAAGGTGTATATTTGACAAGTGATGCCAGTTTCACCTATTTTTAATATTTAATAATAGCACATTCATATCATTTACAAATCTTGGTGACCTTGAGCAAGTGGCAATCTCTAGACCGCAGTTTCTTCTTCTGTAAAATCAGAATTGGACAAGATGATCCCTTATAACACTCATACAGGACACATGATTAGAATTACAGGCCAACTGATGTTCATCATTTCCCTTAATTCTCACAGCAGCTTTGTGAGATGGGTTATTCTAATATTACTAACTATTATTTTCCCTACTTTATAGAGAAAGAAACTGAGGCTCAGATACGTTAAGTGACTTGTCCAAGGTTGCAATTCTAGCAAGTGGAAGAGAAGGGTCTTGAAACCAAGTCTTCTATTTCCAAATACAAGAGCCCTTTCTCTTGCACTATAGTGTTTCTCAAGGAAGACCATGGGAATCACCTTTTGCATCCTGAGACTTGTTACCTAGTTCATAAGAAATCTTCTTTTGGTCAGGCACATGTGATGATTTATGTGTCCAAAAGATAAAGGATTGTCAAGGGGAAAGAGATTTGACTCCCTCTTTTTGATCCCAGAGAGCAGAACTAGGAACAGTATTTGGAAGTTGCAAAGGGGTCAAATTTTGACTCTATATATGGAGGAAATTCCTAATAATTTGAGCTATACAGAATTAGTGGCTCCCACCAGAAGTGGAGGCACACACCTCTAATCCCTGTTATCAGGAAGGCTAAGACTAATGGATCTTCTGAGCTTGGGAGTTCCAAGCTGCAGTGGACTAAGCCAATTGAGTGTCCATATTAAATTTGGCATCAGTATGGTGAACCCTCAGGAACAGGGGGCTACCAGGTTGCTTAAGGAAGGACAAAATGGAACAGATCAAAGCTCCCCTGCTAGTTAGAGTTGGGAATGAGCACATGGGTAGCCCTTTTTACTTTCAGTCTGATCAAGATAAGGGAGACCCAGTCCTTTAAAAAAAAAAAAGACGTCTTCTGTTAAATCTTGTTAAAGGTCTTCCAGCAAAGACTAGATGGCCACTCATTGGGGGTACTATAGAGGAAATTGTTGTTCTGGTATATGGTGGACTAAATGTTCATCAAGGTCCTTCCCACCTCTGAGATTCTTTCATTCTGTAATTCATCTCATCTGTTGGGTTTCCAAATGTATTTGATATATAGGACCAGCTTCATTCAGAGATGGCAGAAGATCCATGCATTTTTATATAAATCCCAATGTCTTCTGTCTGCTCAAAATCTTCGCCTAGCCATCTGTTATTATATATGAAAACAGTATTAGATTCAAACACAGAATCAGAATTTCCAAGTTAGAAATAACCTTGGGGAGCAGCTAGGTAGTGCAGTGGATAAAGCACCGGCCCTGGATTCAGGAGTACCTGAGTTCAAATCTGGCCTCAGACACTTGACACTTACTAGCTGTGTGACCCTGGGCAAGTCACTTAACCCCCATTGCCCCACAAAAACCAAAAACAAACAAACAAACAAACAAAAAAGAAATGACCTCAAAGAACAATTATTCCAACCTGTATTTGAACAAGAATCCCCTGTACAATGTTCATCCAGCTTTTCTTGAAGACACTCCCTCCTCCCCCTGCCGCCCAGTGAAAAGAAACTTTCCAAGGCAGTCAGTTCTACTTTGGAGTAGGTCAGGTTGTTCTAAAGGTCTTTTCTTTCATTTTATGGCACTCAGTTTTGCTTCTCAGTCATGTCTGCCAACAAGAATATTGTCTCAGCCAATAAGTGGTTTGCCCCTTAACACATCTGTTCTCTTGTCTTCTCCTCTCTTCTCTTTTCCCCTCCTGTCTGATGCTCTGCTCTCCTCTTCTCTTCTCATCATGGTCCCATTAAGTCTTCTCCATGGTAAACATTCCCAGATCCTCCAGCCAGTCCTCTCATGACATGATCTCAAGGTCTCTTCTCGGTCTTCTTCAACTTATCAAAGCTTGTTCTAAAATATGGTGTCCAGAATTGATGAAATTCTCCAGAGATAGTCTGAACTGTCCATTCAGTAGTTCTGAACATAGTTGCTTTTTTAATGCAGTCTAATATTGCATTAATTATTAATTTTTAGCTTTTATCACACTGTTAACTCATTCTGAGCTTACACTCCACAAAAACCCCAATATATATTTTAAACAAATTGCCTATGTTATATTTGTGAAGTTGGTTTTTGGAACCCAAGTGTAACATTTTAATCCTTGATCTTATTAGATTTGGCTCAATGTTCTAAACTGTCAAGACATATCCAGATATAGATTTTGCCATCCAATGTATTACCTAACCTTCCTGGCTTTGACAAGTAGACCTAACCATAGAGGTCCTTTGGGCCAAGTGGTAGATAACAAACCCTCTCCATGAAGAAGGAATAAAAATAGTTCCCTGCACAATAGTTTCTTCCCTTAACTATAAAGCCAGGCAAACCTTCATCCTAACAATGATGAGTACTCTTGGTTCTTGAGGTGAAGGGTGGAGGACATGGAACATGGAGCCCAAAAGAGGATGTGGCTTTGCCTGAGAAAGCTTCATTGTCAGACATTGTTGGAGTGTAACAACTTTTCTCATTTGTTGGCAGAAGAAACTGGGGCTTAGCAGGTCCAAATATAATTATATAGACAGAGACAGGGCTAAATTTCATCTCTGCACACCAAAAGAATCTCATAGTATCCAAGACAATTAGAAGTAAAGTAACAACAGCAGCCAAATTTGTTGGTTTTACTCAATTGCATGCCAAGAAAGAGAAGGACATAAGCAAATATTTTTATATTTTGAAAAGAGTGTTTTATTTTATAACATCTTGAAGGGAGAAAAGCAAACGAACACAGCTAATGCCTTTATAAAAAAGAGAGAGGAAGAGAGAGAGAGAATGTTTTTCCTAGTTAACTACAAAGATTTCACTGAGATGGAAAAAAAAATCGAGCATTTATAAAAATGTTGATGTAGATATAATTAGATCCATTTTAGGACCAAAAGTTTTATGCAGAAACTGACAGAAGGATACACAATAATTATAGTTTGCTGACAAGCTGAATAGAGTTTCCTTTTTTTATCTTATGGTTTTAGGAAACCGAACTGTAAATAAATATGCAGTTTGACAGATTGTAATTGCGATCAGCAAGGCGTCTTTTCATTTAATCAGATGGTGTTATTAAAATGGGGTTACAATTAAACATTTTATAATGTGACGTAGAACTCCATTAAAATTCTCCAGCAAACAGTAATTTACATCTGATGCCTCTGCAGCCCGTTTCTATTTGCAGACATGTTATTGGCTGTGACCTTCTCCTGCTTGGGTCTCTGTTTCTGTTTTCTTCCTAGTTTGATAAATGATAGTGAACATCCACTTTCTTTGCCTCCTTGTACAATGTTAGATAATAGTTTTGCATGTTCTTCTTGAATTATGATGACCCTTATGCTTTGGGGTACTGGACCAAACAGAAGTTTTCAAATAAAAGGAACTGGTCTGAATGACTGACAATTCATTTTCTGCACTTATTTTTTTGGTCTTAGGATCGTAGATTTAGAGATGGAGGGCATCTTAGAGGTCATATAGATTAACAGGCTTATTTTATAGATGATAACAGTGAGGTACAAGGAAGGAAAGTGACTAGATGGCTGGATGGCACAGTGGATGGAGTGTCAGGCATGGTTTAAGGAAGACCTGAATTCAAGTCCAGCCTCAGACACTTAATAGCCGTGTGACCCTAGGTAATCCACTTAACCTCTGTTGGCCTTAATTTCCTCATCTGTAAAATGGGGATAGTAATAGGACCTATCTCTCAGGGTTGTTATAAGGCTCCAATGAGATAATAAGTGTAAAATACTTAACACAGTGCCTAGCACATTATATAAATGGTACCTATTATTACTCAAAGTCATCTAAGTAACAAATGATAAGAGCCATGATTTAAGCCCAGATTCTCTGATTTGAAATCTAATAAACTTTCCAGTTCACTATGCTCCTTTAATTGCCATAAACTTGAAATCCATAATCAACTATAGCTAAATTTCTTTCAGAAAAATTAATCAGAAGTTTGGCATGGTTTGATTATCTCTTTATGTCTTATATTTACTAGAAAAATGCATCTCTAAGCAAAGGCTAGAAAGAGGGTATCTTTCTATGAGATCATAAATTTAGAGCTGGAAAGGACCTTGGAGCCCATCCAGTCTAACATCTTGTTTTACCCCTCAGGTTTTGAAATTGACATCCAGAGAGGGTAAGTTACTTGCCCAAAGTCATAAGGCATGGAGGGTATTGAACTTGGAAGCAATTGAAAGGAAAATTACATCAAAATATTGATGAGGCTTGATTGACAAGCTACCTATTGTTTTCATCCAGTCTTCCACATGATTGTGGTGGTCTCTTTTAGGATGGTTTGTTCCCCTAATGAATATCCAGAGATATTAGGAAATGCTGCTGAAAAATCTGAATAGGTTGATTAGGTAATTGAAGATAATATATGACAGAATCCAACTATGACTCTGCAGTTTTGGTTGTAGGAAGAAATAATGCAAGCCTTTACCCAAATACCATCAATTTGCACACCGGGGCTGTTCCACACAGGGAAGCCAAGTATGAGGAGTGCTTGGATTAACTCATAAAGAGGAAAAAAACTCAGCAAGGTCTAAACCAATATCTCTTTGCTCACTCTAGACAGAAAACAAAAACAATTTTTAAATAACTTTTCAGATGATCGAAGCCTGCCCTCTGAAAAAAAATTATAGGAAATGCTATCCATTTCTAGAACTATGCAAAATTAATAAAACAAGTTTCACTTCAAGTGTTTTCCAAAGGAATAGAAATAAGACATGGAGGAAAACTGAGAAATCTTTCCTGTCTGGGTAAAACTAGGTAAAGTCTTTGAAGCATAATTAGAAGAGTGTAGGAGTATTTTTTAAAGCATATTTGTCATTGAAATGGTTTTTTGTATTCAAAAAATGAAAATAGTTCCAAATTCTTCTGTCTTGATTATCCTTGTTAAGTAGTAGGATGTAAGCTCCTCGAAGAGAAGGATTAAAATAAAGGAGTAAGAGTGGATGACCTCAGGGATTCTTTTCATTTTGAAATCCATAAGTTTGTGACCATCTCTAATTTTGGTCTATATATCTCCAATGCATAGCATATAGTAAATAATTAATAAATGTTTGTTGAATGTACAGTGAAAAAGCTTCTCCTTTTCTCATCTTTGCCTGCTCATTTCACTGTCAGTCTGTTATTGAACACCTACTATGCACCAGGCTCTGTGTTAAACACTGAGGATTCAAATACAATTTAAAAAACAATCCTTACCTTCAACAAGCTTACAATCTAATGGGAGAAGACAACACAAAAAGGAAACTGAAAAGCCATGGCAGGGGCAGAGAGAGGGAGGAGAAAAAAAAGAAGATGGAGGTAACTGGTATAAGGGACACAAAGTTCAAAGAAGTCCAAAAGCAGTGTAGATGATGGGAAATGGAGAGACAGTTCTGAACCATTTTATAAAAATAGAGGCCCTGGGATTCTTAGCCTTGCCCACTAGCCAGAGGGTCTAATCAGGGCATCAAGAACCTGATTAGACATGAGTGCCAGGCAGATTCAATCTTGCCGTATGAGATTTCACAATGACGAGTTTCCTGGGGAAGGAAGGCATGATGTCCAAAGAAGTCCAAAAGCAGTATAATTGGTGGGAAATTGGAAATGTCCATTATTATATCTAAGAGAAAGAAAAAATAGTGAAACTTCAATCTCTCTTTCTCCAAAGTACTTTAGAATCAGAAGAGGCCTTAGAGACCACCTAGTCTAATACTCTCCTTTTATAGCTTGGGAAAGTGAACTGCAAGAGATTGTAAGGAGTTTCCCATAATCACACAACTATTCATTGGCAAAGCAAGGACTAGACCTCTTAATTCCCCATTACATTTTTGTATCTGGTTTAGAAAAGAAAACGAACAGTAGCATAGTTTTAGCTATACATCTCCCTCATAAATTCACTAAGCAGAAATTAATCTTGGTGTAATTTGTAAAGTGGATAAATTAATTCTCTCACCTAGACCTTTGAAGTAAGGTAGTTCTCTATAGGTAAATTCAATATACAAAAATTAGCCCTAAAGAAAATTTTCATCATAGCTTAACTGATTGATTTTATTTTATATGTTTGTTAAAACATAGCTTTAACTTATGTGCTCTAATAGAAGAAGGGCTCTTTTACAGGGAGATTTTGGCTTTCACTAAGATTTGATGCAAGAGGGCATCTGGAAAGGTAACTTGAGTTGTTCCTCTGTGCTGAACTCAGAACTCTTCCTCTGCAACAATATTCAGCTTGCTCCATTTCATTTTTTTCTTCATCCATTAGGACAAGTTACTAATTTTGCAATACAAAATAGGACATGATAAGTAAATAGGACTTGATATATACAATTGTATTTTCTATGTCTTTTCATGAATCATCTGTTCCCTAAACCAAGACATATATGTGTATATATATATCCATCCATATATGTGTATATGTGTGTGCGCATGCATACATGTATATACACATGTGTGCGCGCATGTGTATACATATATACATATATAGACATACATACATGATAAAAACCTGTTTAGGAATTATTTACATACTTTTCTAGTTCTTTTGTACAGCAAGGGATATCAGAATCATACCTAGAAGACATAATATGATGTAAAGACAAGACTCATAAGGCAAGGGTTTTCATTGGGCTTCTACCTCTTAGAATATTTCTGACCTTATATTTACATAGCATTTAACATCTTGGACCTTTTTTTTTTTTTAGGTAATTGGGGTTAAGTGACTTGCCCAAGGTCACACAGCTAGTGTCAAGTGTCTGAGGCCGGATTTGAATTCAGGTCCTCCTGAATCCAGGGCCAATACTCCAGTGCTTTATCCACTGCACCACCTAGCTGCCCCATAGCACTTAACATCTTAAAAAATGTCTTCACACATCCATATAATTTTTTCATGTGATTCAATTCAATTCACAAACATTTATTGGGCTTCTACTATGTGAAGAGCATGGTATAAGACAGGATGTTAGGTATTGGAGGGCTATGAAAACAAAACCCAAAGTCCCTGCCCTCAAGGAGCCTAGATTCTGCTGGGGGGGGGGTATAACAGGTACATCGATAAGGAAATACACGATAATTTGAGGAAAGAGAATACTGACAATTGTGGGGATCTGGGAAGATTTTACTAAGGAGATCTTATCTCAGCTGGTCCTTGAAGACAGTGAAGGACTCCAAAGAAGAGGTCAGGAGGAAGTACATTCCAGACATGAGGGAATGCTCCTATAGCAGCTGGCATACCTGACTAAGGAGGCAACAGATGGTATGTCAAGTTCAGGCAACGGCCAATGGGTCACCTTGGCTAGATGGTAATAGTGTTTGAAAGGGAATCATGTAAAATAAGGTTGGAAAGGCAGGTTGGAATCAGGTCATGGAGGATTTTAAAACACCAAGTTGAGAAGTTTGCATTTATCCTATAAATTGTTATAGTAATTTAATTAAACCCTGAAACAGTACAAAAGCTCTTCAACGAAACTCCTAGTAATTTGGAAGTGGCTTATTAAGCAGTGATGGGGAATAAGTGACTAAAAAACACATACCAGTCAGTCAGTCAAAGCTATTTATGGTCAAATTACAACATACAATGGGATGGGCAGGTCATTTAGTTAGTCTATTATATCTGTATTGGGTGGGTACCATAGACACTGAAATGAAGCCTGAACTGAAGAGAAGAGTGGGATGGATCACAACTGGCAAATCCAATTCTTAGAGCAAACCTTTGACATATATTATTATCCCTGTTTTTTAGATGAGGACCCAGAGTCCCAAAGGATTTAAGTAGTAAGCTGTAGAGTCAGGTCTTTTTTTTTCTTTTTTTGTGGGGCAGTGAGGGTTAAATGACTTGCCCACAAGTGGGCACGCAGCTAGTAAGTGTCAAGTGTCTGAGGCCGTATTTGAACTCGGGTCCTTCTGAATCCAGGACCAGTGATTCATCCACTGTGCCACCTAGCTGTCCTATTTTTTCTCAATATTTAAGGGTTGGTGTGTTTTTTCCTGATAATAGTAATTTCTCTTATCCAGATACTCAATATCTTCTCTGTCAATTGAGAGGGTTAGACTAGATTACAGGTTATTGAAGGGGAGGGGTGTCTATAGATAGATTTCCAGAAATCTGGTTAGGGCCAGTATCTCCTGGGGTTACACTCTACCACCTGCAACATGAGTTAGGCTCTCTTTTCCCTAAAAAGCAACAAAGACAGTATTTGATTGTCCTGGAGACAGAACAAAGCTGAACTGAACCTCCCTGGATGCATCCTCCTAGTAGTATATGACCATGTTGCCTTGACTTCCTGGTTACCTAAGGACATAAAAAGACCCACCCATGCAGGGTTAGGGCCCCTTCAGACTTGGCAGACTTCCAATCAAATCACCACACCTGTTGACCAAAAAATTTTTTCCATATAAGGTAAGCTAAGTATTGTATCCTTGTTAAATAGTCTTTCTATTTTAAGACTAAGTAAACTTTTTTTTTTTTGCTAACTATCCAATGACCTCTGAATGCCTCATTTTCTTCTAACATTAATCTTGAACAGGTTGTCAGCCTGAGAGTCAGGCTAGTCTCTAATGGGGTCCATAAACTTGAATGGGAAAACATTACATCTTTATTTTTGTTTCCTTCTAACTGAAATTTAACATTCCTCTCACTTATTTAAAATATTATTCTGAGGAGTCCATAGGCTTTACCAGGTTTTCAAAGAGGTAGGTCAATGATACACACAAAAAAGTTAAGAACCTATGGACTGAGGTAGCTAGGTGGTGCAGTGGAGAAAGCACTGGCCCTGGATTCAGGAGGACCTGAGTTCGAATCCAGCCTCAGACATTTGACACTAGCTGTGTGACCCTGGGCAAGTCACTTAACCCTCATTGCCCTGCAAAAAATAAAAAGAGAGAGAGAGAAAGAAGAACCTATGGACTAGATGATCTCTAATTTTCTTTCCAGCCTTAACATTCAATAATCCTGTAATTATTTTGTAATCTACCTTACAGGTACAATATAAAAAAGATTCTTAGGACTATAAATATTGACAAACATTAGAAAATGGTCAGCAATGATCCTTTATTAAACTTTGAAAAATAACACAAGTACTACTGGGGGGTGATAGGAAATTTTCCTCTATATTTAAATAAGAATAGAGAGATGGAAAAGATATCAGCTATTGAACAGTATAAACAGAAGTTAACAAAAATAAAAGATCACTTCCCTAGTTGAAACTGCATAGACAATTTAGATAGGATGCAATTACACAGTTGGAATTTGGCCAGGACCCTTTGACTAACATGTCTCTTCTTGCAAGAAGGACATTTACCATGGGACCTTTAATGATGGCACATGATCAGGACCCTCAATTTAACATCCAATCTAAAACAATGGAGTCCAATACTCATTTGCAATGGAATTTATAAATTCCCTTAACACTCATGCTGGGACATTTGTTTAGTACTGGATTTCAACAAAGCCAATTCTTCAGAATTGTACACATCCCTTAGAGTCCCTGATCTCACCATGATTTGGCTTTACCTTTTCTTAATTTGTGCTTTTAATTATCTATCTCATCTGGTAAGGTGAGGCCTTTGATAAAACTTAAAGCTTCATTCAATAATAGATTTTAAAACTTGCCAATGGTGATGTTTTCTAGACTGGTTACCATCTTTCTCATGCTCCATGTTTTTGCCTCACTGTGAGCATTCACCCAGCCAGTTAGCTATGATAGCACAGGGAGATACAAAGTCATTCAAATGCTTTGTAATAACAAGGATGACAGAGCACTGGACTAGTTAAAATCATCCTAAGGGAGCTGATATAGAATTCATAGATGTTCACGATAGGATAGGGTTTCCAAACAATCAATTTAGGTATTTCCACATGACAAAAACATAGGGTGGCCAGAAACCAAAGTATCACTTTTCACACTGAAGTATGGGCAATAATTCACCATCTTATTTCAAAATGAATTAATTTTGTTAACCAAGTCCCCAACAAATAATAAAAAAGTAATATTCCAATTCTAATGATGCATCAGTGTTTTCATCTCAACCACTTTCCCCCAGAATAGAAAGGTTGAATATTCACAACTCCAAAACACCTAGAGAAAAGTCACAAATTCAAGAAATGCATACTTTTCCAGATATTGGCTGCATATCTCTGTATTTGGAAACATCCAGATTTGATGGGGTTTATGCCGTCATTTGAACAGAGGACTGCATTTTTTCCACTCTCCATCTTTACATTTCCATGTCATATTGGTAGAACCATAAATCTTGTTTCAATCCTGAACTTGGTGTCACCCAGCAAGTAAAAGCCATCAGGGACAATTTAAATGTATTGTCAGTAGATGGTTTTTCCTTTATCATTTGCAGAAACCACACACTCTGCTAAGCAGAAACAGAAATTTTAATCGTAAAGATAAAGGCCAAGTGGTTTTCTTAAAAGATTATAGTTATATACATCCTCCTCATTTTCTTTGAAAATAGTCCTTAGGAACAAGTGAATTTCTTTGCAATGCAAATAATCAGAATGGTAAGTTAATATACCTTACTTTTTCCAATTCATACTGAAATGAAAATATACCAACAACAGACCAATCATTCAGATTTAGTAAAAAAAAACTTGGATACATTTGAATGATCCACATAAATATTTCTGGCATCCATAGTCCACAAAACTCACCTGGCTTGTTTTAAGAGATTTCCTTTATAGCTATTGGATTAAAACCTTTGTTGTATTTTTACATTTTAAGTTGCATATACTACATATTGATATATACCTCTCTAATCACACTGAAAACTGCTTGATTACTTTCGACTTATGCTGTAGAATTTTGTCATTCTTACTAGAATTTCAAGACATTTTACTCTAAACCTATTCTTTCTTTCCTTTAGATTTATTTACTACCTTTAGAAGTAGAAAAGTCCAATTTCAATCATGTTTGAAATAACTCATTTTAGACAAGTACGTGCTGCTCTGCTTACAAAACATATATGAGTGGAATATGCAATTACCCCAACTCAGTTTCCTGCCACAGAAACATTTCAGCATTATAGCATTACAGAAATAGAATGACATGCATAATGAAAGATTTCAAGATTCACCCAAGGCATTTATTCTCTTCACCTTAATGTTCTCAGCAGTAGCAGAGTATCCATTAAAAGGTACTATGAATTATGGTTGCCTAGCAACTGGAAGGCGCTTGTAACAGCACCAAAGAATGAAATGGCTGGTTGATAAAATGAATTTTCTCTGAGCATTAGCCTGTTGAAACTGCCTTTTCTTGTGGAACATAAAGTGCATTTATTTGTCTCATGCATTTTTTATTAGAAAATTATTTGAGTTCCAGGGACTTGAATCGTTTTGCTACAGGAGATATTTGATTTTAATGTGTTGTACTAAAATAAGTAATAAAAGACATTTTCTTCAAAGTAAAGTCACCAAACAATCCTATGTGGATTTTTGAAGGAAGAAATAAAATATTCGATAAGCTGTGCCATTACTGGTTTCTAATTAAGAATGGCATTAGATAGGGCTGAAACTCAGACGCTAGGCCTAAAAGTTTAAGGATAAAATGGTGAATTCTTCCTCAACATGTGATAAATAGAAACATTCTGTTGTCAATGGAAAGCAAGCAAAAAATAAGAAATTTTTTCCCTCCTATAAAATTCCATGGAAAAATTCGTTTCATTTACCATCAGAGTCCCGATCTCTCTCTCTCCCTCTCTCTCTCTCCCTCTCTCTCTCTCTCTCTCTCTCTCTCTCTCTCTCTCTCTCTCTCTCTCTCTCTCTCTCTCTCTCTCTCTCCCTCTCCCTGCAAACATCTTCAATGTCAGCTTATAACCAAATTGAGGAAATATGTTCATTTCACTGTCATCCCTAGACTTTCCTTTAGCTGCAGCTGTTAAATTATGGTCTATATATTATTGACTTGCAGGTTTCTTTGCCCTAAGAACTACAGTCAGATGACATGAATATATGGTGTCAGCTGATGCTAAATGTACATATTTGAAATTGTTACATTTTATGAACATTTTTGCAATTTAAAGTAAATCAAATCTACTGCTTAGGTAGACAGAAACAGTAAACAAAAAATAATCTAAGAAAGCCCAGTGGAAAAAATGCCCCAAGCAAAAAAACTATTAAAAGGAAAATTCATATGCTTGGTTTTGCTTTTGATATTAGCTTGCTTCATGTTCTCTCCCCATCAGAGGAAATATAATTAGCTTGCTCTCCTGTATTGTCAAATGGGCAGATTTCTACAATATCACATGTAGCATATTTATTATACTCTGTGGGATATACAATCTTAAGTATTCATACTCTCAGGTATTGATAGTAATTGTACCATTTAAATGACAGGGATTATGTTTTAATAGCTATTTTGCGTAAGAGATTGCTTCCTGTCGCTTGGTACACGATTCATTTTTATGATAACATAATCTGCAATTGGATGAGTAGGTCTGATGGCCGAATACCCATTTCATTAGGTGAGCAGTGGAGACTTCTTTGTCCATAAATAACTATTCAATTCTAGGCAAGACAAGGGCAAGTTAGCCAGTGAGGGGGAAAGTAAAATGAGAGGGGTGTTACTAATCGCTTGTACTTAAAGGCAAAGCATTTCACATAAAATTATTATCTATATAGATAGTCCTAGGAATAAATTTACAAGTACTTCTTAGAATAATTGTCTTTGTCTCTGTGTTTCTTTACAAGCAAAGTAAATAAATAGATGAACAAATATCTATTGAATTAGATCAATGTAGAGACAGGGAGTTCTCAAGTCTTCAAGTCAAACCTCTATCTTTTTCCCCCCATACATAACCAACCATTTGTTTCTGACCTGAATTATCCAAATAGTAGCCTTAACACCATACTTCATTCAACCTGTTGGATAGCTCTGCTTTGACTCCCTTGTAATGCTTCTACACATTAATCTTCAGGTTATTCATATTTTGTGTCCAGTCCCAACATATTTGACTCACTTCTTATAATTTTGTCAAAGTGGACAAACAGAAACATAAACTGTGGTGTCTGTTCAAAAGCACTTCCCAAATCCTTAGCACTTTACCAAAAGATACAAGATTTCTGCCCCTGATTCCAAAGCTGAAATCCTAGCCCACTATTGACAATTGAGGACACACTTACTGCCATATTACTTCATACTGTCTTTGATGAAGTATGAGTGTCAGCAAGGTTTTGTTCTCCCAAGTACAGAAGAAGTAGCTTCAACACTTCACATTGATTGATAGGAAGTAATGGAGGTATATAATAAAAAAAAAAATTAAAACTAACATGCCACCTCAAAGAAGGAAATAGATACAGGAAATAGTGAGTCTACCTAGTTTTAAACCAAAATTGATCATTGTCACCACCATTTTTATGAGTCCAAACTCTTACCTTACTTGTCTCAAGGTCAATTCTACTGGAGCATGGT
The DNA here is from genome assembly GCF_019393635.1 of Dromiciops gliroides. NCBI lineage: Eukaryota > Metazoa > Chordata > Mammalia > Microbiotheria > Microbiotheriidae > Dromiciops > Dromiciops gliroides. Next base: position 268,151,884 of record NC_057861.1, on the reverse strand, counting down.
GTGGTATAACAAATGGTATATATAGAGTCAGAAGACTTGGGTTCAAATCCTGACTATGCTACTATCAGACAATCATCAACAAGTATTTATTAAGTATCTACTATGTGCCAAATTGTCTACTATGTACCAGGGATATAAATACAGTAAATTAAATCATTTGAGACTGTAGACAAGTCACTTAACTCCACAGTGCCTCAGTTCTCTCATCTGCAAAATGAGGGGGTCAGACAAGATGACCTCTAAAGTCCTTTCAGGTTCTGAGTTTATGATCTTTTTTCCTGCTCTAAAATTATCATCCCCTCTTGTGTGTTGTTTTTGTTTGGTTGGTTGGGTTTTGTTTTTTGGCCTGGTGCCTTGGCACTGGTCATAAATGCCTCACCATCAGAGACAGCCTCAATTTGCTTTCCAGGGAACAGAGAATTTCTGTACAATATTTTTGCTTTGAACTTGAATGCATTAGCAGTAACATTACTGGAGTTAATTAGAACCTATTGCGACTAAAATGTATAGTCATTCTGCCTAAGTAAAGATAAAAGAAAACAACCACTCAGAGGTGAGATCCATCCTCTTTAAAGGTGTATATTCATAATCAAACCTTAAAACATTGAAACGCTGCTAATCTTTTATAAAGGTGCAAATTGAAATTCCAGAGAGAGCTTGAATGATTTGTTTAACAATGAGTTTAATTCAGCAGAATCCCACTTGAACATAAAACTATTACACTCATAATAATCCTGTGTAGCTGTTGGGAGACCCAAATTAAAACTCTTGCTGATATTTGCTTAAATCTCATAAACTGTATAGAATTAGAAGATACAGGTGGTATGTATTTACTATGTTCTTTCTGTCTGAAAGCTTTTTTAGTGCCAAAGGATAGGCCGAAAAAATGTTATCATGTTTTGACTCATTTATTCCCAGGCATTCTCGTTTAAGACCCAATAATTAACTCCTCTTGCCATCTTGACAGAGCTGCATTAAGCTCAGGCAAAAATGTATGTGTGTTTCTTTTTAAACTGATCATCTTTAATAAAAGAATATGTCTTCTACTTTCTAGGATCAAAAGCTAGCCAGGTTAACAAACTTCTAAGCTCTTTGTTTGTATATGTTATGTGCAGTGGGGAGTGGAAGGGGGGTTAGGGAGGAGGCAAGAGGGATAATTCTTTGTAGGGAATATCTAGTGTAAGAGGGCAAATAGCTTTCAACAGTCATGAGAAATTGTATTCACAGTGCAACCACAATTGTTACAGACTCACAGACACAAGATGTGTTTAAAAAAATGACATCTATTTAAATAAAATCCCACTTCTACAGCCATCTATGAAAAAGTGGCAGAATCTAACATTTTAAAGTCTTGGAATGACTGCTGCCTCATGAATATTCCATCACTGACAGTTGCCAGGATCTTCAAATAAGCAACAACAGAAGGTCAAAAAGAAACAGAGAACATATTACTGAGTTTGGGGTAATTTTTGTTAGGTAAATTTCACAATATGATGGGTTATTGCACCCACAGCTGACATGCACTTTGAATGCATAGCTCAGACACACTTGTTTGGGTCACAAAGTCACTCCCCAACCCAGGTATTGTTTTCTTCATACATTAATTTTTTTCAATAGTGACTTAGAGCCACTACTTCTCAATGCAGAATTCTGTTGTTCATATATGAAAGGCTATCTTTTATGAGTTAAAGTGAAAGAATTAAAATAACGTGCAGCTTCCCAGAAGGAATCAGATACAGTAAATGATGTGTCTACTCTGTTTCAAACCACAATTGATCATATTTATGAATCCAAACTCTTACTTCACTTATTGTGACATCAAAATATTTGATAAAAAATATTGTGCCAAGAAAACTGAAATTGAATGACCAACAAGCAAAAACAACAAAATTTTAAAACCCTATAAATTGTTTAATATAACATTGTGTAAATGATAATGGTAATAATGGGGGTGGTACCTTTAGATAAAGCAATATAATTTCATGAGGTTTTTTTTTCCTATGAATAAAAAAACCCACAAAACTTTACAACCCAGAGATTAAAGCCTATGACATTTCAGACTTGGTGGTGATAATGATTCTCTAAAGTCATGATTCTAAGAGAGATAGAAATCCAGAAATGTAGAATACAATCCTAGAGAAACATCAGAAACAATCTAATGTCACAAATGGCACAAATTAGTGAAAACTATTTCTCCTAAACTCTAATTCCACACTTCCACTTCTTGGCTTGATTATGTTGCCTGAGTATTCCACTGGTATGTCAGTGAAATTCAGCATGTTAAAAACTAAACTTATACAGTAATTCCTTCCCTCCCCTCATGATTCCTCCCATTAATATCTTCTGCTTGACTTATTTCTGCTAATCACACTGCCATTCTCCCAACCTCCTGACATTGAAATTTTGCCACCATCTTTGACTCTTTCCTCTACCTCAGACATCCATTCAGTTGACAACCTATTTTCCATTCTCAGTGCCCCGACCTCTTACCCAGACTACTGTTTCCTAACTGAACTCTTCACTTCTATTCTGAAACCCCTCTAATCCACCTTATACACTGACTGCCAGAATCATGATCCTTAAACCCATTAGATCATGTCACTTTCCTGCTCAAAGACTGTTGATGTCTGTTTAAAGAAGATTTCTTGGGGCAGCTAGGTGGTGCAGTGAATAGAGCACTGGCCCTGGAGTCAGGAGGACCTGAGTTCAAATCCGGCCTCAGACACTTAACACTTACTAGCTGTGTGACCCTGGACAAGTCACTTAACCCCAATTGCCTCACCAAAAAAAAGAAGAAGATTTCTTACCAAATGAAATCTAGCTGCTGAGCTCTATAAGTATCTCAAAATACACAAATCCAAAAGAGAACTCATTTTTATTTTCCCCAAACCCACCATTCTTCCTAATTTCTTTATTTTTGTTGGGGGTACCACCATCCCTCCAATCACCCAGGTTCCCACTGCTGTGCCTAATAAATGTTTTCATTCATCTTCTTTGTGCACATATGGCCAGAGATATGTTCACTCTTCTTGTCTTTGTATGCAGAGTACTGGTACAGAGTAGGCATATAATAATTATTTAATCCGATGAGTTGAATTTCTTCAACTTGACATTCCATATCCTGTATACACTGCTCCCAATCTAACTTTCCAACCTCATTTCCCACTCTTCCTTCCAAGACATACCCTATGCTATAGCCAAATTGAATGACTTCTTCTTGCATTGTTTCAGCCATGTGCGACTATTTGTGACCCCATTTGGGATTTTCTTGGCAAAGATATTGAAGCTGTTTACCATTTCCTTCCCCGGCTTATTTTTATAGATGATGAACTGAGGCAAACATGGTTAAATGACTTGCCCAGGATCACACAGCTAAATAATTGTCTAAGGCCAGATTTGAACTCAAGAAGATGAGTCTTCCTGACCTCCAGCCCCACACTTTATCCATGGAGCCAAATTACTTGCCCTTGAATGGGCTTGCCAATGGATATACCAAATGTATCATTGATTCCCTAGCTCTACTTTAGATCCTTTTTTCCCAGAAATAGCCTTCCTCCTTTTCTACTTCAAAAATGTAACTCATCTTTTAAGTCTTAGCTTAAATTTTACCTCCATAAAGGTTTCCCTGAAACCCCCTCCAGATGTTATTGTTCTTTACTTAGATCTCCTAAACTTCACTTTGTCTTTAACTTTCTTGTGGCATTAATTATATTTAAGTTTTATATGATAATTTCTAAGGTTCTTGCCAGATAACAAGCTATTTGAGGGCAAAGGCTAAACCTCATTTATGTTTCTCCTACAGTATCTAATAGAATGCATTGTAGAGTGCTCAATAATTATTTATCAAATAACTGAATGAATAAGAATGTATTTCCTCTTCACAGGTAATGAAAAGTAAATAAGGGATTTGTTAAGCTAACATGATAAATACTATTTAGTCAAATGAAGTATTTGTATCACTTCACACCCATTCCAATGAAGTCATTGATGGCAAGAATAAATCAACATAGCACAAGAAGCTCAGAAGAAGAATACCTCTAACAACAACTCAATCTGACAATTCCTTGTATTTTCCACTTGATGGTCCTTATAGAAAAACCACAGCTGATCAATTCAATTAAAATTAGTTATGGGAATGGTTTTTCCTTTTTTTTCTATTTGTATTCCTATCCAATGTATTTCCTGAGATACAGTATGCATTTTTAAATGCTTTTTGATTGAGCGTGGTAACTGATGGGTTATGTGGTATGAAGGATTTTGAGGAATTGAAGATAATTCCAAGGGGAAGACTAAGCAATAGTGGTATATTTGAAAGAAATAGGGAACCTTGGAAGAAGGAATGACTTGGGAGGAAAGAGAATGAGGTCAGTTTTGGACATATTGAGTTTAATATGTCCCTGGGACATTTAGTTTAAAATTTCCAATAGGTGATTGATGAGCCATATTCATAAAATTGATGAGTTAAACTCATATAAGTTGAGAGTGTAAAGAGAAGAAAAGAGGGCCTTGGACAGAACCTTTGGGAATGCTTGTAGTTAGGGGGCATGATATGGAAGATGAGCCAGCAAAAGAGACAAAAAACAGTAAAACACATAAGAGGAGAACTAAAAGGAAAGGAAATCAGCTTTTATTAAGCTCCTTCTATATGCCAGGTACCATGCTAAGTACTTTACAAGTATCATCTCATTTGATCCTCATAACAACCTTGGGAGGTAGGGGCTGTTGTTATCCTTAAATTTTAGTTGAAGAAACTGAGGCAAACAGAGGTTAACTTGAGGTGACTTCCCTAGGGTCAGACAGCTATTATATTCTTGAGGCCAAATATGAACTCATTTTCGTGACTCTGTGTCCAGGGTTTTTATCCCCTGTTCCACCTAGCTGATTCAAGAGAGAACAAGACCACAAAAAATGAGGACATACAGAGTATTCAAAAGGAGTGGGTAACAAATGCTGCAGAGAGCCAATAAGGATGAGAACTGAGAAAAGATCATCCAACTTGGCAATTGAGTTGTTATTGGTAACTTTAAAGAGCATAGTTTCAGTTGAGTCATGAGGTTGGAATACAGATTAAGGAATGAATGAGAGTAGAAGAAATTATGACAGTCTATGAAGACAGATTTTTCTAAAAATTTGGCTGAAGCAGAGAAGAAAAAAAGATGATAGCTTGAGAGCATGCTAAAGATTTTTCAAGGACAAAGGAGACATGGGATGTTTAAAGATAATAGGTAACGAGCCAGCAGAGAGAGGTTGGAAATCCATGGGGTATGAAGATGATGGTTGTAACCATCTACTAAAGAAGGCAAGATAGAGTGGAATCAAATCTACATGTAAAGTGAATGACTTTGGAAAGAAATACTATCTCACTGTCAAAGACTAAGAAAAAAGGACCAAGAATAGAGAATGATGTCAAAGTGAGGTTAAGATAAAGTGAATGGAAAAAAGAGGATACTCATATCAAATGGCCTTAATTTTCTCAGCAAAAAGAGATGAGGTCCTGACCTAAGTAGGGTGTTAGGTATGGGATGGATGATCAGGGAAGAGAAGGATTGGAATCTCTTCTGTGGGGAGTGAGATAGGTACTATTTATTCCAATTATGTCTGTGTAATGTGAAATAGTTTATCATTTCAGTGAATCAAAGAACATAAAAATGGAAATCATCCAGCATCCTCACTTTAGAAATGAGGAAACTGAGTCTAGAGGTGGGGAAGGACTTGAATAGTAAGTGGCAAAGATTAAATTTGACTTTGTGTCAAATTTGACTTTGTGTACAAATGTATTCTTATATACCTCTGCCACTCTCATTCTATTCATTCTTGCATTCTGTCAAACCAGATGTTAGTATCATTGAGATTGCAAAATGTGCATTCTTAAAGTTCCTTATATTGACAAGTATCATATCCAGCTCTTTAAAGATGTATTTGGGGGTGGGGGGCGGCTAGGTGGCACAGTGGATAAAGCACCAGCCCTGGATTCAGGAGTACCTGAGTTCAAATTCGGCTCAGACACTTGACACTTACTAGCTGTGTGACCCTGGGCAAGTCACTTAACCCCCATTGCCCCGCAAAAAAAAAAAAATGATGTATGTGAAGACAAGGATAATATTATAAGATCAAGCATAGATTTGGAAGAGACCTTAGCAGTGATCTAGGCCAACTCCCTCATTTTACTAATGAAGACACGCATGCCAACAGAGAGCATAACTGACTTGTTATAGTCACAGGCAGATAGTTTGCTGTTGTTTAGTCATTTCAGTCTTATACAACTCTTTGTGACCACATTTAGGGTTTTTTTGGCAAAGATACAAGAGTGGTTTGCCATTTCCTTCTCCAGCTTATTTGACAGATGAGGAAACTGAGGCAAACAGGGTTAAGTGACTTGCCCAGGGTCACACAGCTAGTATCTATGGCTAGATTTGCACTGAGGAAGATGAGTCTTCCTAGCTCCAGGCCCAGCATTCTATCTACTACATCACCTAGTTTCCTATACAGGTAGTTAGTGGCAAATCTGGAATTTGAACCATAGCCTCCTACTCTAAACAGTGCTGAAGATTTGCCCTGAGCTCCAGATTCCTAGTAAAAGCCCTCCCTTTACAGGAGGTCTTTCCAGCTTTGTAACATCTGTCAAAACTTGTATTTTACCAACATAACCTTCAATTACTCAGGGTCAAATCCATGACATAATCAGGCATCAGATTAGAACTCCAGTGGTAGATAATAACAGTTCCAAGAACTCATTGAAATAGAACTATTAATCCAAATTTTTTAAAGTTCACTCTTGTTAAGAAAGAATGACCAATAAATAAGTTGATATCAGGCATTTTCTGGTCATGTGATAGTAATATTAATCATTATTAATATTATTAGTACATGTATATAGATTTTAAAGGCTTGCAAAACACTTCATATATATGTAATGTGTAATATATATATATATACACACATATGTGTATATATGCATATACATTTATATATATATAGATGTGTGTATGTGTATGTCTGTGTGTATATATATATATTTATATATAGTATAAAATCTCACTTGATCCTTAACAACAGCCCTGTAAGGTAGGAACTATTATATTCATTTTACAAATGAGGAATTTAAGGCTGAGTTAGATTAAGTAATTTGCCCAGAATCACATTTCTGGTAAGTATCCAACACAATTTGACCTCAGATTTTCTAGACTTCAAGTCCAGCACTCTTATCTATTATGCCACCCAGCTGCCTTCTCATTCCATATGATGTAATTAGTGTAAATATAGTAGAATCATCTACATTCCTTAAATTCATATCAACATCTAGCTGAGAGTGGTAGTCCTAAGACACTATAAGATTTTTTCAATCATAAAGGAAATATTAAATTATAACCATCAATCTATACTTACTAAAGCATCGATTATTGTCAATAGTCAACCAAAAGACCATGGTATTTAGAGGGTTAACTGTCAGCCAGAAAGTCTGTTTAACCAAAGTAACTGGAATATTCTGATTCATTAATGTTTTCTTAAAATAACTTAGTAGCTTGGAGCAGCTAGGTGGTGCAGTAGATAAAGCATTGGCCCTGGATTCAGGAGCACCTGAGTTCAAATCTGGCCTCAGACACTTGACACTTACTAGCTGTGTGATCCTGGGCAAGTCACTTAACCCTCATTGCCCCACAAAAAACAACAACTTAGTAACTAAAAGATGAACTCCAATCAGATATATGAATTTAGGTAAAAAAATATTTAATGTTATGATCTTTATTCTTAGAAAAGAGATTAAAATAACTTGGTTTTTTAATTGTGAAGGTGACACAACTTTACCATCTGTTGTATTAAATGTCTCTCCATTTTCACCTGTTGACTAAGAAGCATGGTATATTTTAAATTCCATTTCTTTCATATTTGTGCTAAAATTTATTAGTCTGACATAGACCTTTCATGTGATATGTCCTTGAGCAGTTCTAGAATATAATTACCAACAATTTAGTCCTACTTAGAAATGTGTTAAATAGCGTGGATAATTTCTTTCCATATAATATTGAAATCATGGCAAATATACTTTGATAGATTTTTTAAAAGAAAAGAAAGTCAGAAAAAAGAAACCAAACTCAATAAATTATAAACTTCTCAAACTTGTAGGAGTGCTAGTGTTGTGGTTGGTTTTTTTTAAAGAGAACTACTAAATTATCTCTGTTAATTAAAAAATTGCCTAAAATTATGTAGCAAATAGAAAATAATATGTACAGACATGCACTCAAAATTATTCTTGGGCTAAGGATTAAAACCTCTATTTCCAGTTGTGGAATACTTTTTGAATAAATTATTAATGAGAAATGAGATTTAGGCATTATTGTAATGATGACTGGTAGCTAGGCAATATGGAGCCTGAACTGACCATAGTTTTATAGCAGTTGTTCGTTACAGAAGCAGAAAGTTAATTTTATCATGAAAAGAAAAAAAAAGCAAACGCCGCTCACTACTTACTAGCCAGCCAAAGATGAAAATTAAAGTATTAAGCACTCAATTTTGATTTCTGCTCCTGCTGTGTGTATATATATATATATATGTATATATATATATATATATATGTATATATGTATATATATATATATATGTATATATATATATATATATATATATATATATATATATATATATAGCAACAAAATGGGGAATGAGAGGCAATTTCAGGGGTTAAGAGTAACCTTCCAGCCAAATGATTACTTCACCAAATTACTATAGTCCCAGGGTAATAAAAACTTAGTGGGTTAAATGGTAATGGGGACAAAGTGTGAATAAACCATTCGAATAGAGGCATGGAAAGAATTAATTTATACTTGTGTTTGACCTCAAACATACGGAGTTATCCCAACAAATTCATCAGTCTCTAGTCATTTTATGAGACTGGAAATTTATATTCTACTCTAGCATTTTGAATTATTATTATCTCACAACAGTTCCTGCATTTCTCTCAATCAAAAGTATAGCCCCATTTTTAGAGCACATTGGGCCACTGCTTCAAGTCATGTCAAATCAATGCAGAGATGAGGAATCAATAAGCTTCTGATTCTCTATCTAGCATTTCTGCAGGGCCCACCTCCAGAGAGCAGTTGAATCCATGAAGTTAGCAAAATAACTAACATATGCAAGCAGCATCTGAAGCATATTTAATAGGTATGTGTGATTTTGCACATATTTCAGCTCACTCAGACTTCTAAATCCAGCACTAGCAGATCTCTCGTGGATATGCAACACTTTCATGGGGACCCAAAGCCATATGTACTCTTTTTTCCCCACTCGTTTTGGAGAGAATATGGATAACATCCTTCAGGTAACAATAATTCAAGTGGATTTCAAGCTACTATTATGTCAGTGTCAATTTGTAATATTTACTTAGCATAGATTAACTATAGTAGAACCCCCATTCGAAAACACTCCAGTGAAAACTCTTCAGACCAGTTGGAATTAGGTCTCTCTATTTTGGGAGGTAGGGGTAGAAAGGAATAAGCACTTTGAGGGTGCTAGTATTCATCATGAGCATTTATACCTCAAAAATCAGCTAGTGCTACAAATCAGGGCTAGAATCATTGTTTCATTGGTTGTCCGGACTTAAGAAAATGATGGAGAAAATGTTAGTAAATGTGAATAATAATTAAATGTGTGTCCTAATTCTTCCTCCCCACTCACCCCTGGAAGGCCCATTGCTAAACATTTACCAGTTTACCCCTGAGCAAGCCCCACCTGGATCTGCTTAGGTAGGACACTCCCATTTTTTTCTTCCAACAAGTGCTATACCCTCTGAACTCTGAACAGTTTAGGTGGTAGCTTGCTTAGACTTTCTCTGCTTAGACACATGTTTTTAAAAGAGAAAACATACAGATCTGCATGGTATAGACATAACTTTAGTTCTGCATGTGTTGCTTTGACTCTGATAGGTAAAAAAATATTAGGAAAGTATTTTTGACAACTATGCATTTATTCCTTCACCTTGCTGATTAAACTATTTAGAAATGGTTTCTACCCAGGAATCTTTTCTTTTCTTTTCTTTTTTTTCCACATAGAATGTCAGCCTCAGTTACTAATTTAGTCCATAGCATGCTTTCAATATAAATGGCTCTTTAAAAAAAACCATGCTGGATTGCAGAAGTAGGATGATATCAGTGAGTGACCAAAAAGTGTAAATAGAGACCAAAGATGGTAATAGTTCTCTGTGAAAGCCTCTTGTTTGCCAGGAACAGAGATAGCAAAACTGCCCACAATAATATCTACTTGGTGATCTACCAAACAGAAATAACATTACTGTATGTAGTATAAATTGCATTTATAACAACGATGTGCTTTCTTATTTTAAAATCATGTTTAATTTGCTGCATCCCCATTCTTCAAGTTTACCTACACACACACACACACATATATTTACTTACACACGTACACCCAATCCTTTTACTTTATTTAGATTAAAACCGCAGTATATTGTCATTTAACTCCATTTGTCTCTACCTCAAGATGTATCCATGCATTGTACCTTCCTTCTCCCAAATCCCTGAGAAAAATTTTTAAAATTCTTCTCCTTTCCCAGATGAATCCTGTGCTTTTGATTCCTTCTTCTCCTACCTCTTGCTATCAGTTTTCCTCTCTCTTGAATCTTTAATTCCTCTTTCTTCATTCACCTCTGACTACAAAAATATTCTGGTCTCCTCATCCTAGAAAACAGCAGTAACAAAATCCAAAAAGCCCTTTCCTCTACCCTGTGCTTAAACTCCCTAGACTCTCTCTTTCCCTTAATTTTCTCACTTGTTGAAGGAATAGCCCACACTCAATGCCAGCTTTTCAATTTATATTCTCAGTGCCCAAAAACAACTGTCTAAAACTCCCTTCTTAATTCCCTGTAATCTAGATTTCACTACTCTACTAAAATTACACTTCATGTTCCCCAGTAACTTTTAAATACAGTGACTTTTTCTCAGTCACCTTTATCTCTGACCCTTCTACAACATTAGACACTGTTGTTGACCCCCTCCAACTTGGAATTCTTTCTTCCCTTTGTTGCTCGGACACTGCACTGTCCTGGTACTCTTTTTAAAATTGTCCCAGATTACTCCTACTCTCTCATCATTCTTGGCTCTTCTTTCTCATCCAACCCTCCCATTGTGGACATTCTGCAACATTAGTCTTCCTTTCTTATTTCTTCTATTTCTTCCTTCCTTGAGCAATCACATTCACTCTTGTGACTTCAAATATCCCTATATGCAATTGCCTTTTGAAGGCAATGTGATGCAGTGGAAGGAAAACATTTTACTAATGATGATAACTAACATCTATATGCTATTTTAAGACTTACAAAATGTTTTTGTTGTTGTTGTTGTGAGGTAGAGTAAAAGGAGCACTGACTGAACAGAGGGCTCAGGTTCATATTCTAAATCTGACACTTATTACCTTTTTGACTTTAGGCAAGTCCTTTGACATTTCTGGACTTTAGTCACCTCATCTGTAAAATAAGTGATTTGGAGTAGATAGCTTTTTAATTCACTTTTTTTTTTTTTAGTGAGGCAATTGGGGTTAAGTGACTTGCCCAGGGTCACACAGCCAGTAAGTGTTAAGTGTCTGAGGCCGGATTTGAACTCAGGTACTCCTGACTCCAGGGCCGGTGCTCTATCCACTGCACCACCTAGCTGCCCCAATTTTTTTTTTGTGGGGCAATGGGGGTTAAATGACTTGTCCAGGGTCACACAGCTAGTAAGTGTCAAGTGTCTGAGGCTGGATTTGAACTCAGGTACTCCTGAATCCAAGGCTGGTGCTTTATCCACTGCACCACCTAGCTGCCCCAGTAGATAGCTTTTTAATTCCTGGAGGAGGAGGGAGGGAGAGGAGAGAGAGAGAAAGAGAGAGAGAGAGAGAGAGAGAGAGAGAGAGAGAGAGAGAGAGAGAGAGAGAGATGAGTTAGATAGAGATAGAAAGATATAGAAATAGATAACTATAGAGCTATAGATTGAGAGAGAAAGAGATGGATAGCCAGATATAGAAATAGAAATATGTATAGAAATAGAGATAGATATAAATAAAGATAGAGGTAGAGAGAGATATAGATAGATATGAAAATATAGATAGAAATATAGAATTATAGAGATAGAAACAGATAGAAATATAGAGATATATTGAAACAGATATAGAAAGATAGATACAAATATAGAGAGGGGATAGATAGATAGATAGATAGATAGATAGATAGATAGATAGATAGATAGATAGATAGATAGATAGATAGATAGATAATCCATGGTCCTATGTGGTAGGCTGCATCAATATTATTGTACTCATTGTGCAGATTAGGGAACTGAAACTCAGTGATTTGCCCATGGACACAGTATCAGAGCTAAGAATTAGGCTAAGTCCAGTGTTCTTTAAGCTACCCTATTCTGTTTCTTAATTTCACCTGTACCTCAGACTCAACATGGCCAAAACTAAGCTCCAAATTTCCAACTCTAAACCAGCTTCTTCTCCTTGAGAGTTCTGTTTCTATTAGTGGCATCATATGAATGTCATATAAAATCCTCAAAAGCAGAGAGTCCAAACACATGGACGACACATACAGTCCACAACATGACCAAGTATAGTCTGAGGCAGATTCAAATGTAATTGGGAAATATTTAACAAAATAAATAAAAATACAATAAAACATAGATAATGTTAGTATGTATTTTTCTAAGTCAATATGCAGCCACACGGGAATTGCTATGTGCCATTAAGTGGCCCCTGTTTATTTTTTAGTTTGCCATCATTGCTATAGAGCAAGGATTGTTGACGTATACTTCTTTGTATCATCCATAGTACCCTACACCTGGTAGTCTTAAGAAAAAGACAAGAAGGAAGAAAAGAAGGGAGGGAGGGAAGGAAGGAGGTAAGTAAGGAAAGAAAGAAGGGAAGGAAGTAAAATGAGGGAGGTAGAGGGGAAAAGAGGAAAAAGTGGAAGGGAATGAGGGAGATTTTCATCTTTGAAAAGAATCTTACTATATTCTCTGGTATCTATAGACCTTATTTCTCTAGATTCCCTACTAGTTTTATTTTAACATTTTAATAACTCAATATTTTCACACCACATGTTCAGTGAATGTCCAATCATCCAAGTGTGAGTTAAATGACATTACATAAATCAGATCTCTTGAGTGATGAGTTTGGAGTTTGCTGAATTGTTTATGTAGTGTTAAAGTAAGAGGGTACTTTAGTCATAGTCTGCTTTCCAATTTTATATTGGTTGCATATTTTTCTTCCTATAACTCAGAATTGAGGTGTTACAGTACAAATTTAGCAATGCTAATTCTAGTGAAATCGAGACATTTGGACTTTGAAGTGTTGATCTGACAATGATTATGGACACCAGAGTTCCTTTCTTGAAAGTCTCAGTTCTGGGAACTTGTAGTACTTACAGTTTTCTCTTCTGTTAAGGAAAATGCTATATTTCCCTAACACCTCTGAGAGATCCATTTACTCCCAACAGAGATTTTTATAATATAATTGGCTTGGCTTCTTAATTCTTCTCATTTGTTTGTTTGAAGAACATGTTTTCACAATCTTCCATCAGCTGTCTAAGCACTAATAACTGATTATTACAACTGCCAATCATCTGTCTTTTATCTAATCTTTTGACAGTGCCCATGTGCCATGTGCAACCTATCATTGGTTTCGCCTTCTCTGTTTACAGGCAGGAAGAAATACACTTCAGGCATATTTACATGTACACGTGTGCATGGCTGTCTCTCACCAAGTGGTGCCTCCAGTTAACCCCAATTTTACCTCCTGACAGACATTCTGCTGCTGTAATTTAAAATAGAAAATGGCAGGCTTATGAAGCGGAATTGATGAAATAGTTTTGGTTAATAGTTTTTTCAACTAACCCTCATATTACTCATTTCCACTTTGTCCTTTCCTATTAACTGATGCTTTGCTTTTGACATGACTTGAAAGGATCTCAGCAATGTAAGTATATATGTCAGGTCTGGTCCTCAGAATTCTTGCTGGTGGAGTCTCTACAACCTTCAATTGTGGAGATTCTACCATATTTGAAAAATCATAACAAGGGAATCCTCATATGAAACTAAGTCATGTCCTTCTTATCCCTCTATGTGGACTAGGCATAGGGAAGGGATGCGGAGGATTACTTTATTCATAATGATTAAGGAGAAAATATGACTGCTGTGAACATATATCAGAACTTCTATATAATTACCACCCTTAAGGTCTATGTCATGGATTACATTAGAGATGAGATTCTGTCATAATATACATAGACTCAGTAGCCTCTCACTGTTTCTCATATCCAACTGGACATGAAATATTTGGATATTGGATATTTACCAAGTCCTGTCGATTCTACACAGATTCTAGTGATAGCTAGTAGCTATCAGTACTTCAGGATTTGCAAAAGGCTTTACAAATATTACCTCATAAATGCTATTGTTATCCCCATTTCATAGCTGAGAAAATGGAGGCAGACAGAAGTTGTGATTTGCCCAGGGTCACATAGCTGGTAAGTATCTGAGGAAAGATTCTAATTCAGATCTTCCTGGCTCCAGTTCCAGCACTCTGTCCCCTGTCTCTAATTTACATTCAGAATTCCTGGCATTGAAATCTAGCTCTGACACCACCTATATGATCTTAGGTTAACTTCTACTTAACCTCTGTGACCCAGCCCCCATCAGTGAAATAAGAATACTGGCCTAGAATATTGAGGGCCCTTCCCCTTCTAATTCAATGACCCTATGATTCTTAGAACGTTTACGGTCCAAGGGGGTGTCCAGATATCCAGGCAGATATCAGGAGATAGTATCATAAATATAAAATATATCGATTATTTGTGAATCTGTATTGGAAATGACTGGACATCACGAATCTGCCTTTCATGGCAGCATACATAGAAGTATAAGAAAAAATGTCCTTTCAAATGTTACCAAAGAGAAACATTTTGATATTTAAGTAATTGCAAATGGGCTCTTCGAAACATGACAAGGTAAATTAGGTCTCAGGAATGTGGGATTAGAAGATCATCCACTTAGAGCTAGAAGTGACGTTAGAGGTGTCCAGTTCTTCTCCCTCATTTTACAGATAAGGAAACTGAGGCACTGCATGAGTAAGTGACTTTTCCAAGATCATATTAGGTATTTTAACCCAAGTCTTCCTGATTCCAAGCCCAGTGCTCTCTCTGTGTATGTGATATGGTGCTTCTTAGCTTTGCTCTTATTTCACTAGTTTTTTTTTCTCAGTTGGACAATAATGGGGATGGTAGAAATCTTGATCAATGAATCTTAGAGATGTAAGCAGCATTGAAGACTCCCTAGAGACACTAACTCTACTGACTGCCAGAAGAATTGAACCCCAAACTTTCAGGGCAAATAGGGACCCTATTTTTAAGCACTTCAAAGGCAAATCAAACATTTATCATCGTTCTCATCGTTGGTCATATACCCAGTCAGAAGTCTATCACAATTTCAGGCTGTTTCCTTCTTGTTCTCCAGAGATCAAGTAATATTTGTAAAACATGCTAAACTGATTCAAATACTCTAAAGAATATAAAAATTAATTACTACAGTGTGTTGTGAAATCAACCTGTTCAATTTAGGATCACTTTATTATAGAGTGTTAGGACATTGTGTTAAATACTTGAAAGGATATTTGCTGTCATTATTATGCATACAGACAGCCTTGAGGGAAGTACCAGGATCTGGAAGCCACCATTCTGGAAAGGTGGACTAAAATTGAATTATGAGGGGTCACAGTGGAGCATCACAGCATAAGAAAGGGGGTGAAAAATTTTTTGAAAAAATCTTTAAAAAAATATATCATGAGAGAAGTGTGTTAAAATAAGGCTAGGGCCCCAGTAGATTAACGCTGGTTTGCAAACTCTATAACAACTCTTTCCTTGGCCATCACAATTTGGGGAGAAGAAACCAAGGAGATTCTTCTTAGTGTCCTGGAGCAGTTCACCAGTCTTTTGTAATGCAGTGCAGCCATCTTATAAATCATTTTGTGGAGACTAATGATTTATTACTGCTGTAATGAACTTCACAGGCATCAATGCATTAAGGATCCACTTTGAAAAAAGTGTCAAATCCTATTGGAATGATGATCAGTTAACTCTTGTTATTTGATCAGCTCTTTGGATCTATGAATAACCTTTTTAGTTGACAGAGGTCTTCCATGGGAGGAGGGGAGGGAATCAATGCATATGTAAAGTAAAAGTATTTGGTGTTCTTTTTCCAGGCTATTTATCAATGCCAGGGTCTGTTGTCAACTTCCCAAGCTGCAAAATTATTTTTTTTTAATTCACCTCATTCAAGGCTATTTAAAATGCTTGGTGAATGCATCTTAAAAGGATATTGTAATTCCAATAGCCTGTCTTTATGTTACTAAATTATGGTGTTTTCTTTCTTCCTATTTGAAGCCACAGCTGGCCCTTCATGGCCTGACTAAAATAGTAATTACCATGTGAGAGCTGGATTTTTTTTTGGTTGTTTTTTTTTTTTTTAATGTTCGGCGATGTCAGACATTTGACCTATGAGGCTTTTAAAACCGACCTTTTTGCTTCTTTCCACTCATTAAACCACAACCTTTGCTCCCTTGTCATAAAAGATAAATGAAGATTCACACAATCTTTGTTTAAGAGAAGATTTATTATTTACATTAATGTAGATTAAGTGGAAAGATACCAATTATTTATCATGCCAATCAAATGTCTTCTGAGAGGTTTAAATTTGTGGCCTGGTTTTCATAATTACAATTTCTAAATACTCATAGGAATTTAGTAAGAAACAAAACAAAACATACAATTGGACATATTTCAAAGCAACCCTCCAGCCTATATTCTTCGCAATGAGACAAATAAGTTCTAAAATTTAATGGTGTAAAAATAACTTCTTAATGTTCTAAGACATGTATTTCTCCTACAAAGAAGTGAGATATTGTTCTCTACTACAGTGTCAGATTTCATTAAAATCGGAGGAGTGATTTCCAGGATTGGAAAATGTTGTCAAAGGGTGAACATTATGAATTTTATTTAAAGCCAGCAATTTGATAGGTAGATGGCCAGAAGCTAACAGTGAACCAAAATGATGTTTTTATTGCTAAATTTTGGGAGACTGATGTTCAATTATGTGTGCACCTTCATATTTATGTTAAAAGGTGGGCAGAGGGGGCAGCTAGGTGACGCAGTGGATAAAGCACCAGCCCTGGATTCAGGAGGTCCTGAGTTCAAATGCGGCCTCAGACACTTGACACTTACTAGCTCTATGACCTTGGGCAAGTCACTTAACCCTCATTGCCCCACAAAAACAAAACAAAACAAAACAAAAACAAAAACAAACCCAAAAAGGTGGGCAGAGGTTTCATTCAGATAAGGAATAGTTGTTTTAAAAGTTATACGAATTATCACCAGAGAATTATATAATATCATGTCAGGAATGGATATTAACTTCTTTTTCTACAAGTTAAAGGTAGATCCCTAAAGTAAACGATAGTTAAATATTGTGCCCTGTGTCATACAGTTAGTTGATGACATAGAATGGGGGTAAAAGTATCAGGGTATTGGATAGATCTGGTAAGATTTTGAGAGATAGGAAATGTCTGGTGAGAAATATCGCAGTAATGACTAGAATGAAAAGGGAAGCAGTTATATTTGGAATGTTTGATGAAGACATACCCTTAGCTGGAGCCCACAACCCATCCTCATACAAAGGACATTCAAGGGTAATCTGGCACCTGCTCATACCAGCTTTTGAGTGACAATTGTCAAGTGTTCATTGTGAGCATTTATACCTTGGAAACTGGCAAACACCACAAATCTTTTCTTTGTTGTTTGATTTATTGTCTGAACTTAAAGTAATGGAGAAAATGTTAAATATGCAGATTAAAAGTAAAAATGATTCATGTGTACATTTTCTTTTTTTATAACCGGTTGTTAAACATTTACTAGTACACCTCCAGACATATACAAATGAAAAATTAATCCCCTTTTTCTTTTTGTAGAAAACTTGAGGGAAGTTCCCAAAGCTTAAATAATACTGTTCTTAATTGTATATATATATATATATATATATATATATATATATATATATATATATATATATATATATATAAATAAGCCCAGAACACCAATGCTTCTTGCTTTTCAACTTGAACATACCTTCATATTAGAAGATACTATTCTATTCATTATTTGTATAGTTTCAATTGCTTAGATAGCTATGCTAAATAACTTCCCTAGCCAGACATTCTGATCACATTATTCCTCTTTTCATACTTCTTTTAGTGGCTTCACAGAGGTTTCCATTTCATACATAAAGCCTTCACCATGCCCTTCATATCCATGACTGCTGTAAGTCTACCTATACCTCAACTCTGTTCACTTCCCAACATTCAAATCCTCCACAATTCCTTTTATCTACCATATCTTACCAATGGTTATTATTAAAGAGTAGTCATGTGATTCTTAGGGTATTGGACAAAATAACACTGAAATCTATCATTTTTAGTCAACAAACATTTATTAAGTGCTGCTTACCATATTCCAGACACTGCTTGCAAATATAAACAGAAAGAAAGGTCCTCCCCTCAAAGAGATTATCTTCTAATGGTAGAAGACAACAACACATGAAAATAAGCTGAAAAGGGGAGAATGAGAATAGTTGATGGTACTTGACTCAAGAACATAGTAGGGAAACTCCAGAGTCAGGAGCCTCGTGGGGAGAAATGAAGCCAATGCTGACCTGGGTGTTCTGCTTAAAATGGAAGTTCTAGGAGAGACAAGCCAAATGAAAGGAGATGCTTAAGAGGCAAAGGGTATTTATAATGTGAGAAGTTCAGGAGTTCACTGAATTGTCTGGGCAAAAAGGTTTCTGCACTCTGAAATGAAATAAAGACAAGTCTACACTACCTTTTACATGACAACTACTCAAGTAGTTGAAAATATGCACTTTAATTCTGAATATTTTCATCATATTATTTTGCATTTATGCCTCACTAATGCATCTAACAATAATTAGCAGTACAGGGGACATATAAAAACATAGTTTTTGAGGTTTAAAGTTACCTTAGTGATCATCTAGTCCCAGGGTCAGCAAACTGAGGCTCATGGGCCAAAAGTGGCCCACCATGTATTTTTGTATGACCCAAACCTAAGAATGCTTTTTTTACATTTTTAAATAAATACTTGAATCACTTTTAGCTTTAGGCCATACAAAAGCAGGTAGCAGGCCACAGCTTATAGTCTGCTGGCACCTGCAAAAATGAAGTGACTTTTCCCATATAACTTGGATATTAATTAATAGAAGAGTTGATATTTTAAAATGAGTCTTTCCACTTCAAATTTAATTCCCTTTCCACTTTTTAAACTGTTTCCATTTAAATATTTACCATATTTATGGGCATAATTGATCCCTTCATGTCAAAGATACATTCATTACTTTGTCAAAAGAAAAATGTACTACTCCTCCTGCATGGTAGAGAGATTCCCTACAATTAAGGCAAGTGGTAACTAAAATGAATGTAGTAAAGAGAAATAGAGATGTCTAAAAAAATCATCATTTTTTTTGTGAGGCAATTGGGGTTAAGGGTCTTGCCCAGGGTCACACAACTAGCAAGTGTTAAGTGTCTGAGGCCTGATTTGAACTCAGGTCCTCCTGACTCCAGGGTCAGTGCTCTATCTACTGCACCATCTAGCTGCTCCCCAAAATCTTTATCATCCTTAACAAAAATTCAGTGATGGTGAGCATGCCAAGTTCTCACAAAAGTAGTTCATATTTGGGTTTTCCTTTGAAGTCAATGGGACCATTCCCACATATCATTAAGATCATAATTCTATCTGGAGCTGAAAAGGATCTCAGAAGCCATCTAGTCCAACCCCCTCCAACTGAGGCCTAGGGAGATCAGTGGCACCACAATACAAATCTAAAAGCAGCCTCATTACTTTTAAGTTAGACTGAATTGTATACCACAGCCCTAGGCAATCCCGATCACATATGCAAGGCCAAAAAAGCTTCTCAAGTAATATTTTCACCAGTTCATTACAATTCCAATGGGCAATTTCAGTCAATCAAAATTGCACCCATCATCCTACTAGGTTCAGGTCCCAACATCATTATTTATTAGCTATGTGAATTTAGGTGAGTCACTAAACCTCTTAGAACCTCATTATCTTTATCTATAAAATGCTAATCATACCTGCCAGAATTAAATGACAGTGTTTATGAAGCCACTTCAAAAGCTTTAAAACATTATATAAATTTAAGGTAGTGTTGCTATTATAAGGCCTCTTTACTGTTTTAAACTATATTTATTTGTGAACAAAAATTTCCCCTCATAGATTTTAAGCTCTGGGAATATAGATACCATATCTTACACCTCATAGTATCACCTAAAGAATTTGTAAGAATGCCTTTAGCATAGTCAGCATTTAATATTTGTCAAATATATTGAATCACCCAGGCATGTTCAATTCAAAGGGGCTAGCTTTCCTTTAAGGCTGTTGCTTATACTTTCTATTAAGTGCCAACCTTATTTACTTACTTGATTGTTGTTATTTTTCTCGAAGAGAGGCATGACATTGAAGTGATGTCATGGTGTAGTGAGTTGGATTTAAGTGAGGGAGGGCTGTGGAAGGTCACCAACCTCACTCTTTCCTCCAGAGCCATCTGGGTCTATTGGCAATATGTACATCAAGTTGACTGGAGATATCTCCATATTTTTTAAGGCAATTGGGGTTAAGTCCAGTAGCAAGATATATATCAAGATGATTGGAGATGGCCCTAGATATCTTAAGGCAGTTGGGATTAAGTGATTTGCCAAGGGTCACATAGCTATTAAGTGTCTGAGGTGAGATTTGAACTCAGATCCTCCTGACTCCAGGACCAGTGCTTTTTCCACTGCACCACCTAATTGGCCATTTACTTGATATATGGATAACTGAAACAGAATGATCAAAGCAAATTTTTCTTTTTTTCCTGCAAAATTAAAATTCTGAGAGACATAGATTAGCATACCATAATTCACTTAAATATATAATATAGAAGCCCCACTTGAGTAAGATTTAAAGAATGATTAGACCCAGCAGAAATGAGTACTCTTTTTTCTTTGTCACAGTACTTCCAATTGCTCTTATTTGACTTTTGCTAAGTATCAGAGATTCAGTCCTATCATAGCTCTGTTTCTCTTCTAATATTGCCTTGGCAGGCTTTTGCTTCTATACTTTTCTTTAATAGCAAGTTTTCAAACTTTATCCATTTATTTATGATAAAACTTTTGGAATACCTATCTTCAATCTGCTAAAGGAAAATCCGGCAACTGCCATCCATCCCTGCTCCCTAGTTGACTATCCTTATTTAGCTAAAGGCCTTAGCGAAAGAAGGTCCTCTACCTCCTTTATCTAATATCTCAATCCTAACATCTCTGCTTCCTTCTTTATTTTTAGTATTGGGAAATTTCAAGTCATTTCTTTGTCAACAGATTAGGATTCCTTTGTCAGTATTGTCTCTGCCACAACAATAATATTTCATTATCAATAATATCAGTCTGGCTAAAGTGCTTTGACAACCTAAGTACTATATAAATATTTTCTAGAATTATCATCATTATTATCAGTATTGGTGTAAGTCATTAGTATTTTTACAGCATATAATACACAAAGTGCACTAAGGTTTATAATGTATGTTATATACATCATGTCATTTATACCTCACGGCAATCCTGTGTGGTAAGTACTAGGATCTATTACTAGAGTACTTAGCCCTTTTTACAGGTTAGGAGATTGAGGTTCAAAGAAATTAGGTGACTTGCCCAGAGTACCCCAATTAGGAAATATCAGACATGCCCATATCATTCCTGAATCCAAGTCCTATAGACTTTACCTCTATCCTACATAGATCACTTCTCAAATCCTGACAACTCTTTTTCACAAGGTCAGTTCCTGTGGCTATGATGTTGAATCAGTAGAGATACATGTTTCTGACTTCCTTACCTTTCTTTTCCTCATCCATGCTAAAAACTACAGGTCTATCTTCCATCCTAATCTCAGGTCACAATAGCAAAAATCTTAGGATTAGAACTGGAAAGGAATTTCATCCAACCCTCTCATTTTATGGATGAGAAAATCAAAGAGATTAAATGATTTGCTCCATCTTTATACAGTTAGCAACATTTGGACTCAAGGCCCTCTAACTTAGTCTAAATTTGGTACTCTTTCCCTAAAACTCCACTTTCAGTGGAATAGATATTCCACTGAGAACCTCTGGAATGGATATTTGTTTTGTTTTGTTTGGGATGGTTTGTTTTTTTATAAGGAGCCAACTCTTTCCTTTTGAATGTTTAAAAACTATCCCAATCATCTGAAAATATAACAAAGATAATAGAACATGACAAGATTTGTAAAAGAACAGTAAAAATAATAATGTAATAAAGTCATTCAGTAAAGTCCCATTCCAATGTTTCTTCATCATATCAAGGTACTCTGAGTTCTCAAAGGTCATACTAGTAGAGCTTAAGTTATGTTAGGTTTTAGCAGCCTGCAAAGGCTCTGAGTACCAACTCAGTGACAGACTACATTTCCACCATCCCCAGATCATCCTAGCAAAGTTTGAACAGGCTCATGCCCGGAAAGCTGACCACTAATTGCTTCCATTAATTTCATTTCAACAAGCTTACTGTGTGCCAAGCACTGTGCTAGGCACTGTGAATACAAAGATAAGAGGGGAATAGTCTCTGCACTCAAGGAGCTTATCTTTAATGGTTTGTCCTGCAGCGTCTCATGAAGGCCATCTAATAACTGGATGCAATTTGCATGAGTAGAGGAAGCTCCCATACCTATTTAATAACCTAGGAGAACCTTGAAGTACTGAAATAATAGAGTATACTATTGTTTCCTCATACAGAGGTCTATTAGAAAGGTACAAACACTGATGTAGCTTACTTTGAAAGAACCCATTGCCAACCAAAAGCCTGTTTGTAAAAATGTTTGGGGTGACTCACTATGTCTGACTAGCCATGCAAAAAATAATGGCTTCCTAGGAGATTTGCATGTAATTTTAGCACATTCAGTAAAAATCTAATTAGTTTGTGATTTGGTTAAGTATTAGCACAAAAATTTTAAGTAAGAAATATGTTTTCTTCGGGTAAATCAGTCCCTCGTTATTCTACAGGGTAAGGGGCATGGTGTTTCCCAAAAGGCCAGTCGAAACCAGTAAAGTGCTATACAAGTACAAATTTCAGGTTTAATAAATTTTATTTGTTTGATGTAATATATATATATATATATATATATATATATATATATATTTGTTGCTGTTGTTCAAATATTCCCTAATTCACAATGGTTCTTTTTTCTGTCTTTAAATAGGAATTAGGAGGTTTTCATATAATTTAATAATTCTTTTGGGAAAAAATGGTTTTTATCTTTTTTTAAATGGTAATATGTTGTTTAAAAATCTAAATGTGGGTTCTAATCTGTTCCCCCAGTTTTGGGGGAAATTGGCTTAAATCACTGATAAATTCACCAAGAGTTTAGGCTTTTAAGGGTTTATTAAAAGATACAAGATAGTAAAGAGAGAGAAAGATTGAGAACAGATTCCTTATAGCATGGAAATCCTAGCCTTCCTAACCACCCATGTGAAGTCCTGCCACCAAGCTTATGTCTCCAACCAAAGAGAAAGAAGCCCTACATCAGTGTCTACTTCCTACTTCCTATCCTCCTCCCAGAAATGGGAGGCTCTTCAAGTTGATTGACTGAGAGTGATCTCCTGCTAATGCAGCAGTCCACAGCCTCTGAGAACACTCCTTCTCAGGGCTGGCCAAATTCAAATTCAAGATCTAATCAACTCTAAGTGGGCACCCAGTAGCTCCTCATTCACACCCAATTCAAACACTACTAAGTCAATCAAGTCAGACCCCTGGGGCGTCTACCAAATTCCATTATCTTAACACAGTAAGGAATAAAAGGTTTTTTGGTTGAAGGTTTAGGAGAGTTGAATTTGGTTTTAAAGATTGAGAGTGCTATGTGATATTTCATTTTAACCCTAAATGCATTTCTTATATAAAAATAGCTAAAATAGTTGCCACAGAAAGTAACTCTTTCAGTCATGATGCTACTACTGCATTGTGAGTTAAAATAGCATAGTTCCATAAATGATTATTGTAGTATTTTGCAACTAAATGAGGCTTTGTAATTTTAATGAGATTTTATTTATGTTCTTTCAGTTATTCTGACCTAATACAATTCAGATGCATAGATTTATCTTCCAACAAAGCAGAGATACTTTTAAAATGGCTTTACAAGAACTTACACAAACACATACCACACACAGGCACATACACGTGCATGCACATGCACACATATACACTCCTTACCAATTCATACTTGTGGCAATAGTAAAGCCCCTGGTTTCTCTAAGACAGAGGGCTCTTAAGAAAAACAAACAGACCTCTTAAAGCCAAGAACATAGCCTTCTAATAATTTGTTGTTGTGAAATCCTCTTCGCTTGATGAGTTTTCCAACTTCAAATGGAATGGGCTATTTCAAGAGTCATCTGAGAAGCATTGGACTGTTTGGATAGAAATTGTTAATGTGAATCAAACAAAACCCATTGAGTCCTAGGATTGTTGAGTAGACATTGGCTAGAATAGGAATCCCAAAGAAAATTCATTTGGATACTTGAAGAGGATCTTGTTTGGGGTTTTCTCAAAGTATTCTTTGGATATATACCCTCTTAACAAGCACAGCATGGACTTCCCAGATTGCCACATTTGCCAGACGTGAGATTCTGTGTCCTTGGCACTTGAGTGTAGGCAAAGCTGATGAAATACTCACAGCATTTACCCTCCTACCCCAAGAAAGAACTAATTCTGTGTCTTTGGCCTGTTTTCTTTTTCTTGACTCTGGAAAAAAAAAAAACACGTTAGCCAAGACAGTCAAATCTAAAAGCTAATTGTGGTGCCTGGGGTGAGCTTCAGATCTGAATCCTTACAAGGGAGTCTGCACATCATGGCTTCTGGGAGCCTTCAGATCCAGCACATGTTGGTACTCGATTCAGGTCTGCTTACTCGCTTAGAAGGGGAGACTAGAAAACCTAAAGTAGTACATTTGTTATCCTCATAACCCTGAGCAATCAGAACAAAATATTGAGAGAAGACAAAAATCAATTGGAGAGATTTCCTGCAGGGTTTGTCTTTAAAAGTGTGTGTGTGTGTGTGTGTGTGTGTGTGTGTGTGTGTGTGTGTGTGTGTGTGTGTGTGCGCGCGCATATGTGTCTGTGTAGATTTTTCACAAATATTCATCTACTCCTCTAATGAAAACAGAGGCTTTCACTGGGATTAAAAAGTGTTTGATAGGGCTACACATTTTACTACACTGCACGACTTCATATTTGCTTTGGATGACAGATGTGTATTTTCTCTGTGCCTGAAGAGACTGTTTGTTTTGTCAAGTACAAGTTAAAAAGAGACTGAAGCTAACCTAGAGGACATTCTCTCAGATCCTTGATTATATATATCTTTGGTGGTGTGAGCTTTATTGGATTATAGGAGTGCTGTGATTCCACTAACTGTGTATGCAAACGGTGGGCAAAGTATGAAGGGATATGATAAGAAGACTTGTTGATGCTCTGCTTTATAATATTGGGAAAGAGGGAACCTTTTAGCCAGGCACATGGAATTCCAATTTGAAAGAATGAATTCGAGGGAACGCTAGACTGAATCACATCTTTCTGTTCCTACTATGACCAAATTTTCTAATGATATGTATTGTTAACTTTTGTCATATTCATTCAACATTCATTCATTCAATAAACATTATTAAGCATCAACTGTGTCTGATTCTCTGTGCTAAACCTTGTAAGAGACACAAAAACAGTCACTGTTCTCTCAGAGCTATAAGTTTTGGAGGAGATAAGACACATAGAAAACCATGATAACAAAAAAGAATAATGTGATGTGTACAAAATGCTATCAAAAATATGAATATGTATGAAATTGTTTCCAAATAAAAGGATCAGGGAAGCCCTCATAAAAGAGGTAGACTTGAAGTCTTACCTCCTTAGAGGTAAGACTTAAAGTATGTATGGGATTTCAGCAGGCAAAGAAGGAGGTGAGAGAACCAGCATTGGCATGAGCAGAAGCACAGAATCAAGGAAGCTTGGGCCATGAATGCCAGGCTTTGGAGTTGAGTAAGAAATGATGATGGTATAATCAAAATTGTGCATTAGGAAGATTAATCCAGTAGTTGTGAGTGGGATAGGAAGAAAAGCAAGGAAAGATGAAAGGCACAAAGACAGGTTAGAAGTTGATAATATTCTAGGCAAAAACCGATGAGGGAGCCTGAACTCATGGCAATAGGGAAAGGTGCATGGAATCACATACAGAGTTCTAGATTGTATACAAGAGACCTGGTTTCAAATTCTGCTTCTTCTTTCCAATTATGTGACTTTGGGCAAGTCATTTCTTCTATTTTGTCTTCAGATTCCTTGTATGTAAAGATGAATAGACTAGATGGTCCCTTAAGTTCCTTCTGACATCCTAATATCTATGGGAAAAAAAGGAGGAAATGAATGAAAAAGACATTGTCTTAGTGACTTAGGCTCATGACCTAAAAGCCATCTTTGATGTCTTCTTCTCCCTTGTATTTAACAATCCAATCAGTTGCCAAGTATTGTGTTTTATAGATGTAGAACTCATCATACTTGGGAGTGATTGGATTGTATGGTACAAGGGAAAGGAAAAACTCCAAGTTGGTTCTAATGTCATGAGCCTGAGTGATTAGGAGAATTGTGATATTCTTAACAGAAATAGGAAAGACACAAAGTTGAAGCACTATCATAATACTAAATTAAAGAGCATAGGCACAAGTAATGTGAACTTTTATACTTTCATAGCAAAATTTTTCATGTGAGTTATTGGGGTGGCCAGTATACTCTGTACCTATATATTTTTTTAATTAATCAAAGGAAAAAACATAAGGAAAATTTTCAGTAGTAAAAAATGCATAATATCTTTCTATATATGCAAACTTCACAAACATTGGGATACAGTTCATTGTGTAGAATCAAAATGTAGCCTTCTATAATATAAATGTTGGCAGATATATGCATATACATGCGTACATACATATATGATATTTTTGGTTCTGAAATGAATCTCTTTAGTTTTTCTCCCAAAAATAAAGCCAAATTAATTTAGTTTTATTACTACCTTCCATTTAATGATATGTATATAATAATCTGGCTGGACCTTTTCAATTGAAGTTCAGGGTTGTCTTTTTTTGTTGTGACAGAAGGTATGTTTTAAATGTTTCATTTATGGTTTGATGTGAAAGCTCTTCTGCTATTCAAGTCTTCTTAGAATAAAAAAAAAAATTTAAAACTTTCTATAGGCTAGAACAGGGTCTTCTCCAGGTAATATTTCTTCTATACTCTGCCAGCTACTACAGTTGGCTTATGCTTTCATACAGTACCCCAGAGTGTACCCATTTTGCTTTCTTCCTTTCCAAAGTCCCCAACTAAATTAGCATCTCTTGTAGCAGCAGCACCTCCACACTCAAAAGTTGCTCATTTCCCCTACTCTTACCCTATCAAAACTTCTGTTCCTAAGGGAAAATAATGTTCCACTATACATATCTGTTACAAGGGATTTTTTCTTCTTTTTAAATAAGGGGTGGGGGAGAAAGAAGAGAGAGAAAAGGAATATAAATAATTTCTAATTGGAAAAAAGGTTAAAGTTTAATTTTTTTAAAGTGTTACAGAAAAAAAAAATCTGTTTCAAGTAATTCCCACTGAGGTATGAATGACTTGTGTTTATTTTGTTCATTATTGTCAACTTGCATTTCAAGGGGAGGAGCTTGAGCTCATTAATACAAATTAATATCATTCTAAATATTGCATTGTAGTAGAGAGAGATGTTTTAAGGATGTGAGAGCTTTTATAATTTCCTTAATGTTTCAGTTCATTTGACTCACACTCAAGACAGACTCTGCACAGAAGGGAAATGGAAACTATATCCCTTACTTCAGTCTTCTAACAGTGTAATTCCTATTATTAAATAAAACATTCAGATTGTCAGATCTTGTTGAGATTATCCCCCTTAGAGAGCATAGCTTGATCCTATCACCCTAATTATTGATATAGAGCCTACTTACCTTTTTTATTAGTCCTGCATGCTTATATATACAAATCCTAGCAAAGGTAAGAATTATGAAGGAAATCATTTATATTATTCAAATTCCATATTTATAAAGGATAATAATAAAGGTTTTTCCTCTTCCCCTCACACCAAAGTGGAAAAAATGAATGACTCAGGGAGTTAACTATTTTCAGGCAATAGGTTCTGGATCCATTTAGTTAAGGCAGAAAAAAAGGAACTGGCCTGAGTACTGTGGTTGAGCCACAAAACAGTAGCGTATATGTGACAATAGCTCTTACTTGAGTTATTCTAGTGCAGAGCCACAAAAGTTAAAAATTATTACTTTTCACACCCCTAACATACAAAGAAGATAAACTTGCCTCTTGGTTGTTTTACCATTCTGAGATGAAAACACTTCCAAAGTCAGCCAGCATAGGCCAGATGGTGTATCCAAGCTTTTGGCCTGGGAAAGCCCTTGAGATCAGACACAACTCATAGGAAACTAGGTGACAAAGTGTTAGAGATTAAAAAGAAAATAATTTTATTCATTTCT
The DNA here is from genome assembly GCF_019393635.1 of Dromiciops gliroides. Classification (NCBI taxonomy): domain Eukaryota; kingdom Metazoa; phylum Chordata; class Mammalia; order Microbiotheria; family Microbiotheriidae; genus Dromiciops; species Dromiciops gliroides. The sequence continues at coordinate 268,123,203 of NC_057861.1, read as the reverse complement.
CTCTAAATGAGAAATTTTGTAAAAGGGCAAGTCCAAACCCAAAGTCCTTCATAATCCTCTAAATCCCAATCTAGCCATAATTCATACCGTACTTTATCATTTCTTATACAATCCTGCCAAGCTGAACTACTTGCTATGTCTTATACATATCCCAGCAGTATCTGCATGCTCACAAATTATGCCACCTTGTTCCCTTTCCCATGAAAATGCCTTTTCCCTTTTTTCATTCTTGCTTATGCTTGGAATGACCAGTTTACCCTAGCAACTCTTTCTTGTGTAATAACTACCCACGCATACCTCCATGCCTCCATCTTCTAACTATGAAAATTCTATCCTTCCTTCAAAACTCAGATCATTTACCACCTCCTAACTTCCCTGATCTTCCTGCCCAGTAATTACACTTTTCCTTCACCCCAAATATCTCATGAAGCAGTTTTATTCACTCACCAAGAGCTATTTGACATCACTATTATTTACAGTTATTTGTGTTGTGTAGAAATAGACTAAAACCTTCATGAGGCCAGGGACCTGGTCTACTTAATCTTTGCCTCCTTCTAGCATTTAAGAATAGTGACATAATAGGTACCAAATATTTGTTTCATTGTACTAATATATTTAGATTTTTCAATATCATTTTCCTTCTTCAGTTACTGTCAAAATGTTAGCATAGTTTTTCCAGTAGACTGTTATATCCCTACCTTATTTTTAAAAATTAAATTGAACCTATACATGGTAAACTGTCTCTGGACTCTATACTAATAGGTTTGCTCTAGGTTCCTTATTAAAAAAAAAAAAATTTAAGTGACAAAGGCAACCAGTGAAAGGGATTTTAAGTCTGTCAAGTCCCAAAGGAACAGTAAACATGCCTGAAAGGGATAATAAATTCACCTTAATTTAGTAAAGATTAAATAACGGCCTATGTCTGAAAGATTGTGCTAGATGTTGGGGATACAAAATTCAATAAGCCACAGGCTCTGCCTTTAGGAGGCTTTCAGTCTAATAGAGGAAAGAGATGTGTACACAAATAATTGTGATAGAAGTGAGAATGATTAGTACAGAAGAGAGGTACAAAACAGGCAGACTGTCAACATGTATTTATTAAGCCTTTATCTTATGCAGAGGAGCTCACAGTCTAATGGGGGAAACAGCAAGAAAAAACTCTGTAGCAGCAAAACAACCAAAGTTCAAATAAAGATACACTCAGACATATATATCTATATAAATATGAACACATAATATATAGAGGTAGGTATCTACATCTATAATCTAACAAACACAAATATACAATTTAACAAGCAACATAAATATATAGTGTATATACACACCCATATATTTTACATATATACTATATACATATATGTTGTTTGTTAGATTGTGAGCTCCTTGAGGGCAGGGATTGCTTTTGAATTTCTTTGTATACCAAAAGCAGATAGATGGATGGATAGATAGATATATAGATAGATAGACAGACAGGTAGATAGGTAGATGGATCGATGCTATGATATTATGGTATGATATAACTATATAGATATAGATATACAAGGTAAAGATAGTCTTAGTAGAAAGGCACTAACATTAAGTGGGACCAGAAAGGTTTTCTTAAAACATATGAGATTTTAGCTGAGACTTGAAGGAAACTAGCAAAACTAGGAGGCAGAGACTAGGAGGGAGAGCCCAAAAGAAGAAGTTTAATAGAGACATGGGGATGACAAAAGCAAAGTCAAAATATAGGAGAGGCCTTGACAAGAATTAAAGCTGACAAAGTAATCCAGTTTTCCTGAAAAATAGATCAAATGAAGAGGGAGACTGTGAGATGATTGGATTGTGGATATGTTAATTCTCTATATAGTGAAATAACTCTCCTTGTTATCCTTTGATAAATTTGTCAATAGAAAACACAATTAAAAGAAGTGCAATTGAAACTAAGAATAGATTCTTCTTTTTGTTCTTGGACCATATTTAGTCACAGTCTTCCAGAAAGAATGGTTAGTCACAATCCCCAAGAATATCCTGGAATCATTTTGCCAAAGATAGTCAAGCATTAAGTAATCCAACATTCTCAAACTTCTCAGTGTTGTGATGCCATACTTTTTGTTACTTTTTAAAACAGTTTTTCTCTTCCTCTGAAAAGTGTTACATAGGAACACAGATCTAAACTAGATGGCATTTATAATTATTTTGATGTAAGGTGAATAAAAAACTTTAAAAAAAATAATTTTCTAGAACCTGTTCATTCCCTGAACTGAAAAATCCTTCATCTCCACAGGAAGATAAACGTAAAGTATAATTCTCTCCTTAATCTCTAATTGTATAACCTTGGCTCTAAAATATCTCTGCTAAGGCAGGTCTAGATGCCAAAATTACCTTGGTGAATACAAAAGTCTTATGAGCAGGCAGTGTTCTCTTTCAAACACACATACTCAGTGAATGATAAATACCTTTCAATTCTTCCCTATATTTATATAGACTCATATTTTCTTGTAGGATATTTTAAATTCAAAATTAAAAGAATATTGATGCTAATTTTGGCGGCAGGAAAATGTCATGGATCAGGGGCTGTTTTTAACAGATCTCTAGGACTCTGAGGCTGGGGGTGGAAAGGAACTAGAATCCAGCTCAAGAAGCCATATATAATACAGTCTATTCACCAGCCAGGTAAAGTGAAAACTCTGAAGTTTGCTAGCTTTTAGGATGATTAATGATATAGCCCAGGACTCTTGTCACACTTGGCCAACAATAGGCCCTCATCCATCATGATGAGAAAAGCTTTCTGGCATTCAAGTTGGATATTCCTTTCAAAAGTACAAGTTATTCAGGGAATCCCTAGACTCTGCACTTATAGAGATGATAGAGTAGAAATATTCTCTTCTCAGTGAACTTCTGGCAACTAGGCAACCAAGTAGAGAGTCTACCTCATGAGGGAGCACTAAGGAAGAAGAAGACCAATGGAAAAAGTTTGGAGGAAGTTTTTTCTCTATCCCTTTGAGGAATTCCTTCAAGAGACAGCACAAAGGGATCTTTACAGGAAGCCAGCAGAAGTCCAGTTAGGGAACTTTATGTCTTCCTTTCATTCACTATCACACAAATGGGAGGGGTGGGGCAAGCCTTTCTTAGGGGCACTATCTGTGCAATACAATGAACAGATTTCTTTTCTTTGAAACTTCTTCCTCTTTGTTCATTTAGGTTGGGAAAATAATGGATCATCTACCAGATGTCTAATTAAATATGAATTGTGTAATTACCCAATCACTTTTCTCTCCTGGAGTATCTAGCACATGAGTCAAAACTATGTCTCCGGTATTAATGATATACAGAACTGAGACACTTTTTTAATGTTCCTTTCATAAGGAAAACTAACCTTTAACTGCTTTTCTGTTTGATGAGAAAGAAGTCAAGGTAATTAACCTTGATAATAGAATGTGTCATTTTCAGCATTAGGTTTCATATCCTCTTTAATACAATGTTTTGAGGCATCCTGGTGATACAGTGGATAGAGCTGTAAACCTGAGGTCAGGAAGACTTGAGTTCAAATCTGAATTGAGATATTTACTAGTTGTGTGACCTTGGATATGTCACTTAAACCACTGTCTGTTTCCTTAACTATAAAATGGGAATAATAAGACCACCAACCTCCCAGGAAAAGTCACTTAATCTTTCTGGACCTTGATTTGATCATTTATATATAATGAGAAAGTTAGATTAGCCTCTAATATCCTTCCCAGCTATATAATTTGGTGAATCTATAAATCCATGAACAAGATGTCAGAAATAACAGTCTGTCATGGACAGTTTAAGTGAGGAAATTTGTTGGACTTTTGCAAAGTATTCTTGGAGTTTTCAAGCTTTTCTGATGATTTATTCTAAAACATCTCCACTGCCATTTTCATACATTCCTCTCTCATGTTCTCTCCTTCAGTCTTCATTCCTTCAGAAATCACTTTTTTCCCATTTATTGTCCTAACCCATAAATTTCTTCTGTCAACATTCTGAAATGCTTAATGCCTTATATTGACGTTGGCCCAATCTAATATTTGACCACACAGCAAAATGTGTTGACATAGTATGTGAAGGACTCTGGGTAACCAAATGTGCTGAGCCAAACTTTCCTTGTATATGCCAGGGTCGAAACTTTAGCTCAAGGCATTTTATTAACTCTTTTATACCAATGGGGAATTATGAAATGTTTGATTCAATGAATATTTATTACATGCCTATTATATTTAAGATGTCAGGAGTATATGTGCTCCAGGGAGTTTGAAGTTGAATAAGAGATGGTCTCTAGCCTCAAGGAGCTCACAGTCTTGTTGTAGGAATGAGAAGAGTAGACAAAATAATTATGACATAAGCCAAAGTATGAAATGGGCTAAGAAAAGAGAAAAAGAATGTATAGTATTGGGGGCAGCTAGGTGACGCAGTGGATGAAGCACTGGCCCTGGATTCAAGAGGACCTGAGTTCAAATCTGACCTCATACACTTGATACTTACTAGCTGTGTGACCCTGGGCAAGTCACTTAACCCTCATTGCCCCACAAAAAAAGAAAAAGAAAAAAGAACACCTCAAAAAAATGTATAGTATTTCAGAGGAAGATAAAATTACTTCAGAGCAAGGAGGAGAGATAAGATTTAAAAAAGATGTCATGGAAAAGGGAGAACTTAAGCTGGGTCCTGAAGATAAGGTATTCATAGATAGAGACAAGTAGAAGACCAGAAAGGAAGAGAGCATGGGGGCATGGCATATAATGCAAACATAAAGAACAATATGAGTAAAGGCAGAAAAATGTGAGCCATGTTTAATGCCTTCTCTTACTGGTGAGTTCTATCCAGTGCCTCCATTTGTGACAGCTTCATTCCTCTCCTGGTTGTGCTTCTGACTCTAAGTACTTTGCCACTACACCTCCACCTGGGTGTCCCTTATCCCTGAGTCTGCCTCCCCAAGTTAGAATGTAAGGTCTTTAAGGTCAGGGGTTATTTTTCCCTTTGCTTCTATCTGTATCCCCAGTGCTTAGTACATTGCCTAGCATATACTGAGTATTTAATAAATACTTGTTACCTACCAATCTCAAGGGAAGAAGAAGTCAAGAAAGATAAAGACCACCAAAAAGTTCATGGGTTTCCTAATTAGCAGATCACAAGGAGAACAGTTTCAGGAGGCTGCTGGATGTGGAAACCAGATTGTTTGGGGTGAAAGAGTGGTAAGGAATGCAGAAGCAATGAGTGCTCACAATTTTTTCTAGAAATTTAGCAGTGAGTCAAACAACAACCATTTAATCCCATATTATGTGCCAGGCACTGTGACAATTGTTGGGGATACAAAGAAAAAACAAAAACATTCCTTCCCTTCAAAGAGTTTACATTGCTAATGAGAGAAATGACATGTACACAAAAGATACATACCATGCAAATGGAAGATAGTCTTAGAGAGGAAAGAACTAAAAGTTAAGGAGACCAATAAAGTCCTCTTGCATTAAGTAGAACTTAAGATGGATTTTTAAAGAAGCTTAGAAAAATCAGTTGCTACTTGGAGGATGGAATGGAGTGGTGAGAAACCTGAGACAAGGAGTCCAATTAGAAGGCTCCCTCCAGGCCAGAGATAGGTGATGAAGCCATGAACTAGGATGAAGGCTGGGTGAAAAGAGAAAAGGCAACATGTATAAGAGATGTTGTAATGGTAAAAATTAATATTTTTCAAATGACTGTATCAGTAAGAATGAGAAGTTGAGTGTTATATTGAAATTATGAACCTGGGTGACTAGAAGGATAAGGATATCCTCAGCAGTAAGGGAAAATTGAAAAGACTGGGTTTGGGGGAAAATATAATAAATTCTATTTGGCCGCACTGAATTTCAGATGCCAAAAGAACATCAGTAGGTGGCGCAGTGGATAGAGCACTGGCCCTGGATTCAGGAGGACCTGAGTTCAAATCCAGCCTCAGACATTTAACATTTACTAGCTGTGTGACCTTGGGCAAGTCACTTAACCCCAATTGCCTCACTTAAAAAAAAAAAAAAAAGAACATCAGTTCTATGTATCTAAGACAGTTTTTGATACTAGGGCCAGATATATAAATCTGAGAATCATCTTCATAGAAATGATCACTGAATCAATAGAATTTGATGACATCACCAAATGGGAGAATATAGAGAGAATTGACATGGATGAATATTAATCAGAAAAGAGTGGGTTGGAAAAATCATATAGGTAGTGTTATGTCTAAAAACTAACTGTTATGACTAAAATCTAATGTGTCATCACCTTAAATTAGAAGCTTATAGCACCAGTCTTTGGGCATTAAGCATTCATTAAAGTATATTGGAAGTTAGCAAAAGAGAGAAGAGGAACACGTGGAGTTCAGAAGGAAAAAGTCTAGCTACCCTGGCCCTGCCACCACCACCACCACCAAGACCTCCAACCAAAAAGAAGGCAGATAGATCCCCAGTCTCCTAGAGCAGAAGCTCCCTGCAAACCACAAGAGGGGTGGTCCCCACACACAGCTCCAAGCTAATTGGCTGGTAGCATTGATTGATAAGACTTACAGGTGGTTTTATGAATAGATGTAACTTCACATGTTTTCTCCTGGCGGGGGGGTGGGGGGGCATTGCCCTGGTTCTCACAATGTCTTTCTCAGCAGGGGGGTAGCACCCTGATTCCCACTCTAGGGGCTGAACCATGAGAGCAGAGTAGAGAGATATAGGATGATAGACAAGCCTAAGTAATGAGGCATAGGAAAAGATTTCAGGGAAGAGATGGAATCATATTTGTATACAGAGGGGCTACAGATTTGAATCCATGTATGGACCTACTGCTTTGCTCTAGTCTAAAAGCACAGATTGTACTCCTAATCCTCACTGATTCTACTGGCCAGAGGGTCAGTTTTGTTTTTTTCTTAAATAAACCTACATTTAAAAAATGTATTCTTTGCCACCTTAAATTTTCACTCATAATTTATAAACTAACATCCACAAGGGCAGAAGCAAGAGATAACAACAGTTTGAAAAGGTGGACATCTTGCTTACAATTACATATGATTTTGAGACTATTTGAATCTTGCTTGAAAAGAAAATATTTCTCATCGTCATACCTTGCTTACTGCCAAAGTATGGTAAAACTGAGTTAAAGACTAGAATAAAACTTTTGTAAGAAGTTCTTTTATCAAGTTTCCGCATATGATCTGTTCCAATTTTGTCAAATCATATCTCATCCTCTTTCACTTCCTTACTAAGATATTTTTATCTAAAAAATATTACAATAACTTGTTTCTTGAAATCGACTTCTCTACAACTTACAGTCCTAGGGAATTGCATACAGAGGTCTGTGACTTCCCCAGGGCTACACTAGTGGCTGAGATGGAACTCAAACCCAAGGTTTCCTAATTCCAAGGCCAACTCTCTATCCACTATATCGCCCTGTCTCTCTTTGAATTATATGATGACATAATTGAAAAGCTATATTTGGAAAACAGTAGGCAAAAGTATATGCCCTAATTCCAAAAAAAGCATGTATTCCAACCTCTGTTAAATTAGGAAAAAACAGGGAATGTAAATATTGTCTTTTAAGATATAAATGTTCTAAGGAAGAAAACACTCCTTCTGACTAGGGGAAAATATTATTTTTCTTCAGAATATTTTGTCTTCCGTCATTTCCAAGAATATTTTTCTCTAAAAAATCAATTGTTACTAGAAAAGTCCCATTAACATTTAGAAATGTAGATGAAGAAAAATGATCAGGTGGTCTTAAATTTTAAAACTGCTGGGTAGCCATTCTTTCCTGTTCACTCATAATAGGCACTAAACTTTAATGCTGAGAGTTTCTCTCTTTTCCTTATAGTCCATCAAAGTAATTGAGATTTTTCCCATTTGAAAAATACATTATTGGAGTTGGCATCTTGTGGTCATATAATTATGCTAGAGCTATTAAATATGTTTTAGACACAAAATTGTAAATACAATGCTGAGGAACTGTGAACTTATTACCATATCATTAAACCACATTTTCCCCCAAGAGCAAAGCATGGGTTTCTTTTTGTTGTTTTTTTTTGCTACTTACAAGAAATATCTTGCCTTGCAGTAACACACATGTTTAACATTTTTTAAAAGCCACACTATTTGACTGTGGTATTGGGTTTCTAGTTATTTGGGTTCACAATGCTGGGAATGTGGTGAAATATAGTTGTTAATATCAGTAAACATTTAATGAATTAATAACAAACTCATGCAAAAAATGGATCCATTCTGACAATTTGTTGTTTTAAAAGGCATGGTATGATATTTTTACATAAAAAAGAAAAAGTTTCCCAGACTAAAAACATTTCGTGGCTCTGCTTAGGAAAAGGAGAAACTTGAGGAATAAAAGTGTGACCCCAATAAAGATGTGTTCATTCATTGATTCATTTACTCATTAAACATTTATTAAGTTATTGCTGTGTACAATTTCAGTGAGACAAAAACTGGAGAAATAACAAGTTAAATCAGATCTAGCTATTTGCCTCAAGGAACTTGTAATACAGTAGAGGTGATCAGATGTACACAAGCAAAAGTATGTAGTTGGTGTTTGAGCCACCCTTCATTTGAAAGTCTCATTTGAATTAGACTTTCAGGGGCAGCTAGGTGGCACAGTGGATAGAGCACCGGCCCTTGGATTCAGGAGTACCCGGGTATCAAATCCAGCTTCAGACACTTGACACTTACTAGCTGTGTGACCCTGGGCAAGTCACTTAACCCCTATTGCCCCGCAAAAAAAAAAAAAAAGAGCATAAGTAGACTTTCAACAAACAGCTACCACGTGCTGCAAGGCACTGAAGGGTAAGTATAGTGTAAGCAGGCAGTGGTGGGGCCAGCGGGAGAGGAGCAAATGTCCTGTTTAGGGGAAAGCATAGAACAGAGGTAGGTAGGTCCAGAATGCATTGGGAAGACATAGTTTGGCTAGAATGTAGTAGAGTAGCGAGAGATGAGACTTGTAAAGTACATCTTAGCCAGCTTGTGCAGGACTTCAAAAGTATTGATACCATACTTCTACCAGTTCTGGTATTAATTCATTCATGACAACTTACTTTCCATTAATTTTAAAGAATAAATAATAAATACACGTAGAATAATCTTGTGAATATGTGTTCCATTTTCCTTGCCATTGAGATTTGAGGTTAAATCACACAATAATTATACAAACTTTAACATATTTAACTTTTAAAAATATAGAACCATTGTCCTTAAACCATGTAAACATTAGTCTTTAGTTTAGAAGTGAGACATTTGGGGGCAACTAGGTGGTGCAGTGGATAGAGTACTGACCCTGGAGTCAGAAGGACCTGAGTTCAAATCCAGCCTCAGACACTTAACACTTACTAGCTGTGTGACTCTGGGCAAGTCACTTAACCCCAATTGCCTCACCAAAAAAAAAAAAAGAAGAAGTGAGACATTTGATAAATATGTCAAGGTAGCAATTAACAAAGTAGCTGTATAACTAAAAGTAAATAATTGTTCAGCATTCATGAACTTGAAATTTATTTCTAAGTTAGTGATGTTTTAAGCAAAGTCATTACTTTGTAAGGACAGTGGATATTTTCTTTGTTCTCACAACTTTTCATTATGAATATTAGAGTAATTAATTGTTTTCAGGGTGTGAGGACACATTAACGTCAAAGGGTATATTCTAACAAATACACACACACACACAAAACTATTAAAAGAACCCAAAGTAATAATAGCTTTTAATCAACTGGAAAATTTTTATTGCCTTTGATTTTTAAAAGAAGAGAATCAAATAGCAAAAAAAAAAAAAAAAAAAAAAAACCTGAGCTCAGGAATTAAGGAGTTTTTGTTTTTGTTTTTGTTTAAGAATTTATAAGGTATAAATTTAAATCAGCACAAATTGAACCCAGGTTTAGGAAAAAAGGCACTATGATAAACAGATTTGGAGCATGAGCTCTTCAGTTCAAGTCGAGCTTTTCTCTTTACTACATTTATGTCTCTGGACAAATAGTATATTAAGGATTAGGCCTCAGTTTTCTCATCTCAAAAATTAGAGAATTGGACTATGCAACCTCTGTAATATATCAACTAATCTTCTGGTCTTCTAGCCTTCTTACTCTCCTAGTACTAGAGATGGTATCTGAGGTTCAAAATAATGCTCTGGAAGCAATGTAAGAACATCAATTACTAAACAATTAATGTTCCACCTAAAGAAAAATCTTCAACAGCTCCTCATTGCCCGGAAGACAAGATACAAATGTTGGCTTTTTAAGTGCTCCACAGTCTAGTTCTCACTTACCTCTTTGGTCTCATTTCATACACATAAATTTCATACCCACATAGATAATCTAAGTTTTAGCCAAATTGGGCCATAAACTATTCCCCAACTAGACACTTGATTTCATTAATGTTTTGTACAAGAGGTCTTCTTTGCCTGGAATATATTCTCCCTTATCTCCAAATCTCAAGATTCATTTCAAGTACCATCTCCTCTGATAAGTTTTAACTAATCTCTGTCCACCTGCCAGTTATTTCCTTCATCAGTTTTTCATTTTGCCATCCTTATTTGTGTATATGTAAAATTCTCGTAAATGTAAACTCTTTCCAGAAACTTTTATTTTTGCCTTTGTACTCTCAGAGGGGCAACTGCTAACACAGTGATAAAGCTCTGGGCCTGGAGTCAAGACTTGAGTTGAAATCCTCCCTCAGACCTCTCAGGAACTAGTATGACCCCTGAGCAAGTCACTTAATGTCTCTTGGTTCAGTTTCCTCAAATATAAAATGAGGACAATAAATGTTGTTATAAAGGTAAAATGGAAATATTTCTAAAGTACTTCTATAGTGCCTGATACATAGTAGCCATTTCATAAAATGCTTGTAGAATTGAAATGAAAAAGGCTTAGTCCTACTACAGGGTTTCATGGCTATAAATTTATGAAACCCCAGCTAAGAATCAGTAAACCCCTCTGCAATTTGCATCACCTCAGTTAGCTTCACAGTCCCAAGATGGTAGACATGGACATCCTGTGGCCTGGTCTACACTCAATTCCTCTTCCACCTTTGAAGGATCTTAGAGAATGTATGCTCTTCTGCTATCACCTTTGAAATCATATCCACCTTGGGACAAGAACCTCATTGAAAGATCATTCTCATTCTCAACATCAAATAAATATTTATGTTCACAGCAATAATAATTCTGTACTATCCTGTGCACAAATTCATTGATTTACTTTTGTAAAACACTAGAAACTTAGAATTTTTCTGAAGTTGTCCACACATAGGGCTTTTTTTTCCTCTATGTTTTTAAGACCAATATCCCAACAGTTGCCCCAATCTCTAGTACTTCTGAAGTGTGAAAACAGATGGGGAAACCCTCAGTTTGCCCAATAAACATAAAATTGCTTTCCTGGTGTTATAGAAAAAACACTTTGGCAAGGGGGAAAGAATAAAATGTAGATTTGGATCTATGTTAAGAAATACAAAACTGAACTTTGTAAAAGGCTGCATCTACAATAACAGCCTAATAATATTTTATATGGGGGGTAGGGAAGACTAGAAGAATACCTTGTGGAGTTAGTTTTCAGTAGTTGCTAAGATATACAAAACATTTCATTTCAGCTTTAAGCAAAATGTGCCAACTCTGCTATCCTTTAGACAAACTAGTCTGACAGTTTCTGTATATTCCTCTGGCTTAATACTCCTGGCCTTTGCTACCTGAATGGCTAGGATGATGGAACTTCCTAGAGGTGGAGCAATGATCATGGAACTACCACTCAGACCTTTGGGACAGGAATTTATGGCTCTGTAAATACAGCACTTAACTCAGTACTAAGCACAAAGTACTTTCACTTAAGCACTCCTAGGATGGTCTACAACTTGTTAAAGGCCCAGAGAAATCCAGCCACAAGAACATTTTATTATCCTTAAAAACATTTTTGGTGCTGCCATGTAGCCATATACTGAAATGAAAACAAAAATGTTGTCCAAAATGTTTGTTGGTGGTTACATGCAAACCCAGGCTAAAATCAGCCACATTCTTGGCTAAAGCAAGACACAGGCTAGTGGTAATGTATTAATAAAGGTATTTTAGGACTCAGTGAAGAAAGCTGAATTGTTTTTTTCAACATTAGTTCCATATTTATTTTTTTTTTTATTTTTTGTTATTTGGACCTTGGCAGATATGAATATTTCCATTTACAATGAGCAGAAAAGGAGTATTCCTCTGTTAGGTATAGTTTGTGTTTTTCTTTAATTAATTTTTTGTAATAAATAGTTGTTTTCTCTCCTCACATTCTTTTTCTTTAATAAAAGTATTTTATTTTTTTCCCCCCCATTACTTGTAAAGATAGTTCTCAACTTTTGTTTATACAAGCTTCCAATTTTAGATTTTTCTCCCCTTCCCCTCCCCATTAAACATATTTCTGCATTAGTCATGTTATAAAAGAAAAATCAGAGCAATGATGAAAAACCTCAAATAGAAAAACAACAGCACCAAAAAACAAATGAAATAGTATGGTTCATTCAGCATCTATACTCCACAGTTTTTTTTTTCCCTGGATTGGTGATCTTCCTTCTATCATGAGTTCCCTGGAACTCTTCTGTACCATTGCATTGGTGAGAAGAATATAAATCCATCACAGTGGAATCAACACACAATGTTGATGATACTGTGTGCAATGTTCTTCTGGTTCTGCTCATCATTCAGCCCACACAGACCCCTCCAGGTTTCTCTGAACTCCTCCTGCTCATCGTTTCTTACAGCATAATAGTATTCCATTACATTCATATACCACAACTTGTCCAGCCATTCCCCAATTGATGGGCATCCCCTCAACTTCCAATTCCTTGCCACCACACAAAGAGCAGCTATAAATATTTTTGTACATGTGGGTCCGTTTCCCCTTTCCATGATCTCTTTGGGAAAAAGACCCAAAAGTCTCTCACATTTCTTTACCCACCCCCTTACCAGTGGGAGAAAATTTTTTTTTAAAATCTTTATAACAAATATGCATAGTCAAGCAAAACCAAAATTCCACAGTTGCCATGTCCACAAATTTGTGTCTCATTCTATAAATGTAGTCCATTGCTTCTCTGACAGGAGGTGGGTGAGTATTCTTCCTCATCAGTCCTTTGGGATCATCACATTAATTAAGAATCTTAAAGTCTTTCAAATTTTTTCATTTAATAATGTTGTTGTTATGGTGTGAATTTCTCTCTTGATTCTCTTCCCTTCACTCTGCCTCATTTCAGAGTCCCAAGTTTCTCTTCAACCATCCCCTTCATCATTTTTATGATATATTAGTATTCTATTACATTCAGAGGAGGGTCATTGAAACATTTTAAATATGCACAAAGGGGGAAAACTTGGTGTTTTTAAATAAGGTTTATAACAAATTCAGTAGTTCATTTCAAAGCTGTCCCACTAGTCTGTCTCTCCCTCTGAACTTTTTTCCATTCCTTCTGTGCATTTTCTAAAATATTTCAGTGCCCTTCTTTTGAAAGCATCACTATCCCTAAAATGCTTCCCTAGCAAAAATAGATTGATTGATTTATTGATAGATCCCCTCTCTGGCTTTAACCATAGGAAAGTAAAATAGCTATAAACATAGGTTATATCCAAAAATTATTTCTCTTTTTGTACCTGTAGCCCATCATCCTTCAGTTAGGAAGGAGCAAGCATACTTGATCAGTCCCCTGGAGTCCATGGTTTCTCATTGCATTGATTAGAGTTATGAAGACTAGACATACATTTGCAGGTACTAAGATTTTCTGTAATGTAATTATAAGTCTTGGATCATTTGACAGATATCATTGCTTCCCGCTAGAATAATAAATTCAGGAAATTTTTATTCAATTTTTAATCTAATTCAATTTTCTAAATTAAATAGATAAAATTAATCTAGATTAATTCAAATGCAATTTATTAAGTTCTACTATGTATGAGGTACTGTATTAGGTACTAGGAATATAAAAATATCAAATATACAGCCCCTTTCTCTCAAGAAACTTAAATTTTCCTGAGGGAAAGGACACCTAAGAAATGTACCACATACTCAGAACACAAAGTAACCAGTGGGTTGAGAGTTACAGATAAAGTAATCCAACTGATTGCTTACTGCGCCCAGAGAGGGGAGAAGGGGATAAAGGCAGGGAGGCAGGAGAGAGGGAGAGAATTTGGAACTCAAAATTTTAAATAAAAATATTTTTTTAAAAAGAAGTGCTCCACATTGGAAGATATTCTTCCAAATGGTATGGTATCTCAGTGATGGAGATTCTCTATCCATCATTTCAAAACAGAACCCTAGTATATTTTCTACTTACTCCATGTCAAAGGCATAAAATGCTTACCTAACAAATTGTCAGCTCCCAAATTCTAAGCATTTTTATTGTTTTTAATTTGTATTCCATATATATGTATGTGTATATAGTGACCTAATTGCATGGTACAATTATTTTTATTCAAGGTCAGACCGATTCTATAAATACTTTACAAGAAACCATGAATAATTATTCTATTTTAATTCCTTCTGTTTATTGATTTTTTTCAAAGTACAATCCCAGCAATTCTAAGGTAGAAGGGACCTCAGAGATAATTCCATCTAAGGCATACCTTCAGAAGAATTCCTTCTGTAACATTCCTTGTAAGGGGTCACCCAGTCTTTGCTTGATGAGCTCTCATTGTTAGGAATTTTTCCTTACATATGGACAAAATCTCCTTCTCTGTAATTTCCCCCCCACAGTTGCTTTTAGTTCTGGCCTTTGGGGTCATGGAACCCATTCTAAAAGCAGCCACATCCTTCACACATCTAATCCCTCTTCTACATGACACCCCTTCAAATACTTAAACACAGTTATGGTGCCCCATCCCCCATCTTACATCCAGTTTTCTTTTCTTCAGGCTAAACATAACCAGTTTTCAACCAATCTTCATATGACAGGAACTTGAGGAGATTTACTATCCTGGTTGTCATTTTTCAGATTTTTTCCAACTCATCTACATCTTCCCTAAAATATGATACCCAAAACTCTTCAGATGCAATCTGACCAGGGAAAAGTGCATTGGAATGAACACTTAAAACAGTTCTGGACACTTTTTCTTAATGTAGGGTCTGATGTTGTATTCTTGGCTTCCATACCATTCTATGAAGAACGTAGCTGCTTTTCTTGACACCCACCCAATCTCCTCTTCTCCACAGGAATTGTCTAGCCTTGCCTCTTTCATACTCTATCGTGGGGTTTTTTTTTAGTCAAATGTAAAATGTTAAATTAATTCCTATCAGTCATCTTTAACCTTCCCTCAATGATGAGGTTTGTGGGAACCAACCAGGACTGTTGCTTATGCATGTATTTCACAAAGGACCTGAGCAGAGACTGATTGACACACACAATGGCCCCTGACTATCCCAAATTGCAAATCCTTCAATGTTGGTCCAGGACAAATGTTTCTCTTCATGGAACTTCTATTGATTATCCCTTATCTGGTTTGTATATACCTGTTTGCATGTTACATTCCACATTAGACTGTGAGGACTGTAGGGACTGTTTGTTGTTGTTGAGTTTTGTTTGTTTGTTTTTGTATTCTGAGTGCTTGCCTAGGTCAATGTCTGGTGAAAAGTAGGTTCTAAATAAATGACTGCTGACTTCAATCTGAGTGAATTCTCCATGAGTTTGCCACCCACCCCCACCCCCATAAAGCTTATATCTGTAGATGTTGACCCCCTCTAAAGGGGATTCATTTTTCCATTTGCATACCAAGGGCCTAGCACATAGTGGATGCTTCATAAGCTCTTAATGGCCCCAAGAGTTACATTAAAAGTTATTCCCATTTTTCTAATATTATCCTATTCTAACAATGTTATCAACTTTGGTATTATTGGCCTGCTTCATTCAGATGATCTGGCAGTGGTATCATTATATTGGAATCCATTCATTCTAGATCCCTGCTATTCTAAGCTCCAGGTGAATACCTGTGGGAATCCACAGACATAATATCCAAAGCAACAGGGGAGAATTGGGGTTAGAAAGGAGTGAGAATTTAGGATTTAGTCCTGGAGTAAGTAAAAAGAAAATGAAGCGATTGATCATAGCCTACTTGCCTCAGTGATGAGGTTTATGGGAACCAACCAGGACCGTTGCTTATGCATGTATTTCACAAAGGTTGCCGAATTGACAATTGTTCCTATTGGGAAACTAGATTACAACAGGGAATAGTATATTCCATTATTGCAATATTAAATTAGTTGTCATACTGAATTATGTAATCCTTTATGCCCTCCATTGTTTGCCTTCAACCTATACCTGCCATTGACCCTGTAGGAATTAGACACTTAAAAGACAGATAATTCAATTTATTAGCTATTAACACTTTAAAATGAGTCACTATTAAAGTCTAATTGTTTGCTGAGAATGTCCACATTAGTGGACTTTTCCAGATCAAACAAAATTGAAGATATTTGTCCAAATGAAAATTAGAACATACAGCTCAAATATACTAAATGAACATGTATGTTCCTGTAATAATAATTTTTATTATCTTCAAGTTGCAGGACAAAATTTTAATTATGACCCCTTTATATCAGCAGAAACCATGTATTTAGGATTAAAAACCCATTGCTTAACTAGTATAGTTAAAGACTATGGTTTGATACATTCTCTGCCTCCAACTTTCCTAAAAAACCAGAGAACACTTCTAATAACACTTTTCTAATTTCATGGTTCAATGCACAGTCAGTAAAGATTTAAATAATTCAGAAGAAAGCCTATTCTATTTCTTTATTAGAAGTTTGAGTCAGGAAAATTCTTTGACATTTAATAGGTTTTTAAACCCTTTTAATAACTTCTTATAATGAAATTTATTGGAAGTTGTTTTAAAGAAAGGGTTATTATCTTAGCATGAATAGCAGTCAGTAGTTTTTATGATTAGTTTTGAGACCTTGACCCTGCATGACTCAAAGGCCGTAAAAGCATAAGGGAGAGGAATGTTAATAGTAACAACATTAGCATACACCAAGAAATATGGAAACTGCATAGACTACATTCTTACTATTATCTGAACATGCTATAAAATTTTTCATACAAATATTTGAGTATTTAATTGTTTTAAAGGAGCTTAAGGTCACTTACAGAGGACACACATTTTAAAGGAACAGAGGGTAGTTTTAATTTTTCTAGACTGATTTTTCCCAGTTTATTAATAATGTGCTAATAGAAGATTCTTTGCTTTGCCCCCATCTTGGTTTTCTTTTGCTCTATTGTTTAATATTATAAGTCATTATTGGAAGATTGCCATAATAAACTACATACACAGAATTAAACTTTTCTTAAGTCTGTGATACATTTGCAGAAAATTATGGTATATGAAGAGAAGCTGCTACAATGTACATTCCAAATGGAGGACAGGACCTACTAGTGCTCATAAGATTTTTCATAGATAAATAAGAGTTTGCTTTTAATGATCATTCTAAAAAACATTGTTTTTAAAAATCATTAAAAATTTATAACTTTTAAATAAACTCAATTTTCCATTTTTCCTGTTGACATGAAACCAGATGATACTCCTTTTACTTAGCCTCTTCATCATCATTGTAATACTCAGTTACTATCAAAAGAAAAAAGCACAGTAAACTCTAAAATATAAACAAAAAGAACCTTTTTAAGCTGAACTGGTCAAAATGTAAATGTAAGAACCTGGGTCAATTTCTAGTATTATAGCTCCCATCCTCAGACCAGTCTACTAGATGGACCAATTGGTGTATTACTCACTACCCAACCCAGCTATTTTATTTGTTTCGGTTCTTTTGAAAGTGCTTTGAAAATAAAGTGACACATTATGCAAGCACTTCTCTGGACATCAAAGCAAAGCAGATGTGAAAGGACATTAGCATATTTGAATACACATTTAAAGGGAGAGTTGGAGAGTCCCAGTTGAGAACAACGCACTGCCCTGGGCATTTTGTAATGCAGATGCAAAAAGTGGGGTCTGTACAGCTGGAGTCTTTCCTGCCTATCACTCCTAAATAAACCCAAAGCAGCTTCATATGCCCTTATTGTCAAATAATAAAGGGCCTTTTGAGGAACAAGCTATTCAGATGTACTGCACACCAGAACTTCTGTGCCATGGTGTCACTGTCTCAGCTTGATATGCTCTGATTGGATAAGACTATCATGTAAAATTTGTGATAGTCATTTCATTGGAATCATGGTAGATCTCTCCGAAGCATTAAAGGACAAATATTGCCTGCTGTACATATGCATATTTCTCATCATGACCCCAGAAGAGGAACCACTTTCAAGGACCACACAGAAATACTATTTCGAGCTTGGTAATATGGAAGTTGATAGTTTAAAAATAACAGCAGGAGACAAATAGTGTGGAACTGAAGTAATCAGAGATGGTAAGGCTCAATTGGAGTAAAAAACATCTTTCCAGCTGTGAGTTTAAAAAAGCATCACTATATGTCATTGTAGGCCTAGCCAGTCATGAGCCAAAAGACACGTTACATTACATGTACAGAGCGTATGGAAGAAACACATTTTTACTCCCTCTTGGTCATTCAGCTCAGGAAGGTTAAGCACAGGGCTCATAAAGCTGTTTGTCATTTCAGTGTTCATTTGGCCTAGTTAACTTCACCAGGTGGAATAGTTCAGTTCTGCTGTATCCCTATCGCAGACCCTCATTTCTACAAACATGCTGTTGGTCTTGCTCACAGTATGTGAATGGCTTGCCAAACACCAATTGGAAAAGTAACCCAAAATTCAGGTCATTCACTCACTGACAAGGAGCATCCTATTATAAAAAATATATATTATACATTTTGGTCAGGAGTAGTCTAAAGCTACAATTTCTGGGTTTATAAAGAACTATGTAAGAAGAGTTCCCTCTATTAATATAAATCACTGACTCTTCTCTAATTTCTAGTCTTAGATAAGAGTTGCCAAGGATACTGCGAAGTTAAATGACTTCCTCTGGGTCATATGGTCATTTTATTTCAGGTAAGACTTAAATCCAGGTCCTGCTTACTCTGAGGGTCATCACTGTGCACCTCTACCTCAGATCTTGTTTACATTTACATATATGCATACATATACATATGAATGTGTGCATACATGGACGTACTCTATATGGTATTGTGCAAACATGTATATACATGTGTGACATGTCCACATAGTTCTATGGCCTTATGTACACGTTAATATAATGTATTATTGTGTGTCCGTTGTATGCACATATGTATATAGTATTAACCTGTTACATGTGAAAGAAGAAAAAACAAAATTCAAGGCATGAATAAAATGCGGAAATCTGGACAACTTACCCATTTGTAATATACTGAAACAAATTATAAATCTATGATTTCTTCAATATGGGGAACTCTCCTCAAGCCATCTAAGAATTAGTTGGTAATCCTAGGGAGCCACCTATGGGAGCATGATATATTGGAAAGCTTGAGTTACTAGTTTAAATTTCAGCTATTATTATATACTACTTTCTTTTAAATGGTTCTTTAGGCAACCAATGTATAGGCTTTTGTCCCCATTCTCTTGATGAGGAAACAGATCAGAGTTAAAGTGATTTTTTCCTATCATCACCATAGCACCATTAATTGAATCAGGTCTCTTGACCTCAGGACCAATACTCTTTGCAAAACATAAGCTCAATTACAGTTTGTTACAGCAGACCTTTAAATAAAAGGAAGAGGTGTGTGGTTATTATTATTATTATTATTATTATTATTATTATTATTATATACAATTAGTTGCTAAATAACCTAAAATTGCTCCCTGGCATCTTTAGGAATACAAAAAATTTACCTTGGAAATGGATTTAGACACATAAGATTGGGGCATCTACCTGAGTGAACTATCCTAGAAGTCCCATCTCTGGTGAAATATAGGAACAGTGGTCCCATAAAAGTAGTAGACAGGACCAAGGTCAGTAAAGCATTAATAATGAGGATATCCTTTCTGATTCTCCCTCTTGCCATAACTTTGGATAATCTTGTGTGAGGGATGCAAGGAATTGTTGGGAAATGTTTCTTACCTTGTGAGATTTTTCTACATAAATTTTGAAGCTTACCAGTGTCATTCTTTCCTCTGTTTCCTGAATTCCCTGGGAACCATTCTGTATGCATTCACAGGAAGGTGGTATAATAGGCAAGAAAATAGATTGTAAAGACTGTCTAGGGTCAGGTGTATGGAAGCTCGGTGTCTGTGAGTCTATGCTTTCTTCAGAAAGCTTTCATCTTTCCCAAGAGTAAGCAGTTCTAGAAAGTGATATTTCCATTGTGCAAATATCCTATGAATTGTACTCCAAAGAGCCCCTGCTTTGCTATGCCTAATTACTTTTACTGTGGCTATTTACACTGTTTAAATACAAATATCCCATTAGATGCGCAAAGATGGAATATGAATAATAACTCATTTGTAGAGCACTTAAGGTTTTACAAAGAGTCTTTCCTGTGAAATACAATCACATGTTAAAGTTAGAAGGGACTTGAGTCCATCTGGCCCAAGCCTCCTTACGTTGTAAAGTCTGTCCATAACTTCCACCAACAAGAAATTAGTTTCCAAAGCCCTTCAGTGGCTATGGGGAAGTCACTACCTCTTAAGCCCACTCAGCCTTTGGATAGCTCTAATGCTTAGGAAACTGGCTTTTCAAATCCTTCCTACATAGTATAGTTCCAGTCTGTCTTTCCAGGCTTATTTCATATAATGCACCCTTACCCTCTATAGTGCTTTCAAGTTGGCCTGTTCTCTGCTGTCCAATCTCAGAATTCCATCTCCCATCTCCTTGTGCCTTGGCTCAGGCTGTCCCCAATTCTGGAAACCAATCTTTACAAATTCCTCTTAGTCTTGCTTCTCTCTAGGTTCAGCTCATGTGTCACTTGCTGTGGGAATCCTCACCTGATTCCTCATTTCTTAACACTGCCTCCCTCTTCTTCAAATTATCTTGTATATATTTAGCTGTTTATATGTTGCATCCTAGCCACATCTCTCCTCAACCTAACAAGTACAGTGTAAGTTTCTCAATGTTGTGGATTTTTTTATTCATTTTTTTTTCTTTACTGGTACAGTGCCTTACACAAAGTAGGTTCTTTAAATTATACCACCAGCCACATACTCTTTGATCCAGTGACAGTGGTCTCCTTGATGTTCCTACAACAAGATACTCCATGTCTTCTGTCACTGTGCCTTTTTATTAGCTATTCTCTATTATTGGAATGCCCTCTATCTTCACTTCTTCCCTTTTATTTTCCTGGTGTCTCAGAATTCATCTCAAATCCCACTTTTCTGCAAGACACCCTTCTTTCTTCTCCTCACTCCCCCTACTTCTCAGCCTTCTCTGAGATTACTTCTCATATTCTGTATATATCTTGTGTATACTGAGTTGTTTACATGTTGTCTCCTTCAGTAGCATATGAACTCCTCTTGGATAGGGATTGGTTTTGTCTTTCTTTGTACCTTTAGAGCTTAATTAACAGAGGATCTGAAACATAGTAGGCTCTTATTAAATGTTTATTGACCGATTATCCAAAATAAGTAGTGACGCATCAACTTTTTGTGGCTGCTTTTTGTTTTTGAGTCTGACCACAGAAATGAATTAAAGGGCAACATAAAACATTTAATTTTAGAGAACTATAAAACTAAAAAAAACTCAGAGATCATCTAGTCCCACTTATACCTGAATAGGAATCTCCTCTACAACATCTAAAAGTAGGAAGTATCCTTGAAGATCTCTAGTAACAAGAAACTTACTACCTATGAAGGCAATCCCTCCTGCCCCCATAGAGCTATGAACAGGTTTTCCTTATAGGGAGACAAAAGCAACCTCTCTGTAACTTCTGCTCATTCAATTCAACATTATTTAATTCAACATCCTTTAAGTACCTATCATATGCAAGGCACTGTTCCTCCAAGTTCTTCCTTTCCTAGTCAAGCAGACCATATCTAATCAATTTCCACAAAACAGCTCTTCAGATATTTGAAGCTAGTTACTGTGGCCACCTAAGTCTTTTCTCCTCCATACTCTATCCCATCAACCTACCCCCATTGAGCATGGTACCATCCTTGTATCTCTTCTCTAAATTCATTCCAGCTTTTCAATGCCCTTCCAAAAAATAGGGTACTTAGAACTGGAAATGGAATTCCTTATGTAGTCTTGCTAAGGCAGAAACAACAATAATAATACAGATAATACTTATAAAACTCTTTAAGATTTGCAAAGTACTTTACATATATATACA
Source organism: Dromiciops gliroides (assembly GCF_019393635.1). Classification (NCBI taxonomy): domain Eukaryota; kingdom Metazoa; phylum Chordata; class Mammalia; order Microbiotheria; family Microbiotheriidae; genus Dromiciops; species Dromiciops gliroides. Next base: position 268,100,996 of record NC_057861.1, on the reverse strand, counting down.
TATATATATATATATATATATATATATATATATAATTTCATATGTCATACTTATCTGGCTCCTTTTAAGCACCTACTGTGTGTCAGACATAGTGCTAATTGCTGGTGATACAAAGAAAGGCAAAGATCAGTCCCTGCTCTCAAGGAATTTCATAGTCTAATGAGGGAAAGAATATGCAAACAACTATGCATAAATAGGATATAAGCAGGATAAACTGGAGATAAACAATAGAGGGGAATATCAGCATTAAGTGTCAGCAAAGGCTTCTTTCAGAAGATAGGACTTGAGGTGGAACTTAAAAGAAGCCAGGGAAGGAAGGAGGAAGAGATGAGGAGAGAGTTCCAGATGAAGATTTAGGAGATTTTCATTCTATTGTCCAATGTGTTAATTATCCTCAACTTTGTGTCACCCATAGATTTCATAAATATTATCTTCTTTGATAAATATACCAAAAAATGTTAAATATTATAACATTCAAGACAAAGCCTTGAGAAACTCTACTAGAAACTTCCCTTCAGGTGAGTCTAGATATGCAACTAATTCAGAATTCAAATTTAGTTATCTTAGGGAGGCAACATGGTACAGTTGGAAAACTGCTGGCTTTAGACTCAGATCCTGCTTTCAATTTATTTTATTATTTATTTATTATTCATTCATTCATTATCTATCTATCTATCTATCTATCTATATATTTATTTATTTATTTATTTATTTATTTATTTATTTATTTTGGTGAAACAATTGGGGTTAAGTGACTTGCCCAGGGTCACACAGCTAGTAAATGTCAAGTGTCTGAAACCAGATTTGAACTCAGATCCTCCTGAACCCAGGGCCGGTGCTCTATCTACTGCGCCACGTAGCTGCCCCCTGCTTTCAAATTTTCACTCTGCCATTTATTTCCTATGTGAAGGTGGATAAATTCTTTAAACTTTATCAGCCTCAGTTTTCCCACTTGTAAAATAATAAGGCTAAACTTGATGACCACTCAGGTGCATTGCAGCTCCATATCTACACAGCTCATGAAATTTACTACTGATGAGTTGCCCATATATTTTTAAAAATTGGCTATTTGCTACATTTCAATAATGAAGAAAGAATTTCCTTAATTAGTTTGGAAAAATAACAGTTTTTCTTTGAGAATGAATTTTAGAAAATAATAAATAAAATTTGATTGCTCCATTCCTGGATATAATACATTTACATATTAATCGAACCACTGACAAAAATATGTAATTAATTTGGGTTTTTTTTAATCAACATTTACATTCTTCTCATAGACACTCAGAAAACATTATTCCTATGAAAAATGAAATTGTTTTGCCTTTTCAACCTAATTTATCATAAGAAGCTGAAAGGATTACTAGTAGCAGGATCAGAAGTCCCCTTTAGATGATAAGAGAGATATGCATTCAAGAGCATGTTCAGAAGGGGCTAGGATAAGCTCTCTTCACAGTTTAACTCCAACAGGGTCTCACAGCAGCCCTGGGGATAGCACTCAACAATGTTCAGTGTCAAATGATGACAGACAGGGGTAAATGGAAGGGCTTCAGAGATTCTTTACTTTCTCTTGTTTTTGCTTCAACTGGCATACTCCCAGGCCTTGCCTGCTAACACCACATAAAGCAGCAGCTGGTGAGTAACATTAGCAAATAAGGCCTCAGGGCTACCCATGTTCCAGTTCTCCATTCACCAACTGCTATTCAGTGAAACAGCTGGATCAGAAGAGATACAGCCAAGAAGTAGTTAGAGTTTTATGTGTACAACTGTTTTGATATAGATTGTCTGCTAGCGGCAGAGATAATGATAGCTTTGAAGGCTCATATGTTGGATTGGGAGGGATGCTGATATTTGAAAAAAGGAAGCACAAAATCACTAAAGATTTGGAAAAACATGAAGTTTTTTTCTTTAAAAAAAAAACCTAAAACTTAGCTCTTCATTCACCCTAGTCCTTTCCATGTGTACAAATCAGTTTATTCAGCACACTGTAGTTACAGAACCCAATGCAACTATTTTTATTCCATGGTGTTTTTTTTTTTCCCTCATAAATTCAAGTAGACAATGCTTACTCTCCAATAAAAGTTGTCTTTTTTTTTAAAAAAAAGACAAAACCCAGTCTAGCAACATTTATATTTTAAATAAAAAGGGAATTTCCCACAACCATTAAAATGTACAAAATAAAATGAATACTAGAAAAAAACACTCGATAAAATATGTACCAGTTTTTATCACCTCTGAATGTAGAGCTCTCATTAACAGAAGGACTATTTGAGTCTGAAGAGAAGACATATGTACGAAAATCTAGGAAATGCTTACTTATTAGGTCATGAGAAGTGTAATGTGTAACTAGGCTCTGCATCCCTCACTTTTATAAACTAGTTTTACCAGAACTTACCATTCTCTGCCAGGTTAGAAGATTTCACAATACCAAATCGTCATCATCACTATCTTCTCTGTCAGAGTCAGTGTTTCACACTGAATCCTGACCTGGGTTTGAATCTTTAATTTTGTTGCCTGACTGATTCGGGGCAAGTTATATAATTTCTTGTCACTTTGAGCACCTCCCTAGGATTTTTCTACTAAGTCATAGATGAATCATAATTTGCCCTGTAAATGGGAGCTCCCTAACTCAAAGTCTCATGTGCATAAGAAACCATAGATCCGGGGCAGCTAGGTGGTGCCATGGATAGAGCACTGGCCCTGGAGTCAGGAGTACCTGAGTTCAAATCCGGCCTCAGACACTTAACACTTACTGGCTGTGTGACCCTGGGCAAGTCACTTAACCCCAATTGTCTCACTAAAAAAACAAAAAAAGAAATCATAGATCCTTCTTATCCTTAAATATTCTTTAAAAAACACTCCATTATTCAGTATGCCTCTTTATTCCACAGGTTAACAAAACTAGTGATGATATCCCCATTTAAAAAAAAAAAAACCGTAGAAGAGTTTCAGTGTTAAAATGGAGGAGGAAAGGGATCTGAAGAGGCAAAGGGGAATTCTGACCTATCTCAGGAGGTAGGCGAGTGTAATATTGTGACACAGGAGAAAGAAAAGAAGGACCACTGAACATTTGAGTTTTTTATTTTTTGTTTTGTTTTTGGTTTTTTTGGTGAAGCATTGGGTGGGGTTAAGTGACTTGCTGAGGATAACACAGCAAAGTATGTGTCAGTGTCTGAGGCTGGATTTGAAATCAGGTCCTCCTGACTCCAGGGCCAGTGCTCTTTCCACTGCACCACCTATCTGTCCCTGAACATTTGATGTTAAGAGAAATGAGATTTTTTTCTGATGAGGAGGGTGGCAGACATAATGTAGATCTACAGATGGTGGATGAGCCATCGTGGCATAGGGCTGTAGAAGAGACAAGTAAAGAGTAGTAGTTAGTGACTCCCTCCTCAGGAATACTGTTATGATAATAACAACAGACTAGGTCTCCTGCTTTCCTGGATCATATACTCAGGCTATTAATGAGCTAGTCTATAAACATTTATTTGTTACAAGCAAAATCTGAAATAACTGAGGAAACAAAAGTTTGAGCTTTGTATTGATTTATTAAGCAACTGCATGCCAAATTACATAAGAAATTGGGGACTAAACCTCTCAGTTTGCACTAGACCCTGAATACAAGGGGATACAGATTTTTATTGCATTAAAAGAAAACCATAACAGATCATAAATTGGATTCAAGATAAAATAATCTGATTTATAATTAGAGAAAAGATTAGGGATGCAGGTAAGGTCAATTTCAAGAATTGGGATTGGGGAGAGCAAGCAGTTGACTTTTTCAGGTGTGAAATAGGATATCACTCAGTTCCCCTGATTAGCAGGCAAGTAGAAATTACAGATAAATGGCAATCTTAAAATGGAGGCAGTTTTAATAATATAACAGTCAGTTTAATTCAGACTTCTACAATTTTCTCAATTGCCCCCTTTGATTCACAGCAGAGGGGACCAGCTTCTTCCCCCAGTGATCACTTATCTAATAGCCAAATTTATGAGATTTTTATTGTTCCCATGCTCAATGTCAACATTATGTATCAAAGAAAAAAACACTGGGAAGCTTCTTCTTTCATAGCTTAGTACAATGGCTGACACAGAATTTAAGAACAATAATGAAAATATGGAACCTTTGTTAAATAATCTCTATAAGTAAACCAAAGTTAGGCTACAAATCAATCATCTTAGAGGGTTCACAATGGATAATTTTGAGAGGAGAGACTTTTAATGTCACCAAGGCAACCAAGAAAATTCATCATAAACACCATGAAACCAAAGGCCAAAGAAATACGATAATGACTGTCAATATTATATAACATCCTTGTATCCTAGCAACCTGCTTCTAATGTCTATTTAATCATCACATTTTGTCTCAAATCCCAGATGTCTAATGTAGTCATCTGGTCTCTTGGAAAATATTTCTCTTAAGCATTCTAGAATAGGTCTCATTCTCAGGGCAGCTCTGAAGAGGGTTCTGCTTCTCCAGGTCTATATTGCTTACAGAAATTCCTAGGTAATTGTAAAATCTTCCAGTAATAAGACAATACAATTTAGCGCAGGTTCTTAAACTAGTTCATGTGGTGAAAAGTCAGCTCAAGCCTTGTTATGCTGATCCTACTAACAGAACTATTAAGATGAACATCAAATTAGGATCCCATAATTCACCTGAAACCTCATATCATTTCAGTTTTTACATGCTATTTCTTATTTCTTTACCTGAATCCTGTTTCTAATAAAAGAATCTTAAAATAAAAAAAATGAGAGTTTGAATTATAAAATAAATACTTCTGTCTTTTAAAATTATTAGACAGATACTTTAAAATGGGAAAATAATTTCACTCTTCAAAATTGCCAATAAAATTTTATATGTAAAAAATCCTAATCCAGTTTGAGAACTTATTACTGAAGCATAATCAAAGTCTGAATTGTCATGCAACATGCACTTTGGAAATCAATATACAAGAGAGAGTTCTTAGAAAAACGTCTAATCCTGTTGATCCTCAAAATGTACGATTCCAATTTAAATTAGAAAATTTTTACATTACATCTTTTTCTTATTAATACTTTGTCTAACCCTTCTCCCCCTTAGGAATATATCATCCCTATATTATAATTGGCTACAAATAACTCAAATGTTTCAGTGTTAATCTATTGTAATAGATATAGTATTGTATACACAAGACAACCTACTGATTTCTTGTCTTGATTATAAAATTTACTATGAAAGTTAAAGGAGGAATACCAGTGACAACAATGTCAAGATTTATCCCCTCAAGGCACAGACTGACCTGATACATACCATAATAGGGGGGAAATTCCCTTACCTATGTTCAATTCCATGAATGAGTCGATCTTACAGTCAATTATGGAGTAACATTCCACATTATTCATGGGGTATCAGAGACTAGATCAGGATTAACCAGGCAGGAAAATTTCCTGTTCAGAAAGGAAATAGTACAATGGGAAAAACTGAGGTCAAGAGAACTCTACCTTTGGCCATGGCAGGATCAACCCCTACAATTTTCCCAGGGACAGACATCCACCGTAGCAGTTTTTCAGACTGTAGTACATGCCATTTTCTCCTATTTGCCTCATGACAATTCAGGAAAGCACTCCCTATAATCAAAACTTAAAATAATATTATAGTCCCAAGAGTTTTTACCTCAGATACAAAAATTGCATGCACTCCCCATCATAGGGCTTGAATATTATTAGTTTCCTCATGTTTCCTTAACAGTTACATGTCAGTTAACCTTTACATATAAATTTAAACTAACCACATTCTGGGGTTCAGAAAATACAGCAAATACCCTTGATAGTTGATCTTATACCCTATAACATTTTCTTTTTCTTTTTTTTTTAAGGTTTGCTAAGAACTTTTTTTAAGTATTTATTGTATCTCTGAACTTAAATGACACAAACATTTCCTATTACATTAGAATAGTATTAGAGAACGACCCTCCCCTCCCCAAGGCAGCAAACAATCTGATCATGGGCCATACATGTGTGATCATATTAAATATCATCATACTTGTCATTTTGTACAAGCAAACAATCATTAAAAATATAGTTGTAATTATAATTTTATAAGTGATAGCCAAATAATTTCACATGTAAATTCACTCTTTATTAGAGTAAACTTTTAAATTCCCTCCCTTGACAAGGAGTGGGAGGGGAGATCCTCTTTTCCTGGTTCTAGATTCTCAAAACTTCAGTACTTTAGATTTTGCAACATGTAGTCAGTAGGGCTGATAAGATCTTAATGACCCTGCCTGAATACAAAAATTATAAGGGACTTCACAGATAAAGATCTCTTTAAAAGTCTATGTAAATTTTTTTCCCTATACAATAAATAATAATAATCTATTTTAAAACAAAACATTCCCTATTAAATACTTGATTCTAAATATTTCTACCACATTGTTTTAATGGCTCAATTCATAATCTTACAGCTTCCAGATAAAAAAAGAGAAGTTATTTGTCTAACAACATATCTGACATATTGTCTAACAGCATCTGACATAATATCATGTATTTAAAACATGAAACAAAATTTACTAACAGTCAGATGATGTCAATTTAGCCTAATACACTTCCAAATTATCTTCTGCAGAAATGCATTACTCTTATCATTTTTGTCATTTTATACTAATCATATCTATAATCCAATGTAGGATTATCAAGTATAGAATGACTACATCCAATTAAAGAAGTAATAATAATGGTTAACATTTAGATAGTGTTTACCATATGCTAGGTAATATGTTAAGCACTTCACAATCACATCATTTTGATCCTCACAGTAACCCTGGAAGGTGAGTACCATTCTTTTCCTCTTTACACATCAGAAAAGTGAGGGGGGAAAAAACATAAGATAACTTGCTTAAAATCACAAAGCCAATAAATTTCCAAGACTGGTGTCTAAATCAGGTTTCCCTGCATTTTTCTAGCATTTTTTTTTTTTGCATTTGATGCCACAATTAATAGAACACATTTCACTACATTATTTACAGGACAAATCTGAACCAAATCAAACCTGAATTTACAACCATAAAATCAAAATCTCAGTTTTTCAGGGCTATTGGGCACCTGCACTTTAAAATTGAGAGCCCAGAGAGAGCCCAATTAGCTCATTTTCAAAGGTTTGAAGTAGCATTTACACCTTTCTATAAACTTTTCATTTATTTTCTTTCAAAAATCATCCAAAAGAACCAATTTCTTCCCTGTTCATAATCTAATCCCCTGTTTTCCTCAAGGCTTTTCAGTTTTAACCCCAGGCAAAAGATAGAAAGAAATTCCAAGTGTTGTTAGAAGCAGGAGTTTACAGGTGGCAGCCTCATATTCTCATTCCCTTGCTTTGGAGCTCATGGGATTCTAAAGATTAGGGAATATGCCCCTGCAATGCTTTTTCTTTTTCTTTTTCTTTTTCTTTTTTTTTTTTTTGGCAGGGCAATGAAGGTTAAGTCACTTGCCCAGGGTCACACAGCTAGTAAGTGTCAAGTGCCTGAGGTTGGATTTGAATTCAGGTCCTCCCGAATCCAAGGCCAGTGTTTTATCCACTGCGCCACCTAGCTGCCCCCCTGCAATGCTTTTTCAAGGCAGAGTACTGTATTTCCTAATCATATCTCAAACCATCTAAATAACTATTCTTTATTTCACGGGATTTCTCCTTTATAATTCAGAGTATAAAATTTTACAAAACCCCAATTAATTGAATTATTGCTATCTTTTTGGGTTCCTAATTTTCTTTGGTGACTTGCTTCTAGTTATCAAAACAATTAGTTTCTGATATATAAAGCTTTGAAAGTTCTACTTCAGCCTTCCCAAAAGACATTCCTAGTTCCTGGTTATTGCCTCCTTCACTTTCCCATAATTGTGAATATCTATCCAGGGTGTAGGCCCAAGTGACTGTGAGGTGGAGGTGGGATAGACAGTCCCTCTTCATGGCCTCCTCTTTAGTTTAAATCACCCTTTCCATTTTTTAAAAAATCTGGCAATGAGGGTTAAGTGACTTGCCTAGGGTCACACAGATAGTAAGAGTCAAGTGTCTGAGGCCAGATTTGATCTCAGTTCCTCCTGAATCCAGGGCCAGTGTTTTATCCACTGGGACACCTAGCTGCCCCCTCTTTCCATTTCTTAATTAAGTTTTACTCAGTTTTAAGTTGTTCTCTGATTCTAAAAAGTTTCAGATAAATTTAAAATGCAAAGTGCATGGCAACTTTTTTTCTTCACTCTGGGACTACTTTAAAACTAGCTGCTTTCCTTTGTTGCACTAAAACAATAGATCTATCAGTCTTGAGGGAGAAATTGCTATTTACCCCTGAAACTCTTAGAGGATTTAATTCTTATTTTTCCTTTTAAAAAAAATTCTACAGAGTGGTAGTCCAAAACTTACTTTATATATGTTAAGCTTCTGCAAAGTGCCTTATAAAGACAAGACAAAGAGAAGAGATTGAGTTCTTGGAATTACCCAAAATCCCAGGAGTTTTCCCCTCCAATTTAAAAAATGATTACTATCCAAATTCCTTAATGATTAGTCTCCAATCTCCTTAATCTCCAAATCTTCAAAATCAACTAAGATGTTTTAACAATTACCATAATTCAGAATCTCTAATTCATTTGTAATGCCACAAATTCCTATAAACCAGGAAAAAGTTTTCCTTTCTTTGATTATTTGACTTTACTTCTGTAACTCCATCTTGGCCAGGGCTATAATGACAGAGAGAAAGTACCTTGCAAGTTTTGGGTTTTGTGGTGTTTTTTTTTTCATTTTAATGTAATCTATTGAAAGTCTAAAGCAGAAGTTAGTCCCTGCTTACTAAAAGACTTTGACATCACTTTTTTAAGTAAAAAATTGAAACTTCATTAATCTCCAGCATTCTAAACTCTTTGGCTGCATCATTTTATAGCAGTCCTCATGGCTGACTGCATTTTCTCCTTAGAAATATTTCAAGGGGGCAGCTAGGTGGTGCAGTGCATAGAGCACCAGCCCTAGAGTCAGGAGGACCTGAGTTCAAATCCAGCCTCAGACACTTGACACTTACTAGCTGTGTGACCTTGGGCAAGTCACTTAACCCCAATTGCCTCACTAAAAAACAAAAGAAAACAAAAGAAATATCTCAACGTAGCAGTATCTACAAACACTAAACATGACGCGGACAATTTTTTTTCCTGAGCTTTTTACAAAGACATAAAAACAGACAAAATAATAAGGAAAAGTTACTGCACACATTTTTGCAAAACTCGCAATAATTAAGAGTCCCTTCTTCAGGCTAAACTTGTGACCAATTTGAATTTTTATATGCTTTAACATAGTTTGAGGGTTCTTTTAGTCACTCTTTCCACTCCTGTATGAGAAGCTAAGCCTGTTTCTAGTCCAATCAGAATTTTTCTAAAGGGATGTCAACACCTTGCGCTTCTACCAGTCTCATGGCAAAATAAATTTCACGTTTACTAGAACCTATCATTCCCTTAAAGGGAGTATCTATCTCTTCCTTTGGCAAGGTGGGTAGTCCCTAACAATGTAGGGGTAAACTTTACTTTAGCTCAAAAGAATTTGAAATCAAGGGAATAGTTCTATCTCTGAGGAAGTCTTCCATAAAACTAAGATGCCATTATGGGGGGTGGGGGGGTCCAAGTCAAAACTTAAGCTGGCTTTGCCAAAAACTGTTACAGGTGAAATTTGAGATAATAGGAAACAAAGGTTCAAGCTTCCAAGAATATCAATTTATTAAGCAATGCATGTCAATTGCATAACAAATCGGAACCAGACTTCCTCAGATTGACACTGGACCCTGAATACAAGGGGAGACAGATTTTATGTATTAAAAGAAAACAATTAATAGGAAATAAACTAGGTTATAAGATTAGGTAATCTGATTTCTAAATGGAGAAAAAGATTAGGAGCTTTTTGAGTTGGAAGATGAGTGACTTGTGAGAGTTTGGAGTGGAAAAAGCAAGCTGGTGAACTTTTCTGGTTGTGAATATCACTCAATTCCCATGATTAGAAAGCAGGTGGAATTTACAGGAAAATGAAATTTTGTTTTCAAGATAGGATCAATTTTACAAGATGGAGTGTTTGATTTACACAATTGCCATAATTCATATTAAGTATCTAAAATGTGACAGACAATGGCCTAAATAGAACCTCCCAAGATTTGTCAAAGCAGTTGACTACTACCTATGTCAGATGATCATCTGGTTATAAATGATATTGCCAGAAAGCAATGATAAATATTATGAAGTCTTAGATAGGAAACCAAAGACCATTAGGACATAAGTAATGTTTTTTTTTAAATCAGTGGTTCTGATCAAAAGCAAGGACTTCAGAGTAAAAAGGCAGATACTGGAAGTGATCAACTGGTTAAGAATGTTATCTGTTTTGTGTTTTAGGGAGTTGATTTTCTGAACCATAGCTTAAATATGAAAAATTATGAAGTCCTGGTCAGGGATAAAGTGGCTGGTAAGAATCTATTTACTAAGAACTTTAAAAATCTATCAAAAAGGAGTCGAAGCTGAAAAGGATGAGAAAAAAATAAAACTGGCAACATACTTCTCCCAAGCTAGATAACAGAGAGAGTAGCTGTAGCTAGAGTGTACAAAGAATAATTCAGTAGAGATGCCCAAAATCATAAAGGAAGAAAAAAAAACAGGAAAAAAAAGCTATCTATAAAATCCATAGCCCCAAGTTTCTCTACACAAATATACAAAGTATGTGTCACAAGCAAGTGATTCAAATGGTTTTCACAAAGAAAAGCAATTTTGACAAAGTAGGAAAAGGGGAGTTGTCTAAAAAGACCAGTGTGAATTCACTAAGAACTCATTGAGTAATTTCAGTTTTAAAAAGACATACACAAAATATGGATGCAAGTGTGGATAATGAATAGTAGATGCAAAAGCTTGGCGTGGTTCTGTAATTATAGACTTGGATGCATTAAAATTAATTATAAGCTCATATATTTGGTGATCTTTGAATGATCGTGGTAAATGGAAGTGGTACCACAGGACTATAGATTAGAAAATATTATTCTAATTTGCAAGAAGGAGAAGAGATGTAAATCTACTAAAATAGACCAGCAAACTTAACTTTAATTCCATTGCGGGGGGTGGCATAGAAGATATTAATTATAGAAAGCTTAGGGGCCATCTCAAAAAAGAAGTTAATCACAAAAAGTGAGTATGATTTTACCAAGAATATGCCATGACAAACTAACTTTATTTCCCCTCTCTAAACAGACTGACTAGACAAATAGATCTAAAAATGCTATAAGTAATAGTTCAACTATATTTAGTGAAACACTTGTCTTGCTTTATTCCTGTAGAAAATGGAGAGATGTGAACTAGATTGTCATATGATGAGTTAGATACGTAACTGTTTGAATGACTAGACCCCCAAAATAATCAGTAATGTTCCAACTAGGAAGGAGGTCCCTGATGGAGAACCTCAGTGGTCCAGGTTTGGCCAGGTTCTTTCACATTTTTATCCATGATTTTGATGAAGACATAGAGGGCATGCTTTTTGAAAAATGATTTATGCTTAGAAGATGAGCGATACTTGGATAGAAATAGTTCATCAAAGGGTTCTATGGATTGCAATAAACTGCAAGGTCAATATGAATTAACAGTGTGATAAATGGTGGCTAAAATATTAATGTAATTTTAGGCTGCATTAAATACATAGTTTCTAGGATCAGGAACAGTATAACTGCAATGTAATCTGTCTTTGTTAGATCAAATCTGGAGTTGTTTGTTAGTTTGTTTGTTTAGCTATGGAAGTTTCATTTTAAGAATAATATTGTGAATTTCCACGTAACAGGAAGATCAATTGAAGGAACTTGAAATGATTGGCTTAGAAAAGACTAAGGGAGGACATGATAACTGTCTTTAAGTATTTATTTTAATCATCTATCAACAAACATTTAGTGCTGGGAATACCACTAAAAAGAATAAAACAATACCTACTTTAAAAATGCTCTAATTCTAATGGGCTGACATGTGGACAAGTTCTCAGGTTGGCTCTTCTTGGCATACTGGTGCTAGAGTCAGGAAGACAAGTTCAAATCTGGACTCAGACATTAGCTATGTGGCCCTGGGCAAGTAATTTGACCTGTTTTCCTCAGTTTCCTCATTTGTTTTGTTTTGTGTTTTGTTTTTGTTTTGTTTTGTTTTGTTTTTGCAGGCCAATGAGGGTTAAGTGATTTTCCCAGGGTCACACAGCTAGTAAGTGTCAAGTGTCTGAGGTCGGATTTGAACTCAGGTCCTTCTGAATCCAGGGCCAGTGCTTTATCCACTGTGCCACCTAGCTGCCCCCTCCTTGTTTGTAAAATGGGAGAAATAATAGCACCTACCTCACAGCATTGTTGTGAGGATCAAATGAAGTACTGTTTGTAAAGAATATAGCACAGTGCCTGGAAAAGGGTTAGTGCTATATAAATGATATATAAATATATCATTATCATATTCTATTATTATTATTATTAGCTAGAAGTCACAAATAACAGTTGTGGAGAGGCCAGATTTAAACTTGATGATGGGGGGAAATCCTAAGAATTAAAGCTATTGTAAAGTGGAATCAGATGCCCCAGGAAGTGGTGGATTCCCCCTCACTTGAGACTTTCAAACGAAAGCTGAACCACTTCTCAGATATGTTGAGAAGGAATTCTTAATCAAATATTGATTAGACTATATCATCACTGATGTTCCTTCCAACTATGGCATTCTATTATTCTGTGAATTATACTATTGTTACCAATCAATATTTAGCACAGTGCCTGGCAAATAGTAAGTTGTTAATAAATGCTTGTTGACTGACTGACAACCAATTTATAGACAGGCATTTATTGAGCATGTGCTATGTGGCAGGCAGTATGATAGTCATATACATACATACATACACACACATTCATTGATACATACATACATACATAGGAAGTACCCAAATTTAGTCAACTTCTCATGATAATGACATTTATTGTCCAGGTTTAATGTTCCCCATCCAAGGTAACAAATGCTGTTTTCAGAATCATTGTGTAAGCAGAATTTTCATTGCTGAATTTGCTATTTGTTAACACATTAGCCAGCGTTTGGTGTTGCCCAGTGTGTATAAACACACACATGTACACATACACCCACACACCTGTGTACACGCACACACAAAAATATGGCCTCCAAAGGAAAGGCACTATGTAACTGTAGAAAACTTCATGATCTGAAGAGGCTACCCCTGAAGGCAATACCTACCATAAGCACAACTGAAGACATGGATACATGTTCTAATATCACTTCTCACGCATATACCTATTAAAGATACTCCTTGATTTGTTGTTCTAATTTGCTGCTGTTTTCAGGGCCTGGCACACTAGGCTTAAGATTAGACTTTTTTTAAAAGAGCATCTCACCCTTGATTGTTGCACTGGTCTCTTCCATAACTACTCAAGCAGTTTTTTTTCTCTTTTTAGCCCTTCATAACTCTGTTTCTTTCAGTAGTGTGAAAGAATACCAGCTTCTATAGATACAAGATGAATATAAAATACCTAATCAATTTGACTCAATTCAACAAATCAACAAGCATTTAAAAGTATTTTATTGCTATCTTCTGTTTTCATATCACTGCTGTTTCTAAATATTTCCTTCCTTCCATTTGGTAAGCCATTCTTTATGAGAAAGACTAATAATAAAAAAGAATGAAGAAAAAATAATACAGCAAAACTGACCAGCACAATAAATAAGGCTGTCAATTTATGCCATGTGCAATAATACCACCTCTATAAGAGAGCTACATTTCCTCATGTCTTCTCCAGAGCCAAATTTGGTATTTAGAATTCAGCTTCCTTTTTGTCCCTTTCATGTTGTTCTTTCCAGTTATATTGTCACAATTCCTATGTGTATTGTCTTGGGGTCTGCTTTCTTAACTCTGCATTAGTTCACATACATCCTCCTAGGCTTCTCTAAATTCTTCATATTAATCCTTTTCTTATGGTAAAGTAATATTCTATTACATTCGGATACCATGATTTATTTAGTCATTGTCAATCAATAGGCTTTTACTTTCACAAACATTTATTAGGTGCTTGTCCTGTGCCAGGAACTGTGCCTGAAACTGGAGATACAAAATGAGTTAGTTTCTGGTCTCAAGGAAGAATCAAGTATATACTGTGACGGTCAGTTAAATCCTCACATAGGAAGTGACCCTTGAGCTGAGCATTGAAAGGAGGCTTCCAAGGTCAGAGGGAAAAAGGGAGGGCATTTGTAATGTGGTGGACAACCTATACATAGACATTGTCATGTACAAACATGAACTCTACTAATTTGCTTAGAACTTGGAGTATGTGAGAGGAAGTAATATGTCATCAGCCTGGAAAAGTAGGCTGGAGTCAGACTGTGAAGATCTTCAAATACCAAACAAAGGAGTTGTATTTTAGTTCAGAAGCAGTAGTCAGCCTTATGAAGCTTCATTAGTAGAGGATTCACATGGTAAGATGTGTGCTTTAAGGTAGGGAAAAAACCAGAAAGTAAAAGGGAAATATAGAATTCATTGACATTCTTTCATCCAAGACTTCCATCTTTTTTTCCAAGAGCCCTTGAGAGTCCAGGAGGCCTGGGCTCACTTGTTCATTCTGACACATACTGGCTATGTGACCTCTTGCTATCCCAAACAGCTCTCTAAGACTAAATAGCAGACTAGTTGCTGATCTGCATTATAAAATCATTGGCAGTTTCCTCAGTAAGAGTTCTCTCAAATAATCAGTCCCTCCCTCCCCGCACCCAAAAGAATATATTTGTATATGCAAATATGTCTGTAAATGTGTGCATGTATATGTGTCAATATATATATGCGGTTTTTAAAATCATCTCTGTGACTTTATCGGTATAGATGTGGAAACTTCCTGCACCAATGCAGATCAGTAATTCTTCTTTTACTTTGAGTATTGCCTGGGCAAATTACTTACCTGAGTACCACAGTACTCAGTACCTTATAGAATTAGGCAACTCTTCCAGTCCAATGGTAGGTTCAGGAGCAGTCATGGGTCTGCATTGGTGAAGGGAGTTCCTTACCTAGAGTAATGAGATCAGAAGTCTAGTGAATATGTTTATCACTTATCATATATAAAGACAAACACATATCGAGGTGACATAGTGTGGTAAATAGAGAGTTGGCCTCAAAGCCATGAATACCAGGGTTCAAGTGCTGCTTCTGACACATCTGGCTATATGACCCTAGTGAGTTAGTCAACAAACAAGTTCTTGCTTTGTGCCAAGTACTTAACTAATCCCAGGGATACAAAGGAAAGCAAAACAACTCCTGCCCTCAAGAAGTTTATAGTCTAATGGGCAAGACAAGATGTAAATAAATAGGTATATACACAATATATAGTGAAGATGGAAGGTAACCTCAGAGGAGAAGGCTCTAGCAACTGGGAAGACATAGAAAGACCTCTTACAGAAAATGAGATAAAAACTAAGTCTTGAGGGAGGTCAGGAAAACTGAAAAGTCAGAGGTGAGAGGGTAGAGCATTCCAGGTATGGGAGATAACCCAGGTTAAGGTGTGAAATAGAACATTCTGTTCAAGGAATGGCAAGTAGCCAGTGTAGCTGGAACATACAGTTCATGCAGGGGAGAAAAATCTAAGAAATGAAAAGGCAAGAAGGGAGCCAGATTATGAAGGCTTTAAATGCCACAGCAAACTTTACATTTGTTCTTGAAAATAACAAGGAGGGGGGAGCTAGGTGGCGCAGTAGATAAAGCATAGGCCTTGAATTCGGGAGGACCTGAGTTCAAATTTGGCCTCAGACACTTGATATTTACTAGCTGTATGACCCTGGGCAAGTCACTTAACCCTCATTGCCCCACAAAAAAGTAAAATAAAATAACAAGGAGTCACTGAAGTTTATTGAGTAGGTAGATAACATGGTTGGAATTAGACTTTTTGAAAAATCCCTTTGGCCACTGAGTAGAGGATGCATTGGCATGGGAGAGACTAGAGGCAAGGGAGGCAGCTAAAAAGCTATTGAAATAGGGGCAGCTAGGTGGCTCAGTGGATAAAGCACTGGACCTGGATTCAGAAGGACCTGAGTTCAAATCTGGTATCAGACATTTGATACTTACTAGCTCTGTGACCCTGGGCAAGTCATTTAACCCTCATTGCCCTGCCACCCCGCCCCAAAAAAGCTATTGAAATAGTCAAGGTAAGAGGTGATAAGGACCTATAGTAGGACTGTAGCAGTGTTAGTGGAAAGAAAGGGGGCATATACAAGAGATATTATGAATATATGAGTAGCAAAATTCAGCAATAAAATGGATATGTGGGGTGAAGAGAGTGGAGGGTGAAAAGCTGAGCATGATACTGAGCTTGAGATATTGGGTGACATGAGAATGTTGGTAATATGGAAGGCAAGTCATTTAAACTTTCAGTGACCTAAGCAATTCTTTAACGCTCTAAGATACAAAGAAAATGTTGACCTGTATTGGTACAGGAAATTTCCTCAACCAGGAGTTTCCTATACCAGTGAAAATATCAGTCCAACCCATATACACACAAGTATACGTATATGAATGCATATTCATATACATGGTACAGTTCCAATCCATATGCATACAACATACATATAGAGATATTTTGAGTGTGCATATGTGTATACACATACATATACATATATATGATCCATTTTCTGTTAAGCAAAGATAACTGATATATGAAACAAAATCTCATTTTGTAAGAAGACAATATGTCACAGAACAGTAGATCTAAGTGTTACAGTTTGAAACAAGGAAAAAGGATTCTTGGATTATGGGAGACATTTGATTGATGATTAGAAAACTAGAAAGAGGGGGAAAGATTGCAAAGAAAAACAAAAGAAGAGTATGGGGAGGTATACATAGTAAAGAACAGAATCAGGTTTACCTTCTTTGAGCTAGGTAAGAGGCTAGGATGGTAAGTTAGATGAGAAGTTTAGTGGAATCAATCAGGTTGACAGAGAAACCTTGTGGTGAAGAGTTTAACTATAAAACTGATAACAGAAGACAGCCATGGGGCAGCTAGGTGGTGCAGTGGATAAAGCACTGGCCCTGGATTCAGGAGGCCCCAAGTTCAAATATGTCCTCAGACACTTGATACTTACTAGCTGGGTGACTCTGGGCAAGTCACTTAACCCCCATTGCCCCGAAAAACAAAACAAAACAAAAACAAAAAACAGAAGACAGCCATTTCAGGCCCTAAGTTTCTACATGTAGGTCAAAAAATGGTCCTGACAAGTTCAGTGAAATAATCTAGATAGTATAGATAAAAAGGTGACAGTCAAAATGCCTGCTGTTATATACAATTAATTATTTTCCATCATGTTTTCATGATACAGCAGCATTTATAGACTGATAATTACTGTCAAATTCAAACTCACCACATAGAATTTCATAACTATATCAATTTCACTTTTCAATTGACAAAGGTCACTTTAACCTTTCAAACCTCTTCTCATCCATCTTTGCACTTTCTCCTTTTTTCTTCCCTGTCCTTTTATCCTCCCTTTCCTTATACATGCTTTTAAAACCACATCAGCAAGAGAAACTGAGCTGCCTCTATCAGCACCTCAAAATGTTCTCCATTACAGGGAGCTTGAGAATACTGGAGGAACAGTAAGTGAAATCCTCCATCCCCCTCCTCTACTGTACATCTGACCTCTGGATAAGTTAAGAGCTTCATCCTCCAATGCTTTTAATTCTAATCCTTGCAGAGTCTGAATTCATTGCTTGAATTAAAAGAGTGGGTCTCATTAATGCTAAAAAGCAGTGACCCAGATAGCACAATGGACTAATATGGTGACCTTGTGACTGTAAAGCTTTACTTTCAAATCTGACTGTTCAGTCCAATCACTTCAATAGTCAATTAATTGATCAGTCAACCTGAGACTATAATTGTTATGAATCTAGATGTTATTACATCATATGGGCCAGTTGTAACCTATATAGAATTCAGCGAAGGACCATGCTATATTCAGCAGTCTTCTAAACCCTTTCTGAAATGAGTAAGGAATGATAAATAGAGTTTAATGAAATTATGTGTCTACTGTAATAGCTAATAATTGTTTAATTTTGTCAAGGACTCTAATAAGCATCAATATTTTGAAACATATACCATGCAAAACTATTAGTGATATGTGCTTACATTTCATTTACATGGAAAAAATATAAAATTTAATTAATCAGATTATGAGTAGCAGAATGTAACTGTTCACTTATGAAATGCTTTTTTTGGTTGTTACTTAAAACCTTTTTGCTGATTTAAACTCAGGATTATTTTACATTGGAAATACTGTATAGATCAGCAGGGCATTCTGCAGTCTCAAGAAAGCAAACTGTTTTTTACTTGTGGAAAATTATTCCTTTCCAATTTTCTTTTTGTAGATGCAAGATATACGAAGTACTGAAGGAGCTCAATATAGCTCCCACCCTCAGATGGCAGCCATGAGACCAAGGGTTCAGCCTGCAGATATTAGGCAGCCAGGAATGATGCAGCATGGTCAGCTGACTACCATTAACCAATCGCAACTCAGTGCACAGCTTGGTTTGAATATGGCGGGAAACAATGTTCCCCATAACTCTCCATCTCCACCTGGAAGCAAGTCTGCAACTCCTTCACCCTCAAGTTCTGTCCATGAAGATGAAGGGGAAGACACTACTAAGGTATGGCAAAACTGTTTCTTAGGAGCTACCAAATAAGATAATAATTTACAAGTTTTACTTTGGTGTCTTTCTGCCTAAAATGTAGTAGGCAAAAGTTAGGAATGTAAGTGGGAGCCACAGAAAGTGGCACGAGAGAGCACATAATGAAATGACTAAACAGTTTGCTTCTCCAAAACTACTTTGCAGTCTCCAATTAATTCTTTTTAAAAAAGCATTTTAAAGCTAAAATAAATTCCATTCATAAGAATCTTGAGATTTGTAGATGGGATGATGAAGAGTTACCTTTTTAGGAAACAACTTTTTTTAACCAGAAAAGTAATGTGTTGCTTTGAATGTGTGTGTGTACATATATGTGTGTGTGTGTGTGTGTGTGTGTGTGTGTGTGTGTGTGTGTGTGTGTGTGTACACACATATATGGGGGGGTGTATGTATATATCATAAGAATGCTTATCAAGTGACTATAGAATTTTGTGGCAGGAATCACAAAATATCAAATTCAAAAGAGACTTCAGAGATCATCTAATCCATCCCCTAAATGAATTAGAAATCCCATCCAAAATATACTTAGCAAGGGGCCATCCTGAATCTACTCTCTCAGGAGACAGCTCCTTCCACCTTCAAATAGCTCTTCTTGTTCAGAACCTTTTCCTGACAAAGCCAAAAATGTGTCTCCTGCAATATCCACTTACTGCTTCTCTATCTGCTTTCTTGGTCCAAGCAGAATCAGTTTAATCCCTCTTTGACATGACAACCCTTCAAATACTTGAATATAGTAATCACGCCCGGTCCCCAGTTTTCACTTCTTCAGGCTCAACATTGTCAGTTCCTTCAGACAGTTCTCATGGAGCAGGATCTGCCCTCCTTTGGAAATCCCAGATTAAGGCCCTTCCTAAAATGGGATTCCTAGAACTTGACCTAATATTCAAGCTATAGTATGACATGGGTAGAATATAGCAGGATTCTCACTTCCCTATGGATACTGTGCTCCTCTTAACACGACCTAAAATCATATTAGCTTTTGGATTGCCATATTGACTCATCTATTGATTCACCTTTAACTTGTAGTCCTCTAAAAGCTCCAGATCTTTTTCAGACAAACTTGTCTTGTGCTTTTGAAGTTGATTGTTTTTTGAAGTATAAGACTATAAATTTCATCTTGTTATTTCTGGCCCAATGTTTTACCCTATTGCGATTCTTTGTTTTGGGGGGGCTGGAGGTGGGGTGGAGGAATAGCTTTTTAACTTGGTCATTCAGTGAGCTTACTACCCCAAATTAGTGTCATGAGAAGCTTTGATATGCATGCCATTTTTACTTTTAGTCACTGGTAGCTTTGTTTTTTTGTTTTTTGGTGGGTTTTTTGGTGGGGCAATGAGGGTTAAGTGACTTGCCCAGGATCACATAGTTAGTAGTAAGTGTCAAGAGTCTGAGTTCGGATTTGAACTCAGGTCCTCCTAAATCTAGGGCTGGTGCTTTATCCACTGCACCACCTAGCTGCCACAACTTTGTTTTTTAAAGACAGATTTGAAGGACATTCAACTAGGACTATCTTACAAACTAATATTGGACTGTTAATGACCAGTCTTTATTCAGCCATTCAGCCAATCTGGGTACATCTCATATTCTACTGTCATCTATCCCATACCTCTCCATCAAGAGCCACGTGAAGGACTTTGTCTTATGCTTTCAGAACTCTTGGTTCATTATATCTTAAGCTCTTCACATTGTATCTTTAACCTATTTTTGTATACCAATTTCATATTATTTCCCCTTATACATTTTATGTTGCAGACAAACTGGTCTGCTTATTCTTCCCCATAGAGAACACTCCACCATTTGGTTCCATGCCTCTGTACAGTCAGCTTCTATCTGGAATGCTCTCCCACTTCACTCACCTCTGCCTTTTGGAATGCCAAGCTCAGCTCTACTTCCCCTTTCTGTAGGAGGCCTTTCCTGATCCCCCCAGTTGTTAGTGCTTTTTCTGGCCCTCTGCAATCATTTTGGATTTACTCTATATATGTATTGCTTACATATTTGTATCCTTATTGTTTTCTTAAGTAAAATACAAATTCTATGAGTTCAAGGACTATTTCCTTGTTATCTTTGTATCCCCCATTCCTATCTTGGATTAATAAACAATTGTTTAATTGATAGGAATATAACTAAATTGTAGAATCCCTCTTAGCTACTCCTCTTCTTACCCTGTCTCTAAAGGAAATAAGGTTGTCTGGAATGACCTGTTCTTGGTTAAGTCATGCTAGAGCCTTCTGATCACAGTTTCTTTTGCTAAATATTTACTAGCCATCTCTTGTTGTTTATTTCTTGATATTCTAGTATTTTCCAGAAATGGAACTCAAACCACAATGTTATAATTTGAAAATTCTATTCTCTTCCCTTTTTTGAAAGTAAGAATAGCATTTTCACTTTCATCTAACCTCTCCCAGAAAATCAAAGACAATGTGCTACCATAGTCAACATTATGGTATGCTGCTTTATTTCATACTGCAGAGAAGGCCCAATAAAATCTGCCCCAGCCAATCTCATTTTTCAGTACTTTTACCAACAGGATATTACCAAAACTAATCACAAAGTTTCCAAATCCTGCCATAAAATCATTCTACCTGATGTGTTTTCATGTGTTGAATGACGTTCCGTGATAGCAGACCTATATGTCTGTAGGCATGTCTAGATTTTCTAGGGAAGTGTGCTTAATAAATGCTCTTTTGAATGACTGGCATTTTGATACTTGTGGTAGACTTTCTTTGACAGTCAGCTCTCTAATTGTTTTGCTATTGAAGAAGAGATAAAAATAAGTAGAGATTAATATAAAAAATAAGAAATTTTAGATTATATGGCTTTAGAATATAACCTTGGGGTAGCTAGGTGGCCCAGTGGATAAAGCAAAGCTGGCCTAAGACACTTGACACTAGCTGTGTGACCATGGGCAAGTCACTTAACTCTCACTGCCCTGCAAAAAAAAAAAAAGAATATAACCTTAATGGGGGGCAGCTAGGTGGTGCAGTGGATAAAGTACTGGCACTGGATTCAGGAGAACCTGAGTTCAAATCTGACCTCAGACACTTGACACTTACTAGCTGTGTGACCCTGGGCAAATCACTTAACCTTCATTGCCCCACCCCCCCCAAAAAAGAATATAACCTTAACTATACAATCAACCATAAAGAAGAAAACTCTACTCTTTCATAATTTGATTTCTTCCCTGTTGTCACCAAGATAGGACATAGTTTAGAATGGAAGAACATAGGTCATCATGGATAATGCACAAACCAGATAATCTGATATTTGGGGATATAGACAATCCAGTGTCTTAAATTATGGATTCAGTATCTTAAATAAGATGATTAAGTAATGTGGGAATTCTGATGGCATCTCTCCAACGAAGGTGCATTTCAGCCAAAATGAACCCCAAAAGCACCATTCCCCTCCAATAACATCAAAGAGCTGATTTCCCATGGATGATTCATATCCCCTTACAAAATAGCTTCATTGAAAAATACTGCCTTTACCTTTACAAACATAGCTATGATTTGCTTTGCTTATCTCTGCATAGTTGGCACAAAGAAGGGGTTGTGCTGGGGGCCCAGAGATGGAGGGAGAAGAAAGAAGAGTTAAGTTAGAAGTGAAAAGGATGGAACCAAACAAAAAAAGTATAAATAAAGCATTCACAAAGGAAAAAATAAGTATAGTATCGTAATATAACAATTACCTCCTTAAAGATCAGTTTGTACATTTCTATTAGGTTTTTAATGTTCACCTTTACTTTTGCTGAAATTGTGCACATTTGAGCATTATTCTTTTCCTAGTACGTTTGTCCATCCTTCTCTACTAATATAAGAATGCATTTGCATGTTCTTTTTCTCTTTACTCTGATCAAGCCTGTGTAGTTTTCTGTGTCTTGTTTATATTCTCAGTTAAATTCATGCTCCCATCTCATTTGTAGATTAAGTTTTTCACCTCTTTTCCCTGCATAAAACTCACCAGCCCGAGTCTCTGCAGAAAACATGTGGGCATTCTGCTGGTCAACCCAAAATCTTCCTTTAATAGGTAACTGGGATTGATATAGATAGATAGATAGATAGATAGATAGATAGATAGATAGATAGATAGATAGATAGATTACTGTACTATAGCCACTTTAGTTTAAGATGTAATTTAAATCACCAGTTAGAACTTGACCATGAAATGCATTAAAGACAGCCCCCAAACCTGTAAACCTTGCCTTTCCCCATGATACTTTTTCTTCTTCTTGATAAGTCTTTTGTTGGTTTTTTTTGTTTGGTTGGTTTGGTTTGGTTTTTTTAGTGAGGCAATTGGGGTTGTGACTTGCCCAGGGTCCCACAGCTAGTAAGTGTTAAGTGTCTGAGGCCTGGTTTGCACTCAGGTCCTCCTGACTCCAGGGCCGGTGCTCTTCCACTGCACCACCTAGCTGCCCCTTGATAAGTCTTTTGAAAGCACCACTGACCTAAGTTGATCTGGATGGATAATTATGTACAAAAAAAAAAAAAACCTGTCTCTAAGGAGAAAAGAAATTGTTGTGGCAAAATGGGCACAGTGTAAGTAAAATAAAATAAATATCACTCTCCAAAATAGTACCTAGCACACCTTTCGTATTGTTATGAAGCTGCCTCAGTAGCCTTATGTCATAGACTGGATGAATTTCCAGGCATCATTACAGAAAGCATATGGATTGAACAAAAGTAAGCCCATGCGCTAGATGCTTATTTTTTAAATCATATAATTCAGTGCTCATAATGCAACTGGTACTTTAGGAAACTGAAAAGTTGCTGGCATTGGAAGCCCTGTTCATTTGGCAGTGCCTTTCCTTTTATCAATTGCCAGGCTAAGGATCTTTAAAATCCTTAAATAAGGATCTTTAAAAACAAATTGTGTTTTTGTTCTTTCAATAGAGCCTTACCATTTATACAAAGGAACTTGTTCAATGGATGTACAGAGGACAGGAAACTCAATTTTCTAAACTATGTGTATATATAGCAAGACAGCATAGAAAGAGGACAGAGAGCTAGCTTCAGAATCAGGAAGACCGTTTCCCAAGGCCTGCCTCTGACACATACTAGATGTTAGTTATTTAACCTCTCAGTGCCCCCCAGAGCTCTCTCTCAAATGATGTGGTACAGGACAGTTGCCTATCTAGAGTAGTCCACGCAATTTCTTTGCCAGGAGTTCCTCCTATAGGAATGAAATCACAGATACAAACCAAAAAAATCAAACAATTGAAGTTATATCTTATTTTTCAATCCGTTCCCCACATATCTGCTCTTCTGAATTTAAAGGTACATATAGTCTTTGATTCATGCCAAAGAGGTGGGTTCTGATGAGGAACCTTGGGAATAGTCAGCACAACACTGACTTGGAGTGAAGAAAACCTGACTTCCAATCCTATCTCATACACTCACTAGGTTTGTGACCTAGGCAAGTAATTTAATGTCTGTAAGGCCTCAGGATCTTCACCTGTAACATAAAGTGTTGGAGTCAATGACCTCTAAGATTCCTTTGATCTCCAAATCTATGAACATATGTAGGCTCTACATTTGAAAATTTAAGGGGCAGCTAGGTGATGCAGTGGATAAAGCACCAGCCCTGGATTCAGGAGGACCTGAGTTCAAATCCAGCCTCAGACACTTGACACTTACTGGCTATGTAACCCTGGGCAAGTCACTTAACCCTCATTGCCCCACCCAAAAAAATTAAAAGCTCTGTAAATTTTGAATCATTTTTCCTTTCACATCTTCTATAATTTCATATACATTGTCATCTTCATTTCTGAGTATTTCATTTGTCAGTGGTTCCAAATACATCCTTCCCATCTACTTCTATCTTGCTCTCTTCCCTCCTTCCTACAAACTGAAGTTTGCCCCATCCTTTATAAGAAAAAGCAAGAAAGAAATCAAAAGGCACATTATTTAACCCTTAGGCTATCATCCTATATTTCTTTTCCTTTTCACAGCTGAACTCCTAAAACAAGTTGTTTACACTTATTTTTTGTGCTTCATCTCCTCTCATTCATTTCTCAACCCTTTGCGGTCTGCCTTCTGACCTCATCACTTAACTGAAAGTTGTCTCTCCAAAGTTACCAATGTTTTCCTAATTGCTAGTTATCCTGAACTTTACTGAATCCTTGTCCTTATTAATCTATCTCTAGTCTTTGACACTATTAGCTACTTTTCCTCCTGGATACTTTCTCCTCCCTGGATGTTCATGATCACATGCTCTCTAGTTATCTTCTTACCTCTCTTCTTGCTTCCTATCAGTCTTCTTTGCTGGCTATATTCAGCCCCTTAAGGGTGGGCATGCCCTTTAAGTGTAGTGGATAGAGTTGAACTTGGAGTCACAAAGACTTGAGTTCAAATCACATTTACTAACTGAGATCCTGAGGAGGTCACTTAAACTCTCTGTGCCTCAGTTTCCTCATCTGTAAAATGGGAGATTTAAAACTGATTGCTCCTCAGGTCACTTTCCCCTCTAAATCTATGATTTTATGATAAAATTAACATCTAAAACAAATAAATTTATATTTTTGTATCTAATTTCTTTAACATAGGGCACAAGTATACCAGTTCTTCTTGAGGCTCATACATTGAGAGCGTAGTAATGAAGAAGTAGACACTTGGAGAAATATCCTCCTTAAAAAGAGGGAAATGCCTTAATCAACCAATTAATCAGCAATCATTTATTAAGATTCTACTATGTGCCAGGCACTTTTCTAAGCCCTAGGGTTTCAAAAACAACAACCCCCTCCCCAAAAAATGGAATAAAATTTGCTCTCAAGGAACTTACATTATTATTTTAAAATTTGCTTTATTATATTCTAAAAAATTGTCAATAACCATGAAACATTTTCACATGCAAAGAAGCCCTGAAAATGAGGATTGTACTGAAAATCAGCTTGTTCTTTTTACTATGTCAACTTTACTGTGGTTGAACCAACATTGCCATGCTTGTCTGTGTCCTTATCTGAGCCCCTCTCTGTTCTCCCATGTCTATTTTTAAAAGGGTCTGTTAATGCTCTTTTCTTTTCCCTTTTTGCTTTTTGTATCCCACTATTTACCCACACCTCTGCTAAATTAAAGCCCTTCTTTGTAACAAAAAATAAAGCCCAGCAAAGTCAATTTTTTATTTTAAGGTTGTAAATGGAAATACAGGTCTCCTATACCTACAGTATATCACCTCACTACCAAGAGGTGAGAAATCTGTTTCATCATCAGTCTTTTTTTTTCTTTTATATTTAATGTTTTAATTTCATTTATTTTATTCTAAACTCAAGAAATAAAAAAGAATTTCCATTACAGTAGAATGGGGGGGGGGAATGATTTTACATGAAAGTGCAAATCTATTATGTACAACTTGCTATTCCTTTTAAGTATATAATAAAGTTATTATGTAACTTTCTTTTTTTTTCTTATAACCCCCTCACCCACCCTAGAAATGGCTACCATTAGAAACAAATATGTGTGTGGGGCAGCTAGGTGGCACACTGGATAGAGCACCCACCCTGGATTCAAGAGGACCTGAGTTCAAATCCGGCCTCAGACACTTAACACTTACTAGCTGTGTGACCCTGGGCAAGTCACTTAACCCCAATTGCCTCACCACAAAAAAAAAAAGAAAGAAAGAAAAAAAGAAACAAATATGTGTGTATGTAAAACTGTTCTATACATACTTCCATATATTACTATAAATACTTCTATATATTACTTCATATATATTACACACATATATGTAAAAATATTCTATAGTCTATTTATCAATTCTTTCTCTGGGTGCAGATAGTTTCTTCATGTCCTTTGTAGCTAATTTGGGTATATATAATAGTTAAAATTGATTTAGTCACTCAAAGTTGTTCTTAAAAACAATACTTTTGTTATCATATACAGGGTTCTCTTGGTGCCGCTCCTTTCATTTTTCATTTTTTTCCTGCAAGTCTATCTCTGTTTTACTAAGTTCATCAAGATCATCATTTCTTATTGCATAGTATTATTCCACAACTTGTTCAGCCATGCCCCGATTGATGGGCATCCCTGCAGTTTCCAGTTATTTGCCACCACAAAGAGAGCTGCTATAGTTTCTTTTCCTTTTTCCTCATCATCTTGGGAAATGGAACTAGTAGTGGTATTGCTGGGTCAAAGAATATAGGTAGTTTAATAACTCTTTGAGCATAACTCCAGACTGCTCTCCAAAATGGTTAGATCAGTTCACAGTTCCACCAACATTGAATTAACATTCCTATTTTTCCACATCTTCTCCAACATTTCTTACCTTTCCCTTCAGTCATTTTAGCCAATATGATAGGTATAAAGTGATACTTGAAGGTTGTTTCAATTTGCATTTCTCTAGTCAACAATGATTTAGAGCATTTTTTTCATATGACTACAACTTGCTTTGATTTCTTTACCAGAAAACTACCTCTTCATATCCTTTGACCATTTATCAATTGGGAAATGACTCTTATTCTTATAGATTTGACAAAGGTATTTCTATATTTGAAATATGAGACCTTTATCTGAGAATCTTTCTATAAAAATCTTTTCCCAATTTTTTGCTTTCA
This sequence comes from Dromiciops gliroides, assembly GCF_019393635.1. NCBI lineage: Eukaryota > Metazoa > Chordata > Mammalia > Microbiotheria > Microbiotheriidae > Dromiciops > Dromiciops gliroides. The sequence continues at coordinate 268,073,748 of NC_057861.1, read as the reverse complement.
TTCTGATCTTGACTATATTTGTTTTATTTGTACATAAACTTTTTCATTAAATGTAATTAAAATTATCTTTTTTACATCTTACACTGCTGTCCATCACTTGTTTATGTGTAAATTGTTCTCCTATCCATAAGTCTGAGAAGTAACATATTCCATGTTCTTCAAATTTTCTTGTAACATCTCTCTTTATATCTAGGTCATGTATCCATTTTAATCTTATCTTGCTAAATGGTGTAAGATATTGATGTGCCCAATTTCTGCCAGACTATTTTCCAGTTTTCCCAATAATTATTACCAAATAATGATTTCTTACCCCCAAAACCTAAGTCTTTACCCTTGTGAAATCCAAGGTTACTATATTTATTTGCTGCTGTCGATTGTATGTCTACTCTGTTCCACTTATCTACCTTTCTATTTCTTAGCCAGTACCAAATAGTTTTTATAATTACAGCTTTATAATATAGTTTAAGATCTTGTATTGCTAAACTTCCTTCCTTCACATTTTTCCATCGGTTCCTTTGATATCCTTGACTTTTTGCTCTTCCAAATGAATTTTGTTATTTTTTCTAAGTCATTTAAAAATTAGGTAATTTAATTGTGATGGCAGTGACTATATAAATTCATTTAGGTTAAATTGTCATTTTTATTATATTGGCCCTGCCTAGGTATTAAAAATTAATATTCCTCCAATTATTTAAATCTAATTTTATTTTTATAAAAAGTTTTTTATAATTATGTTCTTGTAGTTCCTGAGTTTTTAATAGGTATATCCCAGGTATTTTTTACTACCTATAGTTATTTTAAATGGGTATCTCTTACTATCTCTTCTTGCAGAGTTTTGTTTCTGATATACAAGAATGCTGTCATCATCAGTCTTCTAGAGTTAACAGTTGTTCCACTGCACTGATCAAAATTCTTAATTCTTTCAAAGCCCTTTTCTTTTACAATAAAAACTTCTCCTAGTTCTTTTCACTTGACTCTGCATCAGTTTATAAGAAGTCATCTCAGGTTTCTTTGAATTGATTCCTTTCATCATTTTTTAGAGCATAATAATATTCCATTATATTCCTAGGCTATAATTTTTCAGTCATTCCTTAATTGATGCATGCCCCATTTGTTTCTAATTCTTTGCAACAAAAGATGTTGGTATATGTGTGTATATGTGTGTATGTACATGCATACAAATATTTATGTACATGTATGTATCTGCACATATCTGTGTATGTGTGCCTATAAATATATATGTGTATATATACACATATATGTGGGTGTATATGTGTATATATACATATACATATATATGTGTGTGTGTGTATATATATATATATATATATATATATATATTTCTCTATCCTCTTTGGTATATATTTCTATTAATGGTACCACTGGTCAAGCAACATGCATAGCTTAGTGACTATTGTGTTATGGTTCTAAATTACTTTCCAGAACAGTCGGGTCACTGCATGGCTCCAAGAGCTTACATTCTTAAAGGAGACCTGTAACAATATATGCAAACTGATTCTTATAAATATTTTATAAAATCACTTCAGAGTGATAGTAAAGGTAAAGTCACTTTTTCTCTAACATTTTTAGCACTTCACCTTTAGCAAAGCATTTATCTTTAGAATTACCTTATGCTTTGTGCCTCAACAATTAAATAAGTGTGAATGTCTATACATTTCAAAAAGCATTTATTAAGAGCCTAGTCTATGCCATACATTGTAACATGGGGGCAGGAGATTTAATGACAAAAAATGAAATTGTCTCTGCCTTCAAGATGTTTACGTTCTACATAGCGATGAGAGGTGAGAAGAAAAGATGTAAACAGGTAAATAATTGGAAAATATATGCCAAAAAATATATAAAACAATTGGAAGAATACTAATTACTAGGGAAATAAGAAATACTTAACTTAAAAAAAAAACTGAAATAGGTTAGATGATTGAGCTCATAACAAAAACTGACGGAAAACTTTTCCCCCCCCGCATTCAGTTACCCAACTATTCCTCAGGGAATAGTTATCTGTAAATGTTTCCAAAAGCCACAAAACAAAATTCTTCTGTACTATTTTCTTCCCAAGGACTTTTTGTTTCTAGACATGGCCTAAGTACCATGTATAAACTCACTTCCCAAATTAATGAAAACACAAGGAATGAAACCCCTATGCCCAGTTGTCAGGCTCTTTGGCAAACTGGCCCAAGATAATCTTGCTCCCTCGTATGCAGAAGGAACCTGGATCCAATATTTTTTAAAGTAAATTTATGTTTATATAGGCAAATGAAGGGTTGAAGAGGGAAATCTAGTAAATATGATGTAAACAACCAGTCATGGAGACAAAGATAAACAAACTTTGCATATCTTCTGGTCCAACCGCCTTATGTACACTTAAGGAAACTTGGGCCTAAAGAAGTTAAGTGACTCCACAAGTTGTGACTGCCAGCGACAGGAATTGAACCCAGCTCCTCTGACTTCATATCCAGTGTGCTCTTTCCACTGCATTCCATTCAACTCCTATTTTTTTTCATGCATATTGTAAATCAACTACTTACTTCAGTTGAAGAGTATACTCTGAGTGGCTGTGTTAAGGTCACCTGAACTTAATTTTGAATTTTACTGAGTAAAATCCAAGATGTTTATCCATCAATTATTTTAATAACTTTGAAATAGATACAAAACAGTATATTAGACTCTGTGTATATTTTTATAATTCATGTTTTTGCATAATGCAATAGCTATTCAATAATTATAGTAATAAATATGATTGTGAAGGGGAAAACACAAGCTTGCTGGATTTATCATGTTTGTTCTTATTTCCCCTGCTTCTGTGAATTTGTTCTCAAATGTGATAAATAAAATTTGCTTTCCAAATTCTGAATATCCTCAAATAGTCTTAATTTATAGATGGCATAAAGAAATAAAGGGACAATTTAAATAGTTCAAGCATTTATTAGCAAAACTTTCACCAACAGAAACACCATTGCCACCAAAGTATTGTTCTAGGTCTTGTTTATGCGGTGGAGACTTTACAATATTTACTTTATATGATAAGACTTATAAGTAGAGTTTGATGTTGTTTGTTCAGCCTATTATGCAGATGGCGCTTGATTAAAATCTATTTTAAACTACAGCGATTACTGCAAGATAGTGTGCATAAAACCGCTCTCCTAGCTCCATTAAAGGCTTGAGTACGACTGCCGTTTATTTTAAATATGCTTATAGACATTTTCAACTTCTCCAGGGACATTTCGATATCAGTGAGGCGCTTTCCGTGAGAGTCTTAACTCCTAGATGTTGTAGTCTTAAGATCTATTATCTGAGCAACACAGTAAGCACATGCTTTTTTAAAGTGAAAGATTATTGTTTTCTTGTGATAAATAAGTTAAATACATCACTATAATTAAGCAATAAGCCATGACAGGAGGTGGATTATTAAGAGCTAAGTACACCTCTAGGGATTTTGAGGAATAAATCTGTGCCTATCAGTAGGTTACAAAAATGTGTGCGTTTGTGTATGTGTGCATGTGTGCATGATTCATAAGTAAAAATAATTTTCTATGCCTTTTTTTTAATTAATGGTGACATCTCCATGGCTGATGGGAGTCAAAATTAAGGTCTCATCCTAACCACTTGCCATGTTGTTAACATTAATTTGTTGTTTTTTCCTAGACAAGATTTGTGTCTCTGTTGGCTTGGCCTAGAATTTAGAGAAGGATTGTTGGAAGTCTACATCCTAGGGGGTGGGGGAGGAGAACTTCATATGCTTTCCTCTCTATTTTTAAGATCATTGTGACACAGCTTAAATTTCATTTCATAATTTCCCATCTCAAAGCCCTGGCAACATTAGAAATTTTATGATTTGATGTAGTGTTTAAAAATTCAAGCCTCTTTATAGACACAGACTCATTTGTTTCCATTCAACTATGTGGGCTTCAGAAGTTAGCCAAAGCTCAAAATGAGTGTTTATTGACTGATTATGCATCCATTTAGCTAATTTCAGAACACCATAGCCATCCTAATTGTGTTCATCTCAAATAATGCATGGTCAGAAAACCAACTATAATTCAAAAAATATGATCAATGACTGGTTTATACAGTCATCCCAATCATAGTTATGTTCCTTTAAAATATAACAGACACAATAACGAGCAACTATATTTTTCACATACCAGAGTCTACAGAGTACAACAGGCAAATCTCCCTGATTCTGGGATATGCAACATTGCACCCAGCAGACCAGTGTTGCATTCTCTACTATGCTGGAAAAATACCCCCCAAAAAAGCCAGAAAATGGCCAGTTGCCCCACATTGCTCCTCTAGACCACCTTAGGACTTATATTCATCAGACCTCAAACCACAATGAGGTAGAACTTTCTCATTTTTGGACCTCAAGTCCCAAAGAGATTATGCACCTAGTCAACTTGCTGTGCACTTTTGGTACACTGAATTCATGGCAAATTCAGAATTCAAACACCCAGGCCAGCTCCTGGATGAGTTCTATTTCTTTTAGACATCATTGCTTTTCATATTTGACAAAAGAGGAAAATCAGACTTTAATGTTGGCTTATGTTCTTTAACATGTACCCTGGATTCTTCATTGATAATAGATGCTGTGTAAAACACCTAAGGCTCTCCCCAAAGAACATGAAGAGAATGAATTTGCAATGATTTCATAATGTAGTTCTTTCAGCCCAATTAAACAGATATTTATGAAGTACATATGTTGGTAGGCACTGGGTGAGCTATCGTAGAGCTGGGAGTGATTTTCTGTGATAATTTAGTCCCATCTCTATTGGACTAAAGAAGTAGACATCCAGCTTCTTACTAATGACCGCCAGGGATAAGGAGTTCGTTACCTCCTGATGTTGCCTATCGAACTTCTTTTTTAGCCCTTTTCCTGGGCCATTCTTCCTCAGATCAAGCAGAAATCTACTCTTCAATCTCTACTCATTGCTTCTGTTCTATAGTCAAGATCAAGAAAAATAAGTATGATTCATCTTCCACCTGCCAGTGATTGACTTTGACTTAAAGACAGCTATGATGTCTCTACTAAGTCTTCTTTACCCCAGGCTAATGGCCCTGTTTCCTTCAACTGATTCTTTTATGGCATGGCCTCAAGTTCTATCACTATCTAGATCACTGACTAGAAGTACATTAGTCTGGCAAAGTCCTTCATAAATTATGGTACCTTGGCTTGAAGACAAGACAATAAATATGATCTCACCAAGGCTGGATACAAAAAAATTGTCACCTCCCTTATTCAGAAAACTATGTTTATATTAATTTAACTTAAGATTGAATTATCTCTTTTGACTATTGTGGTCAGACCATTGATTTTATTAGGTTTGTATTTCATCAAAAAACCACAGGTATTTTTCATATGAGCTGCCCCCTCCCAAATACAAGCACATACTTGTATAGTTAGTTTTTGAACCCAAGTATAGAAATGTACATTTATCCCTTTAAAATTCCATCTTATTAGATTAAACCAATATTTCTAACTTGTCTTCATCTAATTTATAGTCTAGTAGTTACCCAGAATATAAAAATCTTTAAAATGCTCACTTTCTTGAATAATAAGCAAATCCATTATTTTATGCAAATTGTCAAAACTTGATATTTTGGTTAGCAAATATTTCCTCCCTTAATTATTGCAAACTTTTAATATAGATTATATTCATTTAGAATAGGCACAGCAGCTTGAGGTAAAGTTTGCCAGATACTGTCAATAAAGGCAATATTTGTTATGCAGATTAATAGTGTAAACAAGAAGGTATGGTTGGCAGAGATTGTTAAACCATTTAAAATACTATTATCATGCATGTTAGCACTCAACTATTGAGAGTTTGGTCTCTTATCACAAGCTTTTTCTTATTCAGAAGAATTTAATATCCACAAACTTAAAGATTTCATTTCATATTTCCCCCTTCATTTAATTCTGAAAAACAATTTGTAACTACTGGAACTATTACTAGTACATACATAGGAGTGAACATTTTTCCCTACTCTTTATTTCCTATTTCTTGGTCAGTTTACTTTTCATTTTTAAAAAGTTCCTAAACACTGATCACTCATTTTTTTTAATTGCCTTTGATGGGGACCCTTGTCAAAAATCTTTGAAAGACTAAATTATGTCTTCTATTTTTTCCTTATTTACTGATTTATTGATCCCCCAAAGTACTATAATATAAATTAGTTAATGATAATTTCCCTTTCAGAATCCAGGTCATATTTGCCTAAATGTTAAGAGATTCTTGCCTAATATAATAAATTCCATTAGCCTGCCCAGTATGAACTCAACAGTCTGTAGTTTCCAGGTTTCAACTAAAACCTCTTATATAGATGAGAGCACCAAAGAAACCATGCCAGTCTTCTGACCCAGTACCTGTTAAACGATAGGCATTTGTTTAAGCTAGCAATTTATTTTTTTTCATGAAAGTTTTTTTCCAGTGGATATCATTAGGATTTGGTATATTATCTACATGTCTTTTATCAGTTAAGTAGATCCTGTATATTTTGCACTCTTCACTCCAAAAGTTAGTAATTACCAAAAGGTAATTTGAGAATTGAATTTCTTTGCATTATTAGCTTTCCTTTCCCTCTGTTCATATGACCCTGGGAATACAGAATAATATGAATACTTTATGATGTAAGCATTTGCTACAGCTACTTTTACCATTCCAAAAATGGCTCTATATATACAGAGGAAGCAATCTACGATGCACTTTGATCCCAACTCAATTTTGTTGATGTTTAAAAGGATTTATACACCCTCTGCCATTATATATACCTGTGCCTTCTCATTTTCCTCTCTACCTATACTGTTTGTCCCATTAGTTTCAGTCATATCATTTTAGGATCAAATTCCTTTGCCAAAATGGAAATGTCCAGCCAATCAGTATATTCCACTTACCTACATAATCCTGTTCTTCTATAAGTACAATGAAAATTAAGCTTCCCCTTAAACATATCATTCTCATATATAGTATCTACTAATTATCTCTTACCTTTGATATAATTCCTAGTTGAAAATTCTTATGTGCTAAGCAAGGGCTCAGGCCCCATCCCAAAAAAGCAGCAATTGTAGAGTCTGAGGTTTCAATCCTGACTCTATTGCTGAAATTACCCTTGCGATCTCAGGCAAGTTACTTAACATCACTGGCTGTCAGTTTCCTCATCTATAAAATTGGTGATTGCACTAGATAATCTCTATTGTCTCTGTCAGTTCTTTATTGATAAATCTTTTGATAAATCCTAGTAGTCTGAAAGCCTTTTTGCTATATACTTTTGATTATTGAGGAAATTTTTTTGCACTATCATTATGGAATGTTTCCATTGTTTCTCTAGTTGATTTCTTCCATTTCATAAATTTAAAGAAACCCTTATTATTGGCTTATCATTCTTTCATACAAGCCATGCCACCAGTTATTCTGAACAAGTGAGGTTTTTATTGTTTATGTAATGTGACTCTCTGGTCTAATAAACACATATGTAAAGTTGCAATACTTTATTTTTTTTAAAGTGAGGCAATTGGGGTTAAGTGACTTGCCCAGGGTCACACAGCTAGTAAGTGTCAAGTGTCTGAGGCCGGATTTGAACTCAGGTACTCCTGACTCCAGGTGCTCTATCCACTGCGCCACCTAGCTGCCGCAATACTTTATTACAATCATATGTGTGTTCCCTCCATACCTTACTAGATGGTTTCATAAGCTGCTCTGCCCTCCCCCTCCCAAGAAAAAATCATCTAGTGGTGGCTAATATATGAGTAATAAACCAGCAAGGCCGCTCCACAGACAACAAACCAGTAGTCCATTTCTAAAACTTATACACTTTCTAGCTCCATAGGAATTGACAGAATTCTCACTCAGCTGCCATAATATTAAAAAATGCAGAGTTCTTCTTACATCCTGATGAAGAATTAGAAGGCATGGGAATGGGAGGAGAATCCTCTAATATATGAGGATTCTTTCTGAAGATTCAGAAACTATTAAAAAAAACTGTTCAGAAAGCTTCCAGTTTAGGATTTTATACAGATAAATGTCTTGATTTTTTTTGTTTAGTTTATTCAGAAATACCACAAAGTCATAAGTCAAATAGTCATTCAACTTTTTTTGTTTAGATGACTTTGTTATTATGGTGACCCTGTTGGTCCACATGTATTTTTTCCCTAGACCATATAGGTGAAATGTTAGAGATCCAAGGGACCTGAGAGAGTATCCATATTTCAAAAAAGCTAGGATAAACTCTTTGACTAAAGAAGAGAGTAAATTCATTTAATAGAAATGGGATGTGTGAGAGTTTGTATAAATCAGTGCCATTAAAATGTGATTGAACCGGGGGCAGCTGGGTGGCGCAGTGGATAAAGCACCAGCCCTGGATTCAGGAGTACCTGAGTTCAAATCTGGCCTCAGACACTTGACACTTACTAGCTGTGTGACCCTGGGCAAGTCACTTAACCCCTATTGCCCTGCAAAAAAAAAAATGTGATTGAACCAACCACCAAGCAACTGTCATGATTACTATCAAACTCATAAAGTGAAAAAAGAGGAATATCTGAGTCAATATAATGGGGTAATAATTCTCTAAAGACAATAAAAATATTTTTAAAGACTTGTTATGTAGGCTGTGAGGGACTAAGCCATAGCTCACATGAGATATCAACTTTTATATGAGCCCAGAGCTACAAGTAAAAATGCTACTTGGGATTGTGTGTATGTGTGTGTGCGTGTGTGTTAGCCTAAATGAGAAACAGCAATTTGGTTTGGCCCATGCTTTAGTGGGCCCCTCTGTAATTCTACTATGATCCTTTTCCAGATAAATGGTGGAGAGAAAAGGCCTGCTTCTGATATGGGAAAGAAACCAAAAACTCCCAAAAAGAAGAAGAAGAAGGACCCTAATGAGCCACAGAAGCCTGTCTCGGCCTATGCATTATTCTTCCGAGATACCCAGGCAGCCATCAAAGGCCAAAATCCAAATGCTACTTTTGGTGAAGTCTCCAAAATTGTGGCCTCGATGTGGGATGGTTTAGGAGAAGAGCAAAAACAGGTAAGAAGTGTTACAAAAGGAGTGGGAGTTAACTCGATTGTAGAAATTGGGGAAGCTGCAAAGAAATAGTTTCTAAGTGCTTTGAATGGCTTCTTCAGTGGCTAGGATGAATGATAGAAAATGGCATCAGAACCATACTTTAAAAGACTTTCGTATAATTTTATACCATTTTATTGCTCTACTATCTGTTACTTTCTTTGTTTCAAGGTTTATATAGTGCAATTATTTTTGAAAGGGACTTTACATGCCTTAGCCAGGATTACATCACTCTCTAGAGTTGCCAGTGTGTTCATAAAGACTGAAAAAATCCTCAGGGTGTTTTGAAAACTGTCCACACCTCTCTTTCAGCATTTACTGTTTACTCATTTGTTGTCAAAACCCAGTTTTGCTCTTTGCTAAATTAACCTAAAGCTTAAGCTCTTCTACCCTCAACCACTCCCTAAAGACCACCAAAGTATGTTACCCAAACCCTTCTAGAACATATGTCCACATTGGGTTAAGTGGGAACATATGTGCAATTTGTTTCTTCATTTAATGCATCCCCATGGTATCACCAAATACTGCACAAGGGAAGACCAAGTGGAAGACTGCTTCTCAGCCACATTCTGAGGCATTTCGGGAGTTCTTAGGGGATAGTGGGAAATCAGTGAGATGGTCCTTGGAGTTACTCCCATCCATCCCTTGACTGTGACCCAGTTTTGCCCCATTTTTCTAATCCTTGAACACATTTACCACGGCCCTTCAATGATCAGATAAATTGGCATTATCGTTTAAATAATGCAGCAGCTAGCATAAGATTCATGTATGATGAGGGGGAACACGCTGGTCACTGAAATGCTTAAAAATCTGTAGCTTGAGGATTTGGAGAATATAAATATCTTCTTAATGATGAGTTACTCCCACATTTGGTGCCTTTGCCTCTTAGTTGATTTATAGAGTACTACATCTCTTTTTATCAAGTTCTTAAAATCATGTCAGGAGAAACAGAATCTGTGCCTGCCACCTCCTCTTAACATTTAAAAATAGCTGTGTATTGTGAACATTAACTCAGTTGTGGGTTTCCCCAAAGTAGAAACTGCTGCTGAGGTCACACAGAGAAGTCCCCCACCAACCTTCATTTGTGTTTTAGAAATGTAGGGGCTGCAATGTTGATTTAGCCACCCTGAGAAATATCCAGCCCAAAAGGAGGTTCCTTTCATGGAAAAAGAAGAGAGTTGTGCCAAAAAGTCATAAGCTGCCACAGAGTTCTGTTCAAGGAGAGGAAAATACCCCATAAGACAAACCTCCCAAGCATGTTACTTAAGGCAAGTTCAGAGGCAATGCAGACATTACTTAAAGAAGGAATAATTAATTGAATAAGCTAAATAGATATATCTCTACATTCTCCAAAACAGTGCTCTGTTTTCTGACCAAATTTCTATCTCACTGGGCGGTATTCAGAAATCAGGATGGTTATAGGCCAGTAATATTCAGTGTCTTCAAAGAACCTTGTTAGGCTATTCTCCTGTGGTGTTGATGTATATAATAAAATAAAGGTTCTGTAGATAGAATGCTGGACTTTGAGACAGGGAGTCTTTGCTTCAAATCCCATCTGACACTGTCACCATGTCACTGTCACAAGATACTTAGCCTCTCTCAGCCTCAATTTCCTTAGTTGTAAAAGTAAGAGGTTGTACTTGAGATGACCTCTAAGGTTTCTTTCAACCCTACATGTCTGATCTTATGTTTCTGCCAGGAAGTAGTCACTTTGCAATTTAAAACACAAAGTAAAAAAAACACAACCTCTACCTAATTTTCCTCCTAATAGCAGTGCCGTTTCCAATTTTGGTTCAGTCTGTAGTTTTTTGTTGTTCTTGTTGTTGTTTGTTTGCTTGCTTTGCTTTGCTTTCTTAATCTTTTTTTTTGAAGTGGAAAAAGGAAGATAATGGATGCCAGGTGGCCCACAAGAGGTCATTTTGCCCAAAGAGGTTCATAAACCAGAAGATTATCCATTGTCATGTTCTGACTCTACTCTTATGCTAAAATAAACTGCAACAACACTGACTTTCTGAAGGAAGTTGTCTTCCCAACATAGACATGCATTAAAAAAAAAGTCATAGAGCAATGTTAAAGGCCTCTTCATCACAGTATCCTAGATAGAGAGCTGGAAGGCCTCTGCATTGTTCTCATACCTGTATGATGACATAGCTTCTCCACATTCTTTCTTGCATTTACTTTCTGATTCATTTATAAGTTACATATAATCAGACTGCCTTTTGTCTGTCTCTTAATAGAGCTTGCTTTGGAGCATCCAGTATATTAATAAAAAATGAAACATATTCCTTAGATGGCACAACATATTAGGTGTTGTGAAGCAAAAGCTTTTGCCAGAGTCCAGTTGGTAACTGGGTGTAGAGTATTCCATGGGGGAGGGAGACATCTGATATGAGAAATGGGATTTCTTATGCTTATTATTCTCTTTTAGAAAAGCATCCTAAGACATGAGTACTGAGGGATTAGTAGAAGCATCAATGCCTACCTCAAAATAGGAAACTGTTTTTATGTTACTGCCTACCTCCAAGCACTATTGGGGAGGAGAGTGCTTGGTAAACTTTAAAGCACCAGAGAAATGAGAACTCTTAAGATAGGCACCTTGGCATTATTTATCTTCATTAAAATGGCCAAATTCTTCCCTTTCCTCCTAAAAAGTGGGGGCATGCTTGTTTAAACAGGAATGGTGAGATTTGCCTAAGGAAAAATTGAAAGGGACAATGACTCTCTTTCCCACAACTATAGAAAACACTACAAATAGGCCCAGCCCATCTCTGGGGACAGAATGAGGTCAGAGAGATGAAACCAGCTCCTAATTCCTAGAAACAGTATCCTACATGTGGAGGACCAGAGCTCTGTTCTCAGGAGACAGCCCTTCTGAAGCTTGAAAGGACTCCCAACTGAGTAAAGGCACTTGCCTAGATTTTACATTTCAGCATCATGAGAATTTCAGCAAAATATCCATAAGTGTTATTATGGTGTAGTACCACCTGTTCATTCCCTTTATGTTGACTCACTGTGCCAGCATAATGTAATATCTGTGTTTCAAACCAAATTAATTCTACTTCGCCCTCGTTTAATATTCAAATTGGAGAGCATACATACTGTTATTTATTTTTAAAGGAATGTCGCTGGAGCAGATTAGAGGCAGGCTGTTAAGCCCCCAAATTTAGGACAAATGTGCATGTTAGAAAACAAAGCCACATGATGCAGTTGGCATCGTGAAGACAGCTGGTTCAAATGGGAGGCTAGGATTCCATGGACTGAAATTGTGCACAACTCCTGTTGTCCTAATAGCCCACAATTATGAAAGCTACAAATGTAAACACAAACTGGGAAAAATGGACAAAATTATTGATGACTTATTGGGGGGCTTAGAAAATTACAATATTTAAGAAAAACCAGCTATTAGGGAGATTACAATTGAATGTTTTCTTGACTGCACATGAGAGCATGACTAATAGAGTTGCTATGTGTTTATATCACATGTTCCCTCATAGGGGAGTGTGGGAGGAGAGAAGCCTTGGAGAATGGCAGGTCTTTATTTTCAGGATCCTTGGTAAATGAAAATTTTTCTCGATAGAGAGATGCATATACATACATTGTGTGTGTGTGTATGCATACACACATATGGACTTGTGTCACTATGAACTCACCTATATAAAGAAGGAATTCAAAAAAGAGCAGAAAGAAGAGATCAAATCTTCTGAGAGACACAAAACCACACCTATACAGGCACACATGCACATACAAAATTCTTTCCAAAGACACTTGAAAAAAATGCACTTATCAGAAATATCTTCATTTTAATACTTTAGAAAATGGTGCTGACTCTGGAGTGGGAACAGAATTGTATTGGGGATTCCAACTGGAAGTTTTAAATGCTAATGAATCGTAAGACAATAGAGCTCATTTCAGTAAGCTAGTATATTGTCGGGGTTTTTTGTGTTTTTTTGTGTTTTTTTTAAGAAGGCACCAGATGGGGAAAGTAAAATAAAACCAGTTATCACTGTAATGTTGTTCTTTGCTACTTATTTTTCACTGACTAGAAGCTACAGAGGGAAAAATAGAGACTTAACTATGTCCCATCTTTTGTATTAGTCTCATTGGATTTCCGGCAATCCTCGGCATCCTTTTTTTAAATGAGGTTCCAGTTAAATCTTCTGTCTATCTAAGTATTCTTGAATTCTTTTCTGCTGCTCATCTCAATATAGATCCCATGTGCACTGGCTACTGTGAAGCTCAAACTAAGCCTATTAAATAAGAGTCTCTCTGGCTTTAAAGCAGACAGGAGTGGTCCAAATAGCTATAAAGGGCGCTCAGGTCATTTTCAGCCAAGTCAAAGCAGCTCTTAAATGGAAAAGGAAAGTCACTTTAAATCAGAACCAGATGTAAATGTACTAAATGAACCTTAAGTTCCTAATTGGAGACACAGTCAGGCTGTAATACATTTAGCAAATTACAAACAAAATGTTCTTGTTTACATTACATTAAATGGCTTTAAAGCTTCAGCCAAAGAGCTAAATAAACATGCTGTTATACTAAAAATGGAATGGAATGCCTATTCAGAGTTTCGTATATTCAGAAGGGACAACAACCTGTGTGTGTTTATGTGTGTATGTATGTCTTATGAGAGAGAGAGAGAGAAAGAGAGAGACAGACAGAAAGAGAGAGAGAGAGAGAGAGAGAGAGAGAGAGAGAGAGAGAGAGAGAGAGAGGCAAAGAGACAGAGAGAAGATATTTACTTAAATGCTAGACCTTGTGATAGAAAAGGAAGATAGATTTACCTCGGGCTCCAGAATTTAATGATCAGCAAGCACTTGCAAAGCAAGTATTTGAGTACTGTAACATATGCCTTCTTTCAGGCTGCATAATTCATATGCAGCAATATTAGCCATAGAGGTTCAGCTCACTAGCAACACCTCATTATTTTATCCCTCAGTATTTATTCCTATGTTTGACGCCTCATGAAATTACTGTTAATGTGTTTATATAAGGGCAGATCTGACACAAGTGGGAAGAATTTAATTTCCCACTCATTCTTTCCTGCTGATGTGTCCTCTTCCCCTGGTAGAAGTGGCAAGTGTAAATAGTTAATTTGCTTCAATTATGAGCCTGTCCTGCTAAATTAGAAGCAGCAGGGATATGAAGAGCCAGAATTATACTTATGAGGCAGCTGACAAATCCTCTGAGCCCACAAAATCAAATCATTTACTCCTCATTGGTGCTCAAACACCCACCAGATAAATGATGCCATTTATCCCATATCATCTCATGGAACTTGGATTTTATGTCACCAGTACTTACATTACCTAAAGGCCTGTTATATTCCAGAATTCACACATGGACTTCTCTTGGCCTTCCCATTAAACTCCCTTGCTTAGGGAAGGAAGCCTCTAGCCTTTCCCTAGAAAAACTTTTCCTAGAGGTAACATCAGTATTCTCCACTAAAGTCCTCCTCTGAAATCTCATTGTTGTCCAGAGAAAGATGGGGGACTCCTGTTGGGAATGCCTCTTGAGTGCAATCTTAGGTCAGTCCCCCCAATCCAACCCAATAAACATTTAGTAAGCACTGACTTTGTGCAAGACATTGTGGTAGGTGGTAAGGATAAAAAGTCAAAAGGGAAGAAGCCTCAGCCTCCAAGGAGCAGACTTTCTAATTTGACAAATTGGAAAGATTCCACTTGTGGACCTGACAATGAACTGTCTTTTATCATTGGCCATTAGTCCAACTAAGTGTGGAGAGACTCATCACTAAAGGGTTGGCAACTATTTTTTTCAACCACAACAAATCCCAAAGACTACCTACTCAAGTGGGAAGGGTTGTGAGCAACAATGGTCAGAGGAAAGACCCATATCAGTGATTATGGGCTATTTTGAAAGAGTTTATGGAATATAAGTGTAGGGTAATACTGAACAAGTGTTCTTTGTGGCATTTTAAAACCAATAATAATAAAAATTTTAAAGTAATTTTTTAATTGAGCAAAAATATTATACTCAAATATCATGCATATTTCATTTCTATGCTTCATGTATTTTATACATGCACCTAAGTATTTGTATGCCAATATAAGATAAATATTTATACATTAAAATCTCCTTATTCTGCTGATTTCTACTTTAGACTGTTTCTAGAGAAGGAAAAGTGACAACAAATTATTTTTAAAATACCTTGCTTATAGCAACATTTCCCTTTGTCCACATACAATCTGTATATATTTCTCTCCTGTTTACAACCTTCACTCAAAAAAATGCTATAGAAGATCAGAGGAGGAAAAAAAATTTTTGTAGGCTGAGATGACTGGAAAGACTCAGTGAAGAAGGCTAAACTCCTAACCTGGGATTTGAAGATTGGGCAAACAGAATGAAATGAGGAGGACATTTAAGAGAGGGAGGGAGAAATAGCAGCAATCAAGAAGTCTTTATTACATTCCTACTATAGTATGTACCAGCCTGAATAAATGCATAGGAGTGAGGCAGTTCACGTAACGATGAAGAAATTAATTAAATTGAAGTAGAGTTTTAGTTGGAATATATGACTGGATAGCCAAGGTGAGGCCAGAATGCAGAGGGTCCTTATGGGATGAGTTTGAACTTCACATTTACATTATCTTGAGAACTTAATTAAAACCATACATAAATTAAAATACCACACTCACTCACGTCCAACTCTTCATGACCCCATTTGGGGTTGTCTTGGCCAAAATACTAGAATGGTTTGACACTTCATTCTCTAGATCATTTTACAGATGATGAATTGGAGGCAAACAGGGTTAAGTGACTCGTCCAGGGTCACACAGCTAGTAAGTTGCTGAGGCTGGTTTTTAAATCCTGAAAATTAGTTTTCCTGACTTTCAGGCCCAGTGCTCCATCTATTGCACCATCTCAATGCCCATATTAAAATATAGCACATGGTTAATTCTTAATTTGGTGGGTACTTTCATTGACTCCATGGAGTTTAAATGTCTAATCAGCCACACAGGCAATGTCTTTATTTCAGGTATTTAGCAAAAACTACTACTAACTAGTAGAGCTAAATGGGAATACATTTAAAGACAGCAAAGACAGTGTATAGCTTTTCTCATTTCCACTTAAAGGTAAATGTACTGCTGTGGCTTTAATCGAAGTTGCTAAACTGTCAATAAATACTTGTTGCTCCTAATGACTAATTGATAACCAAGAGGGTCTAATAGGCCTCTTACCTGAGAAGACCATTTGTGGTGCTAGATGAACCAGCAGGAATCTTCTGCAGCTCTGCAGGATGGCAGACAGGAGTGGATCTCCTGCTCAGTGTGCTCAAAGTGAGAAATCAGACACTCTTATTGGGTAACTGCTGCACTTTATCACCCTTGGAAATAGGAATTTCCATGGAGTGTACTGGAAGTGAGACATATGAAGTTTTCAAAATATCCTGTTTAATTCTAGATCCAGACAAAGATTGAGACTTAGCATGGTTTTAAAGGCAAACACTTGATTTTTTTTCATGAGATGCTTTTCATTCACCCATCCAACTTTCAACAATCATAGCTACAATATGCAATGCATTAGGCTAACCATTGGGAGAAATAGAATTGATAGATAACATAGCAATTTGCAGTTAAGCAAGCGTGATTAGACATATGCATTGTTAAATATAATAAAAATTAGAATATGATAAGTATATAAGATGTGTCCAGCTGTGGAGAATGGAGAAGTTTTAGGAGGCAGTAGCATGTGAGCCTGGCCTTAAAGGACAAGCAGGTGTTAATAACCAGAGATGGAAGGCAGCAAAAGAACTTTTTCCATGTATAGGGAACAAAATGAGCAATGTTCTGGAGGGAGGAAGTTGAATACGATAGAGGGACACTGTCTAGCACTTTTCATCCTACAAAAATACACATATAAGTTTTAGCAGACTTGTTAACTATTTTAAGGCACTATATTAGATGGATGGTGATAGTAATTGATAGATAATAATTACTTTCACCTTAATATATCAACTGCAATTTGCACTACTGAGTGTGATTATCACTTTTGATATGACCATGCCATGGTAAAAGTGGTAAATACTCATATATGCCCAAAAGACCAATTTTCTTTTTGGTTGTTGTTGTTGTTGGAGAGAGCATTTTCTTTTTTAAGAATGTTTTTATTTTTTTTTCTCAATTACATGTTAAAATCATTTTAACATTATTTAATCATTTTGAGTTTCAGATTCCCTTCCTTTTTCCTTGAGAAGGCAAGCGCTTTAATATAGTCATGCAAACATACTTCCAAATTAGCCAAGTTGCAAAAGAAAATGCACACCAAAATGCAGTGGATAGAGCACCAGCCCTGGATTCAGGAGGACCTGAGTTCAGTTGATACTTACTAGCTATGTGACCTTTGGCAAGTCACTTGACCCCAATTGCCTCACAAAAAAAAAAAAAGAAAAAAAACCTTATATTTTAATCTACATTCAGACTATATCAGTTCTTTCTCTGGAAGTAGATAGCATTTTTCATCATGTCTTTCAGAATTTTCTTGTATCCTTGTATTTCTGAGAATAGCTAAGGCATTCATAGTTGATTGTTATACAGTATTGCTATTACTGTGTACAATGATCTCCTGGCTCTACTCACTTTATTTTCCATCAGTTCACATATATCTTTCCAGATTTTTCTGAAATCATCCTGTTTTTCATTTCTTATAGCACAACAGTATTCCAGCACAATAATATACCACAACTTATTCAGCTATTCCCCAATTGACAGGCATCCCTATGCCACCACAAAAAGAGCTGCTACCAATATTTTTGTAAATATAAGACATTTTCCTTTTTCTTTTTTTTTTCTTTTCTTTTTTTTTTGCAGGGCAATGGGGGTTAAGTGACTTGCCCAGAGTCACACAGCTAGTAAGTATCAAGTGTCTGAGGCCAGATTTGAACTCAGGTACTCCTGAATCCAGGGCCGGTACTTTATCCACTGTGCCACCTAGCTGCCCCTTTCCTTTTTCTTTAAACTCTTTGGAATACAGATCTAATAGTGGTATTGCTGGACCAAAGGGAATGGACAGTTTATAGCTCTTTGGACATAGTTCCAAATTGCTTTTCCAAAATGGTTGGATCAGTCACAACTCCACCGAGTGCATTAGTGTTCCAATTTTTCCACGTCCACATCCAACATTTGCTATTTTCCTTTTCTGTCATATTTAGCCAATCTGATAGGTGTGAGGTAGTACCTCAGTAGTTGTTTTAATTTGCATTTCTATAATTCAATAGTGCTTTAAAGCATTTTTTCATATACCTAGATATTGCTTTGGTTTCTTCTTCTGAAAAATGCCCATTTGTATCCTTTGACAATTCATCAATTGAGGAATGGATCAAAGAGACCATTTTTTTCAAAGAAAAAAATGTAAATCTTCCTACAAAGTGTTCTCACAGAAACAACATATCTGATTTTGGGAGGCCATGAAGCAACCACTGATGTCATCAGATCAAAAAAGAACATTATACTCTGAGGCTGATAGTAGAAAAACACATGAAAGCATGGAGAACTAAAGCCCTTCAAGTTGGTATATCTAAATTAGCCCTCATACTGTGACTGTAGAGCTGAGTATGTACACAAGAAGAAAAGCAAATGGAGGCAACTAGGTGGTGCAGTGGATAAAGCACTGGCATTGGATTCAGGAGGACCTGAGTTCAAATCCAGCCTCAGATACTTGACACTTACTAGCTGTGACCCTGAGCAAGTCACTTAAACCTCTATGTTCCTCAAGTGTAAAATGGGGATAATAACAGCTCCTACCTTGCACAATGGTTGTGAGGATCAAATGAAGATAATGTTTATAAAGTGCTTAGAAGAGTGCCTGGCACTAGGTAAGCTGCTTTATGATGATTTATTCCCTTCTCTTTCCCCTTCCTCCTTCCCCAGATGTTTCATAGTGGACCTCATATCATTCTGTAAATACTGGTTTTTCCATCTCCTTGCTTTTATTATTCTTAGACATCTCCCAATCAAATTACATCATGACTAAATTTGATGAGTTTAGTTATTTTGAGAAGTCCAAATGTGGGTAAATGTTTATAAAGAAGTATGTTCCAAAGGAAAAAGTGATGAATTTGTCATCACAGGCTCTGGTTCCTGTCCTAGCTCTGATGCTTACTACTAGAATGGTCTTGAACAAGTCATTTGATTCACATGAGCCTCAGTTTCCTCAAGTGTAAAATGAAAAGATGGGACAAGCTGATCGTCAAGCTGTAAATGTGTATGCCCTATAGTTTCAGTTGACTTAGAAATATCTAAGTCTCATTGAAGAATATCAGTGCTGTATTTATTTCATTGGGCACTTTGTATTAAAATATTATATCATAGAAGACATTCAGGGTGTCCCAAAAGTCTTAATGCAGACCTAAGGCTTGAGAGCTGGATGCCAGCACTAAGATTTTCGGGACACTTCCTATTTTGAGTATGCAACACATACTTGGTTACCAGAATGTAAGCTCCTTAAGGACAGGAACTGTTACATTTTTGCCTTTGTATCCTCAGCACATAGTAGGTGCTTTATAAATGCTTCTTAATGGATGTTTTACTTCCTCCAGCTCTCCTCCCAAGTCTACTAAAAGAAGTCCTTCTATAGTTAGTTTCTGAAGTCCTTTGAAAATCAAAGTACTTATTCTCTATAGGTTTGTTGTTGTCATGGTTCCTATATGCTATAAATTAAATTTTCTATCAAATAGAAACTTTGGAGGGAATGTATTATAAGTTAACCAGAAACATCCTTACTTGACTTCATAGAATCCAAATTTAGGTGGAGAATTTTATGTGGCCTCTCTTTCTGCTATAAAGTCTTTGTTGAAATAAAACATGTTTGAATACAGGCTATGGAGCACGTCAATGAGGGAGGAAGGAAAAAGGATTAGAAGAGATTTTAAAGAGTTTCCTTTTCTATATTAGTTCCTCACAATATTCCTCAGCATAAGGTTGTTGGGTTTTATTTTTTTTCCTTTCATGTCCCATCACAATCAGTAATTAAAAAAAAACAACACATGGTATCTTTTAGTTAGGAAATATCAATCTATTAAAATGTACTTAAATACTTACAACATTTTTCAAATGAATCAGAAGTTCAGAAGATTACATTTTACTGAATTTGGGCTCCCTTGAAGAAGTCATTGATTAAGTTATATAAACCTATAAATATATGTATACAAATCTTAGTTTCCCTATGGAGATGCATTTCTAGGAGAAAACATGGGAACTCTTACAATACCAAACAAATCATCTGACTGTTAGTACAGGGTAGATTCAAAAGTCTTTTGATAAACTGGAGTAAACTGGATATATGATGTATTTGGTACCCTAATCCTCCTCTGTCCAGCTTTTTCACTTTATTTCAACCAGCTGTGTACCATTTGGAAGCCATTTTGCAGCTCAACGAAGCACTAATATTTAGAGTATAAATCACATTCCTTTTCAGTGTTTGTCTTTCCCTGAGAGGGACAGAGAGACCATTTCTATCAGAAACTTGCAAATCAGTCCTCTCCTTATCACATGTGAAGGCTGAGTAAAGTGGTCATCATGGAATGTTATTCCCATAAGTTGGAGACCCCTTCTAAGTGCATTCCCTCATCACCCTTTTTAGCCTGTCATGCTACAATAGATGAGCTTCTTGAGTCATGCCCTTCCCAGGGGCCTCTGATACAGCTTCCTGAGTAACCTAGGAATCTTTTTAGTATCTGTTCAGAAGAAGCAGCATTTTATTTGAAGCAGATTGACCCTGTGGAAACTATTTAGGATTTGGAGTCAGAGCTCCATATCACAGCTCTGACCTTGAATAATCATTTCACCTCTCAGTCTCAAGTTTCTTTATCAGTAACCTCAGGTAACCTCAGGACAGCAGCTAATAGCACAATGAATAGAGTGCTGTGCCTGGAGTCAGGAATATTCCTCTTCCTAAGTTCAAATCTATCCTCAGACACTTACTAGCTGGGTGACCCTGGGCAGTCACAACCTTATTTGCTTCAGTTTCTTCATCTGTAAAATGAGCTAGAGAAGGAAATGGCAAACCCCACTAATGTATCTGACAAAGAAACCCCAAATGGGGTCACAGAGTGTTAGATACAACTTAGAACAACTGAACAATAAAAACATTAGGGGGTTAAACTATATTATGGGTCTTAGGTGCCTTTCAGCTCTAAATCTATGATCCCAATTTAGCCGTGCTTGAGTAGAATTCTTAAAAGTTTAGAAGCAGTTCTATATAAATATTCAGAGGCCAAGTGGCATGTTGAGGACTTCCTTAAGGCATTTTCATCAAAAACAGCATCTGGAACTAGGTTAGCTCTCATTAATTTGAGTGTTTTAATATATAAAATAAACAAAGAGCCATAAGACATGAAGCATCATAAATCTTAGCTAGTTTTCAAATCCGTGAAGGTCCCAATGAACCGGATAGAATCCACATTAGATTTCCATTCAGATCTATCTGATTGGCCCCTGAACACTAATACAGAAATATGTCTCTTATAATCATTCCTTTAAATCCTTCCTCTGAACATTTACAGCTAACAAGAGAAAGTGGATCCATCAATCCATGTAATGTGACGTGATGAGTTTACTCCTTTCTAAAGTGGTACTTAGGCACTTGTATGAATGATCCCACACAGCCAATCATCAATAGCCAATGGGGAGCCATTTGTGGAAAACATGGGAATATGAATGCTAGTCAGGTACCTCATAACAACATTGATCCCAAAGTGAAACTTCAGGGGCAAATATTCAGCATAAAATGCATGGAGAAAACCCTCCCCCACAACCTTCCCTTTCCATTAATGTTAATGGACAATTAGCAAAAGAAATTAACCCTTTCCTATAATTTTAGCAGCATAAAATCCAACAAAGGAATTGCATGTTGTTTTTCTGTTAGGCACAGTCAATTAATATAAACAAAGGGTCCTGTGATAGCATGGCTGTTTTAGTAGACAACAAATGATAAAGGAGTGTAAAGACTGTAATCAGGCAAGCCTGCATATGAATGCACGATTGTCTCTTGGTCTGATTCCTTAACAATAATCCTTTTGAGGAATGGTACAGAGAAAAGTGTGGTATAGACAAAACAAGCTTTGGAAACTGAATAGACCCTAGTTACCTGAATGAGGGTCACTTTGAGTATCCTATTAATAAAAATAAAATAGGAATGCTTAGGTTATATAAATATGTGTTACTATCAAAAATGTCTTTACTAAATATTTGCCTTGAGCTAGTAATAGGAACTCTATCTTATGGGAAATAACCTCTCAAAAGGTTTCTGTGGTATTAAGAATAAATGTAAACCCTGCCAGTTTAAGGCCATTCATTACAATTTTATGTCTGAAGAGGGGCTTTAAAGAAACTATATACAAAAATCTCCTTCTCCTAAGGAAAAATAAATCAGTAAATAACTGTAAAACCATGTGTTTCTCTAGGGCTGAGTAACCAAATTGGCTGTATAAATAGCACATCCTATTTAATGAAATACATGCAATGTTAGCGTTTGATCTAATATTTCATTTTTTTTTAGTTTGCAGACATTTATTTCCAAAAATAAATACTAATTTAGACCCAAATTTTAGATGTATACAACTAGACTTCTAAAAATAAAGAATTTAAAGATATATTTCTAGATATAAACTTGTTTCTCCTCTTAGTTTCCCTCCTCCAAACTTCCATTTTTGTTTGAAGACACCGCCATTCTTCCAAACCCAGGGCTGCAATCTGAGAATCATCCTTGAGTTGTCTCTCTCGCTTACATTTTATATACAATCAATTACCAAGTCTTGGTCAATTCTACCACTACAACCTATATTATACAACCCTTTCTCTCCATTCCTGTGGTTACCAGCATAGGTCCTCATCTCTTCTGACCCAGAGTACTATAACCATCTCCTAATTGGTCTCCCTGCTTTTAGTCTCTCCTATGTCTAATCTATCCTTCATAGAGCTGCCAAATTGGTATTCCTAAAGCCCATATCATTTTTCTGCTCAAATTTTTTTGTGGTTCCCTACTACCTCTAACATAACAGAAACTTGGCATCATTTCAAGTCCTACACAGTCTAGCCCCAGCCTATAGTTCTGGCTGAATTTCACATTATTATTCTTCATGTCCTCTATGTTCTAGCTTGACTGACCCGCATGCTGTTTGCTGGATTTGTTATTGCCTCCTCTGCTTTGGTGCTTTGGGCTATAGCAACCTACACTAAGCTGTAAAGGACCTCAGAATCTAACCTAGGCCAAACTGGCATTTTACAAATGAGAAAACTGGCGCTACATTTTCTGCAGCTCTTGCCCATGTCTTCCCATAAGTTCAAGAGGTCTACCCCAGTGTACTGAGAGCCTTCTTAAACAAGCAAGCAAGAACTAAGCATTTATAGAAATTTAATAATGTGCCCTAAGAGAATAAAGCACTGACCCTGGATTCAGGAGGACCTGAGTTCAAATCCAGCCTCAGACACTTGACACTTACTAGCTTTGTAACCCTGGGCAAGTCACTTAACCTTTTACTCTCATTGTCCCACAATAATAATAATAATAATAATATGCCTTACACTGTACTAAGCACTGAGGGTTATAAATAGAAGCAAAAACAAAGACAGCCCCTTACCTCTAGGAGCTTACATTCTAACTGAAGAAGAAAACATACAAAAAAGGAGCTGATGGGGAGGCTTGAAGATTAAGGAGGTACACGGGATGAATGCATGATTGTGAAGTTCAGAGAAAGTCAGGAAAGGGTCAGGAGGGGACTGAAGACAGTC
This sequence comes from Dromiciops gliroides, assembly GCF_019393635.1. Classification (NCBI taxonomy): domain Eukaryota; kingdom Metazoa; phylum Chordata; class Mammalia; order Microbiotheria; family Microbiotheriidae; genus Dromiciops; species Dromiciops gliroides. The sequence goes on along the minus strand of NC_057861.1, from coordinate 268,049,929 downwards.
CAGCCTGGGCCCCTTCACAGAATGGAGGCTCCAGGAGAAACTTAGCAATGGGAGAAGGGAGGAGTGCCTTGTGGAAGGATATTCCATGCTGCACACTCTTGGTGGCAGGATGTCCCAGATGTTCTGGAGTGAAGAGGTCCCAGGATAAGACCTGCAGTAGGGGTATTATTTTAAGTCAGGACAAAGTGCAGGACAGGACCAGGAAAGGAATGAACAATTAGTAAATGTATTAATTAGGGTCCTGTTTCTAACTCCTTTGTCAAGTCTGATCATTTGTTTACCTTGAGATAGTCCATCTTAATTAAAACCACTACTACCCAGGAATAAATAGTATTTCTTACATATTGAATTTCACAGCAGGGAGTCAGGTTTAGCTAACAATTGTCTGCCCTGGAAATAATGAAATGGTGTTTCTCTGTTGCAGGCCTACGTGTTTGCCCATTATATGTGTTTTGATATTTTGGCCAAATCCAAAGATAACAAGTCCAAATTAATTGTTCTTTACTCATGAATTTCAGTATTAGAAAAAGGTAGAAGAGCCTGGCTCCCTGGTGTGAACTTCAATACATGAAAAAAAATTCAAACTTGGTTGTGCTAAACCAGAAGGTTTGCCTTGTATACAGTAGCTAGTATTTGCAAAGTTTGGGGAGTTCTAAGTACTGTCAGCAGCAGATGGGCAGAAACAGTCATTTAATATAGTGAAAATGGGAGCTGAAATCAACAGATGCCCACCTGTTGTCATGTCACCAATCTTTTCTTTTAGTCTGAAATGATTTTTCATTGTTCAGCTTTGCAACATGACCTTTGCCTTATACCTAGCAAATCTTATTCATTTCAGACCATGTCTTTTTTCTAAAATAAGGGTGGAGTAGATCCTTAACAATCATTGTTCCGCTTAAATACAGTAAGGAATAACTATTTATATAATGCTTACTCCATGCCAGATGCTATGTTAAACACTTTTATAAATACCTCATTTGATCCCCACAACAACCCTAGGAAGCAGGTGCTATTATGATCCCAATTTATAGTTGAGGAAACTGAGGTAGAAAGAGGTTAAGTGACTCCTCTAAGGTCACACAGCTAATAAATGCATGGCTAGAGATTTGAACTCAGGACTTTCTGACTCCCGGCCCAGTGCTCTTGTCCACTGCACCACCATCTGCCTCTAGTATCAGCAGAGAATCAAGGCAGAGCAATCCATATACAATCCCTCACAATGATTTGCTATTCCCATTCTGTCCTCAGAATTTTCATAAGCCTGTCTAAAATTATGGTGGGAGGAAAGACAATGAGATTGAAAATGTTCTTAAAATCAATCCAAAAGAAAAAGATTAAAATCCAACTTCTGGGACCTCAGCTATAATAAAGGGTAGGGGGCCAACAAAAGAAACAATAAGGTTAGCAAACCTGAAGAAGTTATTAAGATTTTTTGGAAACCATTTCTTATAAGCTGCTAAAATGCATGTGTTGTGTTTTACTGTTCTGGTCAAATAATCTCATTGCAGTATAAATGGAAAATACTTTGTTTATGTGAATGTTTCCTTGCCAGTGTTCATAAGCAATATCCTTCCCTGACCAGCTCACTCAGAGCTCACAGTAACCAAAATAAATCCTTTAGTATGACCTAAGTGAAATTGTACTATCTCTGTCTCTTCCTTGTAATGATCCATAGCCACACTCTTCAAAAAAATTCTATCAATAAAATAGGTGCTTCTAAGTGGACTATTGGGAAAAGAAAATTTTGGGCAGTATGAGAGAGGTTATTGATATAAATTATGCTTTTCTGAAAACAAAAGCAGGTATACTCTCTAATTTAGGGACTCTCTCTCTCTCTCTCTCTCTCTCTCTCTCTCTCTCTCTCTCCTCTCTCTCTCTCTCTCTCTCTCTCATTATTGTAGGTCTACAAAAAGAAAACTGAAGCAGCAAAAAAGGAATACCTGAAGCAGCTAGCTGCATACAGAGCAAGCCTCGTCTCCAAGGTAACATATGATTGTCTGGGATTGTGGCAGATTGTGGCCATCTAGGTACAGACTTTGATAGCGATTTAAAAAAACATAAAAGGACACTTTGGAATTTGCTACAACCACTTTTCTCCACTGAAAACTAAATCCTGGACTAAACCCTGCTTTTCTGAAAAGAAATATTTCATGCTTCATAAACCTAAACAGAGCAGAAAGACCTCTTCAACTTAATGAAAATGATCTATTTGGGAGTTGTCAGTTTGTGTGGTTCCCCATTGTTGATTTTTTTTAGCAGATCAATTTTCTTTCAATTTATGACACACTGCTAGGCTTCTTTCTTCCAGAATCTAGTTGGTGAATGCTCAGCAAAATATTGAATAACCTAAAACTAGGAGCAGCAATACAGGTAGCAAATATAGAGGCAGACTTATGACTGGAAGCTGGGCTTGGAGTCATGGCAATGTCAATACAAATTCCAGGATTCCATCTCATCTTATTATTTGTATAACTTACTTTTGTGTGTGTGTGTGTGTGTGTGTGTGTGTGTGTGTGTGTGTGTGTGTGTGAGGCAATTGGAGTTAAGTGACTTGCCCAGGGTCACACAGCTAGTAAGTGTTAAGTGTCTGAGGCCGGCTTTGAACTCAGGTACTCCTGACTCCAGGGCCGTTGCTCTATCCACTGCACCACCTAGCTGCCCCTTGTGTAACTTACTAGTGTGACTTAACTTCTCTATGCTTTAGGATAAGGATATAAAACTCAAATAGAAACTTATCAATGTGAACTGCATATTGACTTAGGAAACCACAAATTAACATTATCTTTGTTATATTGTACTTTTTGTTGTTAAACATTTCCAAATTACTTTTTAATCTGTTTCCAATCTTGGGAGTTTTCTGGGCCCCTGAAATTTGATACCTCCACTTTAGACAACTCCCTAGAACTTGAAATCATACACCCTTCATAGAAAAAAATCCTACTTTTCAAAGCAAAGTAGAATATTTTAAATTATAATTCTAGGTCAACCATTCAATACATCAGTAAATATTAAGTTCCTACTATATGCCAGGCACTGTGCCAAGCATTGGGAATACAAAAAGAAGCAAAAGACTATCCCTGCCCTCAAGGAGCTTACAATCTAATGGGGAGGCCGCATATGTAAACAGATACTGTATAAAGTGAGCTATATATAGGATAAATAGGAAGTCATTCATAGAGAAGTAAGAGACATTGGGAAAAGTGGGACTTAAAGGAAACAAAGGACCACTAGATACAGTGGAATGGCAAAAATGAATGCTGGCTTTGTAATCATATGACCTGTGCATGAGCTCTGGCTCTGTGACTGCCTGACCAATGACATGACTTCCAGCTCTAAATCTACTCTCCCACCCTTGACTGCCCTTTATTATTGTCTCAAATTCTCAAGTCTTGCCTTTGTTGCTTCAAATTATTATAGAGTAAGAGGTAACATTGATATACAGCACTTTGCATTGTACCAGATTATACCTTCACAGTTGCATTCAAATATATTCATCTGTTTTACTGATGAGAAACTATCTTCTTAGAGTGGTGATATCTTCATGGACATAGTTTATATCAGTGCCAAAACTCAGACCTAGATCTTGGGTTTCCAAGGCAAGTGCTTTTCTCAGTATGCCATGTTGCATTACAGAAGACAGGGCCTACACCTTTATATAATGATTACTTTTACTGTATGTGATACCTAGAGTTAGCTAACCCACCTAAATTTCTTAAGCTTAATTTTGGACTTCTTTTGGACATGTACAGATATGTTCTGCTCTGGATCTCACAGAAGCTATTAAATATATCATAATTCAGACTTCAATATTACAACAAAAAATATATAAATAACATACCTTCTTGAAAATTTCTCTTAATTTTCCATTGTGAAAAAGTCTTAAATACTTATTTTTTTGAGTGTTGGACTAGGTGTGGTGAGTTTTTTTTCTTAAGCAAAACAAGTCAAAATAAATTAAGAACGTATTGATTTAAAAACACAAGGAAAGAAATATTAAGATACTAGGACTAAGATTTTAAAACATAAGTTGTTCTATGTTGGGTTAGGTAGCCTCATGCTCTATCCCTGGCAGTGGAAAAGAAGAAATTTCTTAATCTACCATTTAAAATGTTGTTGTCCTCCAGATGACAATGAAACTAAGGCCCACTAAGGTACAAATGATTTAACTATGTATCCTGACACCTAGTCCAGTCTTTTTTCTAATATATCTCCTGGGCCAGAAATGTTAGTAATTAACCTAAAAAGCCTCAATTTCCCCTGTATCAGCCTATGCTTTATTTCTCATCAGAGCCTATTTTTATATTTATATTTCTGTCCTCTTTATGAAGGTTCAGTTACATATAAAGCATATAAAATTATGTAAAGTTAATTAAAGTTAATAGTTTTTCACTGATAATAAAGTTCATCAACTCACACACTCAAAGTCTTCAGATTCCAGGACTATGATATTATGCACAAAATATGAAACAATTCATTTGCTACAATTCTCATCTCAGTTTATTTTTTTAATGACATAAAATAAATGGCATTTTAGTCAGGCTACTTTCCATATGTGTAAATCAATATATAAAGTACAGGACAAAGCACTATAGGTAACACTATGCAGATTGCCAGAATGTCATAACACTGACTAAGGCTTTACTTTCAGAACAAGTGTCCTTAGATTTGCTCTTAGTTGCAACTTTGGGTATTATTCTATCTCAGAATTGCAACCTCCAGTACATAGCAATTTGTATAAATGCTTGGAATCGCCATTTCTGCATTTAAAAAACCAAGCACTTTTTTACAGCTTACTCTGACATTTTTCTTCTCTTTGGCAGTAGGAATTTTGCTGGAGCTGTTAAATGTCTATTTATGTACAGCTATCTATTGTATGTATACAAATTGAAGTAGAGGAGTAAACACCTACTACCCAGACAGAAAAGAATGCCCTAATGCTATGTATGGGTGGATAGATATGCAGGTGCCTGCAGAAAACTGACCAGCCCATCATTATATCAATCAATAAACATATATCAATCACCTACTATGTACCAATTCCAGTGCTAAGTGCTGGGGACACACAAAGAGGCAAAAGACAGTCCCTTCAAGGAGATTGCACTCTAAGGGGGAAGGCAACATGCAAATAAATATATACAAAGCAAGTCATATACAGGATAAATAGGAAATCATTAAAAGAGAGAAGCCACTAGAATCAAGAGGGGTTGGGGAAGACTTCTCATAGAAGGTAGGATCTTAGTCAGGACTTAAAAGAAACAGGAGGGGTAAGTAGTCAGAGGGGAGGAGAGAGAGAGAGCGTTCCAGGCATGAGAGATAGAGAAAATGCTCAGTGCTTAGAGATGGAGTGTCTTGTTCAAGGGATAGCCAGGAGGCCAGTGTCACTGGATTAAAGAGCACGTGTCAGAGAGTGAGGTATCAGAAGGGGACTAAGTTATAAGGACTTTGAATGCCAGAGTATTTAGTATTTGCTCCTAGAGGCAATGGGAAGCCACTGGAGTTTATTGAGTAAAGGGATGGGGAGCTGACACAATCAGACCTGCACTCCAGGAAAAACTTTTTTGTGGCTGGATGGAGGACAGATTGGAATGGGGAGAGAAAAGAAGTAGGCAGACCCACCAGCAGGCTAATGCAGCAGTCCAGGTGTGAGGTGATGCGGGCCTGCACTAGAATAATGGCAGTGTCAAAAGAGAGGATGCAGAGGTGAAATCAGCAGGCCTTGGCAACAATTTAGATATGGGGGTTGAGAGATAGTGAGGAATCCAGGATGATTCCCAGGTTGTAAGCCTGAAGAACCGGGAGGATGGTGTTGCTCTCTACAGTAATGAATGGGTAGGAATTGGGCTGGAGGAGGTTTAGCAAGAAAGAGAATGGATTCTGTTGTGGACATACTGGGTTTTGATACGTATTCGAGTATCTACTGGACATCCAGTTTAAGATGTCTGAAAGGCATGTGGAGATGCGAGGTTGGTGGTCAGCAAAGAGATTAGGGCAAGGAAGGTAGGGTTGAGAATTATCAGCATAGGGACAGTCATTAAATCCATGGGAGCTGAGGACATCACCAAGTGAAATAGTAGAGAGGGAGAAGAGAAGAAATCCCAGAACAGAACCCTGTGGGACACCTAAAGTTTAGAAAGAATAATCTAGAAGAAGGTGCAGCAAGAGAGACAGAGAAGCAGCAGCCAGATGGGTAGGAGGAAAACTTAGAGAGAAGAGAGTGTCAAGAAGAAGGAAGTGATCAACAGTGTTAAAGGCTGAAGAGAGGTCAATTAGAATGAAGATTAAGAAAAGGCCATTGGATTTGGTCACTAAGAGATCATTAGTAACTTTGGAGGGAATAGTTTCAATGGAATGAGAAAGTCAGAAGCCAGATTGTAAAGGCTAAGAAAAGAATAAAGGGCAGAGGAGATAGGAGATGATAGGATTAAATGAGGGGCTGACATCATTTTGGGTTTTTGGGGGGGATGAGAGAGACATGGGCATGTTTGTACATGGTAGGAAATGAGCCTGTAAAGAGGAAGAGATTGAAAATTAGTGAAAGAGGGGGAGGAGACAGGATGGAATGGGGTCATTTAAACAAGTAGAGGGGTTAGCTTTGGTAATTAGGAAGACCACTTCATAGGAGACAGGGGTGAAGGAGGAGAGAGTGGCAAAAAAGGGCTTATGAAATTGTTCTATACTCATAAGTCAGTCTCTGAGCCATAGAAAAGACTTTGACATCATTTAGTCTAATCTCTTCTTATGGATAAGGACAGTGAGACAGTTTCCCAGTCTAATACTCTTTTTGCTGTTTCTTTTTTAAAACTATCACTTCCCTCTGTATAATACATGAAGCAAAAGAAGGGAGAGAAATAAAAAAGCACTTGTATAGTGCCTATTAATTCCAGGCATTGGAATATTACAAATATTATCTCATTTGATTCTTACAATACTCTGCAAGGTAATTGCTGTTATTATTCCCATTTTACACTTAAGGAAACTGAGGCAAACGCAGGTTTAAGTGCCTTGCCCAGAATCGTGCAGCTAATACATAACTGAAGCTGGATTTGAACTCAAGTCTTCCAGAGCCCAGCACTACACACTACACTGCCAGCTGCCTCCAGAAGCAAGAAAACTATAGCAATGTAAACTCCTTTAGAGTAAGGATTGTTTTGCTTTTATTTTTGTATCCCCACTACTTAGAATAGTGCTGCTACTTAAGAAATGTTTAATAAGTGCTAATTAGTTGGTTGACTGAACTTTGATAGGTATTTTCTCAATATTAAGTGAATTCACCAAAACAGGTGCTGCAATTGAAAACCCTTGAATCAGAAGGTCACATACCATAGCATTCTGACCAGTATGTGAGCCTCTGGATGTGGTTCAGGCTGCTTCCCCTGACCCCCTTCAATGACAACAATTCTTCCCCAGCCATCAGCAAAGGCACTGTGGACCTAAGCAGCACCTTCATGCCCCTAACTTTCCTTATGCTCTAACTCCTTCACACCTGATCTAAAGAGAACAATAAAGTCTTAGAGAGGGTTAATATTCTTATTAAAGATAGAAACAACCCCTTAAATCAGGCCAAAGATTAACAGCACCCGCTTTGAAGTTGTTAGATTATTTTGTTAAAAGGAATACTGTCCAATTAATGTGGGTGGCCTTTTTGATCTATTTAGACCTGAAATAAATTGAGGTCTAAAAGAAATTGTATAAGAAGTTTGAGAATCAAAACCATAGTACAAAGGAATGAAGATGGCTTTTCCCATACAGAGAAGACTCCATGTAATGTTCCTTGAGTTGTTCTTCTACTCTTGGTGATGAGTTAGACTGAATGCAATGAGTCATCCACCATCTCCAATTGGCCTTGCCTGCCTCTGCAATTTACTATCAATTTATTATCTGTAGGGGAAGGGAATCATGATCACAAGAAAAAGAAAGTGATACTAAAAATGAGAAAACTATTTTGTAAGTGTGTGGTATATTAAGGGAAGGGAGGATTTCTTTGTCAAGAAAATCTTAAATTTCTGGCATTTTTATTTTAAATCATTGCAGAGCAATATAGAAGCACTACAGAAAAGTGGCCACAGGCATGACAAGTAGGTACTGAAACACAGATAAAGTTGCCAAGATATCCTGGCATAAATGGTGCCATGTGGTTTCTGGAGTAGAATTTCTGAACAAAGGGATAAGGAATACAGATTGTAAGGTGGAAGAGTGTGGAGAAACAGGCCCAAATGTTACTGAGCATTGTCTTTTGAAAGCATTTCAGAAGATCTAAAAGAAAAAAAGGATGCTCCATTGTTGTCTTCCAAAGTCACCTTGGGAAGTTGTGCATGTATTTAATAAGCAGAGTTGTAAAGCAGGTATAGGGTCAGAGTAGGAATGTCTTGTCTTGAGTCCTGTCTTAGACAACCATATCACACTGGGCATATCACATTTAACTGCTCCTACTCTCAGTTTCCTCTTCTAAATACAGGGATAAGTGCTATATCTATAGCACTCAGCTCATACAACTGGTGTGCAGATCAATGAGATGATATTAGGCAAAATACTTTGTAAACTTTAAAGTGCTGTTTGAAAAATATTCTACTAATCCCAGTGATGGTAACATGCCAAATTTGAAACCAACCTCTGCTTTTAGATTTGCCTCCAGAGAAAACTTATGTCTGTCTACAAGACAATGAGGATCCTTACTTCCTAATCACACTAGATTTTTGACCCAAAACAATATATTACCAACTTAATTACCTAACTCAGTAACTAATTTGGCTCCACATGGCTTTGGAAAGTTCCTAAAAATCAAATCCATCCTCAAAGGATGAAAAATTATCACTATATTTTGAAGCATTGTCAATAGCCAGGAAGGCAATTCCTAAGCAGGTTTCTTAAAAGGTATGGAGCAGTGTTAACATTTTGATATGTTTATGGCCTCTGGAGGTGTCTACCTTGCAAGAGATAACACTCACCTGGAGGTATAAGTTCACTTGTGAGACCCCATTTCTAACTTTAAAGAACTTGTCTTTTCATTATCTCATGGGATTACAGGAGCTGGAAAAGACTTTAGAGATAATTTAATCCAACCCCCTTATTTTACAAATGAGGGAACTGAAGTTATGTGACTTGACGAAGGTCACACAGATAGTAAGTAGCAGGGGCAGAGTTTGAACCCAGATCTCTGGCTCCAAACCCAGTATTTTTTCCACTTGACCGGTGATGTCAAACTCAAATAGAAATGGGGCCACTAATCTATACATAGGGTTCCCTGTAGCCATATATTGACTTAATTTTAAAATGTTATCTGTGTTTTAATGTCCTTTCTATTTATTTTGTTATTTCCCAATGACATTTTAATTTTGGTTCCATTACCCCATGGGCCTCTCCACTACACCAAGATGGTGGAAGACCTGACTTACAAAGAGAATGACATTAGAAGTCTCCCTTTCATATACAAGGGAGGATAAGGAGGATAATGTTCAATCAAATTATGAAGTATCTTTTACCCTGCCCTAATACAGAAACACAGCACTCAATTAAATTGAAGGCAGTAAATTTAAAACAAATAAAAGAATTGATTTCTTTTTACAGCATGAGGTAAGTGACAGAATTCAGTGCCATGGAAAGCCAATTGAGACAAATACTGTGTCTGAATTTTAAATGGGCTGGATAATTTTATGACTGTTAACATAAAATTTGCAGCTCTGTAAGCCCAGACAGTGATTTAAAGATAATAAAATCTCATGCTTCAGGGTGCAAGTTAATCACCTGCAAGGCCAGGAAGAATTTCCCCCCATATGTAACAATGCACAATAGAGTAGGTACATAAAGTTTTGTTAATTCCCAGCATCGAGTAGTGGTCAGTGCTGAAATCAGAGAATCAAATTAGATAGTCCGCTTAATTTGATTTGGCTCCGGCAATTCTGTGGTGTTACCTCCAGTGTAGTTTTATATCTTCTGTTGATATTTCCCTATTTTAAATAACAATTGCTTTGTCAATCTTTCACTTTTATAGCACACGTTGCCATAGTGTGGACCACAATACAGCAGTGTTTCATTATCCAGAGTAAATGGGATTGAGATGATTTGAAATAACCAAAAACTTGGTTAATAATGAATCCTAGAGAATCCTGGAGCATAGAGCAGAGCAAGGGATGCTGGATATTTAAACATCTCAAAAGGATATTGAAAGGAATGTTTATGAGGGGCCTTAGCTGGGAATATCTTGGGTTCTTTTAATGAAGTTTCAATGACTTATTAGAAAGACCTTCAGCATTTGTGTCCAGGTGTAGACAGTAGGTCCTTAGGAGATAGTGCACACTCAGAAGTTAATCATAAGAGCAAATTCGTCCCATAACAATGTCAGCTTCACTCAGGTGATTTTCACATGAGTGTTCACTGGACAATTACGTTTGTCAGATGAAATATAGATCAAAGAAAAGTTATTAGTGTTGGGGTTATAAACAGATTTGATTCATTTTATTTAAGTGAGAAATTCAGTTCAACAAGCATTGAATTGAAAGACACTTCCTTATAAGCATATTTGACTTGCTTTTGTCACATTCTTTTTTCCATTTCCAAAAGGGCAAAAGAAAATGAAGCACCACCTTTTAAAAAAAATTTTTTTAAGTTAATTTTTTTAAATGTTTAGTAATTGGGAACATACTTGCTGAAGTCCTGGCATGATCTGTGGCAGAAATAGAGGCCAGTATAGAATGCTAGACAAAAGAACTTTTAAAGAGAAACTATGGAAAAAAGTTTGTGGTGTTTATCCCATTAATAACAATTACTGTTCCAGTATATACAGTGTTAACAATGAAGAGTCTCCATTACTTTGATAGGCCTTGACCACAGGCTTGAAAAATTAGTCTGAATTTGGATTCAGCTTTGTTTGTTCAGTTGGGATGACATTTAATGCCTATTACCTGAACTCCCCCATTTATAAAAGGAAGAAATAATACCTCAAAACTACCACAAAGAATGGAATAAAAATAGATTAACTTTTTAATAAATAAATGAACTAAAAAAGAATTTATGAAGGGCTTTTTTCTATGCCAAAAATGATGCCGACATTAACTCCTATAGAAGATCCTTAGGAAATATTTTGGTGAGTAAGGTAAATTGTCTCAGTAATCCATAAATGACAATGAGTTAATGGTCATCTACTATTGGGATTTCCCTTTGGTTTTATTCAGTAACAGGACACTACTTGGAATTGTTATAGGGACCAAAATAGAGGAAACTTGTATGATTAGAAAGATCATGGTGCCATTGGTATAAACTGGGAATTCAGGAAGAAGGGCATGTTTGGGGACTAAGTTAAGGAGTTCAGCTTGAGTTATACTGAATTTGAGGCACTGGTGAAGCATCCACTTGGAAGTATAATTAGTCCTATAGAAATGCTGATTCAGTACTCAGGGAAGGTTAGGGCTGAAAGTAAAGATTTGGGAGTCATCTGTGTAAGAGGTGATCATAGAAGCTGTATCCTGATATTTAAAGGGCAGGCATGTGGAAATGAAATTAGTCTCATTTTGCTTGACCCAAGAGGACAGAACTAGGGATAACAGGTAGAAACTATGGAGAGAGTTTGCTCTATTTCTAAAATCATTTAAGTCATTCAAAAGTGAGATGGGGGGGGGGGCAGCTAGGTGGCGCAGTGGATAAAGCACCGGCCCTGGATTCAGGAGTACCTGAGTTCAAATCCGGCCTCAGACACTTGACAACTACTAGCTGGTGTGACCCTGGGCAAGTCACTTAACCCCCATTGCCCCGCAAAAAAAAAAAAAAAGTGAGATGGGCTTCCCTGAAAGATCTTCAGCTTCTCTTCATTGGAAGTCTTGGGATGGAACTGGGATGACCACTTGTTAAGGATGGTTGTTTGTTTTTATTTTTGGTTTTGGTTTCTTTGTTTGGGGTGGGGGTTGTTTGTTTGTTTGTTTGTTTGTTGCAAAGCAATGAGGGTTAAGTGACTTGCCCAGGGTCAAACAGCTAGTAAGCATCAAGTGTCTGAGGCCAGATTTGAACTCAGGTACTGAATCCAGTGCCCGTGCTTTAGCCACTGCATCACCTAGCTACCTCCCTGTCAAGGATGGTTGTAAAGTAATCCCTATTCCAGTAAGGAATGGACTAGACCTTCCAACTCTGAGATTTTGTGAGTCTGTGAGATTGCCAAAAGAAAGAATAGCAGAAGGAAAAGAAGAAAACTGAGAACAGAGGATTAAGAAGTGTCCCTTTTAGGGAGTAGGAAGAGTCATCCAAAGAGAGTGATAAGTAATAATCAAAGAGCCAGGAAAACCAGAAAAGCACAGTAGATTTAATAAACAGAAGCAGTTTTGATACATGGCTCTCTTTTGAAGCAAGAAATACAATTCCTTAAATAGAAACTTAATTTATATTTGCCATTGGGGGGGGGGGAGGGTGGCAAAAATGTGTGTGGAATTCAGTGATGTCTCTGAACAACAACAACAACAAAAAGGCAAACTCATACGGCAGTGCAGCTGGGCTCTCCTGAATTACTTATTGCTGTTATAAATTTATCATGAATGTATTTATTTAAGTCAAATCTATTTACATAAATTTACTTGTGCCAACAACATTGAAATAACAGCTATTATACACTAAATTCCAATTCCTGGGGTGATTATGTGAGTACATCTGAATAACGAGGCTTACATATGTGAGATTATACACACACCCACATACACACACTTCTTTTGTTCAAGTCTGACCTCAGACACTTCCTAAATGTATGACCCTGGGCAGGTGACTTAACTTCTGTTTGCCTCAGTTACCTCAACCGTGAAAGTATGGTTTTAATTGTACCTATCTTGCAGAGTTGCTGTGAGGATCAAATGAGATATTTGTAAAGAATACTTAGCACAGTGCCTGGCACATAGAAGGCATAATATAAATGCTTATTTCAGACACACACACATATGTCTATATGTATGCATACATATGTGTGTATAGATATAGATATCAATATAGATATAGTTCATTGACAAAAGGCATCTAAATAATAAGTTGATTTATGCTACAGAGAAGCATAATGGAAATATTTTCAATTACATTTACCCCATATCCCCCTAACTCTAACAAAAGCCTATACAATCCTCAAACTTGCTTCCAGCTCAGCTCATTCAAAGGGCTGGATTTAACTCACCACCAGGGGTCCGTAGTTTCTATGGGAGTCAACAGCCAGTCTCTAATCAGCTCCGAAGCCAGAGAGAGAGGAAGTCTGAGAGTGTGGGAGCGTCTGTTACTTCCTGTCGGGGTCCTCTTTTCTACCTTTTTCTCCTCCCCCAAAGGGGAGGTCCTTCAAGTAGTATGGCTGAGATTGGTTCCCTGTTGATAATGCAGTCCACAGCCTCTTAGGACACTCCTTCTCAGGGTGTGGCTCAAGATCTAATCACCTTAAGTGGGTACTTAGTGATTTCTCATTCACACCCAATTCAAACACTACTAAATTAATCAAGTCTGACCCCTGGGCATCTGCCAAATTCCATTATTTTACCACACTTTGCCTCAGTTTCCTCATCCATAAAAGGGGGTAATAGTAACAGTACTTACTTCCCAGAGTTGTGAGGATAAAATGAGATAATACTTATTAAACATTTTGTAAACCTTAAAACATCTGTGTGTGTATATACATATATATGTATATATATATATGTATATACACAAATGTTATATATATACACACACATACATACAGATATATGCTAGTTATTTTTGTTAGAAATGACTAATCAAATACATGAAAAAGAGGCTACAGTTTTGACTTCTCTGCCATTAACAAAGAAAATAGGAAAGAAAAAATTGGAAAACATTTAGAGAAAGACCTTATTAGAAATGATCTCATAAAATGACTTTGATCCCACTGTCCTTATATGAAAAAGAAATTACATCTTGTATATTGATAATTCAGGTGGTGCCTTTAAATATTTGTCTTTATTTAACCAGGCTCTTTCAGCATTGATAAGACACAGAAATATGTCACAATTAGAAAATCCATCCAAGAGGTGGAAATTTTTAGCATGTGCTCTGCATGAAATATTACTGAGACTGGCAGATGCCCATGTTTCAATCAAATAGAACATGTGTCTGATTTTTTTAACAGTTCTCAGACACAGTTTTTCATATCTCAAGAATAAGTAAAGAAGGGAAGGAAATAAGCATTTATATAGCACCTTTTATGTGCCAGGCACTATAATAATTAAATATTTTACAAATATTATCTCGGGGGCAGCTATGTGGTAAGTGGATAAAGCATCAGCCCTGGATTCAGGAGGACCTGAGTTTAAATCCGGTCTTAGACATTTGACACTTACCAGCTGTGTGATCCTGGGCAAGTCACTTAACCCTCATTGCACCACCAAAAAAAAAAAAATACCTCATTTGATCCTCACAATAACCCTGCAAGTGCTATTTTTATCCCCATCTTACAGTTTTTAAACCTGAAGCTAACAAAGGTTAATTGACTTGCCCAGGGTCACATAGCCTAATAAAAGTTTGAGGTCGAATTTTAATTCAGATCTTCCTAATTCCAGGCCTAGCACCCTATCCACCAGCTGGATCTGATTTAATATATAGTTTGTAGTTTTCTCTGAGTCAACATACATATTGTAGCTTTATTCTTATTGTTGTTTTCATTGAGTTTTCTCACTTTATTGGCCAGAACATTTTTTTAGTTGCTACCACGGTTGTAGCTTGACTTATGAAAATGAAGGGAGTTACCAAAAAAGAAAAAAAAGAAAAGAAAGGGGGTTTTGTGTAGTCCTATATCATCATGCATAATAAACCTATTTTTGTAATGTTGGTATTGGTTGGTTGTTGGTGATGGTGCATACATAGGAAAAAATGCAAATAGACCCTTCCAGGCTCAGCTCATCCTGCAGTGCTTGGAGTAGAGAAACTTATTTTCAATTGTAAACTGAATAAATGTGACTTGGAGGTCACAGCATGAGGGCATATGTGCATCTTCAAGGCCTTGTTTTGACAAAGTTACTTACTTCTCCAGGGACGTTTTAGCATTTTTCTCCAGCTGGTTTCACCTTTCACCAGTTATTTTGTCAACCTCTCCTCCCCCTGCAAAATTAGTAGGTAGGTTCATGACTATGGGTAATTCTTGTTTGTTTTTTCTCCCTAACCCAAAATTGTCATTACATTATGATAGGGAAATTCTGAAATAAATTCCCCTCACCTTTGTCACAATTCAGATTGGGAACTCCTCTATAATTTATAGTCATAAAGAGTTGTCTGGGGCTCTACAAGCTTAAGTGACTTAACCTATAGCCACATAGCTGGGGGAGGACTTGAACCCTGGTCTTCCTGATATTAAGGCCTGCCCTTTATCCACTACAGTAAAGAAAAAAACACCTATGAGCTAATTCTAAATAATTTTCTGGCTTTCAGTGGAATGAATTTAGTTTATAAGTCAATTAAAAGATCATTAGGAAATTAGTATATGACTGTGTGGAAAATTTTTAAGGGAAAATTACAGTAATTTATGATGGAGTCTCAAAATTAGGAAAGAGGTTATTTTTATCCAAATCATTATGGAGAACAATTCATCACTAACTACTTAAAGAAATCAAAATGAGCTCTGCAGTTAGTTACTTTAAAAATATGTTAATATGGTTCTCTGCAATTTAAGTAATTTGTTTCCACAGTCTATTCCTCAAAACCCATTTCCAGCAGTTCCTGTTCTCTCATTACAGATGTTGTGGTCAATTTTCTGGGTTCCACTGGGAATAAAAATATATACCAAAAACATAATGTTTAAGAAAAAGCCAAAGATGAGCCTTCATAAAGCACACTACAGATCTGATTCAGAGTGGAACAATCCTGGTACTCTCTTGTTTTCAAATATGAAAAGTTGCTGGAAAGTCAGCAACTTAGATATTAGAATTTAGAGAGGGGGAAGATCTAGACAAGGGGTTGTTTTAGAGGCAATATAACCGCTGGAATAAGAAAGGCAAGATGGAAAAGTAAAAGAACAGTGGACCAGGGTAAGGAGACACTAATTCAGGTGCTTATTCTGTGGCTCGAGCAGCCATATAACCTCAGGCAAAACCCTTCACCTTTCTGATCCTCAGTTTCTTCATCTGGAAGATGAAGGTATTTGTGCTACCTGATTCCCAGTGTTGTTATAAGGATAATGGCACATTGTAAATTGTAAACTACTGTATAAAATAACACAAGATCAAGTGTGTAGAGACCATTATTTAAGTAATGCCCTATTGGTAAGGTAACATGAAGAAATTCTCTTATTTAGGTCAGGAAGCCAAGAATGTAGTCAGATCCAATAAGCATTAGGAGTCTCTACAGTATACAAAGATGCTAAATGGTATGGATGTTCCTAAGTATAAGAACAAGTACTCATGAATATAGAAATCGGCCTGTGTGCTTGTCAATCTTAAATACTATTTTTGTCTGTTTTCTCCACAGAGTTACAGTGAACCTGTTGATGTTAAAACATCCCAGCCTCCTCAGCTGATTAATTCTAAACAGTCCGTGTTCCATGGGCCCACCCAAGCTCATTCAGCCCTCTACCTAAGTTCCCACTATCACCAACAGCCGGGAATGAATCCTCACGTAACTGCCATGCACCCTAGTCTCCCCAGGAACATAGCACCGAAACCTAATAACCAAATGCCAGTGACTGTCTCTATAGCCAACATGGCGGTGTCACCTCCTCCTCCCCTTCAGATCAGCCCACCTCTTCACCAGCATCTCAATATACAGCAACACCAGCCAATCACAATGCAGCAGTCAATTGGAAACCAACTACCAATGCAGGTCCAGTCTGCCTTACATTCACCCACAATGCAACAAGTAAGTATTATTTTGCTAACTCTTGATTCTAGCCTCTTTTGTTAACTACAGAACAATATTATTTATTATAATAAATGGGAAAAAGACTTCTATTTTTTTCTGTTCTGCGGAATAGGTTTATTATACTTTTTATAGCATGTCAAAGTAACAGAAGCTTTAAAAAATATGAAAGAAATAAAAGGAAGGCTGAATAGTAAAAAGTGGAGCTGTAGAAAGGGAGAACTGTTAGTAGTTAATACATGTAGTTCTGCTCTTTGGAAAAGTATAGTGAGAGTGTGGTATGTTATAAGGTCACAAGAATTCTTGATGCTGTTTCTTTTCACAACCATGGATTCCTTCCCACAGAATCTATTTTGTTGCACATTTCTCTTCGACTCCATACCACGTGCTTGGTTTGTGTTTCTGGGATTAGCAACACTTGTTTTTAAAAGATGCTAAAGATTCTCAAGTTTCCATCTAAGTCAGGCATTCTTAACTTTTTTGGTGTCATGAACCCCTTTGTAATCTGGTGAAGCCAATGAACCCGTTTTCAGGATATTGTTTTTAAATGTATAAAATAAAATACATAGGATTATGAAGGAAACCAAATGTAGTGAAATAGTTATCAAAAAAGGAAAAAAGATAAGTTCACAGACTATCTCTGATTTAAGTAGAAAAGTCTATTATCATTTAATAATATGTATGAGTATGTTCAAAGCCTAGGAAGTTTTTTTGTTTGGTTGGTTTTTTGTTTTGGTAGGGCAAGGAGGGCTAAGTGACTTGCCCAAGGTCACACAGCTAGTAAGTGTCAAGTGTCTGAGTCCCAGTTAGAACTCAGGTCCTCCTGAATCCAGGGCCAGTGCCCCCACCTGGGAAGTTTTTGTGAGTCACATATACATAATAAAGGTGAGGTGTGGGCTAGGCATCGGAAGATCCTATCTTTGCCCCCTGAATTTAGTTGCATTCCATTTCTTTCCTTCTCTCTTCCCAATTCATTTGCATGGACAAGAAAAACAAATTTAGGAATTGGGAACCTGGAGGACCTTAGAGCCATAGGTAGTTTTCTTGGAAGAGTAGCCTTTGCATGAATGATAACTAGGTGTAGTTTAGCTACTGGAAACTAGATTGGTAATCCCATAGACTTTCTGGCCATAAACTAATGAAAGAGGTCTGAAGTAGACGAAAGACTTATTGATCAGGAAGTACAATTTAATATATAGACTTAAGACTGAGGGCACTAATTAATTAGTAGTATTCTGCTCTGTCTTGGTACCTCAGACAAAGAATCTCCTTCTGTTGAGCAAAGCCTATTTTAGGCATTGGTCCTGAAAGAAATAGATAGACAGACAGACAGAGAACTGGCGTAGGACTCAGGAGTGTGTTAGAGTTTCTGCCTTTTATTCTAAAGCAAGGGTTCTTATTCTTTTTGTGTGTGAGTCATGGACCCCTTTTCAGAATAATGATTTTTAAATGCATGTGTAAGGGACAAAATTTAGTAAGGGAAGAGTTAATTGGGCAGCTCACCATAATATTGGGGTAAGAAAGGAGATTAACAGCTTCTTTCAAAAAACAAAACAGGGTTTGTTAATGGGAACAAATTTAAACACAAGTATGGTTAATAGAACTAGGGACAATGAAAACGGGAATAGGGGAAGGAAAAAATACAACCCACCAACTCACCACCACCCAGAAACAACAGTTTCAAAGAGAATCAGCTGTGCAGCATCCCTCTCCCTCTCTCACTCATGCCAAAGTGCACTCTCCTCCCTTCTCTCTCCCAGAAACCCCCTCTCTCACAGGAAACAGGGCCTACCACACACATAGCCCCAAACTAATTGGCTGGCAGCAGTGATTGACAGAACTAACAAGCATCTCTACAGAGACGAGTTCCGGATGCCAAAGACCACCTGACCTGTCCTCACCAGGCTTCCCATCATTATAATTTGGCCAGGCCCATGCAGGCATGCAGGTGTCCAGCATGAGCCAGTGCACACAGGTGCATGCCGGGGCCTCCAATCCCAGCCATAGATGGAGTCACAGAAACCCCAAATCACAACCAATTCCTTACACATGGAATAAGTTATATAGGATTACAAAGGAAACTAATTTCATTTTTTTCACCATCCAAGTTTAAGGATTTTGTGACTCCCTGAAATTCATCCATAGACCCTTTGGTGGTTTAACAGCTCCTACTCTAAAAGTTCTGTAACAAGAAAAGCTTTATAGTTTTAATCCAAAATAATTAAGACAGAGCCCATTCATCCTATTATGAAGAAGTAAGAGCACCTCATTTTCTGACTCCAAAAGAAAAGTGTCACAACCACATGCCCCAGTGTTGTTGCCCCTGGCAGAATCCAGCCATGGTCAGTGTGGACCAGTGGAACAATACTTAGAAGCAAACACACCAGACCAACTATCTAGGGCCCTTGGGTTCTTGGGAAGAGAAAACATCTTTAATTGATATCCTTATTGAACCCAGTTAATGTTGGATGACAAACTTTTCCTTTGGTGGAGGCACTACTGGGGCCACCATGTAAGCATCAGTTATGTCACATCTCACAGTTTGTGGGATAATGGAATCCAGAAAACACAGGAGGAGTTATGTGCCAGCCTTCTATATGGGTTTTACTGAAGCTACTTGAGTGCCATCTCAATTTAGATTTCTATTAAGCAAATTTTGACTCCATAAGAAACTTTTTTCCTCTATAAAAAATTAGGTATTTTAAGAGTAAGAGATAAAAATGTTATTTTGCTGAACAAGAGTTTCAAAATTTTGAAAGAACCTAAAACCATTGCCCAAGCACATTATGATACATGTGTGCAGTTGTTAAATTCAGCCTTATTTTTCAACCTAAGTAATATATTGATCACTAGAGCTAGAACTAAAATATTCAAATTTTAGATCCTACAGAGCTAGAAATCTAAGCCTCATGTAATTTACATTATAGTGGATAGGAAAAGCAATCATATTCAGTCAAGAATTTGCTGTTAAGACTAACATTATTATAGATTACAGGCTGCTTATTGTCAGTTAGACAATTTCCAGGCCTGGGAGAACTGGCTCAGTTTTGAGATTCCAATTAGTTGGAAAGAGTGATCTTTTTTCTCAAGTCCACCATGCTCCTTGAGCCAAGAACACTGATAATCATCAGCCCCCTTTTCTTGCCCATTTCCACCAAATGGGTTGTTCCATTAGGAAAGAGAAATGAGGAAAAATTGTTTTCACACCTGCTTTTTATCCATTTATGAGAGTTTATGTTCAGGGTCATATTTATTCTTTGTCTGCTATAAAGAATATATTTTTGCTCTTTAATGATAAGTGAGACAGTGATTATTTAAAAGACTGTGGTACATATAGTAAATTACCAGTTTCTGATGGTGGAGAGAATTCTAGCTAATTCAGTATCATGATTAATTGAGAGTTACATTGAGTTCATCCATGGACTACGAGGTCTTAAACTATTATAGTGCAATAAGTCAAATCAACAAGTATTCATTAAGCATCTACTAAATTCCAGGCACTGTGCTAAGCACCCAGGGATATGATCAATAAAAAGAAAAGTAGTCCCTGCTCTTGAGGAGCTTACAATGTAATGTGGGGAGATAGCACACAAAAGAAGGCAAACAAGTCAGGATAGAGGATATACCAATGGGTACCCAACATGGGGGCATCTTGTTCTTTGGAGTTGAAAACAAGTAAAACAGTGGATACAGAGCAGAGTGAGCCAAAAATCCAGATTCTGCCATCTCTAAAGGAAGGCATTGGGAGGAGTTTGGTACTCTACCCTCTAGCCCTCCAAATTGGACAGAAGAGGCTAAGGGATATAGTGTCAATCAAAGGTTGAATCAACCCATAGGGGTGAGATTAGAGGAGATGAGCATAACCTGAGAAGAGAGTTCTCTTTCCTGGAGTTGTAATTATTATTATCATTATCATTACCTTGTGGTGCTTCAGGATCATCTTTATAAGCATAATTACTATTTATTAATAAGCCAGGGGATACAAGTTATTAATGATTTTTAGTACATTGCTTTATTTTGACATTGTATCCTCATCACCTAGCACAAGAGCTTATATATAAGGACTGGACCTATGATTTCATTGGTATAAAGAACTCCCAGATGAGGAAATTTCTTAATCAGTGCAGCTCAACACCTTCTTTGTACATAGTCTTAGAGAATTACCTGTTAATCAACTTTCCTAGGATCAACTGCTGGTCTGTGTGTTTCAGAAGTAGAACTTGAGCCCAGGTTTTCCTGACTCCAAGCCTAACTCTGTATCTACTGTGCCACTCTTATACAGAGCAGGAATTTAAGTGGTTACTGATTGGCTAATTCTTTGATGATAGGAGACTCTGAGAATGAGGGTAAGCTCAATTTTTGATGATAATAAAAGCTTGAAGTCCAGAAGAAATCTCACTAGAATCGGTTGGGGAGCAAGAGAAGGGATAAAGAAAAGGGAGAGAGAGAGAGGCAGTATTGAAGAGACCCAATACATGATGGGTTATGGAAGAGCTTAGAGAGTAATCATGACCTTCTGTGAGTATTAGCCAAATTGAGTATTTTCTGAAGCTGCATTGTGTCCTTTTAGATTCAAGGTAATTACATACAAGACATGGACCCTTTACGTGATGGCTCCATGGGATGTGGCTGCTTTTTACCGTAGTTTAGCTCAGTTTAAAAGGACAAGAACATTCTAAACAATCCCAAATTACACCCTAGAAAGAGACGAATATAAGGATATCCTAGGAAAGAAACCTTATATGCTTCTAAGTAGAGACAGCAAAAACTTGCTTACTACATTTGACTGTGATTTTGAAAGCAGTGATAATTGTCATGCACATATGTGCATTCCTTTGTTTATACTACTCTGAAAAGGAAACATGGCCCTTGAAGGTCATATTGGTGACCCACAAAGCCCAACTTCGCTACGATTCAGCATAGGGAAATAACCAATCTTTCTCAGTTAGTCTGTTTTCCTGAACCCAGCCACTGTACAGTCTGGCTATATAACCCTATCTTGGAGTCTAAATATAGCCAATGCCAGCTTCTGGGTTATTGTTCTAGATTATGTTTAAATAAGCCTTAGCAAATGAAAACATAGAGGGAAGATTCATAGACCCCAAATTAGAGTAAATTATAAATTACCATTTAGTCCAAAAAAAAAAAAGTAGACATGCTTCAGATGGAGGGAGAGTGGTGTTTTTATTTAAGGAATCCCAGACCATGTATGATAAAAACCTCATTTCTTATTGTAAAGATTTTAATTTGGTAGGAAAACAGACTAGGCCGCTTCTATGATTAGGAGATTATAGTTTTAAAATCAGAAGGGATTTTATATATCACCTAGCCCAAACCCCTCCTTTTATAGCTCAGGAAACTTCAGACCCCAAGAAGTTAGGCGATTTGCCCAAAGTCATCACCCAAGTAAATAGAAAATGAGAATCATTTCTAACTTAAAGAGGTCATGATTCTCTTATTACTTATCTTACAATATTCATGCCAACATTCTTTTAGATTGTACTTACCTGTATTAGGTCCAAGTTTATCACCGGTAAACCACTAGATTTGAGATAGTTAAGCAAAAATAAAGTGGGACATCATGGTGTGGTAAAGAATTAGTCAGAGACAGGGTCCAAGTACCACCTTGATTCCTACTGCCTTTGTGAACCTGGCCAAGTCGTGTAACTTTCCAAAGAATACAGGAAACAAAATGAGACAAAGTGAGATGCAATTTAATTTGTGGATTATGTTTATGATTGTGCTGGGCACCGTTTAATATCTGGTTCTCTGCGGGGGGAGGGGGGAGTATAAACAAAACATATTTGTTATATTCGCTTTTAAATGACATGGGGTTACTCTTACTTATGCTTACATGTACCATCAAGTATTGGATCCTCTCCCCCACCCCCCAACAACATTTCCCTCCTTCTATTTCTCTTCCTCTCTCCTATGTCTATTGTCCCTCCCAATTCCTATAACTTTCAGCTTTTTTTGTTATTGTTGCTCAGTCATTTCAGTCATGTCCAACTTTTTGTGACCCCATTTGGGGTTTTCTTGGCAAAGATATTAAAGTGGTTTGCCATTTCTTTTTCCAGCTCATTTTACAAATGAAGAAACTAAGGCAAACAAGGTGAAGTAACTTGCCCAGAGTCACACAGCTAGTACATGTCTGAGGCCAGATGAGAACTCAAAAAGATGTCTTCTTGATGTTAAACCCAGTGCTCTATCTACTACAGCATCTAGCTCCCATTTCAGCTTTTATCACTGTCAAATACTGTTTTCCCTCATTTTCAGCTTCTAACCTCAAAGAATTAATGTTAATTAGCAAACATTTATTATGTGCAAGGCACTGCAGCAAATTATAGGGATATAAAGACAGAAATGAAACAGTTCCTGACCACAAGGAGCTTACAGTCTGGTAGTCTAGCAATCTTTATTCCTTTAGCGTGTCACATGAAATACTCCAGTGAAGAGGATGAAGTTCCCAGTTTGTGATCCCCATTAATAAAGACCAAATGCTTAAATTCCAGAATGAGTAATTTAAATTGGCTATTGATAAGAATTCGCTGTCTCCACACTTAACACAAAGCCTCATCATTAGTTGGTACTCAGAAAATATTTAAATCAGTGAATAAATGAAATAAGTATAGAATTTTATTTTCTGAGGAATCATAATTGTCTTTTTATTCTCAGTGCTTTGCACATAGTGGAAGCTGGATAAATTCCACTTGAATTAAATTGAAGTTGTTTTTTAAATGGAATAGACATCCATTTAGGAGGTAGTTTGAGCATGATCTTGCCTACACATAGGGGAGGGGGAAGGTAGATTAGATGCCATCCTGGTCTTTCCAGATGTAGGAGACCAAGGATCCAAGCATTTTCCAATATGTCAATCTTTAATTTATATTTTTCATAGCACTTTATCTGCTAATGTCATGACAATATTTTTAGAATCCAAACTATCCTTCTTATGGAACCATTTTCTCCCTAAGGATACTAGGCATGTTCATATATTTAAACAACAAAAAAAGTTAATATCTATAGTGTTTTTAAAAATAATGTCTCATATTTCAGTATTCCTTTGGTTATTTTCTTTTCCTTTAGAAAATGAATGTATACTACAGAATGATTGCATAGTCCACCAGGAATAATAGTCTCATTTTTTCTAGTATATATTTTACACAACAAACTGATGGACCTAGTTTATTTGTCCAGAATTCTTCCCTTTTTCCTGCTCCACTATATTGTCGAATGAGGTCAAGAGAAAAAAATCATTAATATCTGTCAACTTCCTTTATAACCTTAAGGAAAAATCTTTGTATGATATCACACAGACAGATTTTCAATTTCCTTGTGTAATAAACAGATGCTTTAGGATTTGGATGTAATTTAAAGGTTTTAAAAAAAATCACATTGAGATTGATGAATAAATCAGTTGTGAAGACAAAAACATTGATGCCTGTTGAAAATACCTCTCCAGACAGGCAGGAAATGAAATTAGTTCCCCGTAAAGTGTGGGGATGAGGATCACTGCTTAGTTGTGCTGCAGGCTTTTTAGGACTTGCAATAGTGGCACAAGGAAACTGCTAGGGCTACAGAAATCTAATTAAAGAGCAAATGTCCCATCTGACATCAAATTAATCTTTATCAAGTTCCCTATTTTTATTTCAATCTGGCACCACAAAATGAAATTTAAAATTCTAGGCATGTTGCAAAACAGTTGGCGATTTTTCTCTTGAGCATTACAATGCAAAACATTCAGCATTGTTTAATTAGACCTCTCAGCACTTGTTTTTTTTTTTAATATACATTTTTTGATCATCAGAGTTTGTTACAGAATTAGATAAATAATGCCCCTCAAATAAGCCATAAGTTCAATCCTAGCAGCTATCTCTTCATTTGCAGCATCAGAAATATATTCCATTTTGACTGGGAAGAAGTTGGAATAATAAGTATTTACATCATGGTTCTGCTCTTCTCTCCTTGGCCTTCACTTTTAATCTCATTAGTAACCTTCTAAAATTTAGACATTGCAGTGCCAAGATCTTGAATGTTTTCAACTTGTACAGTTTCTGTTTTTGACCTTGCAAAACTAGTCACTAATTTATCTAGCCTTAAAGTAGATTAAATGGAAATGATGTTGTCCTGATGGTCTGTTCTCCAGACTTTTCTCTGTTATTGTAGAAAAAACAGTAGTGGTTTGTTTGTTTTTTAATTTATACTTGGTTCCATATATTGTGCTAAAGCAAGATATTTTTATCATAATGTTTTAAAATATTTTATTATGGTGTGATATGTTTCCTTTAAATAAAAGCTGTGCCCTATTCACATTGATCCATCATACCCATTTCCTACATCTCTTCCACCAAAGTTCAAATAGTTCTTAGGAAGGATTCACACTCATGGTTCTTTGATGGGCACTGATGGGCACTATAAAATTACCTCATTTCACCTTTAGGAACTTAGTCTCTCCTATGTGTCTAGCACTACACTAGAGACTATGAAAAGCCATAGCAGAAGTTGTACAACAAAGTAATTGATGATAAAAGTAAGAATAATCAATCCATCAATCAACCAACATTTATTAAGTACTTACCATGTGCTGGGCAAGACCATAATTAAATGCATGCCTACTCTTGAAAGATGATTAAAATTCTTTGCATAAAAGAGTCATGTGGATGCCTAGAGAGAGATTTGGCTTGGAAAGGATTGATTGGAATTCAATTCAACTCAATGTTTAAAAATAACCATTGAGCAAGGCATTGTATTCTAGGGGTATAAAAATACATATGACATAGACCCTACCTGCAAGGAGTTTACAATCTATTGTGGGAAGGTTGACAACATGTATATAAAAAAACATGATAAAAGGAAGTGTAAAAAGTTTGAAATACAGATCCTAGGATAATAACTATGAGAAATTTAAGGAAGGTGGGGGGCGTAGGGGGGTGACAAAAGGAGGTCAGGAGCTGTCAGTCGCTCAAGTAAGGGCTTACAGAATAGGCACTTCAAAAGGAAGAGATAGGGGAAGGAGCAGAGATCATCCCAGGCATGAGGGAGGAAAAACATATGAACTAAAGCATGAAAACAGGAGAGGGAATGATGAAAATGAGGAGTTTAGAACAGTCAGTGTAGCAAGAATATGGAGCATGTGAAAGGGAGTAGGATGAAATAAGTCCAGAAAGATAGAAAGGAGCCAGATTATTGAGACCTTGACTCCTGGGATCTGAAGTCAATGCTTTACTAGTGAGCAGTGAGGAGTCAGTCAAGGGTTTGGAGTAGAGGAACAAGAATAGGAATGACATCTGAGCACTGCATTAGGAAGATTACATGCCAGCAGTGTATAAGATCAATTGGAGCCACACTCTGATGCCAATCTACCATTTTAGATTTATCTTATATACTCTACATTCTGACTAAACCATCTATCCCTCATTTTCATCATGCTTTCTCCTTGGGATTAATCAAAAAGCAAGACAGCCTGGTGATAGGAAGTCCATTTTGGAGGCCAATCCCCCCAGAATATCTCCTTTATCCCTGTTCCAATCTCCCTTGTATTATAGTATATTTGTCTGTATATCATTTTATAGAAGCATCATGTGATAGATAAACTTGGAATCAGGAAATCCCAGATTCAAGTCTCATCTCTGACCTTTATTAACTATATGAATTTAGCTAGTGATTTAGTCTCTCAAAACCCTGCCTCCTAAAAGGTGATGTCTTCTTCCCCCTAGTAGATTGTAAATTCTCTAAGTTTAACTCTCTGCTCTATCTTTCTGTGTCACTAGCTTTTAACACAGTTCCTTGCACATAATAGATGCTTAATAAATGTATGTGGAATTTCTTAAGAGATGTTGAGCCTGAACTAGGGTGGTTACGCTGGGACAGTGGTAAGAAGGTGATAGGTGGGAGACATATTTATTCTAAGGTATTGACATATGTGCAAAATATTGGCAGCTATGTGGCACAGTGGCTAGTATACTGGGTCCTGAATTCTAATCTGGCCTCAGACACTAACTGTGTGACCCTGAGCAAGTCACTTAACCCTGTTTGCCTCAGTTTCTTAATCTGTAAAATGAGCTGAAGAAGGAAATTGCAAACCACTCCAGGATTTTTGCCAAGAAAACCCCCAGTGGGGTCACAAAGAGTTGGACATGCATTAAATGACTGAACAACAACAAAGAATTAGGTGCATGAGATATGGTATTTTCCTCCTTTGTACTAAATTGTTCATGTCCAAATGATTGGCATTTAAATAATGCCTGGCACATAGTAGGTATTATATAAATGCTTATTCCCTTTCCCTTCCCTTCCCCTCAAGTTTCTATTTTTCTAGGATGAGATACATAGGTGAGATCTGTAGTAGAAAAAGACAGCCAAGATATATTAATTAAGAGTTTTATTTGGGGTATTTCCAACAAAGCTTAGTTAGATTATTCTTGAATTCACCAGATAAGCTGGAAATAATTCTTAGCATGATTTCTGTTTACTTGATCCATCTACATATTTCAGAGATTCTGTCCTTGAATTTCTAATGACTCCTAGGATTGAAAGTGAACCCTTCACCATACTAGTATACTGAAAGGATCTTCCTGAAATCTGATTATTATGTCCCAGCTAATAGGCTTTTCAATTAAAAAATATT
Source organism: Dromiciops gliroides (assembly GCF_019393635.1). Classification (NCBI taxonomy): domain Eukaryota; kingdom Metazoa; phylum Chordata; class Mammalia; order Microbiotheria; family Microbiotheriidae; genus Dromiciops; species Dromiciops gliroides. The sequence goes on along the minus strand of NC_057861.1, from coordinate 268,022,493 downwards.
TGCTCTGCCTTACACTTTTCTCTTTCTCTGCTTTCCAGTTTTAAGTTGTTATGAGTCCTTCTCTCTACATTAGTCCAACAACTGCTCAAAAGCTTTGGTTGAATTTTTGTTTAGTTGAGAAAGAAGTACAAATAAAGGAAGAAGCAGATGGTCTCTTTGTGATTGAATGAAGAAAGAAGGTTTTGAGAACAATGTGTGAATAGGTGTAGTCTAATAAAACACTCAGCCACCTGCTGCCTGCATCCTTCAAAAAAGATTCTGTTGCATATTCTGGGAATTAACTACTGGGGTATCCTTAGGTTTAATGAAGGAAAAAGTAAACTCTGAGGGTTATAGGAGCTATTTCCCCCTGTGTTTGGATTCAGTTATCATCTCTCTAGCTTAAAATTTTCCTTAGTTTCACAACTTTATGCTCTAGAGTGTAACTACTCGTGAATTAACAGGCTTCCAAATCAAGGTGACACAGTGGATGGAGTGCTGGGCCTCCAGTCAGGATGACAAGTCTTCCTGAGCTCAAATCTGGCCTCAGATACTTACTAGCTGTGTCACCCCAGGCAAGTCTTGTTTACCTCAGTTTCCTCATCTGTCAAATAAGCTGGAGAAGTAAATAAAAAAACACTCCAATATCTTTGCCAAGAAAACCCAAATGGAGTCACAAAGAATTGAACATGACTGAACAACAACCAAGAGGTAGGTATATGGGACATGCCATTTTCCTCCTTTGTATTAAGTTGTCCAAGTCCTAATGATTGACATTTAAACAATGGTCTACTCTTTGCAAATCATCTTATGTGCATAGCATTACCTGATCATTTTGCTATAGTTATTATACATATTTCACAGAGGAGAAAATAAGGCTAAGAGGTTGGGACTTGCCCAAGGTGACACGTGAGCAGTGGTTTGAGACAATTCAAACCTTCTTGACTCCAGGTCTAACTCCAATTTGTTTGTAATAAGTGGAATAAGCAAATGTCATTCTAAAGACCTGATTTCTTTTTCAGGGGTTTACTCTTCAACCTGACTATCAGACCATTATCAATCCCACATCTACGGCTGCACAGGTTGTAACCCAAGCAATGGAGTATGTACGTTCAGGCTGCAGAAATCCTCCAGCACAGACTGTGGACTGGAATAACGATTACTGCAGTAATGGGTAAGCAACATGGGAATACCAACTTATTTTAAATTACACTTAGTAGGGGGCGGCTAGGTGGTGCAGTGGATAGAGCACTGGCCCTGGATTCAGGAGGACCTGAGTTCAAATCCAACCTCAGACACTTGACACTTACTAGCTGTGTGACCCTGGGCAAGTCACTTAACCCTCATTGCCCTGCAAAAATAAGTAGATAGATAGATAGATAGATAGATAGATAGATAGATAGATAGATAGATAAATTACACTTAGCACATAAGTAGAGGCCTTTGTTTTTTATGGGCAGTGGAAGGAAGATGAAAGCCCACACCTTCGTCTCTTTTTCTGATACTTTCAAAAAATGTTCATCAGGAAATTCCCTTTGCATTTTGTAAGCCAGAAAATGATGCTCCCGGAATTATGAAACAGGCTTCTGGCTCTTCCAGTAAACCATGACTTTTGGTTAACTTCGCAGTAGTACTTCTGCTCAGTCCCATTTTCCATGTGAGCAGTGAGGCCATTTTCTAGAACTACAGTGGAATCAGTCTATTAACAGGCATTGCTTAAGTACTTAATATTTGCCAGGCACTGTTCCAAGGGGAAGTTAAAAGGAGGAGGGGGGGTCTTAAAATAATCTCTCCCCTCTGTTGACCATCCAAAGATATTTAGCCAACATAACCACCTCTGTATCTTGTGTTTGTTTTCTCCCCTTGCAGGAGCATGCAGAGGGACAAAGCGCTGTACCTTACCTGAAAATCAGATCACCTCTTCTTTCCAAGAAGGAATGCAGGGAAGTCTTTTCACCATGTATTGCTTTGTGCAGTCAAGGCAGTTCTGCATTTTATTAGAAAATACAAGTTGCTAAGCACTTAGGACTATTTGAGCTTGTGGGTCACCCACCCTGGAAAAAAAATAGTCATGCTTCTTTCTTTATTGTTTCTCTCCCCCTCCCACCCCTACCCCTTAAATCCTTTACGGACATTGTTTTTCTTCTTCCCTGAGGGAAACTTGGACCATTCAGATTTTATGTTGGTTTTTTGTTGTGAAGTGCTTCGCTATAGTAACTGCCTTAGCAACTGTAGACGTCTCGGATTAAAGTCCTGAATTTTCCATTGGTTTTCATAATGGGTGTTTATATGAAACTACTAAAGACTTTTTAAATGGCTTGATGTAGCAGTCATAGCAAGTTTGTAAATAGCATCTATGTTACACTCTCCTAGAGTATAAAATGTGAATGTTTTTGTAGCTAAATTGTAATTGGAAACTGGCTCATTCCAGTTTATTGATTTCACAATAGGGGTTAAATTGGCAAACATTCATATTTTTACTTCATTTTTAAAAAAAAACACACAACTGACTAATAGTTCTATATTTTCAAAATATTTGAGAAAAAATATTCCCAAATGATTTTAATTTAAAAACCAATTGGCTTTGTCTCAATGATCAGACAAAAAGAAACATGTTGGGGGAAGCGCAAACATTTATTTTGTACTGCAGGAAAAAAAAATTGCTTTTTTTGTATCACTTTTTGTGTAATGGTTAGTAAATGTCATTTAAGTCCTTTTATGTATAAAACTGCCAAATGCTTACCTGGTATTTTATTAGATGCAGAAACAGATTGGAAACAGCTAAATTATAACCTTTACATATGGCTCTGTATTATTGTTTCTTCATACTGTGTCTGTATTTAATCTTTTTTTATGGAACCTGTTGCGCCTATTTATGAAATAATAAATATAGGTGTTTGTAAGTAAATTTGTTAGCATTTTAAAGAGGTTTCTTTGATGTTTTAACTTTTGCTGGCAAAAAAAATATTCACACCTGGTGTGAATACTTTATTATTTAGTTTTTACAGTGACATGAATAAAGCCAAACCTGCTTTTCATTTAGCAGCAAATGAAAGTAACCAATCCTTATTTCTGCATTTCTTTGGTTGATGCAAAAGCAAAATGATCCTATTTAAGAACTTCCCTTCTTAATCCAATGAAACAGGGAACTACCCTAAAAGACACACGAACCACAAGACTAAACAAACAAAAGGGCCCTCCATCTAAAAAGGGTTGCTTCTTGGTTCTCAGTCCAGTTTTAGTTAATAAAGAAAACTTTAAAGTAAAAGAAGAGCAAAATAGAGAAAACCAGCCTGAACTGACCAAAATGCCTCCTCCAGTTATATTTAATAGACATTCAGAAAGCTTATGAGAATGAATGAATTAGGGTTGGGATGGGGGTGGGGGTGGAGGGAAGGGTTTGGAAAGAAGGGAGTTAAGGGAAACACAGCTGTCTAAAATGCCTCCAAAAATGAAGGGTGAGTGACCAAGGCAGCAGGGAAAAAGAAAAAGAAACTCAGAAGCAAAAGTCGATCATAAAGAATAAGATTCTTGTTGTCCTTTGTGGACATTACATGCCTCTTCTCCCTCCAGAAGTCCTGTGCTTGTCAGAGGAATTCCGTGGGTACAAGAGACCTGCAGAAAAACAGAGGGCTATGAGAATCTAGCTGTACGTATATGTATGGCTTTTAGATCAAAGAGCACTAACAAACCAGACCCTTATGGAGGATTGCATCCAGGAAGCTAGTCTAGTTCGTAATCAAGGGAATGGCTGATGTCTCTTTCATGCAGTGTGTGAAATAAACTTAGCAATTTAACTAAATACAAATATATGCATTGTGTAATCCAGTCAGAATTAAAAAGACAAAAGGTATGCTTGCTTTGGAATGATTTTAGGCATTGTACAACCTTGAATCACTTGAGCATGTAATAACTAATAAATAATGCAGATCCAATGTGATTATTAAATGACTGTAGCTGAGAGCTCTAATTTTCCTGTCTTGAAACTGTATAAGAACTCATGTGATTGAGTTCACAGCTTACTTGTTTGTCTGTTTAGCATTTTAGAAATATACCAGCACTACTAATTACATAATGTCTTTTATTTATTATATTATGATACAGTAAAATTTTCACTCGCATTAATTCTAAAATGAGAAGGTAATTACTAGACTGAGAACAAACCCGATTTGACTTTGACAGGCAGGTTGTACAGGAAAGTACTATGTTGTTTCCGTCCTTTCTAGAGAGGTGTACAACCAGGGTAGGAAAAGTGTTGAAAATTCAATACCAAATATAGTAAAAAACTATAACTGTAAATAAAAGAAAATACATCATGAATAAAAATGCTTATCATGTGTGACCGGATTCTATTTGATTATCCATTGGTCTCTGAAGAAAAACCCCAGTCAGATGAGAAATTCCAAATGGATATCTTGGCAGAATTGATCAGTCAGAAATAGAAATATGCCTACCCTGACGCCACCCTACCCACCCCAAGCTCCTCATACCTAAAACACTTAGAGGAGCCTTTATCAGGATGACGTCTCTAGGGAAATGAGCCATTTCCTGAGGATTCTTCTCTATTTATTTAGACATGGAGCTCACCATTCTAGAATTATGTCTGGATAGAGTAAAAAGAGCCATTGGTTCAGATAAAAGGACTCACTACATGTAGAGTGGTAACATGTAGAGGAAATGACAAAACAGAGGTGAAAGTGAAAGTCCCAGCTATTGTCCTAAAGAAATAAATATCTGTGGCAAATTCAGTCATGATCATGGACACCGAACTTTATTGGTACATTTGGAAACCATAGACAAAAAGTACAGTCCATTAAAAGGAAGGGGAAAGATGGGGGATGGGGAAGAGAGTAGGCAATCTGAACATACTGACATTCCTCCAAATGTTGTCAGAGTGAGAGGCAATAAAGCAGTTAGTATAATAATGATTTCCAAAGTAACCAAAGTAGCTAACATTACTAAGGATAAAAGGTGTTCTCTGGGATTGTTTTCATCTTGATACCTTAAAGAGAAAGAGAGTAGACTAATGTCAAAAGGAAACTATGACCAAAGAGATCTACAGTTCATTGGGAAGAAGTAGAAGTAAAGCTTTTCTGAATGCAGATTTAAGAATCTATTAAGCATCAGTGGCCAGATTGCAGTTCCCATAGCTCCTTTGGGATCGTTGTCGAACCCTTTGGAAGCATGCTCATGGCCTACCAGAGAAAATCATTTTGACTCCAAGAAGATATCTCAAATTAAAATTAGTGAGTGTTCTATGAAGTCCTAGGAGAAATTCCCAAGGAGGCAACAAGAACCTGCATGTGCTAATGACTATTTTTATTTACAAGATGGCTTACCTTAAGTCAAATCTCAGAAGTCACATTGCCTTAAACTGACCATCTTTTGAATGACTCTCCCCCTATTATCACTCTCATGTTTTTAAGGTATCCATTATTTTGCAATACAGATCCAACTCTGTTCTAATGAAATTGCAAGGGATTACCCCTGTTCATTTGTTGAGGTAGAATTTGGGGTTGTCCAATATTAATGGAAACAAGTAGGTCATCAGCCAAGGCTTGGAAATCGTTTTACAGCCATGGCCTCTGTACAGGTCTTTGTCATATTGGGCTTTTGCATCCCCTTCTTATTTTTCTAAAAAACAACCAACCAACCAACCAACAAAAACCCTCTCTGTTAAGCTAGTCTTCTTGCACTCCTTTTAAATATGGGGGGAAAAGTGAAGCCCATCAGGATGAAGCTATGTGCTAAGGTTTAAAAATAGATATTGACAGAGCCAGGGACAGAACTCCTTCCCCACAAGCCCCATCCATTTATCATTTTCATTGAGGTACACTATCTATGAATGACCACATCCAGCATCCCTTGTTAAGTACAAGACCTTCTTAATATGGCATATTTGTCTCCTTATATTGTTGCGTGCCTAGCACAATATCCTGTGCTGAAGTAGGAATTCAGTAAATATCTGTTGCTGGGTAGGCTTCTATAAACATTCTATTATTCAATATTTATTAAGTACCTATTTGCAAGGCTCTGCAAGGAAAAGTAACAAACCAATTACAGAGAGACATACACAATGCCCTCTTAATGCTATAGACACTCTTCAAATAAAGCACTTTGGTTCTGTGGTGGATCCGAGATTTCATCCTTGTGGCATTGGGAATGAGGGAGGTAGGCCTTGAGAAATAGTATTCCCACCATGCTTTTGTGTCATATGTTATCTTTATCCATACTTTCCCATGGAGACACCACAAGAGAATCTGTTAAATATCTGGAGGCCTTATTCTATTAGTTTTGAAAGGTGCTCCCTAAAGAAGGGTTATGTACTTAGCTAGCAGTCATTGTGGATTGAAGAAAAAATGAAGCCATCGTGCCCTAAAGCCTGAACTGTGGGGATCATCATAGAATGGTAGGATTTAGTGCTTGAAGGGACTTCAGAGAAAGTAAGTGGTCTGATCTGGAGGAAAGGAGTACAGAGAGAAAATTTCAAAATAATTAATGCATTGTTTCCTCAGGCTATATTACTGAACATGGCAGGAATTTTGCTAGTGGTGGCAAAAGCAAAAAGATTCTCTCGCATCAGGATTTTAGAAGGAAGACAGAAAAGAAAAAGTTCCTCAACAAGTGGAAATGTTAGATGCTGTAGAGAAAGTTTAGGGGGCAGATAAGAAAGTCCTATGGCAAGAATCAAGTCAAAAGCTATAAATACAATTGAACAAAGGATGTTAATGTGTAGCACACTGTACTAGGCACCAACAGGACTCCAGAAATGAACAAATCCAATCTTGCTTTTAGAGAACTTACAATCTAACAGGAAGCAATAATATATGTATACAATTAATCATAACTAATTAAACTCAAGAGAAAAGGTGCATGTGTGAGAAGTACAAAGTGCTATAAGAGTCAGGGACAGACTAATTAGAGCCTGTTATGATAAAGGGACATCTTTGGGAAAGTCTAGAAAGGCATCCACAGTAAAGAACAGACCTAATTCATCCCAGGAAAGAAAAATAAAATTGCTTTGTTTTTAGAGATGATCACAAGAAGATTGGCCCCTATCTTGCTTAGACATTCTAATGGACTGGACCTGTGATTTCACAGGTATAGGGAACCCCCCAGAAAAGGAAACCCCTTCTAGCAGTGGAGACTGGCACCTTTTCTCCCACTCATAGTCATAGAGTATTGACTACGGCACTAAGAAATTAAATGTCTTGCTCAAAGCTGAAAAGCCAACATATGTCAGAGGTGTGACTTGAACCCAGTTCTCCCAAGTTCAAAACCTACCTTGCTATCCACTACACCACACAAACTTTCGATTCTCAGCACCAAAATGTACTAATATTCCTCAGTCAGGAACATTACTGAAAGAAAGGAATTGAGTTACTACCGCGTACCACTGAATCCTGAGAAGCTTTTACAGACATGGGCACCTCCTCAAGGGCACAGAGTCAGTGGCTCCATGGACAGATGCTATAAAATGTGCCATCTCATCTCTTACACAGCCGAGCATTTCATCATCTCATATTCCAAGCCAAATTAAATTGTAGGTAAGATTAAGTTCTTATTCTACTGACTTGGAGACAACTGAGAACAATGACTTGTTAGATTTCAACATCTGTCATAGCTACTGCCTAATTAAAGAAACTACTAGCAAATGTAAGCCAGCATGGAGTCCTACAACTGTCATTATTTTCACAATTTATTAACAGCTTGCTAGCATAGACATTTTAAAGTAAAATTTCATTCACACTGGTATCAGAAGCCAGCAAAAAAAAGTGACTAGAAAATAAAATGGAAAGAACTAAACAAATCTAAAAGGGGGTGGGGGGAAGCCTTCAATGCGCAAGAAAGGCTACATGCAAAACTACAGTATTTTAAAGGTGGGGCATCACCATTGACAATTGTGTGTTTACAATAAGCCTGAGCATAATTGCACTGATGGGCTGTCAGGGAAAGATTAATTTTGGCAAAGATTAGTATTTGACTTGCTGTTTATTAAGGCTTTTAAACAGCTGTATCTGGCAACATTCCTGTAAGTGCCTGTCATATCTGAAAATCGGGCTCACACCCTAGTGCTTGCCAGCTGTTACTAAACAATCTTATACCACTCTGAATGCCTTTCTCTGGGCCAAACAGCAATGGCAAAGTATTGCCAAATGAGTCTTTTTCTCCTCCTGTCACTTTTCTTTGGGGCGTGTGGGGGGTGAGAGGAGAATGGGTTCTGAAAACTGAAATGTCAGCTTATGGTTGATGGCTTAGCTGATAACAGATCCCGGAAGCCAGAAGGTGGTTAGGTGAACATGTCCCACATATAGAGACTGGTATTTCTGTTAGTCACCTCACAGAGACAAAGAAGCCACAGTTTGCAACTGTTGCTGTCAGAAGGTTTTGAAAACAGTTAGAAATGGTGATCAAAGATGTGAGAGTCGTCCAAAGTCCAAAATGAATGTTTCATTTCCTCAGGCCATATACATGTTTTGTGTGCCATAGTGTTGAATAAAGACTACACAGTTGAAAGTTGGGCCAAAATGCAGGACTGGGCCATTAATCTTTTATGAAGTAGACTAGTTTTTATCCAGAGATGCCTTGGAGTGAAGACCCAGTGGAGAAAGAGGGTAGAACGCAGGTTCACTGCCAGACTGAAGAATGGAACCTCCGTTCTAGGGTGGTTGTTTCAAGTCCGTAAAAGAAAGGGTAATTAGATTTTTGCTTCAGAATAAGACTGATTGTTTCAAATCAAAGCATAGTAATAAAGGCAATGGAAAGGACACCATTTCTATGTAGTTAAACATCTACCTGAATCCTGAGTTACCATTAAGGTCAAATTAGCTTTTCCAGTATGACTACTTTTTTCTGGGATTAATCTCCACCTTTTTAAGTATCATCAAGCTGAAATAAAATGTCAGAATAGATGCAAACTATCTTAACAAAACAACAGTTACTGTCTGTTCATCCATACAGTGCTAGCAGATCCTGTGCCATGAGGCCAACAAGCTTAATGAGTGATCCATAGAAAGCAATTGTTCATACAACGGAAGTTTGTGAGTTTAGGGTTCTTCTTCCCTGAACAGACCTTTGAATTTTTAAAAAACACAAGTCAAAATAATTGCAATTCCATTATTTTCAAGACTCTACTATTGTCCATGGCTATTGTTAGGTCTTTGCAGCAGTATCAAATCAAGAGATTTCAGTGGAATGTGGAAGCTTATCACACCACTTCCTCAATGCTGAGAAAACACCTCACAGCTGAGAATCTAAAAGAACTTTATTTCCTTAATCTTGGGCATATTCCATGGATAAGGAGAGTGATAAAACTGTCCTCATTACCCCCCATCCCAACTGGAAAAATAAGAGATTCACTATGGGACTAGCACACAAGACTCTGACCTAGGATTCCACTCTATACCCATGTGTCAAGTTTCCTACGTACTGGTCCTTCCTACTCTTGTTGATAGCTAAGTCAAATAGTCCATGTAAAACTAGTCATATGATGCCTATAAATCACATCTTCCTCGTCATAAGCAGTATTGGATTTCTTTAATCAACGAGCATTTATTCATTACATTCTGTGTGTGCCATGCTCTATGCTGGACTCCAGCAATACAAAGGAAAAAAATGACACAGTCCCTGCCCTCAAGAAGCTTACATTTTACAGACAACATTTACTCATAAATGATACCAAATATGTGCAAAGTAAATATTATTGTTGGTCTTTCATTCTTTAAGAGGATCATAACATCAGAAGGTGATATCATGACTTGCAATGAATTGGATTTAAGTGAGGGAAGACTGTGCAAGGTCACCAATCTCATTTTCTCCTCCAGAGCCATCTGTGTTCAGTGGCAAGATATATGTCAGGATGACTGGGGATGGCCTCAAATGTTTGAGGCAATCGGGGTTAAGTGACTTGCCCAGGGTCACACAACTAGCAAGCAAATGTCAAGTGTCTGAAGTCAGATTTGAATTTAGGTCTTCCTGACTCCAGGGCCAGTTCACTATCCACTGCACCACCTAGCTGCCCCACATAGTAAATATAAGGTAACTGAGAAAGAAGGTTCTAGAAACTGGTAGGATTAGAGAAGGCCTAGGATAGAAAATGGCACTTGAGCTGAGCTTTGAAGGAAACTACAGATTTGGGGAGGTGGTGGAGGTAAGGAGGAGGAGTGTGCTCAGGTCATTTATTGCCTTTTTTTTTAGTCCAGGAAAGGTTGTCTTTGTGGCCTCCCATAACTTTGCCTAACTTTGACTTGGTCACATGTATATCTTTCCGTGCTACTTTGCAAGCCTAGTATAAGTCCCATCTCTAGGCGAAGGGGCAGCCCTAATAAGGATACTTAGATTACTTTCTCTTTTTGTTTTGAAACCACGAGTTTAAATAGATATATTTTACCCTTTACTCCAAAGAGTCTCAATCTTTTTTCCCCCTTCGTAGTGGAATCAGAGAGAAAGTAGAAGAACTCTCAGCTGTATGTTTATAATGCCTGCCAGCAGAGCACTTCACAAATGTTATTGAGTTTTCACAGCACCCCTCTGAGGTCTGGTCATCCCCCATTACCCTGTGATTCTATGATTATTCAGATGAGTAAACTGAGTTGTGGAGAGGTGACAGGATTGTGTATATTACAAGGTCACAAAAAGGGTTCCTGAAAGCACCAGGTAAGGAATTCAAAAGATTTGTTCATCAAGGATCCTGCTGCAACCATTCAAAAGCTGAAGATAACAATAAACCAAGACAGAGACAAAATGCTGCCCACTTCAGCTTCCCAGTCACATTCCAACAGAGGCTAGGTTCCTCTAGGGGCTTAAAGCTCTGGGCAAGGATGCTCAGTTCTTATTGCATAATAACAATCACAATAGCAAAAATAATAATAATGCTAGTTTGTTTTTGTTTTTGTGGGGTTTTTTTTCAGGGCAATGAGGGTTAAGTGACTTGCCCAGGGTCACATAGCTAGTAAGTGTCAAGTGTCTAAGGCTGGACTTGAACTCAGGTCCTCCTGAATCCAGGGCCAGTGCTCTATCCACTGCTCCACCTAGCTGCCCCAATAATGATAGTTTGTAGAGCATTTTGACACAGGTCTCACTTGATTCTCACAAATCTAGGAGGTATCTAAAATCTAAAGGTATCATCTCCCATTTTTATAAGTGAAGGCCCCTGAGTCTCAGAGAAGTTAGGTGACTTGCCCACAGCCACCAGGCTATTAAGTGTTAGAAGCCAAATTTGAATCTAGGTCTTCCTGATTCCAAGTTCAGCACTGGTGGGCAACAATACTTACCAATATCTAGTCACTGACAGATTCATGATTGTAATCAACACCTCTAGGTCCCCAAGTCCAGCAGGAACCCCTAACATTGATCAAATCTTGGACTATAACAACTGTGAAATCTTCTCTCTGGGCTTGCTTTATGAAGACGAGCTACAGAAACTAAAACCTGGTCTTGTCAAGAATTTCAGATGAACAGAAGGGAAGACAGTTCTAACTGAAACTGCAGTTTCCGGATAATATTACAAAGTACATACACTTATAAAGAACCTTTCCTAGTTGCTAAGTCAGGCCACTTTTTAACACCTGGTTTCATGATGTGGTTTCAAGACACCAACATAAGAAAAGTGACAGGACTTTGCAATTATTGGTTCCTAGGGGTTATTTTAGGGTTTGAGGTATACATGTGTTATATGGGTCAATCAGTCAAAAAGCATGGATTGTGTCTACTATGTCACAGACATAGTCTGGGACCCAGGGGCAGCTAGGTGGTATAAGTGGATAGAGTCAGGAAGACCCAAATTCCTGATTTCAAATGTGGCCTCAAATACTAGTTGTGTAACCCTGGGCAAGACATTTTAACCCTGTTTGTCTCAGTTTCCTCATCTGGAAAATAAGCTGGAGAAGAAAATGGTGAACCATTTCAGAATTTCTGCCAAGAAAACAAAATGGTGTCACAAAGAATTGGAAATTACTGAAAAACAACAATACGTCCCAGACACTGTGGTAAGCACTGGGGATATGAAGAAAGGCAAAAGATAGTCCCTATTCTCAAGGAAATCACAGTCTAATGGTGACAAAGGAAAAACTTCAACATTCTACATCACTTATCAACTTCCTAAAATGATTCTAGTTTTGCAGTCTCATAACAACTATAATCACAAAGTAATGGCTCCACAAGCCAAGTGTCTGTGGCAGAGGGAAAGTGAATTGGTTCATGTGTGTAGTTTGATGATCACTCTGTTAATGCCCAAATAAATGAGAAGGGAGAAAGAGATACCATATTTTCTCCTTTTTTTATTTTCCTTTCAATGTATGGTTATCAGAAGAAGTCTCCTAAGGGCTTCCCTACGTGACTTCACATTTCAGTGCCTCCAAACCAACAGATGGTTTAGATAAAACCTATTAGTTTCATTTATACAAATGGTTTCATCCTTTCCCTCCCCCCTAAACCCTCTCCAAAGAGCCTATTTTAACATTTTTGCCTAAAGCTTTGGTTTTTACATTTTTGCAGAAATGAAGAAGTTTTGCCAGTGTCTCATGCTTTAATCATCATCACTCTTGCCATCAAACAAGCATTCAGATGAGAATGTGGCTGATGAGTATTCTGCAAGGGAATTTATGTCCAAAAAACTGCATTAGAATTACTTGGCAAATTTGATTTATGTATCTTTTCATACAACCTTTGAGTGTTTGCATTTTTCCATGAGGTTAGTTATGATCATTTCAATTTCAGTATAAGTACTGTATATGCTCTGTCAAACATAATGATGCCAGCTCTTTATCTTGGTTTTATCTTGATGTCATTACTTTGGAGAATATTTCCATTCAGAGAGCATACCATTCTGAGAAGCTAACTCCTCATAGGGTACTAGCTTCTTGAAGAGAAACTGCAGACAAGCAAGTCAAAACTTGCCCCAATTTTGGCTCTTGTGCATAGCTGACATAAGTTTCTGGATGCTAACCTTATGTTCTGTTCCTATGATTAAAGAAAAAAAATTAAACTTTTAAAGGTTAAAATGGTAAATGGAAACACTGTATAACAATCTACTATAGTGATACACGAAAACACCAAGAACCAAATAGAGCTCAGAAAGCTTGGGTAGTTCTCCAAAATTTGTTTAGCCTAAGTAGCTTGGCTTCCAAACTCTGACCAGACTGTCGTCAGCCCCATCTTGCCTGTTCTTCTGACCTTGTTTTCCCAAAATTTTATCATATCTAATAGATGGAAGAAATGTATCCCCTTTAATTTCCATTTTAGTCATTTTCAGGGACCCTTAAGTCCTCCCAATTTAACAGGGCCCTTTGAGTATACATATTCCACCTAATGTAAGATTAGTCTGTTTATGAGGGTGTCTACCCCTTAATTTTTGATAATGAATGTTTTATTGATGCTTTCTTATATCATTGTCACTTCTCTCTTTTTTTTTTTTTTAGTGAGGCAATTGGGGTTAAGTGACTTGCCCAGGGTCACACAGCTAGTAAGTGTTAAGTGTCTGAGGCCGGATTGAACTCAGGTACTCCTGACTCCAGGGCCGGTGCTCTATCCACTGAGCCACCTAGCTGCCCCCATTGTCACTTCTCAATGTCCATTTTCCACCTCTTCCATTTAACCTTCCCTTGCAACAAAAATATATAACCATGAAAAATAAACCAACACATTAGCCTGGTATTATAATTCATGCCTTTTCCTGCACCTGCAGTCTACCTTCTCTCTTCATAGAGGAGGAAGATATACTTCATTACTGTAAAACAGTAGGGTCAAAGTTAAATAGAAACAGACCCCTGTCAGCTACTATAATGAATGAGAAAACTACAAATTAACTATGTTGTATCGTATTTTATTTATTTATTTATTTATTTTGCGGGGCAATGAGGGTTAAGTGACTTGCGCAGGGTCACACAGATAGTAAGTGCCAGGTGTCAGAGGCCAAATTTGAACTCAGGTCCTCCTGAATCCAGAGCTAGTGCTTTATCCACTGCACCACCTAGCTGTCCCCTATTTATTTTGTTAAACATTTCCTAATTACATGTGAATATTGATAGGCAATCAAGAATTTTGGGATGGTGTCTGATGTCTCTTGTGCAATAATAATAATAATAATAATAAACATTTATATAGGGCTTACTATGTACGTGCCAGGTACCATGCTAAGCACTTTAGAATTATTCTTTCATTTGATTATAATAATAATAACTATCATTTCTATAGTGTTTACTATGCATCAGGGACTGTGCTATGTGCTTTGCTATTATTATTTCATTTGATGGTGATAACAATAGCCAATATTATTTAGCGCTTACTGTTTTTGTGCCAGACACTGTGCTAAGTGCTTTAGAATTATTATTTCATTTGATAATAATAGCTATCATTTATATAGTGCTTACCCTGTTCCAAGCACTGTGCTAAATCCTTTACAATTATTATTTCATTTGATACTTATAACAACACTGGGATATAGGTGCTATTATTATCCCCATTTTTCAGATGAAGAAACTGAGGCAAAGAGAGGTTAAATGACTTGCCCTAGGTCACACAACTAGTACAGGTCTAAGGTTGAATTTGAACTCAGGTCTACCTGACTCCAGGTATGGTGTTGTATCCACTGCGCCTCTCCTAGCTATAGAGTCACCCACCATTTGTCACTATATTAGTCAAAGTTCTGAAGTGGTATTGTGGTCATTGTGTGAGTTGTTTGCCGGGTTCTGCTTCAATCTGTATCAGTTCATGTGAGTTTCCCAAGCTTCCCTGGATAGTTCATATTTGTCATTTCTTACATTGCAGAAATATTCCATTCCATTCATATATTGTTATTCTACAAATGATGATATTATAAGCCAGACTTGACTCAAGCTGGTCTGGTACTTCAGACTTGGAATTCCAATGGAATGAGACATTTAAAAACCATCTAACAGTTAACAATGGGAAGTTCACTTAGCTCTAGCAGGCAAGGATAGAGTTTCTTCAGTTGGTCCCAGTTTCCCTGCCTCAGTGTCAGCCATGCTGTTGCACTGGTTAGAAACCTGTGGGTGGAGCGCAACCTTTTCTTCTTTGTGGACTGTTTTTTGTAATTAGGCCACTAAGAAATTATGTTAATGGAAAGATTTAATCCCCTGAGTTAATTAGGTCTCACACATAGTTTTTTGTTTGTTTGTTTTTGTGAGGCAATTGGGGTAAGTGACTTGCCCAGGGTCCACAGCTAGTAAGTATTAAGTGTCTGAGGCCGGATTTGAACTCAGGTCCTCCTGACTCTAGGGCCAGTGCTCTATCCACTGGGCCACCTACCTGCCCCTCATAGATAGTTTTAATACCTTTCAGGGGGAAAAAAAGCCTAGTCTATATGGCCTATATTACCCCTATCACAGGTGGGAACTCATTTTGTTTCTAATCTTTTGCTTCCACAAAAATTCTGCTATCTAGGTTTTTATATATGGTCAACCCCACCTCTCCATGAGTGTTGAGTCCTCATTTAATATATTAATAAATTCACTCTTTCATTCATTCAACAAATATTTATGTCTCTTAAATTATGACTCTGGATAAAGTACTGCACTATAAAATTTAAATGCAACATAGTCTCTGCTGTCATTCAGTAATTTTACCAGAAACCAGATGACCATCTATCCGTGACTGGCAGGAACATCTCTCTCTCACACACACACACATGCTATCCCATTCTCTCATTAACTTTCTCATTCTCTCATTTTCATAAATATACATATATATAGATACAAATATGTATACACTGTATATGTATATATGTATATGTATATATTTTAAATAGGGCTACCTCTTTAGATAGTTTCATATTGATCCCTAGAAAAGGACTATGACATAATCTAACATAGGAAGCATATAATTTTTCATTAAGAGGTAGAAGGGTTTGTTCTGAGCAAGTGGATAATACAGAGTTGGACTAGCAGCTTACCATGTGACACAGGAAAGTAAAAATGCCAGGGTCCCTAAGTGTTGCAATGCTGGGGACAGTTTGACTTTTGTCTAGAGCCATATAGGAGAATTGTGTCCTAATAATGAAAAATCCATCAATAAACATTTATTAAGTGCCTACTATGTGCCAAGCGTTGTAAGTGCCAGAGATAAAAAAAGAGTCAAAAAGCAGTCCCTGCCCTCAAGGAGCTTACTATCTAATGGGGGAGACAATATATACATATATATATATAAACATATATATATAATATGTGTATATAAGCTATATACAAAATAAATAGGAAATAATTAAGAAAAGGAAGGTACTATAATTAAAAGGGCTGGGAAAGGCTTCCTTTAAAAGCTAGATTAGTTGGGACCTGAAGCCAGGGAAATCAGCAGCTGGAGTCAAAGAGAGAAAGCATTCCTGTCATGGGGGAGAGTCAAAGAAAATGTTCAGTCAAGAGATAGAGCATCTTGTTCATGGAATAGTCAAGAAGCCAGTGTCATTGGATCAAGAGCACATAGTGGGACTTAAGGTATAAGAAGCCTGGAAAGCTAGGAGAGAGCTAGGTTATGAAGGGCTTTGAATGTCAAACAAAGGATCTTTTATTTGATCCTGGAAGCAATAGGAAGGCACCGATGTTTATTGGGGGGGGGGGGGAATACATGACCAGATCTGCATTTTAGGATTATCACTTTGGTTGCTGAATGGAGAAAAGACTATAAGGAGAGGCTTGAAGCAGGCAGACTCACCAAGAGGCTGTTGCAATAATCCATGTGTGAGATAATAAAGGCCTGAAATAATGACAGTCAGAGGAGCACATACAAGAATTGTTTCAAAGGTGAAATTGGCAGGCCTTATAAATAGAGGGGGTGGGTAGGTGGGTGAAAGATAGTGAGGAATCCAGGATGACTCCTAGGTTGTAAGCCTGAAGAAGAGGAAGAATGGTGTTGCCCTCTACAGTAATAGGGAGGGTAAAAGGGAGTAGAGGGCTTGGGGGAAAAGAGATTAGGTTCTGTTTTATACATGTTTTGTTTTAAATGTCTACTGGACATTCAGTTTAAGATATCAGAAAGGCAGCTGGAGATGCAAGATTGAAGAACAGTAGAGAGTTTGGGAGAGGAAAGGTAGATTTAAGAATTATCAGTATACGGGGGCAGCTAGGTAGTGCAGTGGATAAAGCACCAGCCCTGGATTCAGGAGGACCTGAGTTCAAATCCAACCTCAGACACTTGACACTAGCTGTGTGACCCTGGGCAAGTCACTTAACCTTCATTGCCCTGCAAAAAAAAAAATGAAAATTGTCAGCATAGAGATGGAAATTAGATTAAATCCATGGGAGCTGATGAGATCATCAAGTGAAGTAGTATAGCGTGAGAAGAGAAGCATGCCCAGGATGGAATCCTGAGGGATACCTGTGATTAGAGAGCAAGAACTGTATGAGAATACAACAAAGGAGATTGAGGAGTACTTAGGTAGATAGGAAGAGAATCAGGAGACAAAAGCATCCTAAAAACTTAGGGAAGAGAGGATCTAGGAGGAGAGGGTAATCAACAATGTCAAAGGCTGCAGAGAGATTAAGGAGAATGAGAATTAAGAAAAGGCCACTGGATTTGGTCACTAAGAGATCAATGGCAGTTTTGGAAAGAGCAGTTTCAATGGTCAAAGCCAGATTAGAACGGTTTAAGAAGAGAGTGGAGAAAGTGAAGGCATCTATTGAAGACATCTTTTTTTAAGGAGTTTAGCTAAAAGGGGCAGAAGATAAAATTATAGTGGTGTGAAGGATGAAGTGAGGTTTTTTTGAGAATGGGGTAGAAGGATATGGGCATGTTTAAAGACAGTAGGAAATGTTCCAATCTATAGGGAGAGATTGAAAATAAGTGAAAGGGGCAGCTAGGTGGCACAGTGGATAAAGCACCAGCCCTGGATTCAGGAGGACCTAAGTTCAAATCTGACCTCAGACACTTGACACTTACTAGCTGGGTGATCCTG
The DNA here is from genome assembly GCF_019393635.1 of Dromiciops gliroides. Taxonomy (NCBI): domain Eukaryota; kingdom Metazoa; phylum Chordata; class Mammalia; order Microbiotheria; family Microbiotheriidae; genus Dromiciops; species Dromiciops gliroides. The sequence goes on along the minus strand of NC_057861.1, from coordinate 268,004,609 downwards.
GGCAAGTCACTTAACCCCCATTGCCTCACAAAAAATAAAAGAAAATAAGTGAAAGAGTGGAGATGACAAAGAGAACAATGTATTGGAGAATACATGTTATAATCGGATCTCTTGAACAAGTAGAGGGTTAGCCTGGGGAAGAAGTAAGACATCATGTGAGACAAGGGAAAAGGAAGAGATAGTGGCAAAATATTTTAGTGACAGGAGATGAGGAAGAGGATAGAAGAGGGAGTTCATAGCAAATGACTTCACTTTTTTTCTATAAAATATGAGACAAGCTTCTCAGATGAGAAGGTGGAGGTATGGGGAACCACAGGGGGGAAGGGAGATTGAGGAAGGATTAAAGAGTTAGGAATAGCTTTTGAGGAAAGGGCGATAGTGAGTTGATAAGAGAATTATAGTAGGATTGCCTAGCAGCAGTGAGGACCCAGTTGAGATTGTGTACCATAAATTTTTAATAGACCCCATAAGAAAAATACCGTGGTTTTCTCTACCTTCAGTCAGCAACACACGTCTAGGAATGAAGGCAGTGAGTGCCAGAAGTGATCCAAAGCTGAAGCTTGGAAGAGCATAATCAACAATATGATAAAAGGGTTAGGGATTCAGGAGAGGAAGGCAGAGTGAGGAAATAAGTGGTTAGAGTGTTTGAGGGAGAGTCAATGTGTCTGTTTAAATCTCCTGGTATGAAGGCAGGAGTTGGACAGGACAGAAAAATTGTAAACCATGTATCAAACTCATTGAGCAAGGAAAGGGAGTGACCTATGGGTCTATAAATAACAGCTACAAGGGTTTTGTTTGGGTGGTAGGTATGAATAACATGAACCACAAAGTAAGATCGGTTACAGAATAATGAAGGTAGAGGGGTAACCTGGAGGTGGCAAAAGGGAACAAGGAATATTCCAACTCCCTCTCCTTGACCATTGAGCTGAGGAAAATGAGTGAAGGTGCAGCCAGTACTGGCTATGTCATATGGGGAATCCAGTTTCAATAACAGCTAGTAAATGGAAGGAGTAGGAGAGGAAAAAAAAGTAAGATGAATAGAATTTTTTGGCCTCTAAAAAATACATCCACAGGACACAGTGGAAGGGCTGGGTGGTATTGGGATGAAAATTGTTGATTAGTAATGAGGAGGATGGAAATAAAGAATAAGGTAGTAGTGTTGGGGAATGGGTTTTGGATGATGTTCTAAGGGGGTTCAGAATCACCGGGATGTGAAGGGTATTACTCATCATTGAGTGGATGGCCCTACTCCTCTTCCCAACACTGGCTAGATGTCAAGCCAAAGGCAAGTGAACTATGAGATAGGAGGCACAAAGTCAAATGGTCAGAGGGAAGGCTCTGCTTCAGTACTCCTCTTCCCTCCAAAGAGTGGAGATTAGGAAAAGGGCACAACAGGAGATGAAAAGTCAAACATGCACAGCAAGAGAAAAAAGTTCCATAACCCACCAACTTTCCTCTTCCTCTTCCTTTAAGGGTCAGGTGCAGCAGGAGCTGAAAGGCCTGAGGTCAAAGGGTCAGACAGTCCTCTTTGTACTAGAGGTTCTCCACATCCCTGTTGGGAGATGGAACTGGCAGCAGGAAGTGGTGCTAAAAGGACTCTAGGAAAAATTAGGGGCAACAACAATAACAACAACAACAAAATACAAGAGAGGAGAGGGAAGGAATAGGAGGACCTTCAGAATTTCCAAAGGGAACAATTCTCTCAACACATAAGGATCGTTTCAGCTCTGATGAATACTTCACTCTCAAAAGGTTGGAAGAGGAAGAAGAGTGATGTAGGGAAAAAGATAAAGGAAGATACTATTAGTGATTCTCAGAGTCCAGCTACTTCTGGTTTTCCTACAGCTATGGTTGGGTGGAGGGTAGAGACGGCTGAGAACTTTGCTTCATATTTTAGAGGAAAAAATTGAAAGTATTTTGTCTCATCTCCTATCATTCTGGTGCCTTCTGCCACTGTCCTCCTTCACCCCTGTCTCACATGATGAAGAAGCTTTACTCCTTACCAAGGCTAACCCCTCTAAATAGTTCAAGTGATTCCATTCTATCATATTTCCTGCCCCAGATTGCCTTCTCTCTCATCTCCGCTCTTTTACTTATTTTCAGTGTCTCTCTACAGGCTCATCTCTTACTATCTACAAACATGCCATGTCTCCCCATCCTCAAAAAAAAAAAAAACCTCCCTTGATCCTTTCATCCTCATCATTCTATATACAGTCAATCCTCAACTTTAGTAGGGGTAATGTTGCTAGAAAATGTCATGAAAACCAAAAAGGTAAATGCTGATACGCTGAATCTTTGGGAAATAAGGGGTTAGGTTCCCACAACCACCAAAACCTGTAATCTTTCACTAGAGATTGCTGAAGGTACAGATTTCTCCAGACAAGTAGTTCTTTATAACAAAAATAGTTCCAATAATAAGTACTTTTCATAAGACAGTAGCAATGAAATCACCTATAAAATACAGAATACAAAATAAAATTGGAAACATGCAAAACATTTTTCTCCCTAGTAATTTCCTAGAATTCTGTGACCTTTTATGCTAACAATTCATTAAAAAAATTTCAGACAATATTCTGTTTTTATAGCACATGAAATCTTTAGTATCATGAATATTATACAGCAAATAAAATTCTTAAAATTAAAACATTTTTTAACCTGAATCTTACCTTCTACCATATCAGATGGTGGTGTGAAGGCATTGTTCTGTGTACTATAATGCTAAAAACCTCTCTACTCATCCTCCTTCTGACAACCAAGGGAGAAGTTGCTAGGACTTTAGTTGCTGCTGTTGGAAGACACCAAAACTGGACATGGCCTTGTCATAACCTCCAATACTCTGTCTTTCACGGTTGGTGGGATGGCATTGGAATTTGTGAAGGACTCACCAGCTTGAAATAATCCATCAGCAACGTTTGCTTCCAGCAGTGTTTGAGATCCTTGAGACTCCCAGCCAACAGCAGTGCAGACATTATGGCACAAAGTTTATCTAACACTTTTATTTTCTCACTAAGCCGCATCACTGACTTTGCAGCTTGGCCTTAGAGCCCAAAGGACTTTCCCTATGTTTTGGGGGCATAATTGGGGGCAAAACTTGAGTTTTAAAAGCAAACAATGAAAATATACAGTGAATACAGGGGGTGCTCTTTGCAACAGGAGGGTGAACAAGACCAGTGAAGCATCTAGTAGGATGCCAGCTGCTCCACAAACTTACACATCGAGCCTCTCATTTTTTTTCTCTATAGCAAATAGCCACAAATATGAGCAGTTGTCAACATGAAAGTGAAAATGATGTTACTAATAAAATCACCGAATGCTTGAAAATGCAAAAGTTAAAGGAGCAAATGTTGAGCATTGGCTGCATCTTCACCATTTGTAGCTAAACAGTTACAAAACAATCGATCTACAATAGGTGCCTTCACTTTCTCTCCTCTCACTCTCTCCTTAACACCTTACAATCTGGCTTCTGGCCTTATCATTCCACTAAAACTGTTGTCTCCAAAGACTATTACTAATGATCTCTTAGTTGGCAAATCCAATGGTCTTTTCTCATTTTCTTCAAACTCTCTGCAGGCTTTGACACTGTTGATCACCTTCACCTCATCTTAATACATCCTTCTCTCTAGTTTTTCTGAATACCACATTCTCCTATCTATTTGACCACTACTTTGCTGGTTCCTCTTCCAGCCTGTTGATTTCACCTTTTCGATATCTCTTGAATATGTCCCCTCCCTCCTCTGATATTTCCTATACCTATAATATGTCCTTCTACCACATGAGTACAGGGCTTATCACCTCACAGCTGGATTATTGCAACAGCCAGCTGCTGGGATTGCTTGCCTGCAGTCTCTCCCCATTCCAAATCATCTTCCATTCAGCCACTAAAATGATTTCTCTAAATGCAGGTCTGATCAAAATACCCCCATCTCACTCAATAAACTCCATTTGCTACCTATTGCCTCCAGGATGAAATACAAAATCCTCCATTTGGCATTCAAAGCCCCTCATAAATTATCCCTCTCCTACAGTTCCAGTCTTCTTCTATTTTATTCCTTGACATATACTCTGATCCAATGACACTAGCTTCCCAACTATTCCACAAACAAGGTGGGAATTCTCTCCAGCTGTCCCCCATTCCAGAAACACTTTCCCTCCTCTATTCCCTCTCTAATCTCCCTGGTTTCCTTTAAGTCCTAACTAAAATCACACCTTTCATAGGAAGCTTCCTCCAACCCCTCTTAATTCTATTGCCTTGCCTCTTTTAATTATTTCCTATTTATCCTGTATATAGCTTACTCTATAAATATTTGTTTGCATGTTGTCTCCTCCACTAGATTGTAAGCTCTTTGAGGGCAGAAACTGTCTTTTACCTTTTTTTGGGAGGTATCCTCAGCATTTAGTACAATATCTGGCATATAGTAGGCACTTAAAAATGTTTATTGACTGATTGATTCAGATGCATCCTGTTCTCTCCTTCTAGCCTTCCCTGAGAGGATCCTGTGCCATTTTTATACTGGTTCTTTTGGGCCCTCTCAACTTAGTTCAGGCTGCCCAGACTCCCTTTTTTATACCCTCCTGACAGCACAGGTTTATCTTATTCCCTGTGTCTCAACCACCCACCCAATAGCAGAGTTCCTACTAATTCATACCCCTTTCCACTTTTTGTTCAGAGTTGAGCAGAAAATCTTCGCTTACCTTCCCTAGATGTATGCTGTATAAATGGCCCCTTATTAATAAATAATAAACAAATAAATAAAAGATAAATAAATAATAAAATAGGATTTTAAAAATCTAGAGAATTATAAATATATATATGTGTGTGTGTGTGTGTGAGTCAATAAATATTTATTAAGTATTTCATGTGACCTACTCACTATGTTAAGTACAGGGGATACAAAGAAAGTTTAAAAAATAATAAGTGAGTGTGTTTGTATATGTGTGTGTGTATCTGTGCATGCACTAATGCAAAATATCTGTATGAGTTCTATAGGTATAGGTTATATATGGATTTATATATGATCTTAAAGGTGTTTTTGTAGGTTTTCTCTATACTCTGATTCCAGAGCAAATTAAAAAGGCTTCATCTATACAGAATAATTTCAAGGACCCCATGGTAGCTCTCTTGCCCTTCATAATACTCTCCCTACTTGTTTTTGATGCCTATAGTTCTAAAATCAATAATTAATTCCTTTGTCTTAAAACTTAAGATTCCCTGTTTGTTTATTTTAAAATATAGAGAGATAGAGCACTGGACCTGAACTCATGAAGATCTCAGTTTAAATCTGGCCTCCAACATTATTTGCTATGTGATCTTGGGCAAGTCACTTCACCTCTATTAGCCTCAGTTTTCTCAACTAGAAAATGTTGTGAAGCTTAAAAATCTAACTGTGATGTCTAAAAATCTAATGAGTGGTTGCCTTAAATTAGAAGCTTTAGCGCCAGTCTTTGGGCATTAAGCATTTATTAAAGCATACTAAGTATTAGTAAGAAGGAAAACACGTGGAGTTCTTGGTTGAAGCAGGCTCGTGGTGGAGGAGTCATTTCCCCAGCAAATTGGTTGCCATGGCAAGTGGAAATTAATTCTAGAAGTATTATTTTTGCTAAGCATTAAAGAAAAGTCAGTTCAAATGTTACATAAGGGTTTCTTTTATATGCTATTACAACTACATTTTTAACTGAATATTATTTTTATAGAGATTCTTATTCTTTTAAGATTGTGTTTTAATGTATTAAAATATGTTCTGATTGTTTCACAAAGGTAATTGTATACTTAGTAAAAAAATAGAAATTATTTTTTGGAATTATTGCATATTGTATACTATATTCTGAGTCAAAGCAAATTCACATTTTTGTGATCATTATTATCCTCAATTTTTAAATCCATATGAGACTTGGATTATGGGAATTTATCATTTAAGACATTAATTGACTTCATTCTGAGTTACTAGATGCCAGTTGGCCGAGATGCCAGCCAATCACAAGAGGAATACATACAAGAGCATACATTGAACTGTCACAAAAAAGGGGAGATATTCACAAAGTTCAGGTAGTGCACTGCCTTGGGAAAGGCTGAGAGAATGGCTATTGGCAAGAGTCAAGGTTGGATATTCTTGGTTTAATTTTCCCCCCATATGGCCAAGGTATGCCATCTCATTGGACACCTGACTTCAATTCCCCCTCCTATATGCCTGATATCATGGACATCTCAATCCTATGCATCTGATTAAGCCTGAATCAGTTATTTCTCTGTTCTTTTATGGTAACCCCCATAATTATCTCAGATGTCATGATAAATACAATGTTGGATTTGGCCTTGACATCTGCTACCAATTACATTAGAACCTTTAATTTCTCATAATGGCATGAGGATAATTAGGCAGATGATGCAAAAAGTGATGAAACCAAGATTTTTTAAAAAATATTTTCTTAATTAATATCACAATGGTCTTCTCAATTTGTTCTCCATAGGGGAGAGTGTAGTAATATTCATTTTAGAGAATGTTTCAATTTTTGTTTTTTATTATATGTTTCATGTGTAACAACTGGACAATAATTGTAAAATCTCTAAAAGAGTCTGAATTTCCTTAAACATATTTTTCAGAATTCTCATTGTTTGATTTGATTATTGGCAAAGCTATTTAAAGTTGTGTTAAGCTCAATTTTGTAGTAAACTATCCCAGCTGACTACCAGTATCTGAAACATCTGAGGGACATTACAATCACACCTGAAACTCTACAGCTGAGACTTGTTAGTTGATCATCAGCATCTACACCTGAAAGACTTCCTTTCCACAACTACATCCAGAGGACATCCCAAGAATCATCTGAGAAAAGACTTCCAAAGACTTAAATGGACATTTTCCTGTTTTCCTTTTCCCCATTGTATATATTGTTTATAATGTCCACTTACTAAGGGGAGTGCCCCCTGTAGTTTTTCTCTGTTTATAATGTCCACTTATTAAAGGGAAGTACCCCCCTTTTAGCCTTTGTTAATGCATTGCTCAATTGTTCTTTTCACTCACTTTACTTTGTTAGTCATAAGTATCTGTAATATTATTTCTTCATGTAAGGAAATGTTGTTTCTTCATGAAGCACAGCAGGGAGTGTGAGAATCAGGGTGCCAACCCCTGCTGAGAAAGACATTGTGAGAACCAGGTCAGCTCTGCCCTGAGGAGAAAGCATGTGACTTGGCATCTGGAAGTTATGTCTATCGAACCACCTCTAAGTCATGTCAATCAATGCTACGAACCAATTAGCTTGGATCTGTGTGTGTGGACAGCCCTGCTTCCTGTTTCACAGGGGGCTTCTGGGAGAAGCCACTGAGATTCACCTTTTTCGTGCAGGACTTCAAGTTGGTGGCAGATAGAAAAAGAGAGAGGAAAATAGACTTTTCCTGTGTTACAGGACTCCATTTGTTGTCTTTACTCATTAATAAACCCCCCAAAGCCAAAACTCTTCCTAAATTTATCAGTAAATCTTAGCTAGTTTTCTCCCAAAACTGGGAGGGGGCAGTTAAGGACACACATTAGATTTTAAGCATCACAATGGGGATAATAATAGCACTTGTCTCCTAGGATTATATAGAGAGGATAAAATATGTAAAGTATTCAGCACAGTATCTGGCACATACTAGGCACAGTATAAATAGTAGCTATTATGATTATCATCATCATCATTCTTGGGAGAAGCTACACTCATACCTACCTGTCATCTTTTGGTGTGAAAATAATTAATGAGATTTTTTTCTGGAGAATGTATTTTGCTAGGATATAGAAAAACACATAAGAATATCAGATGTTTGAGTCAAAATAATGTTGAGTCTCTGCCCCATATTTGGTAAGGGTTGAAAGGGAGATTGAGGAACAGGAGCAGACCATACTGAAAATTAGTGGTACTTAATAGGCCAGGAGGAAGAAACATGCTTTAAATGAGGTAGGAGGTAAGAAAGGGCAAGATCCAAGACAAGACTCAAAGGAATAAACAGAAAGCTGGATTGGACTCAAAGTCAGAAGTCCCTAAAGACCACTGACCAAAAATCCAGTCAGGAAGTCACAAACTGAATTTAAGAACAGAAATGTCTAAAGTCCAGGGGAGTTCTGTATGGAAGATCCATGAAGTCTCAGGGAGACAGAAGCTGGAAGCATTGGTGACTATTCCACAAGGAATGAACCTAAAGCAGTGTTGTTTTGACAGTGGTAGTTGACTAGCAATGCCTCCTCCTACTTCAACTGTAACCACCAACAATATGCCATCTCTCCTCCATAATCCCCAATCTCTTCAGAGTTTGAGATTGTTATCAAGTGGTATAGTATTGGTGGGTAGCTTCCACTAACTCAGTGACATGCCAATTGTCCATGGGAATCCCATGTTCTTTGATTAGGACCATAACCCTCTCAGGTTCTGGTAGCCACCCCCTCATTTCTATAAGTCTTGGATCTCATGAACTATTCTTTATTGGTAGTGGTATACCAATGATGCCTCCTTCTCCCTAAGACAAGTCTGTTCAATTGTGGGTCTAGACAATGAAAAGGAGGTGGCAGTGGTGGTGGTGGTTGTGGTAGTGGTGGTGGCTGTTTGTCCTTCTTTCTCAACGAGGATCATAACATCAGGAGACAATGTCATGATTTAAAGTGAATTAGATTTAACTGAGGGAGGTATGTGCAAAATCACCAGCCTCACTCTCTCTTCCAGAGCCATCTGGGTCCAGTGGCAAGATATACATCAGGATGACTGGAGATGACCCCAGATGGTTGAGGCAATTGTGGTTAAGTGACTTGTCCAAGGTCACACAACTAGTTAAGTGTCAAGTGTCTGAGGCTGGATTTGAACTCAGGTCCTCCTGACTCCAGGGGCAGTACTCTATCCATTGTGCCACCTAGATGCCCCCTATAGGGAGGTATAACAGCCTAGAAAGATGAGAGTTTCACTTACTTCACAATATTGCCTTACAGCTAAACCTATCTACCACCCCCTCCATGACTTCATATAAAATGGAATTAAATAGAATTAAACAGGACAGGACAGGACAGGACAGGACAGGACAGGACAGGGAAGGGAAGGGAAGGGAAGGGAAGGGAAGGGAAGGGAAGGGAAGGGAAGGGAAGGGAAGGGAAGGAAGGGAAGGGAAGGGAAGGGAAGGGAAGGGAAGGGAAGGGAAGGGAAGGGAAGGGAAGGGAAGGGAAGGGAAGGGAAGGGAAGGGAAGGGAAGGGAAGGGAAGGGAAGGGAAAGATAGAATAGGTTAGAATATTAATTCTACAAGAGACTTTAAGAGGAATGGTTTATATGTAAAAGCTGCATAGTATTGTTCTCAGGGCTTTCATTGCTATCTAGGTGCCTACTGTCATGCAAGAAAGTAATCTGATATTTTACATTAAGGAGTTAATGAGTTGATCTATTATGCCTCTCCAGATACTAAATGTTAAAAAAAAAAGACAACCTAATATATTCACTGAATCCATAGCATCAAAATATTGGTTAGACACTAGAGTTCTTGCTCTTCCTTTAGAGATTTATCAGCAAGATTCAAGAACTCTCCAGAATTTTTTATATGGTTCCATCCAGGCATCCTCAGAAAAAAAAATCAATCAACCATATTAAGGAAATGGAAATAAGAGAATTAGAGAGGTGAGGATGGAGGGAGGAAACAATTTAAATGGGGTAAGTATACTTCAGAGAGGAAGGAACATTTAGAAAATCCTTAAGAACGTAGACATTTTGCCTCATTGTATTGTTGCCATTTTTATGTTTTAATATACAGAAGAATATTTGGAGGGGAAGGTAGTATAAGTTATATCATCATGGTAACATGTAGCATATGTGTAGTTTGGAGATGGAATTATTTGTATTTTGCCCTGTATGGCCATATCCAAATCTCATTGAATTTTGGATCTAGAAATTACCTCAGAGGCCATCTAATTCAATTTAATAATTTTATTGATAAAGAAAATTTGGACCCAAGATATAAAGTCACTTGCCCAAGATCAAAAAATTCATCAATAGTGGAGTTTTGAGAACCTAGGTCTTCTGATATCCAATCTAAATCTCATTCATCCTTACCTTGTTCAAAATGTAAATATATAAGGATTTCCAAATGTAGATATACCAGTCTCTGATCTTGTGGGATTTTTTCTCCCACATACAACCATATTGTTATAAAATTGAATTATTAATAGAGACCTTTGTTCCAAGTTTTTTTTCCTCCAAGTTCATAGACAGCGGAATAAATGCTGTGAGGATTGATTATACCTTTTTTCCCCCCACCCCCACCCTATTTTGTTGTCATCATTGAATTGTTTCAGTCATGTCTGACTTCATTACCTCATTTTAGGGTTTTCTTGGCAGATACTGGAGTGGTTTGCCATTTCCTTCTCCAGCTCATTTTACAGATGGGAAAACTGAGGCAAACAGGGTTGAGTGACATGCCCAGGGTCACACAACTAGTAAGTGTTGAAGGTCAGATTTGAACACATGAATATGAGTGTTTCTGATTCCAAGCCTAGTGCTCTATCCACTGTGCCAGCTAGCTGCCCTAATTCTATACCTTTCCTTTTACAGCCTCAAACTAAGCCTCCAACTAAGTATTACAGCTAGACTCAGCTTGAATGAACACAGCAGTGAAGAGCCCAACATAATGCCCCATTTGTTTGTGTGATTACACAAGTCACTTGGGATAATGGCATCATAGATTTAGAGCAGAAGGAATCTCAGAAGCCATTTGGCCCAATCACTGCACTTTACAAATAGGGAAACTGAGGCCCATGAAAGTTTGTGACTTGTCCAAGGTCACACAGGCAGCAAGCATAAGAAGTTTTTGAACCAAGGTCCTCTGAATTGATAGCCAGCATTCTTTCTTGAGCCTCAGTTTCTTCATCTGTGAAAGTTGGAGTAATAATCCAAAGAGTAGCTGAGAAATGCCTGTTAAGTCTAAGAGCATGAAATGAGAAAATGCATTTTAAAAGTGCTTCATGGATCTTAAACCATTATGTAAATGTCTGATACATTATAAGGAAGGAAAAAATTCATAACCAAAAGAAGCCTCTAAATAATCTACCAATTTAAAAGAATAACCAGTTCAAAATTGCCCCATCTCACTATCTTTACAGATACTTGCCAATGTCATTATTTCAGTTCAACTTTCAGTGATCCAGGAACCTAAATCAAAAGAAGATGAAAAGGTGACCAAAATCCACTTCTATAGAAAGAAGATCCCTCAAAAACAAAACAAAAAAAAAACCAGATATGATCAACAGAGATGCTTCAACTTTTACCAACTCAAATTAGATCAGAATCTCCAAATTCTCAAGTTTAACCAAATTTTAGCTCTCCAGTTCTTCATGGCCAAGTAACTTAATATCCTTGGACCTCGGTTTCCTCATCTGTAAAATGAAGAGATTACATTAGAAGGTTTCTGGGGTTCCTTCTAGTTCTAGGTATGTGATCCTTCAATTCTTTGGTTCAGTCTAGGACTCCTCCCTTCCATCCCTAGATTCCAGTGTGTAAGCACTTTCAGACCAGTGGTCTTTCTCAAAGAGGTCCAAAGTAGTAACAGTCCACAATTCCCATTTTGCCTTATGAAAAGCTTTTAGCTCTTAAATGAGTTATTTGTTTAAGTGAGTTCCAAGTAAGGCAGCTGTGCAGGAAAATGTCACTTAGAAACCCAAGTGGTGCCAATTGTTTTTATTTAAAAGCTGCATTTTCTGGTCTTTTCTGGATCATGGCCAGTGGGGCAAGGAGGTGGGGACTGGCATTTATTGAGGGACCCCTTAACCTTCAACTTTCAAGTCTTTTATTGTTGATACACATTCATTTTTAAAGTTGGGGACTATTTAATTCTCCAGTTTAGTTTATTTTGATAGTAAATGAAAACTGAAAGAAGACATTGTTGGATCCACACTTTTTTTTATAAGAGCCCCTAGTTTTACTCTTAATTTTTTCAGTTAAAATAAAAAGAGTTACAGTTAGAAAAATAAACCACTCTTTCCCCCAACCATGTGACAGAGAAAATCTTGAATAGTATATTTTCTTGAAAATTATAGACCAGTAAAGCTACTCAAAACATTTCAAACCACATTATAACCAAAAAAAAAATCTTGTTTTCTAATAGTTTCAATGAGAAAGAAAGTCATTGTTTAAAAAATAGAAATAGAGGCACCTTGGCAAAACCAGGATGGTGTCCTCCAAACAAAATTGAAGCAGGAGACCGTGTGACAAAATGTCAACAGAAACCATCATTTTAAGTGTTATATCAACAAAAATTCAAGTTTACTTGAGTGTTGTTTTGACGACACTGCTTTCTTCTGTTTCTCCTCCTCCCTGTCTGATCTCTCCTCAGTCTCCTTTGCTGAATTTTCATTTAAGTCACTTCTACTATTCATAAACATCCAGAAAGGCTCTGCCCTGGGCCCTCTTCTCTTCTCCCTCTATACTATTTCATTTGGTGATCTCTTCATATCCCATGGATTTAGTTAGATCTATTTATCCACTCCAACCTCTCTCCTCACCTCTAGTCTTAGATCTCTTCTGTCTATTAGACATCTCGAACTGAATATCCAAAAGACATCTTAAACTCAAAACTTTGAAACTCAACTCAATGTCACCCCCCCCAAAATCTCTCCCATCTCCCTAAGTTCCCTATTATGGTCAAGAGTATTATCATCCTCCAAATCTCCTAACATCACAGCCCATATTCATTTTTCAACTAGTCAGTCTCTCTCACTTCTTCCCATCCAATCTGTTGCCAAGTCCTGATTAACATATGTTGACATCTCCTATATTCTCTGTCTTCTTTCCTCTGATTCCAATTTGGCCCTCATTAACTCAAGCCTAGACTATTGTAATAGCTTTCTAGTTGGTCTCCTTGCCTCAAAAGTCTCCCCACTCTAGTCTATCCTCCACTCAATTATCAAATCAATCTTCATAAAGTGCAAGTCTGACCAATTGTTGTTGTTGTCCAATCATTTCAGTAATGTCCAACTTCATAACCCTATTTGGGGTTTTGCTGGCAAAGATACAGGAGTGGTTTGCAGTTTCCTTCTCCAGCTCATTTTTACTGATGTGAGAAAACTGAGGCAAAGAGGGTTAAGTGATTTGCCCAGGGTCACAGAGCTAGTAAATGTATAAAGCTTAATTTTAACTCATGTTTTCCTGTCTCAAAGCCTAGTTTCCATCCACTGTGCCACCTAGCAGACCATGTTGCATACTATATAATAAACTCCAGTACTTCTTTCCTGTTTCTGGCACAAGACATTCTATTTCCCTACTCCCTTCTCCCTGCTTTTATTTTTTAAAAATGAGGCAGTTGGGGTTAAGTGACTTCCCCAAGGTCACACAGCTAGTAAGTGTTAAGTGTCTGAGGCTGGATTTGAACTCAGGTACTCCTGACTCCAGGGCCGATGCTCTATCTACTGTGCCTCCTAGCTGCCCCTTCTCCCTGCTTTTTACTGGCTCTCTCCCATGCCTGTGATTTTTCCTTTATCTCTATTTCCTGGCTTCTATGTATTCCTTTAAGGCTCAGCTCAAATCCCACCTTCAGCTAGAAGGAATTTTCTAATCCCTTTTAATACCTTCTTTTTTGATATTATCTCCAATTTATCATATGTATATAATACATATGCATACATATTTGCATACTGTCTTTCCCATGAGTAAGCTCCTTGAGGGCAAGGACTATGTTTTTGCTTTTCTTAGCACATAGACACTTAATAAATGTCTGTTGACTTGACTTCTTGTGGGTCATTTTCCATACCAATCATATATGGAAGCTATTGTGAAATAAATTTTCTAAAACCATTCTTTGTGGCTATTCTTCCATTTCATTAAGCCAAAAGGGAAAAGAACTTGTCTCTAGAAAGCAAAAGAGGGAAAGCTTTAAGGTGTTCTCTTTCTGTTTCTGATAGAATTTTCCAAGGTTCTCAAAAGCAAGGCATCATTGTAAATGATGGATTTCTGATGGTAATATACTTTCAATAGGCCAGACTCATTAATAGTCCTCACTGCCAATAGGCCCACCCTGGGAGTGGTTTAGCCCAGATTTATTGGCAGCTACATTAACACTTTTATTTTCAAGGATCTTATTAAGTACATTGCTCCAGGGGGTTAAATACCTTAGGGATGCCAAGAGTTAATCCACTATCTAGGAAGTGCACAGCTTGGTCATGAAGAAGAGCAAATACGTGCAAAATACAAGAAATCAAGAGAGAATTAGATAACCGACGTGGAAGAAATAGACTGTTTTCTTCCATCCTGCCATGTTCCCTTGTGGTTTGGGTTTCAGGTGTGTTGTTTAAAAATCTAAATGTGGGTTCTAATCCCCCCACCCAGTTTTGGGGGGAAACTGGCTAAAATCACTGATAAATTCAGCAAGAGTTTAGGCTTTTTAGGATTTATTTAAAGATATATTATAAGATAGTGAAGAGAGAGAAAGATTGAGAACAGATCCCTTATAGCATGGAAATCCTAGGTTTCCTAGCAGTTCTGCTGCCAAACCAATGTCTCAAACCAAAAGAGTAAACTCCAGTCTGCCAGCCTCCACTTCCTACTTCCTGTCCTCCTCTCTGAAATAGGAGGTTCTTCAAGTTGATTGGTTGAGAGTGGTCTCCTCTTGATGTCGCAGTCCACAGCCTCTGAGAACACACTCTACTCAGGGTTGGCCACGTGTGATCTCAATTTAATCACCCTTAACTAGGTTCAACTTCTGAGAACAACTCCCTACTCAGGGCCGGCCAGGTGTGGTCCCAATTCAATCATCATTAGTAGGTATTTAGTTGGTTTCTCAAACAATACTAGATCAATGTGGGGGGGGGGACCCCTGGGAGTCTGCCAAATTCCATTATTTGGAAAAGCTCAAAGTAATATCAATTCCAGGTAGCCACATATTTGCACTTAGGTTTGTGATATGCAAGGCAGTGGGCAGAGTAGCAAAAGAAAAAGGAGACTGACTTCACCAACTGTGGGGTGGGCAGGTATACATTTTATTTTTGATAACCTAGGGATCGGGGATTCATCAGAGCTCAGAACTACTTGTATGGAAAACTCCACTGAAACCAGTGGACAACAAGGATCCTCAAAGCAACATGGAGACAAAGATTTAGAGCTGTAAGAAACCTTAAAACCTGCCTACCCTAACTCCCTCATTTGATAGATGAAGAAACTAAAGCCCAGGGAGGTTACTTGCCCAAGGTCACATAGATAGCAGTAGGGATGAGAGGCAAACCCATGTCCTTTATCTCTTCTATACCACTGACTTAGCTTTTGTAGAGAAGATGTAAGGAACTGCCCAAGGCATAATGAGGTTAAGTGATTTGCTCAGGGTCAACCAACTAGTAAGTGTAAGACCAGATAAGAACCCAGGTTTTTCTGAATACAGAGACCAACTAAATCACTAAATCAGGCTTCCTCATCTTTTATGTTTTTATATCAAAAGGAAGTGTGCATTTGTCCACTTGGAGGCCAAGCAAAAGATTTACAGGCATAATGACTTTCGAAAATGGTTTGCTGTTTTGCATATTACTAACAAAACTCAGCAAGAAAAAATAGAGAAAGACATTTCATTCAAAATTATTACAGAATGTATAAATAATCTTGGAGTCCAGATGTCAAAACACATGCCAAAATTACATGAGTACAACTAGAAAACACTCTTTACAAAACTAAGACAGACCTAAATAATTGGAAAGGCTTTAATTGCTCATGGTTGGACAGTTCTAATGTAATAAAAATGACAATATGAACTAAATTAATTTGCAACTTTAGTGCCATACAATCAAGCTGCCTAAGGATTATTTTATAGAACTAGAAAAAATTAGAACAAAATTCCTCTGTAAGAACAAAAGTACAAGAATTTCAGAAGAAATAAAGAAAAATGGGAATGAAACAAGTTTGCCAGTACCAGAGTCTCTAACTATACTATAAAACAATAACTTTCAAAATTATTTGGTACTGGTTATATATAGTAGTAGTAGGCCTCCACCAGTCTCGGACAATCATGGATCAGCGCCTTGAAGAGCCACAAGCCACAGTGTGGCTGTGCAGTCCAATACAGGAGCCTCAGCTCCTGAGGGACTTATAACCGGTACCTGCTACATCCCATGGTTGTATCTACCCCATGAGGAGTAGCTGGAGTATCCTCTCCAGTTTGGCACCAGTGCCGCCGCAGGAGTTGCCAGAGGGATGTGATGTCCAACATCCAACTGCCTAAGGGACTCCGACTCCTGATTTTTCCTCGGGGTTAATTCCCAAAGCCTTTCCCATATATGGGTATAGCCACAAGGCAGCAGAGGTTTAAAATCAGGGTTCCTTCCCCTAGGCGGGTTGCCTGCCAAGGCTAATGAGCCCCACCTTCCCGAATATATATAAATGTGTGTGTGTGTACATATCCATATATTTATACATATATACATATATATATATATTTATACATATATATAAATTGGAACAGATTAGATATACGAGACTTACAAACAATTAAACGTGTTAACATAATGATCAATGAACCCAAAGACTCCATTTACTAGGGTAAGGACTCATTCAGCAACATCTCTTAAAATGCTATAGAAAGTAATCTGGCAAAATTGGGTTTAGATGGACACCTCACACCATATATCACAATAAGTTCTAAAAGGATTCAAGCTTGTATATGAAAAATCATATAATACAAAATTAGAGGATCAGGGATAAAGAAACACTTCACAATATGGTAAAAATTATTTGTGGTAAAAAATTATTAGAGTTTGAGCTGACTCATTTGGGAGGGGCCACACTTGGCC
Source organism: Dromiciops gliroides (assembly GCF_019393635.1). NCBI lineage: Eukaryota > Metazoa > Chordata > Mammalia > Microbiotheria > Microbiotheriidae > Dromiciops > Dromiciops gliroides. The sequence goes on along the minus strand of NC_057861.1, from coordinate 267,987,848 downwards.
CACCCTGAAGTTACATATGCTACTGAGGTCAGAAGGAGAACTCTCCATAGGCAGTTTTTGAAGGACCTCCCCTTTGGGGGGAGGAAGATTGAATGCTCCCTGAAGGGAGGGGGAGACTCTTCCAGAACAGGAGCTCTCTCTCTGGCTTCTGCCCTTCCGGTGTGGCAAGCAACTCTAGACTTTCCAGGTTTTCATGAGTGAACACAGAAAACCCTAAATTCCTTTGAATCAGCTTAATTGGAAATTATCTGAGGATTGCATAGGCTAAGTTTAGAGTTAAGAGTATCTGTATTTCTTTTTCCTATTTCCTTGTCTTTGTTGTTTAATTAATTCCCAAGTAATAAAATCCGATCCTTCTGTGAATTAAAGCTATAAGGCTTTATTGGCCTGGGAGAAATATCTAAAAGGGCAGTTCAGAGGGGAGGGTGAACCTAAAGGTCCCTCATATTTCCGGTACCTCAATATTTTGGTGAGTCACCCAATTAATGCTCCGTATATCAAATTTTGGGATAGGAGAATTCTTGAATAAACAAAGGGAAGAGGAAAATTAAAGAAGGTAAAATGGATATTTTTTATTACACAAAATTGAAAAGCTGTTGCATAAACAAAATTAATGCAGTTAGAATTAGAAATTAAACAGTTAAGTGAGGAAAATCTTTGCAGAAAATATCTCTGATAAATGTCCAATAATTATGTAGAGAAGTTGTACAAGTATATAGAAACAAGAGCCATTTTGCCATCAGATTTTCAAAGAATATGAATAGGAAGCTTTCAAAGGAGCAAAGACAAGCTTTCAACAGCCAAATTGAAAAAAAAATGCACCAAATCACTAATAATAAGAGAAATAAAAAGAAAACAACTATGAACTTCTGTTGTATACCCATGTAAAAAAGACAAGGGATATCGTAAGGTATAGGGTTATGGAAAGATGGGCACACTAATATATTTTTATATTGTAAATTATTTGGTACAGTTGTTCTGGAAAGCAATTCAGAACTATCCTCCTAAAGTCACTAAATGGTGCATATCCTTTGACCCAAGGATACAGGTAAATAGTTTTATATTAAAAAAAATATATATATATATATTTTTTAAAGGAGAGAAACAAAGGGGATGCTCATCAATTGAGGAATGCTTCCACAAATCATAGTACATATATGTGAGTATTAAGGTTAAAAGGTAATAACAATGATATTTTTAAAAAGAAGAGAAGAAAGACTCAATGAAGCATTTAAAAATAATCAGAGGAGGGCAGAAGAAAGTTCAGAAGGAGAAGTGGACAAACAGTACAGTTTTAGAACAATCATGCTAAATTTGAAATATTAAAAATAAATTTAAAACCCAAGCTATATATAGAAGAGCTTCATGGTTTCTTAAGAAATCCTATTTTTCTGTTCTTTTTTGTATAGGAAAGTGTTCATGTCTGCTGCTATTTGTTAAAATGTTATTTAGAAATGTACAAAATTAATCCCTTTGTTAATTTTATTCTCTAAATCTACTGGATTTCATTATATTCATTTTTTTTTTGTGAGGCAATTGGGGTTAAGTGACTTGCCCAGGGTCACACAGCTAGTAAGTGTCAAGGGTCTGAGGCTGAATTTGAACTCAGGTCCTCCTGAATCCAGGGCTGGTGCTCTATCCACTGCCACCTAGCTGCCCCCATTGTATTCATTTTTACAGAATGAATTGCCTTTAAAAGTACCTGGCACTGTCCATAATTATTATACCATGCTTTGTAATCTTGTTACAGAGGACTCTCCAAGAAATGGCATCTCTAGGAGGCCTGGATAGGAGCAGCTAGCCTTGGGCTTGCTCATTCAGGTTGATTTACAAGGCTGAGATATCTATATCTATATCAATATCTATATAATCTATATCTATATCTAAAAATGACACCCAGAGTAATTTTGTAATTTTCCTGTCCAATTATTTAATACTTTACAGACCTTTTCCTTTTACTCTAACACCTTGAAGGAAATCTGTTAGATCTGAGTAACAGGTTTTTTCTCTTAGCTGTATTGATGTCCAATTCTCAAATGTTAAGATACATTTCACCTTCTAATAATACCGAGGGGTCATAAACCATTTCTTGTTAGTAGAGTATTTTTAGCATGCATTGCATGTGAGTATAAGTTGATAATTCTGTGGTCACAGACATAGTTATAGAATTTTAGAGTTTTAAGGGACTCTAAGGACTTTGGATCATCAAATCAAAGATTTAGAGTTAAAGGGGCCTCAGAGGCCTTCTAGTCCAGCCCTCCATTCTACAAATGAGGAAACGGGCCCAGAGAAGTTATTTGCCAAAGTTTGCACAGGTTGTACAATGACAGACTCAAGATACCAAGCTAAGTCCTCTCATTCTAATCCAACATTGTTTCCATTGCACTTTGTTGCTTCTTTTACTCCTATCATTTTACTCACTAGAGCTAGACCTATATTTGCCAAAAGGTTAATTTTAACAAATTTGTACTTAACATGTGCTTACATGAAAGACTAAGAAGTCTAACAATAGTGTTTTTAAAACTGAACATTGTCTCTTTCCCTCCCCCATTAAAAAAGAAGGAAGGAAGGAAGGAAGGAAGGAAGGAAGGAAGGAAGGAAGGAAGGAAGGAAGGAAGGAAGGAAGGAAGGAAGGAAGGAAGGAAGGAAGGAAGGAAGGAAAGGAGAGAGGGAGAAGATAGGGAAGGACATAGAGAAGGGGGGCAGAAAATGAGGGAGGAAGGAGTAAGGAAAATAGGAAGGAATAGATTTGTCATAAGTACTAAATTCCTCTCTAAAGTTTTGTAACCCTGATAAAGGTTTGTTTGGGTTTTTGGTTTGTTTTTTTTAGTGAGGCAATTGGGGTTAAGTGACTTGCCAAGGGTCACACAGCTAGGAAGTGTTAAGTGTCTGAGGCCGGATTTGAACTCAGGTACTCCTGACTCCGGGGCCCATGCTCTATCCACTGCGCCACCTAGCTGCCCCCCTGATAAAGTTTTGAAGTAAGTGAGTGAGTGTGCATGTGTGCATGTGTGTGTGTGTGTGTGTGTGTGTGTGTGTGTGTGTGTGTGTGTTTCAGTTCTCCTTTAGGTATTGTGAAGCAGTTACTACTTAACTTGGCTTTCACTGGATTCAATTTTAATAAAATACAGTTTTAAATATTTAGGGTGAAAAACAAAGGATCAAAATATTTAAGAAGTTTCAGCTTTGACTATTTTTTGAAAATGTTAGTGGCCTGCTAATAGTAACTTCATGAGTAATTTTATAAATACTCTCTGCAAAGGAATTCTTGACACAGACTCAGGAGATCATTTGAGAGGAGAGAGGGAAAGAAGGGGTGATCATTAGAAAAGCTAACTGTAGCTTAATCAGAAACAAACAAAAAAAGCTACTAGATTTTGCTTTTGTAGTGAGGGTGTCCCCCACATGTGGCATGGAGGTGTTTGTGTACCTCAAAGGAAGGCGGAATAGACATCTCTAGTCTTTAGTCTCCCTACCCTTCTGGAAGGGAGACTTTCATTCCTGCAAAAGGGGAAGCAGGAAGTTAGGGTCAGAAACCTGGCAATTCTGCATTCCTCAGAGAGAAGGGGGTACTGGGCTAGAATTATATCTCTGCTCCCTTAAATATTGTTAGTCAAGAGAATTTGATTTTCAGGTCCAAGATAAACTTCTGACCTCTGTTTATTAATGGGGAAAGAGGCAGGTCTCTAAATTTATATCCAAGGCTTGACCCCCTTTCCACCAAATAATAGTTCCACAATGAACACACATAAAAAATAGGAAAAAATACACACACACACATCAATAGTAAAACAGAAATCAGAGAAAAGTATACATGTAAGAATATATACCAGACAATGCAGAGTGAAGGAGCTCTCCCATTGGGAACAAGATAACTCAGCTCAACCAAGAGAGTCCTAGATCGCATCCAAATGGAGATTCCCCAAAGTCTCTAGTGTAGCAAGCTGGGAATAGGGCCATAAAGGAGACTGCCAGCTCCTCTCATGTTGTCTTCTTCCCAGAGTCTTATTCTTTCCTCAGCAGCCTGAAGTAGGATTGACATCTTCCATTTCTCTCTCAAAGATAGAAGCTAGGGGCAGCTAAGTGGCACAGTGGATAGAGCACTGGCCCTGTGTTCAGGAGGACCTGAGTTCAAATCCGGCCTCAGACACTTATCACTTACTAGTTGTGTGACCCTAGGAAAGTCACTTAACTCCAATTGCCTCACCAAAAAAAAAAAAAAAAAAGATAGAATCTAGAAGCACCCTAAGCAACTGCAGATCCCTAAGAGATCAAAGAGACTTGAAAAGACCTGAAGAGCCCGAGGAGACTTGAAGTCTCACTTTCTACAACTCTACTCTGCCCCTCACACAAGTTCAGGGCATTAATCTCCACCAATGAGGAGAAAGTCCTATAACAATGGGATTTGGGACCCAGATTACTACACTTTTTCAGACAGACATTTTAGAAATACTGTCAGTGGTATATACCTTTTTTCTTTCTTTCTTTTCTCTTTTTAAAATGAAAGAGGAAAATAGTAAGTATAGACGATGATGATTTAAAGACTTCCTTGAGATTAATTCTCCAGAGAGACTCTGCTAGCTAGTGAGAGAATTATGAGACCAGCTAGCAGTATCAGGGTGCTAGGCCATCAGTGCTTTCCAGTTAAATTAATAACAGGAAAAGAGCTTTCAATCGTTTCCTGTTAGGCCACAGACAGGCAAGGGGCCCAAAGCATTTGAACTACAAAAATATAAGTGAAAGAGTCAAATCAAAAAGCATTTATTAAGATCTTACTATGTGCCAGGAAACTTAGAGGTTTGTCATGAGAGCAAAAAAAGGAATGCCAGAATTGAATTAAAGAACAGGTAACAGATGAAATTTAGGAGGATAAAATACAAAGAATCCATAGAATCACCTGGGCTTAGGTGTGATTTTTTTTTCTTTTAATCTTGTCTTATAGAGTATCTCTTTGTTTATACTTGGTAATTAATAGTAAAGTAATATATTCTATTCTTCTATTTTTATTTTTAAATTTTTTTTTAACGGGGGAATGGGGTTAAGTGACTTGCCCAGGGTCATACGGCTAGTAAGTGTCAAGTGTCTGAGGCCGGATTTGAACTCAGGAACTTCTGAATCCAGGGTCGGTGCTTTATCCACTGCGCCACCTAGCCGCCCCTATTCTATTCTTCTAAATAAGATTTTAATGAGAAAATGACATAAAGAGATCATGTGCTAATATTCAATTAGCCATGAAAGCCTAGCCAAATCAACAAACATTGATAAGTATCTACTATGTGCCAGGTACTGTTGATAAGCATTGGAAATACAAAGAAAGCCAAAAATAGTCCCTGTCTCCAAGAAACTTACAATCTAATAGGGGAGACAACATGCAAAAAAAAAAAAAAACAACAACAACTATATACAAAGAATTGAAGGTAATCTCAGAAGTAAGGCACGAGATTAAGAGGGGCCAGGAAAGGCTGCTTACAGAACATGAAATTTTAGCTGAGACTTGAAGGAAACTAGGGAAGCCATGAAGGTGGGAGTGAGGAAGAAGGAAATCCCAGGCATGGGGACAGGAAGTGAAAATGGACAAAGTAGAGGGATAGTGTCTTGTGTAAGAAATAGTAATGAGGCCAGTGTCACTGGATTGTAGAGTATGGTAAAAAGGAGCAAAGGTATGAAGGACTTTAAAAATCACAGAGGATTTTATATACAGTCCTGGAGGTGATAAGGAGGCAAGGGACTCCCTATTATTGAATAGGGAGATGAATGGTTGAACCTACCTACAGGAGCATCCCTTTGATAGCTGAGTGAAGGGTGGACTGGAGAGGGGAGAGACTGGAGTCAAGGGGACTCTACTGAAAGCCATTGTAAAGCCATTGTAGGTATGAGGTGATGAGGGCCTACATAAGCATTGTGGCAATGCTAGAGTAGAAAGGGAAGTATGTGAGAGATGCTATGAAGGCAGAAGAAACAGGATTTGGCAACAGATTGGATTTGGAGCATGAGAAAAAGAGAGAAGTCAAGGATAACACCTTGGTTGAGAACTTGAATGACGGGGAGGATGGTAGGGCCCTAAAGAGCAATAGAGAAGTAGAAAATTTGGGAGGGGGGAGATAATGACCTCAGTTTGGATGGGGCATCCAGTTTGAGATGCTCAATAGGCAGCTGGATGTCAGGAGAGGGGTTAAGTAATTGACCTTCTTCCTGCCACAACTCAAGAGATCTCAAGACATGGTCCTTAATTCATTTCACAGGAGGAGATTATTAACTTAGATTATTAACTTTAATTTGTTATTGTTCAGTCATTTTTCCATCATGAAAAGTCCTTTTCAACTCTTTTGGGGATTTCTTGGCAAAGATACTAAAGTGGTTTGCCATTTCCTTCTCCAGCTCATTTTATAGATGAGGAACTGAGGCAAACAGGGTTAAGTGACTTGCCCAGAGTCACATAACTAGGAAGTGTCTGAGGTCATATTTGAACTCAGAAAGATGATTCTTCCTGACCCCAGAGCCACCACTCTATCCACTGCACCACTTAGCTGCCCATCAACTTTTATGGGGTTATATAGAACTTAATGGGCAAAACCAAACCTATTAATCGAAGCTAAAAATCTCAAAGATGTGTGCCCCTAACATATATGCCTAAGCATTAGCCTTCTCCTTCACAGAAATCCAAAGACAGAGATGGTGCTAAGCGAGGGAAATCCCTGTCATGTTTGACCTTGTCACATTTCATCACTGACCTACATAAAAGACTTTGCTAGAGGAATTTCCCCAGGGCTTCTGATTGGACAGGAAGTCTCATAGTTTGACAATAAGAATTCTTCCAAAGTGGGTCAGTCAAATAGTCACTCTCCAGACAAATATAAAAATGGTCTCACAGGTGTAATGAGTTAGTGTGTCTAAAGCACTGGCAGCTCCAGGGAGAAAAAGCACTATGGAATAAAAAATGTTGGGTCCCACTCTAAAATTACTATGTGCACATAAATCTCCTCTTTTAAATAATGAATCATAAGACTGGAGCAGTAAAATCGAAACTAGGTGAAACTCAAGAAACCAGGAAATAGCACCCAGGGTTTGTGATATTGGGTCACAGTTTGTACTGAATACCAAAGGGGAAAGTGAACATGTACAAATAGCAGCGGGGGGGGGGGGGAGGGGGGGGATTGAAGGCAATAGAAAGAAAGTTGGATTTGGAGTCAGAGGAGATATGATTGAATCCCCACTCTGCTATTTAATATTTGTGTGTTATTAGGCAAATCTCTGAACCTCCCTGGGCCTCAGTTTTCACATCTGAAGATGAGGAGAGTGAACTTACATGATTTCTAAAGTCCTGTCTGACTAGAATTCTGTGAGCCTATGAGAAGAGGGAGGGGAGAGAATAAGCATTTATATCATGACTACCATGTGCCATGCACTGTGCTAAACGGTTTTTTACAAATATCATCCTCTTTGGATTCTCACAACAATCCTGGAGGTGTGTTATTATTGTCCCCATTTTATAGTTGAGAAAACTGAGGCAAACAGAGGTTAAGTGACTTGCCCAGGGTCATACAGCTACTAAGTATCTGAGGCTAGGCTTGAACTTAGGACTCCAGGTCCAGCACTTTATAAACTAAGCCACTAACTGTCTCTTATCAATTGTTACTATTATCCTTATGGACTTCACAACTTTGACAATTTCAAAAAAAAAAGTGGGTCCCAAGAGACTTAAAGGGAAGCCCCCGCCATATACCTAGGCTTGGGGACATGGGAGTCGGAAATGAGCTCCAAAGAACAGCGAGGATCCCTGATGGTGAAACATGCTTCCCATCTCCTGATAGAGAGGTGAGAGATTCAAGACTGCAGAATGAGACACACAGGCATACATATGCACACACATATAAGTGCATGTGTGGTATATATGTACATGTATATGTATGTTATATATGTATACAGACATGTTATATATATATAAACACATACATATATAAATCTGGACTCAGATACTTACTAGCTATGTGACCCTGGGCAATTCACTTAACCCTGTTTGCCTCAGTTACTCACCTGTAAAATGAGCTATGGAGATAGAAATGGTAAACCACTTAAATATCTTTGCCAAGAAAACCCTAAATAGGGTCATAAAGAGTCAGACACAACTGATTTAACTGAACAACAGCAAAAACATATAGGAATACACAAACACATACACATTTCTCTTTTAGACATAGCCAATGCAGAAATTTTTAATGCTTGATTACACATGTTTGTAACAGTTTTATCTTTCATTCTCAACTGGCATGGGGTGGGAGGGGTGGGGAGGGAAGAGAAGGTAAATTTTTTATTGGAAAAAATAAAATTGAATTTAAAAAAATGAGCTCCAAGGGCCATGTACAATAATAACTATATGCCACTTAACTTTTCAGAAATCTTACTTTGGGCATTAAAAGTAGTATGTGTAAGGGCCTAAAATTCTACCTATGATGTCTAAAATCTAACAAGTGGTCACCTTAAATTAGAAGATTTAGCAAGAGTTTAGACTTTTAAGTATTTATTAAAGTGCATCAGAAGCTGGTGAGGAGAGAGAGAGAGAGGCAAAAATCTAACTCTCTCTAAGAGTGCCCTGCATCTCACCCACCAAAGCCAAGGTCAGGAACCCAATAAGACCCCTCCTCAGAGGCTTCTCCCAGAATCCCCCTTGTGAAACTGGAAACAGAGCCATCCACACTCACATAGCTCCAAGATAATTGGTTGGTAGCTCTGATTGACAGGTCCCATGGATAGTTCTATAGATGTAACTTCCAGATGCCAGGCAACTTCCAGAGGCCGGGTAACTTCCAGACGCTAAAGTCACATGGTTTCCAAGTCGCATGCTTTCTCCTCATGTCGGAGCTTCCCTGCAATATCTCTCCCAGAAGGGGGGTGTCATTTCAATTCTCACACGTGGAATATGGAAACACTAGAGATTAAGCCTACACTCTATTCAAAGAATGATGGTGATGTGAATTAAATCTATTGTTATTTATGTGAGAACTTCTCCAACTTTCTCTTTGCTAAAGTGTAACACACCTGGGAGCTCCTGTTTGTAGTGGAACTGAAAGTTTGGAAAAAAGGGCAGGAATACCTCTGGAAGACATCATGATGGTAGTCACAGGCCCATATGCACTGAGTCAGAGAGTTCTGAAATGCCAGGTATGTAGTGGCCAAAATGACCCTATTTCAAATTCCTTCTTCCTTCATCATCTTCCCACACACATTCCAGTTCCCACAAACATCCCCTTCTGATTTCTCACAAAGTTTCCCAAACCCTAAAATTACTCGATTCCTACACTATCAATAAGTAAATCCTATAAAAGTGGAAAGGAGTGAGGGTTGGGGGAGGGGAAACTGTAGTGGAAAAAAACACTGAATTTGGAAGTCAAGGGGCATATATGCAAGTCCTGGTTCTGCCACTGGTCAACTGTCTGATCTTGGACAAGTGACTTAAACTCTCTGGAACTCAGCTTCTTCATCTATAAAAAATAATTATTGTACTTCCTAGCTCATGGGATTATTGCAAACCTAGTACCTATGCCATGTTCCTTTAGCACTTTGGAGGCAAACAGGTGCCCATGGCCCTCCACAGGAAATCAATCAATCAAGTACCAGGTATTTAGGTGTTAGAGATACAAAGCAGAGATAAAACCATTCCTTCCCTCAAAAACTTATATTCTATTGTGAGAAACACTATGGATATACATATGTACACACATATGGATAGATAGATAGATAGATAGATAGATAGATAGATAGATAGATAGATAGATAGATAGATAGAGATGGATTGATGGAAGGATGGATGGATAGATGGATAGATGGATGGATGATGGATGAACTTGGATGGGAGAGAGAGAGGAAGGAAGAGAGAGAATAGATAAAAGGTGATTTTGTGGGGAAAGGGCATTGGTAGTTGGGGGGAATTGGGAAAGGCTTCATGTAGAACATGGCACTTGAAATATCTTGAAGAAGACTAAGGATTCTAAGTGAGAAGGGAGTGTACTTCAGCCATGGGGGCAGCTTATACAAAAACCTGGAGACTAAAAATGAAGTGCTTGAGTGCTTGTCTGAGGAAGAGTAAGAAGTCTGGGTTGATTGAAGCATAGAACATGGGAAGGGGAGTAGTATATAATAAAGCTGGAAAGGTAAGTTGGGGCAAGGTTTGTTTAAATGCCAAATAGAGGAGCTTGTATTTAATCCCAGAGGTAAAAGGGAGCCATTGAGTATGCTTTCTGAGGGCTGGCCTAGCTAAGTAGGGTGATGAATTCTTTGGGCATCAAATGATGAGAAACATAAAGAGGCCCCTGGTCTGTGTAGCATTTTCTGTTGTTGTTCTGCAATGATGGAGGCAGCGGTAGAAAAGGAAGCAGAGGGTCATAAGACCCACATAGTCTTTAGTCTGATAACAAATATTCACTAAGCTGTTAGTACCTTAAATGTAAGACCCATGTCCAATGATGATTAACATACTACTGGAGGAACTGACTCATACCAATCCTGACATTCTCACCATAAACAAAACCAAAAGATAAAAGCTAAATGAATGCTCTTTTTTTTCTTGGACAAGCAAATAAAAGGAGTTGGATGGGTTCATTTTATTGTGTATTCAAAGGCAACAAGAAGCATTAACATTTGGAACATCTGTACCTGTGTAAGTATTGAAAGAAGACCACTATGAAAGCAATTGTGGCCTACATCCCAACATCTGTAACAAACAAGGAAGAGGTAAAGAACCTGACAAGACCCCCCAAATCAAACCAATGTAAACTTTGATACTTAATGACTTCAATGCAAAGGTGCACCATAGTCAAGGATGATGAAAAAAGATATTGGAAAATGGGGTTTAGGAATGAGGAATGAGAAGGCCAAAGATCGGAAGACTGCACTAAGAACCACCATAGGTAGTTTTGGAGAGGGAAGCACTGAAATAAGATGAGCTCACCCTTAAAATCTAAGGGATTCCATAAAGGAGAAAAAGTATAAAGGAGGTTATTGTAGAAATATATGACTGAAGAGGGTAGCTAGGTGGCTCAGTGGATAAAGCACTGGCCCTGGATTCAGGAGTACCTGAGTTCAAATCCGACCTCAGACACTTGACACATACTAGCTGTGTGACCCTGGGCAAGTCACTTAACCCCCATTGCCCTGCAGAAAAAGAAAGAAAGAAAGAAATATATGACTGAGAGAAATTGACTGATGCTGGGAGTGATTTAGTGATAACCAGTGCATAGTCTATGTTGTATACTGGACATGTCAAAACTTCAGGATGTTCTGTGACCAAGTGATGAACTTCTAGGGGGTAGGGGGGGAGGGAAGAAAAAAGGGGGAAAAAGAAATTTACATGATAACTATTATATATTTAAAAGGAATAACAAGTTGTGTATAATAGATTTGCAGTTTCATGTGCAATCATCTTTTTTTAATTATGTTATGGAAATGCTTGTTTTATTCCATAAATTATAAATTAAATACTTTTTAAAAAGAGTTGCCTAGATAAGTAAGCATGGATGAGTTTTGACCTGCATTGTTGGGAGGAATACCCACATCCATAAGATAATAGTTCACTTGAGAAATGAATATATAGGTCATATTCATCCACCTTTTTTCCTAACCTCAGGCAGAATTTCACTCTTCTTTTTACCTTCAAACCCAAGTAAAATGTAGCAACAGTTTCTCTATGTTTTAACTTGAAACTTCTAGAGTCAAACCTAATAGACTTACTTCCTTTTCTCTTTGATGTTTTACTTTGGGGGAGGAAAGGGGAAAGTGAGGGGGAAGTAACCTCAAAGTTTGGCCCCATGGGGCTAAAGTCAAAAACCGGGTCAGAGTACTCTCTCAGCACAATGCTGACTTTCTGCTGACTCGAGCAGCTTGCTGGCACAGGTGAGGAGGCCCAGGATGCCTGCTCTTCCCCACAAGCTTAACAGATAGAAACACCCTTTTGCAAATCTCCAAAAGGAAATGTCTAAAGATTTGTTCACATTTGCCTTTCATTCATCAAGTCCAAACTTCTGCCTCCAGCTCCACCAGGGAGTTGAGCTTGTGTAGTGAGAGAGCAAGAAGCAGAATGGAGATAAATCACAGAGTAGAGTCGAGAGTTGTAATTCACTGAAGAGCTAATATGACTTTTTAATGTAACCGATGCCAATCATATTGAAGTAGTGAAGTCAAGAAATTAGATGCAATAAAGAAGAAAGAAGCTGATGGAGGAATATATTTGAGGTGCACTGGAGCCCTCCGTCTGACAGTTTGTCTCTGCACAGCATCATGTTCTTTACTGGTACTACATTTAGCCATATGAGTTATCATCACATTAGTTATGCTTCATCCTATAATCTGAAAAAGGCTGTGTTTGAAAACTGATCAACATAAATTATGTGGCTTGTAAGTAATTTCTAATTTATGTTTTGTTTTATAGCATGATTTATAGCTAGTGATATCTTGATCCCAATGCACTTAAGAATCAGATTTTTTTAAAAGAGAAAGGAAGGAAGGAAGGAAAAAAGGAAGGAAGGAAGGGAGGGAGGGAGGAAAAAGGGAGGAAGGAAAGAGAAAAAAGCGAGGAGGAAGGGAGGGAGGAAAGGAGGAAGAAAAGAAAAGAAGGAAGGAAAGAAGGAAGGGAGGAAGGAAGAAAAGAAGGAGAGAGAGAGAGAGAGAACTGGAAGACAGTTACTCCACAAGTAGTAAATTTTCTCCACCAAGAAGGGAATTCTGCTGCACCACTGATCTGACTCACATCACAGAAGCCTTAGCTGGTAACGGCTGGGATATGAGAAGGCTCACTACTAAGTCATAATCCTGTCATTACCAAGGGAAGTCAGCAATGAAAGCACTAGAGTTTATACTCCTTGGGGAACTAGAACATGTCATTTCAGGAACAAGGAAAACCCAAAGCTTATCTGTCTTTTTTCCCCCTTCCCTTCATAAATCAAGAGAAAATGATAGCTTTCTGAACCTGAGGAGAACAGTATCGGGCTCTCATCACGGTACATGCAACAAAATTCTGGTTGCTCCTGGGATCATCTCATTTTCAGAGCTACCTAAAATTTATGACCTGAAATTAGAGGAGGAATAAGGAAAAATGCCAGCAGGAGGTGGGTTTGTGCTGTAAGGACAGTAACGAAAATGTCATTCAGTTCTGCTGGCATACGCAAAAAAGTATTTATCCTAAAATGAGCCTGGATGATTGAAGGCCAATATATCCTTCAGTTTGCCAAGGAATGCAAAACCAGAGCCTCAGAGGGGGTCATGGGGTAGAACATAGTCATGCAAAGAGGCCACCAACCAAGTGGGAATCCATTGTTTCAACCATTTTATCCTTCCTTGATTTCTGTTATCAGACACAAATGAGGCAAATGATCCAAGAAGGGCATCAGTGAGAGAGAAGCAATGGTAGCATGATGAATTTTAGTTTCAGAAAGAAGATAAGAAGGAATGTTGATTAGGGGAAAGATGAGTGTATTGTTGACATCTTCCCCAATGAAGATTAGGTAAGCTTTCATGAGGTGACCTATTCTGAGTTATCCTGGACTAAGAAAGACCAGGATGGTTATAGAGGCAGCCTGATCCACAAGGAATGTGGGGGGGGGGGGCGGAACAGAGAAAAAGGAGAGAGAGGGAAAGAAAGAGAGACTGAGATAGACACACACACACACACACACACACACACAGACAAAAACAAAGACAGGGACTCTGGGAGCTAGGACTGCCAGATGTGGGTATAGTTAAAAAAGAAAGAGCACTGGCTCTGGAGACCGAGGACCTCAGTTCAAATTGTACTTATGATATTACCCATGTGACCTTGATCAAATTACTTAACTTCCCTGGGACTTATTTTCCTCATTTGTAAAATGAGGGGGTTGGAATAAAGAGTCTCAGAGGCTCCATCCAGTTCTATGTATTTGAGCCTGTAGGATAGAAATGCTCATAGAGTTATAGGTAGGTCACATTTAGGGCCTTTAGCACAGGTGCTGCACTCTTGATAGAGATTTCCTTACCTGGGTCTAGTCCTAAAGCCAGACTTCATTCTTTGGGAAAGAGCAGTTAAAGGGAAGCATCTGTTCACAATCACTCATGAATTTAATTGCTAGGTTCTTATCACCCAGAGGTGTTTGTCTATGGACCACATGCCCTCCCTTATGTCCAACATCAAAGAAAAAATCCAAACAAAATACAAAGCAGCCCTCTAGAGCTGATTAGTTATTTGATTCATGGCCCAGTACTTTCAAACAACTTGATTTCCTGCTTTGATAAGGAGGACAAACAGAGGGAAGACAGCCTTCTAGATTTGAAAGGATTGACTTAGAGGAAAGGTTCTGAAGAAAATGACACAGAAATTCATGTGGTCTGCTTTTGTTATTCCTCCTAGGCCCCCAGAAGGAGATGCATTTCCCATTGTTAAGGTCCAGAATAAAGCCCATCTGCTTTGTTGAATACTACTAAAAACAAATACCACTAAAAACTACTAAAAAAAACCAAAACAAAACAAAACCCAAAGAGCTCAAAGCATTTGACTAAGAACCTGCAAGCTGACTCTAAGCAAAGCCATGCGATTTTTTTTCTCTCCACAACCCCTTTTCAGAGTTCAGAATTCTGACCAAAGCAGCAACCAATCATGACTTCAAAAGACTGAGGATCAAGCAAATATTCCACTTCCTGGAGAGAAGTGATGGGTAAGAGATATAGAATAAGGCATGCATGTTCAGAGATGGCCAAAGTGTTGGTTTGTTTTGCATGACTATACATATTTGTTAAAACAGAAGGTTTCTATTTGGAAGAGAGGATGAGTCTGTGAGAAGTGATAGAGACGGCAAAAAAAAAGGATCAGTAAAACATTCAACATACATAGAGAAAAGCAATAAGATGTTCAAAAGAGGACATAAACAGGGCAGGCAATTTTTTTGCTACATTGTAAGTTTATTATGCGTTTTAAAAACTGCACGTAATATAAATTTATAATTTCATACAAAATCTTCTGTTTTGTATTACTTTTAATATAGAAACATTTGTGGTTAGTGAGTATTAAACTTGCAATAAAAAAAAGCAAATTGAAAATTTGAATACTCTGATCTTCCACCTGAGCTGGGGCCATCAAGTAGTTCTAAAACTTTCTGACCAATTCCTTGAGCCAGCTTTTACCTGTACTCAGTGAAGTGCCTTCAACACATTATTAATTAGATGATGAAATAATTTTTTTAAACTAATCATGGCTAATGGATGCTAAGTAGTTACCTGTTATTTCAGGGGTAAGGATCTCTAGCAGACATTTTGTTAGGGAAATAGAACTGGCTTTAGATTCTTAGAAGGAAGTAACAAACAGGAAGCAAACAGTTGTGCCTGTGGGCACTAAGTTCTTTTTAGGGAAAATTCCAATTGTTGCTCAGTCACAGACTCTGAATTATTGAATCACAAAATTTCAGAAGTCACCTAGGACAACTTGAACCCAAGTAGAAATTTATTTATGGCACCAATCAACAAAAAAAATTATCAAACATTGGGGCAGCTAGGTGGCGCAGTGGATAAAGCACCAGCCCTGGATTCAGGAGGACCTGAGTTCAAATCCAGCCTCAGACACTTGACACTTACTAGCTGTGTGACCCCGGGCAAGTCACTTAACCCTCATTGCCCTGCCCCCCCCAAAAAAACCCAAAAAACATTATCAAACATCTATTATGAGCCAGGCACTAGGAATAGATGCAAAAATAGCCCCCAAAAAGACAAAAAATGAGGGGATAGGACTAGATGCCCTCTGAGAATAGGTTATTGCCTTCCAGTTCTAGATGTATGAGCCATTCTATGATCGTGAAGCCACCACATTTACACTTTAATATCACATAGTTCCCAATATGCTGAATTAGGTTATCCAAATGGGACTAAAGAAAACAAAGAAAGAGCAGTTGGGCAATATTATAGACAGAGGAAGTCTACTGGAAGCAGCACAGTTTTCAAGGTGTTGATGGATCAATTCTCAGGGCATCTAAAAAAAGAAGAGGATACCATAAGCATGGGGGGTGGGAATCCCAGCGTCTTTTTATTGTCCTGAAAAAGGTGACCAAGAAAACATTAATAACCAGAACCAACATGTTTCCATCTCTATAAAGTATCAGAATAATCTACACATATGTAGAAGAAATTTTTCATGAAAATGTGAGAAATGAACAGGTAGACTTCCTCAAAAATGATCTATAGCATACCCTAATCTATCTTTAGAATGACAAAACTGACTATATAGATTACAAGCTTCCACTGTGCTTTTCATTGACCATAAAAAAAACTTTGATTTGATAGGGCAAAATGTCATTTAGAAGATCTCCAAAAAGCTATCTACCCATGAGTATGTCAAATTCATGCAAGATTCCTCACAAAGTGTCACAATAGATAACAATTTTGTTAAATAACCCTTATTATTATTTGTTAAATAAATAAAACACATACACACCATGACACTTTCCCATGAAACTCCCAAGTGTAGCTCAAACCAGATTAAGATGTAATTAGGAAAATGTTTAACAAATAAAAATATAATGTTAATTTGTGGTTTTATAAAAGTCAATACACAACCAGAAGAGGTCAGTTTGACGCCATTGGACTAAATGACCTCTTCAGACTATAAATCTCTGATGCTAAGTTTGTGGATAATGTTCTAAGCCAGATTCCAAATAGAAGAAAGATTCATTATGGATGGTGAAGTCTTCTTGATGCTCCTTTCTTGTATTTGACATTGTGCCCCAAAGTATTGCAGAACTTCAGAAATAACATCTATAATCCTTATGTCCTTCAGCCTATCAACATATGAAAAAAAATGAAGAATGCCTATTTTCCAGACATATGTTGTTATATGGACAAACCAAAGAACTCATTCACCATCACTTATATCTTGGGCAGACATTGAAAATGGTCTAAAATTCAAATGAAGGAAGAGAACAAACTGGGTGATCGCTGGGAGATTGTATAGTTTTCTTAATGACTCCAAGTTTCTCCCTGAAACATTCTCACTTCTCATTCTCTTCTAAATCCTTTGGAGTCTGGTTTCTGATTACATCATTCAACTGAAATTGCTATCCCCAAGTTTATCAATGATTTCTTTATTAATTGACAAATTTAGTGGTCTTTTCTTAATCCTCAACTTGACCTCCAAGCATCCTCTTTTCTCTCTAGGTTATATTTTTGTGACAACTTTCTCTCCTGGTTCTGATCGTTCATCCTCAGTCCACTAACCCGAAGTGTTCCCCAAAGTGTTTATTTCCTCTTCTCTTTTCCTTCTAAATTCTCTCATTTAATCCTCTCATTAGCCTCTTTAATCTTAATGCCTTCTTTCAGAGATTATCTCCAATAAGTACTGAATAGATCTTGCTAATACATAGTGTGCTCTAGGCTCTATGATAGGTGATGAGGGTGCAAATACAAAGAATGAAACAATCCCTACTCAACAAAGGGCTTACATTCTATTGGGGCAATAGTAATAGGAACATATATGTTTATTAGAATGAATATGAAAATAATAATTACAAAGTAGTTTGAGGGCACAAGCAGCTGGGGGATCAAGTAAAACTTCGTACGAAAAGCTGAGCTTGTGCTGCATTTTGAAGGAAGAGAGGGATTCTGTGAGGTAGAGGTAAGGGTCCATGAAATCTTCCATAGATGTAGCAGGGACTGGGACTTCTGAGATCCTAACACAGTGACCCGGGGAAGGACCCAGATGGCTGTGGTACCTCGGACTCAGTCTAGCTTGCAATCTTGTCAAATCTTGCTTTTCTTGAAATACTGTCTACACCACAAATGAAGGGCATTGGAATTAAGAGTTCAGGGATCTCTTCTTTCCCATTCATTACCTTAGCTGAGTGTACATGACTGACCAGCCCTGTCTTTGTCCTCCTTGCCTTATCGTCTTAAACACAGAGCACTGCTCTGAACATCTCTATCAGGAAAGCCTTTGGTTAACACAGCAGAAGAAAATAAAAATGTTCCCCAAGTTCTTTTCCAAAGGCATTACTTACTTTTTCATGAAAGAAATAAGTAATCACTGACGGTCTGAAGTAGCACTCTCTGTGTGAGGTTAATTGAAGCAAGATAGTCCCCGTGAACCCTATAGAAATTTCCATCAAAAACAGTCTGGTAACTCCATCGCTGCAGATGAGGGTTTTTATTCATGCCTTCAGTCGGATTTGTATAATGCAGACATGACTCAGCTGATCTAGGTACTTTTCGTTCTTTTCTTCTGATTTCCATATTGTTCTGCATTCATAAACCTCTGAAGAGGAAACCCCTGCTATGAAGGATGAGAGGGAGTTTCTAGGCTCAGCCATAATGCTGCAGTTGGAACTCCAGCTTCTCAGAGTTCATTTTGACATGAACGCAGAGCCTAGGAATGGTTACAAATGTGGTTACAGGGTCTGAAGAATTCTCTGTCCTTGCCTCTTGAACCCCCATGTTTGAACAGAATAATTCCATACCCAAAAAGACTAATAGCTGGAGGGGTCAGGGGAAGGTCAGCAAAGGGGGTGGACCTGGTGCTGAGTCAACATAAGTTCTGAAGTAATAACCAAGAGCAGAAATCTTTCATTGGGTCCTGTTGGCTCCCTAGTCATTTATGCAACATTAACTTTACTGTTTCGTTCTGTGCTTTTCAAAACGTCACTCCATATTGAGGATCTCTTGGGTTGGGTTGGGTTTGTCTGAAAAGGGGAGGTTGGCAGGTTAATACTTCAGTAGTCAGTTTTCCATTTCTGATTCCAGCACCTTCTTGGCTTGTCTTTCATAATATGTCTTGGCTATAGTCACATCCATGCCAGGTAAGAAGGGTAGTATTCTTTTTTAAAAGACTTCTGGTTTTGCCTTTGTAAGCTGCAAGGTTGAGAAAGACAGTTTCTTGCTTTACTTGTGAATTGGAAAGAATGAGTTGATTTCCAAATACCTGGGCTTCTTGACAGGCTACTGTCCTTATTAGGTTGTCACAGCAGGAAAGTCTTCCTGTTATCTAGTCTAAATTTCCCATGTTGTCATTTTCCAGCTACTTCTATTGTTCAGCATTTCAGGAAAGCTAATTCCCATTTATGTGATCATTTTTTTTCCAGAAAAATTATCTGAAAATCTAATTTCTATAAGGCAACCTTATTCCCTCATTGCTCCCCATCATAACATTGGAGATAGTATCCCATAGAAAAAGATTTTTCAAAAAATATAACATGTCAGAAAGGGCAGCGGCTAACCAGTCTGAAGACTTGGGTTCAAATCCATCCTCTAATATATTACCTATGGACCTTGACCCTTGGTTTTCTCACTTGTAAAATAAGGCGGTTGTGATAATTGTCCTTGAAGATCCCTTTGAGATTCAAATCTAGGGCTCATCCTCCATAAATTTTTGAAAAACAAAGAGCTAATATGGTGGCCAACCCCATGGCATGCTGGATATTATTCTGCACCAGTATAATTAGACTTTCCTATCTGGAAGCCATAGTCACCATCTAACCCTCTAAAATACCTTACCATCTCAAGGGTGTGTCCCTCCCTTCCACAGTTAGCCATTTCTGTATTTCAGCATGAAAAATAAACATTTTTCTTCCATATCTGGTGATCCTCTGACAACATGCAGAGCTTCCTAAACAGTATTGCCCCTTCTTGAAAATTCAAATGTCCAATAGAACTAGTCTGTAATGTCATCCTTTCCCAGCCCTTTCCTACTCAGTACTGTTTGGAAGATCTTTTCTAAATATTTATTAGTAGTTTTAAGGGAGAGGAAACAAAGTGAAATTGTCAAATGTGCCCCTGCCATTAAGCTCTTCCAAAGAGTAAAATCTCTAGCCAAAAAAGGTAAGGAAGATCCTGGGTGTGTAAAGAGAAAATTGCAGTAGACCTTCAGTGTAGGTAAGCAGAAAGTAAAGCATTTAGACAATAATAAGATGATGCTCTCTGAGTTGGAGTAATTGATATAGTGGAAGGGTTTAGGATTTAGAGTTAGAAGACTTAGGTTCAAATCCTGAGCTTTGGTTATTTATTATCTGTGACCTAGCAAGTCCTTCACTCCTGTGAGTCTCAGTTTCTTCCTCTATAATATGAGATGGTTGGACAAGGTGATTTCTAAAGCCCCCTTCAGTTCTAAATCCTATGAAACAATGTGTCCATGGAAACAGAATTAAAAATTATTGTCCACTATTCCCTGAAGCTACTGACTTTTATTTTTCAACTATGACCAAAGAAGTATGATGATCGACCTATGATTTGTTCCCTGTAACTTAACCCTGACTTATAGATTCAAGTGTGCCCTAGGCTCTGAACCAATTCTGGTCTTGGTCAGAAGGAATTTTAAAAAGACACGCCAGTAGCTCAGTATCAAGCCCTTCTTGGGGCTGAACATGCTTTGGACTTGTACCCTAATTCTAGTAATCAGGTTCTCATCTTGTTTCTTGTGACTAACCTCAATTCAGTAACTATATTCCTGTCTCGTTGTCTTATTCATCAACATTGTGTTTGTCCTCTGCCCACTAGTCCAATTTCTCTAGGACTGGGATCCTTCCTTGTCATGCCAGCTTCTTCAGTCCTTTCCCAGAATAATCTCTGTCTATATCGTTGCTACTACTATTTGCTAGGAAATCTTGATGCACAATGCCTTCTTGCTGGGACCTCCATCTATTGTTTACCACGAGACCCTGAAGCAGAACCTCAGTTAGTCACCAACTATTCGCCAGGCCCTGTACTTAGTACCAGGCATCATTTCCTCACCTGTAAAGTGGGGCTTGATAATTTCAAAGGTAACTTTCAAGTCTATGCCCCTATATCCCTCAACTGTAAAATGGGGATAATAATACCACCTACTCCTGAGTGTTGTGAAGATCAAATGAAATAATATTTACAAATTTATAAAGCCCTTAGCAAGAGACCTCGTACATAATGGATTCTTGAAAAAGATTTGTCTCCTTCCCCATAGGACCTTATTTTTTTCACCAATTGTGAACCTACTTGAACTTCCTTAGATTTTCTATTGATAGAACATTTTCTAATACAGTATCCTGTGATTCTTTCTGAAATTCAAATAGTAGCCATTCCCTATCTGGCACAACTCACCTCTGAGGTCATGTCACTTATGACAGGAATTATTAGTAACTATACAGGAAATAAAATTGAAAAGCACATAGTATGCAATAGCAGTGCTTTTGTCTTTCCAACCACCTCTCCCCAGCTCCATGAAGCATCCTTTATCATCATACCTGGTTTCAGTTGACCTCATGTAAGCTTTGGGAACAGCTTCTGAATGCACAATACTGTCATTTTATTCCATTGTTTGAAGTGAGTATCAGAGATAGTATGAACAAACCCAAGAATATTTCATGGTTCTTACTGTCTGGAGTTTCTCTTGGCCACAGCAAGTAATTGTTGTCAATTAATTAACATATGGACAGTGAAATTGATCAATGAATGGCAGGATTTCCCTGGAATTTACCTAATTCACTTGGTGTCAGTGATAGAGTACACTTGGTCATTCTTTTTGTGTTTGTTTTTGTTTTGTTTTGTTTGTTTGTTTTGGTGGGGCAATAAGGGTTAAGTGGCTTGGTTGGGATCCCACAGCTACTGTCAAGTGTCTGAGTCTGGATTTGAACTCAGGTCCTCCTGAATCCAGGGCCAGTGATTTATCCACTGTGCCACATATCTGCTCCTTATGTGCGTGTGTGTGTGTGTGTGTATGTGGGGGGGGGTTGTCATTCCTCTTGAATGACTTAAAGAAGTGGGGAAACAGGATTAAAAGGCACACTTTTGGAGGAAACAGAAAAGCATCTAGGAATAATGAAATTTATACCAGAAAGATGGTTTTGAACAAAACCCAAGCAGCAGACCAAAAATGAAACAGTAGCTTAGAAAGATTAATTTAGACATAAAACTGGATTTCACACTTCATTCCAATTGTAAATATGTGTTTACTCCAGGGAGATAAGCACTCACTGAGCATTCAACCTAATTGTTATAGAATAAAGCCACAAAAGCCAGAACATGTATCTGTTGATGTCAAGTCCCCCCTTAGGCTTAGAAGATACTAGTATTGTGTCCTCTTGGATGTGTAAGAGATAACCTTCTTTTATTTTGCCCATTCCCAACAGTCACCTGACAAAACTATTTCAACCCAGATCACAGGTGCCTAGAGGGAAGAATACTTATGTTAGGTTACAGAGGAAGATGCTACAGTTAGGTCTTTCCTTTACTTTGGTGCATAGTTATTGTATGGGGAAATCACCAGCTTTGCTCAAAATGAAATTAATAAAAGAACTATAATTTGCACCCTAATACCATAGCATCAATTACTTTCTGTCAAACCCTGAATATTCATCTCCTGACCCCCTTCCCTTTGTTTTCTACCACTTTTGGCTTAGAAGGGAGAAAATGTAAGAGGAGTAAAAGAAAAGGTCAAAAGGAAAAGACATGAAAGAGGGAAGTGGAAGAAGAGAGGGTTCAAACATGCATGGAGGCAGAAGGGGTGGATACCCCAAAGGGGTCTAAAAACCCTCAATAACAAGGAGTTAGAATTAAAGTTGCTGAAACACTGGAAGAGTCCTCTCTCACACTTCAAGCATTGTCTTTACAACTGGACATTTTTGTGTGTGTGGATGATCTCCCATATTTCCAACACTGTGACCAATTTCTGAGCCATGCATCTAGGACCCACTGTAGCAACAGAAGTAATAGTAGTAGTAGTATGTGTTGTTGTTTGTTGTTGTTGTGATAGTGGTAATGATAGTAGGAGCAGAAGTAGTGGTAGTAGTAGCAGCAGCAGCAGTAGCAGCAGTAGTAGTAATAGTAATAGTCTTAGTAGTTGTGATAGTGGTAATGATAGTAGGGATAGTAGTAGTGGTAATAATGATGGTTGTAGAGGTAGTAGTAGTGGCAATGACAGTAGTGATATCCTTTGTGAACCAAGGTGGCAAGAAAATCTCTGCTAAGAATTTTTGCAAAAATAAATTTCCTATATATGGTACAAAGATACTCTTCCCTTGCTTATTGGTCCATGATGGTTTGGGCTAAGCCCACCCTTTGCACTAACACAACCAGCTCATGCCCTGAAGCCTTTGCATACTCATCCTCCTATGAGGGGGATACCACATGCCTTCTGGCTTCTTGAGTTGTGAATTAATATCTTTTGTCTCCAAACCCTCCTGTGTTCAGAATGCCCTTTCATGCTGAACTCCTACTGAAACCATGTTTAATTTTCATGATTAGGAAGCATAATGGCTGATCCTAATTGGAAAGATTGAGAATATTAAAATTAAAGTGATGTATTCTTTTCAAATAGGCTTTTGCCCTTTCAAATTGCTAGTATCGAGAGATGGTACACTCATCTCTATTAAGGTAGTGTCAGAATGGTAACCCTGTTAACATGTCTTACCATGAGAACCTGTGACCAAGAATCCATGAGCGAGTTTGTGAAATATTTAACAGTTATGATATGATCAATAGAAAGCTACCTTATGGTATCATTATCCCACAGCACTCTGGAGCAGAGACTAAATTATCAGAATTTGAACTTCAGAGCTCTAGGGCAAGGGTGAGGCCACTGGTCATTGAAGAATATTATTAGATGAGCCATTTGAGGTGTGCATTAAGGGACTTAACTAATGTGCTAAATTAGACCAGCTGATAGCTATATGGCTGGGGCTAGTATCAATTTATGGTGGGTCAAGAGAGGGGAACAGTGATTTTCTTTGGCCTTCTAGCTGTGCAGTTGGTGGAAAAGGAAGCGTGGTTTTTAAATACAACAACAACAACAATAACAATGTCATTTAGTGTGCTAGTGATGTTTTATGCATATCTCTTGGATTGTCCTAATTGTTTTCTTTTCCATCAAAGACAAACAACCAAGGTGGCAAAATAATCCCTTCCTTTCGAATGTCAACTTTTCCCCCTTTAAGGCAAAAATTTAGCAGAATGTTAAAGGCAATAGAAATGGAGCTACAGCTGAAAAGACTGACATGTTATGGCATTAGACAACTTTTGTCTTGTCTAACTTCCCAAAAGAACAATAAGGGCAGGTGGGGAGTCAGCAGGAAGATTGTGCCATGGGTATCTTTATCAAGAAAAGTGCCACTCACTGCTGTCTCCATAAGCCAAAAGGACAAGATTAAGCATTTTATTGAGGGTTTAATAAATGTTTCATCTAATCTAATCTATTACCATTCACAATCAGGACATAGGGTCCTACATTAAATGTGACTATATGCCACAGAAAATAAGCAAGAAACTTTGCTAATTATTCTTTCCCACAAAAAATAGCCTTCATTTGTCCTTATCCACAGGTTAACTCTTTTAATTCATTTCCCATTTTTTGCAGGGCAATGAGGGTTAAATGACTTGCTCAGGGTCACACAGCTAGTAAGTGTCAAGTGTCTGAGGCCAAATTTGAACTCAGGTCCTCTTGAATCCAGGGCAGGTGCTTTATCCACTGCACCACCTAGCTTCCCCCTATTCATTTACTTTTAACATTTGTTTTTATTTTGAATTCCAAATTCTCTCGGTCTGCCCAGTCCCTCATTCACCCATTGAGAAGGCAAGCAACACAATATTAATTATCCATGTGAAGTCAGGCAAAACATATTTCCATAGTACTCATAGTACACTACCCCCCCCTCAAAAAAAGCAAGAAAAATAAAGCAAGTGAAAAAATTATCTTCAATCTGCACTGAATTCATCAGTTCTCTCTTTGGAGGTGGATAGCGTGTTTTAGTATGAGTCCTTTGGAAGTGTCTTAAATCATTTTATTGACCAGAGTAGCTAAGTCTTTCATAGTTGATCATCATTACAATATTGCTGTAAATATGTACAATGTCCTAGTTCTGGTCACTTCATTTGCAAGTTTTCCCAAGTTAAGAAAACCAATTCTTATGAGGCTTTATATGAAGTGTGCCAATGAAGTTTGCTTTCACCCAACTACAGAATAATATATAGTATTCTAGAAGAGCTGGTAAAGCCATAGAGATTTAATCCAATTTATTGTTGTTGCTGCTCAGTCATTTCCATCATGTCCAACTCTTTGTGACCCCTTTAGGTGATGGCAAAGATGCTAGAATGGGTTGCCATTTCCTTCTTCAGATCATTTTATTAATGAGGAAAATGAGGCAAACAGGGTTAAGTGACTTTCTCAGGGTCACACCACTAGAAAGGTTTAAGGTTAAATTTGAACTCAGGAAGATGAGTCTTCCTGACTCTAGGTCCAGCACTCTATCACCGGGCCACTTAGCTGTCCCCATCTAGTCCAATATACACTTATTTTGTTGCTGAGGAAACTGAAGTCAAATTAACTGTATAACTTCTCCAGTATCACACAATCCACTGGGGGTTGAATTGGGAGTAGAACCCACCTGGGTTCTACCAATTCAGACTTCAAGTGCTCTGTTCATTATACTCTCTTTACCACTAGTTTGCCACAAAGTTAGGCCTTGTGTAACTAAAATATCTCTTTTAACATGTAAAAATATTACAGGAAGGAGAAGAATAGGTAAGTGGCATTAAGCAATTAACAAATACATGAACAAGTTAAACCCCTACAAAAAAAAAAGTTGAGCTATCTAGTAGCCATGTATCAAAGATCAAGGAATCAGTGTTGGAAAAGACATTAGAAATAATCTACCCCTGCAAAACAAAACAAAACAAAACAAAACCCCACAAAAACCCAAAAATAAACAAAAAAAAGAAATAATCAGCTACTACTAGTACTACTACTAATAAATCAACCTCTCTCATTTTACAAATGAAGAAACTGAGCCCCAAAGAGAAGTTATTTGCTCAAGGACTAAAATATAAATAGGGCTGGAATTCAAATCTAGGGCTTCTGTCTCTAGACCTAGTCTGGTATCCACAAAATCACAACGCCCCTCTATAGTGGAATGCCATCTCTCTGAAAACCCTGAGGATAACAACATTACATCAAGAATTTACTTACCAGTACACAGTGCCTGAAGCCTAGGAGGGACTTAATAAATGTGTCCTAATCTTGCCTTGTCTTGCCTTACTTTGTCTTGCCTTGACTTGTCTTGTCTTGTCTTGTCTTGTCTTGTCTAGGCTATTTAGGATATTTTGACAAATGCTCTGAAGTCCCAGGCCTATATTGTACCCTCATTAAAGTTCCCTAATCAGTGATGTTTTTTGGCCAAATAGTTGTTGGTGAGTGGTTGGCAGAGGCTCAGGGAGAGAAACTTTGATTTATCAGGAGATGGGAACAGATCCATCATCTATCCAAGACTGGGTTCCCCACTTTATTTTGCTATGTATTCAACTTTTCATTTATGCCAGACAATCTGGATATTTCTTGTCATTCATAATAATGTGAAATAACTGTTTGTGACCAAAATTTAATTTGGTATATCTTTTAAACTTGGACTAGATATCTCGGCTTAAAGCTATGACAAACCAAAATAAAATAGCTCAGTTAACAGTTAATCCACCAGCTAATAAAGAAGTCAGTCAAAAAGTTACATGATGGAATATACTAGTAAGTTCATTTAAAAAAAAAGTCTGGTAAATGGTATAGCAACATCCTGAAGGTATTTTTCAGGTTGCATTCAAAAGCCAATTATAAATGATTTTGTTTTTAGAAAAATTATCAATCATTTCACACTTTCCACACCACTTCTCTTATTATCACAGATGATTAAGAGCTGACTCTGTTTTCTGAGATTGCAAGTATATGTATATTTATACCTACTCTAAAGGTATAAATTACTGAAATACCTATATAATTAAAGCCAAAGTGGTTTGGTGATTTAATTGTGAAAGCAATTGCTTCACTTCTGCTTGTGTAGAAAAAAAAAATTAAAGTGGCTAATACATTTTTGAGCAGGCATTAGTAGAGGCTATGAAAGTTGGGAGTTATTGCTAATAAATCAATAATTCACAGGATCCTAAGATCATAGATTTATAGCTGGAAGAAAAAGCAAGGAACCCAATAATTTGAAGGAGGCAGAATGAAAGTTTTCTGGAATTTCCAAGTATCATTAGGATAAATTCATTTCTAAGAGGTAGCAACATGCAGATAAAGGAACTACTTACCCTTGATTTTGACATCCCTACTTTCTCTATCTCTTCCCAGGAACAATAAACAATCTGATGAGAGAGAAATTTCCCTTTCCTTTTAATAAACTTTCCCAGAATTTCCACTTCTTGTTTATCTTCTCTGGTCCATTGGTTGCTGCCTATATACATATTATGTATTAGTTAGTGAGTATTTATTAAGTGCTAAACACTGGGGATACAAAGAGAGGCAAAAATAATCCCTGCTGTCAAGGAGCTCACAGTCTAATGCGGAAGACAATGTGCACACACAAAAAAAAAATTGTACCTAACAGACATAAATAGTGAAAGGTAATCTCAGACCTAAGGTACTAACAGTATGGGGTTAGGGCGAAGGTGAAGACGAGAGGAACGTGATCAAGATGGGGAAAGCCTCTTGCCTAAAGTAGGATTTGAGATAAGGTTTGAAATCAGGAGGTAGAGGTAAGGAAGCAGAGCATTCCAAGTATAGGGGTTAGCCCCATGTCACAGAGTTGGAAGATGGGAATGTTATATTCAAGGAACAGCAAGACGACCAGTGTTGCTGTTAATTTCTATTTGGGGCATGTTGCATTTGGGAGTACTGAGGAAGGAGGGAATAGGACCCAAGACAGAATATTGGGAGACACCCTCATTTAGTGTGCATGACCCAGAAGAAGAGGTAGCACAGGAGGCTGAGGGAGTGGTCCAACCATCATGAAAAACTAGAGAGGAAAGTTTTCAGAAGAGAACAATCAACAGAGGCTGAAAAGCAATCAAGAAAGCTGGGGACTGAAAAACCCCCACTAGCTTTCTTATTTTGTCATGTTTTGCCATCAAAAAGAAATTTACTTGTTAAAAACAACAACAAATGTTGGCATTGTCCAGAAAAATTTAACAGGTTTATTTATAATTGTTCAAAGTTGAATTGTTGAAACTTGTTCATAGAAACTTTTGTGACCACATTTGCGTTTTAGGTCCTCATATTTGTATTCCAAATTCACACAAAAATTAAAATGGAAAAAAACCTGCCTATACTTGATACTGTCCTTTATTTTTCCATTCACAATCATATACTTAGGTACCTTTTGATCTCATGGAGAAAAAATATCTAAATGTTCTGAACTGCCAATAACAGGAAAAAGAGATTTTTTTTTCTGCTTTGAGAATGCCACATGTTTCCCATCATAGTGGAGTTTAAGCATGTCCTCCACATATGCAGTGTGCTGGCAGGATCTCTCTGGGCATGGTTATAACCCTTTTGGCATGTGCAGCACATGGGTTGCTGTCCTCAAACAGGCCAAACAGACAGGTTTCACTCGCCTTCTGCAAAGTCCCAAATGCTGCACTGTGGTAGTACAGGTCTGTTCTAAAATCCTGGATGATTTCATGCACCAGGTGCTGCAAGGGAAGTGTACAAATCCCAAGTTCAGTGGAGGGTCAGTGATAATGTCTGATTTCACAGAAAGCCATAGGATCCAGCCTGAGGCACTGAGAGTTCTTAACCCCTCCAGAAGAGGGTGTACTTTGGGAGCCAGAATCCTTTTTTTTTTTTTTTCTGGTTTACCACCAGAAGTTTGCTTAAAGACATTTCCTTTTTACACCTCCCCCTTCTTTTTACACCCCCCCCCACATGCACCTTTCATTTTTTGTTTTAGGCTGATCGAGTGAGAGCAGTTCTAGAACTGGGGAGAGAGACAGGAACCAAAAAAGACAGGAAGAGAGAAAGAGAAAAGGAGATATAGAGACAGAGAAACAAAGAGAGACAGAGACACAGAGACAGACACAGACAGAGTCACAGAGAGACAGAGAAAGACAGAGTTAGAGATGCAGGGGAGGGGGGAAGAATGGGAGGGAGATACAGAGACAAAGTGACAAAGAGAGACAGAGACAGGAGACAGGGAGAGACATTCAGAGAGACAAAGACAGAGACACAAAGATACAGACAGAGGGACTGAAACAAAGAAAGACAGGCATCGAGACAGAGAGAGAAAGGGAAAAGGAGAAAAGAGAGGGGAGACAAAGATGGAGAAAGACAGAGAGAGATGTGGGTAGAAAGACAGAATGGGAGGGAGATACAGAGACAAAGCTACAAAGAGAGACAGAGACAGGAGAAGGGGAGAGACAGATTCAGAGAGACAAAGACAGAAACACAAAGATAGACAGAGGGACTAAAACAAAGAAACAGGCAGAAAGATAAGCACCAAGACAGAAAGAAAGGGAAAAGGGGGAGAGAGAGAAAAGGGGGAAGGTAGAGGAAGGGAAAAGAGAGACAGAAACATAGAAAGGGAGGGAGGGAGGAAACGGAGAGATGGAGACAGACAGAGAGACTGTGGTGGCAAAAGTGGCTGCCAACATCCTTAGCTTTGATCATTGGTAACTTTGAATGCTGAGATCAAATGCCAGTGTGGGAGGAGAGAAAAGGAAAGCATCAGGTCATAGATGGCTTTCTCATTGAGCTTAGTAGCCACAAAGGGAAGGAGAGATATAGAACTAATGAGGTTTTTTTAAAGATGAGGACAATCTCTTGGAGAAGGTAGGATGGAAGGGGGTCAAGGTTGCATGTAGAAGGGTTAGCCTTGGCAAGGAGAAGAACCTGGTGATCTCCCAAGAGACTACAACTACTTTATTATACATTATGCATAGGCAGGTAGGTGTAGTGGATAGAGTGCTATACTTTAGTCAGAAAGACTTGAGTTCAAATCCAGTATTAGATACTATGTAACCCTATGATAAGTTACTTAACCACTCTCTGATGCAGATTCCTCAACTTTACAATGAAGTTAATAATAATACCTATATCCCAGAGCTGCTGTGAGGATAAAATGAGATCATAAATGTAAAGCACTTTGCAAACCTTAAAGTGTCATATAAATACTAGCTATTATTATCATTTATTATATGATACTCACAATAACCCTATGAAGTATATGGAACAACTATTATTTCAGTAACAGTCATCTTTTTCATCTTTATTTATTTCATCTTTTAATGAATCATCTTTTAATGAATCTCTTATCCTCTTGCCCTTTCACCATCTCTACCCCATTTATATCCAAACGCAGTATAAACCCTACCATTTGATTTCTAGACTCTTTCTCCAGGGCTTCTAAGGAAGACATTTACTAACTTGGGCAAATTTATTAACTAGCCTCAATGGGACCCTAACTAATATATAACCATCTTTTTTATTCATTTCTTATTGATTTACCATATTTTCCATTGCAAAACAACATTATCTCAAAGCCCAAAATCTACCTCTAGATCCTTCTCTCTCAAAAGGTGATCACCTCCCCTCAGCTTTACCTCAAAACCTCCCTGTCCTTATTCCTCCTTCAGCTCTGTTCTTCCGACATCAGAGAAAGCTGTGGTGGTCATCTGGCAGCCCTCTTCTTCCCCAGTGCCAACTCCTCTCCCTATACCCTATACCCTAGAACAGGGCTTCTTAAACTTTTTCCATTCACAACCCCTTTTCACCCAAAAAATTTTTACAAGACTCCAGGTATATAGGTATATAAGATAGGTATACATAAACTTTTGCTTTTGTCAAATTTTTCACAACCCCCACATTCAGTTACATGACTCCATATGGGATTGCGACCCACAGTTTAAAAGGCTAAGCCCTAAAGCCTGTGGCCCTTCTCAGCTTCATTGAGACCTTGCTCTATAAATTGGCCTCTCACTCTTTCATCTTCAATATTTCCCTCTTTTCTGGTTTTTCCCCCCTTTGTCTCCTCAATCTTATTTGAACAAAAACAGCTCCCTTGGGGACAGCTAGGTGGCACAGTGGATAAATCACCAGCCCTGGATTAAGGAGGACCTAAATTCAAATCTGGCCTCAAACACTTGACACTTACTAGCTGTGTGACCCTGGGCAAGTCACTTAACCCTTATTGCCCCAGAAAAAAACAAAAACAAAAAATAAAAAACAAACAAAAAGAACAAACAAAAAACCCTCCCTTTTCCTTTTCCCCTTCTTCCTTTACCTTTTCATTGGTGTGTCCCTCCCAGAACCTTCATTTTCAGAACATGACTAGGCCAGCCCCATACTGACACCTTCACTCCTCTCTGGGCTCTGCTCCGGATTCTCCAACTTTCCATTTTGCCCTTATATGGAGTACATAATTCACCACCCTTCTTTTCAGTTCATTTTTATGTGCTGGTACATTATATGTTTATGTATTCTCCCATAAGAATGTGATTTCTTTGAGGGCAGGGGCTATCTTTCCTTTTGTTTGTATTTCTGTTTCCATCCTTAGCACAGTGTCTAGCACATGGTCAGCACTTAATAAATGTTCCATTTAACCATGCTATGCTCCCAGAGCACCTTCCTATCTCTTATTCCCTTTATTACCTGCCCTGTGGATGGCAGTTGGTGGTATGCATAGATTTCTTAGAGGGCTTGGAGTTAGAGATTTGCCTCGATGGGGTCATAGACTTGGAGTCCAATCACTTCATTTTACAGATGAAGAAACTGAGGCCCATAGGGATGAAGGGACTTGCCAGGGTCATACATCTAGTAAGGCAGGATAAGATTTTAGGTTATTCCAACTCTATGTACTGTACTACCTAAGACACTAGCTATATGGCCCCCGGCAAGGCATTTAACCTTTTGTGACTTCACATTCCTCATTTGTTAAATGAGGAGCTTGGGCTACATGACCTCCAAGGTCATTACCAATAATGTGATTTTTTTTTTTTAGAAATCCAGTGGCTTTTTTTCTAGTTCTTAGCTTCTCTGCCCTATCTGCAGCATTTGAAACTGTTGATAATCCCTTCCTTCCTGATACTCCCTTCTCCCTTGAATTCTGAAATATTGAAATTTCTTGGTATTCCTCCTACATCACTGATCACTCCTTTGTCTCCATCGCAAACTCCTCTTTTCCAGACCCACTACATGTGAACATCACCCAAGGTTCTGGCTTTGTCCCCTTTCTATGTATACTCTCCCTTGTTGATATCACTTACTGCTACAGTTTAAATTGTACTTCTATGATGATAACTCCCAAATTTATAATCTCCAGTTCTGACCTCATTCTTGAGTTCCAGGTCAGTCTCTGATTTCCAGCTGCCCATAGGATGTCTTTCTCTAAACCTTTCAATGATTTCTCCAACTCAACATGTCTAAGAACTCTGCATCTCTCTCCTCAAACCTGACCCTTCTCCTAACATTCCTTCTTCTTTTCACAGTACCACCATTCTCTCAGGGAGAAATATCAGTCATCTCTGTGGCTTTCTTCTTCATCACCCCCTATATCCAATCAATTTCCAATGTTCATCAATTCTTTCTTCACAATTTTTTTCATACCTATTCATTTCTTTCCATTCCTATTGCTGCCACTTTAGTTCAGGACCTCACTATCTCTCACCAAGACTATTATAGTATCCTTCTAACTGGTTTCCCAGCATGTAGTTTCTCCTCTTTCCAATCTCTACACTCAAATTCTAATCTTCTGGATGCAAATTTCCTCTTCCAAAACCTTCAATATAACTTCACATTGCATACCCAGTAATATATAAAGTCCTTAGCAAGGCTACTAGTTGGCACAGTGAATGGAGGGAGCACTGAGCCTAGAGTCAGAAAGACCTGAATTCAATTCTAGCCTCAGAGACTTAATAGATATGTAACCTTGGGTGAATCACTTAACCTCTGTCTGCTTCAGTTTCCTCAACTATAAAATGGAAATAACAATAGCATCTTCTTCCCAGGGCAATTGAGAACATAAAATCAGATGACATTTGTAAAGCACTTAGCATAGTGTCTGTTATGTAGCAAGTGCTAAGTAAATGCTTATTTCATTCATTCCTTTCTGTCATTAAGTACTTCCTATAACCTGGAACCAATTTATTGCATTATATTCTTATTGGTATAATTCCTAAAAAGAGGCATCTAGGTAGCTCAGTGGATAGTGTACTGGGCCTGGAGTCAGAAAGACCCAAGTTCAAATCCAGTCCAATACCTTCTAGCTGTGTGACCCTGGGCAAGTCACTTCACCCTGTTTGCTTCAATGCATTGGAGAAGGAAATGGCAAACCACTCCAGTATCTTTGCCAAAAAAAAAAAAAATCCTATGGACACTATAGTCCATGGGGTCACAAAGAGACAGACAAATGAACAACAACAATCATTCCTGATAAATCATAAGTCCCTTGAAGTCAGAAACTGCATCTAGTTCATCTTTGCATCCACATAACCTAGAAATAGTACACTGCCTACAGTAGAGAGTTAGCAAATATTTGCTAAATTTTATTTAAAATTATTGAATTATTACACCCATTTTACAGATAAGAAAAGTGAGGCTCAGTGAGGTTACATGACTGAGCCAAGTTTAAAGACATCACGTTGTGACAGAGTTTGGATTAATCAGTCAGAAAGCATTTCTTAAGCTTCTATTGTGCTGGGACTTCTGGATAAAAAAACCAACAACAAAAAAATTAAGCAATCCCTACACTCACATATTTTATAGTCTATTGAGGAAACAGTACATATATAAGTATTTAAAGAATAAATATACTGAGTAAATACTAAATAAAAACAGGGCAGTAAAGGAGAAAGGACACTAACTATTAGGAGGATCAGGAAAGGATTTGTCTTGAAAGAGGTGTTTGAACTACATATTGAAAGAAGAGAGGGATTCCCTGAGTCAGAAGTGAGTAGGGAATCCACTTGAGTTCAGGGTTCTTTCTACTATTCTTCCTGGTAGGTCTTAGATTTAGGTCTCTTCCTATCAATCTTAATGCAAAATTGGATTGAATATCAAATTCTGCTACTTTTACTATAGCTAAAGCTCTTGTTACCTTTTGTTGCTTAATTCTTTAGATTGGTTTGGATTTGTGTTTATGCCATTTCTAAAGGTTTAATTTGATTATTCATGAATGGAATTCATCCTGCTTTCCAAATTTATCATCCTTCTCGATCTCATTCAGAAACGGAAAGGTTAGAACTTCTGTGTTTGGATAGAAAGCTATCCAATTACATCAAACTCGGTTTGCTTAGCCTGCAGAACGCAGAGGATAGGTTCTTTGGCTCACACATTCCACATCCTGGCTCCTAAGTCTCAGCCCCAGACCTGGCATCAAATTCCTTACACTTGGGTATGTACAAAGAACACACATGAAGACATAAAAACAACATGTAAAAGGAAAAAAGAGAAATACTTCTGTTTCAAACAAACTCTTTCATGGCACTAGGCAGAAAAAAACACACAATCGAGCTTAAAAATCTTTCCATAGAATGGTAATGAACAGTAAAGAGGAACCATTCCTAAAAAAAGTCCTCCTACTCCAATCTATCTCAAAGGTCAGAACTCAAGCCAGTATATAGTAGGTATCAGTGGCTAAATAAAAGATGAAATGAGTTACACAAGATTGGCCTGTTTTCTTAGAGACTAGTGACTTAAAGAACTGAACAGATTTTTAACACTGCCAAAAAAACGGCCCTGTAAGATGATAAAAATAAATAGAATCAGACAGCCCTATTAGACACGGCTCTCTTCAATGGATGTCTGCCTACTGAGTGAGTGTCAAAAGATACAAATGCCCAGATGAACTTTCCAAAAGCTCTCTAGTAGTTTTATGATAAAAGCCAAATCTTCTTTCCCCCCATATTTCCTTTAACAATAGAAAGTCTTGTCAAGATTGAAAGGTGGGAGGAAATGCCCAAAAGATATTTATAAGATGTAGACATTGAACATCCCCATCATTCTGAACACACATAGAAGCCTAAATCAAATATATTAACTTTTTATGTGATGAATTATAAACAAGACTTTGCTGAACCCAACCAGAAATAGAATTAGTCATAAAGATATCCATGAAGATGGCTTGAGATAAACAAAAAGAGGAGTAAATTTTCACAGAATCATAAAATTTGATTGTTTGAAATGGACCTCAGTAACCATCTGGTCCAACTCATATTTGAAAAGGAATCCCCACTGTGGTAAAAATTATTTGTGGTAAAGATTAATATGCCCGTTTTTAGCTAATGCATCTGGGAGGGGCCACACCTGGCCCACCCTGAGGTTACATGTGCCACTGAGGTCAGAACGAGAACTCTCCATAGGCAGCTTTTGAAGGACCTCCCCTTTTGGGGGAGGGGAGATTGAACGTTCCCTGAAGGGAGGCAGGCTGCTTCTGGAACGCTAGGCATCTTCTGGAACTCAGTCTTTTTCGGTCTTGGCCCTTGCACTGGTGGTATATTCACTCTCTGTCTGGTGACTCCCCTTGCGGTGGCCTATGTTCGTTCTGTCTCGACGTGGTGTGAGCAACTGTAGACTGTCTAGGGTTGGTGAGTTAATTATGGAAAACCCTAACTTCTTTTGAACTAGCTTAATTGGAAATGGTCTGGGGTTGCATAGGTTAAGTTTAGAGTTAAGAGCATTTCTCTATATTTCTATTTTCCTATTTCCTTATCTTTGATTTTTATTAGTTTCACCTTTGTTGTTTAATTAATTCCCAAGTAATAAAATCTGATCCCTTGGTGAACTAAAGCCTAGAGGCTCCTTTCTTATTGGCCTGGGAGAAATATCTAAAAAGGACAGTTCAGAAGGGAGGGAGAACCTAAAAGGTCCCTCATATTTCTGGGACCCCAATATTAAGGCGAGTGACCCAAATAACACTCCATATATCAAATTTTGGCCCTCACACCACTCTAATATATCTAACAAGTTGTCGTTCAATATCTAATTAAAAATCTGGGTGGGATGGGAGATGAAGAATAGAGAAAAAAAAACCCATTACTTCCCAAGGTTTTACTTTCAAGTTTTAGACAGCTCTAATTGCCAAGAAGCTTTTCTGATATCCAGCCTAAATTTATGGTTCTTCAACTTTCAACCACTGTCCCAACATTCCTGGTTCTGTCCTCTAGAGCCAAACACTTTAAGTTGAATCTCTCTTCTACCTGACAATCCTTCAGATACTTGAACATGGTGACTTGAATATATGACCCTCCTCAGTCTTCTCCAAGCTAAACATCCATAATTCTTTCAACTGATATGACATGGATTTGAGGCCCTTTGAAATTTTTGTTTGTTTGTTTCACCAATCTAATGATATTCATCTCAAAGTCCCAAGTCTTTTTTACCATTAAAATTTTAGTAGGATTGTATAATCTAGGGCTTTCTTTTTATAGCCAAGGAATAATTTTGGTTTTATTTACATGCTGTTGATTACATGATGCAGATTATACAATATTACATAGTTACGATATAAATCAATAAAATCCTTACCATTGATTATATTGTATTTTGGATTTTTAACTCTCAGTTGATGCATACAAAATCAACATAAACCCTAAATCTCCCTCTATATAAACCCACCATATTTATAAAAATCCACAATTAGAGAGATGATGACAAGATACTTGCTACCCAGTTAATTAGTGTCATAACAAGTCATAATTTACCTTTAATAGTAGCATCATATGATTTGGGCTTTCTTCTTAGAGCCAAGGAATAATTTTGGTTTTATTTAGATGCCCATGATATAGTATTGTAATAGTTTATTATACAATGTAAATCATTAAAATCTTTACAATTCATAACATTTTAACTCTCAGATGACATATGCAAAGTCAACACAAGCCCTAATTTTTATTGAGTGTTTAAATACAAACCCATTATATTTACAAAAATCCACAGTAAGAAAGAAGATGACAAGATTCCCTATACAGTCCCAT
The DNA here is from genome assembly GCF_019393635.1 of Dromiciops gliroides. Lineage (NCBI taxonomy): Eukaryota > Metazoa > Chordata > Mammalia > Microbiotheria > Microbiotheriidae > Dromiciops > Dromiciops gliroides. The sequence goes on along the minus strand of NC_057861.1, from coordinate 267,951,167 downwards.
CAGTATCAGTAATAAGTTATAACTTACCTTTAAAAGTAGGGTCATATGATCTAAAGGTGGAAGGGATTTTAGAAATCATTTAGTCCAAATCTCTCATTTATTAGATAAAGAAATAGGGGTCCAGAAAGGGAACACAACTTGTCCAACATATTACAGGGAGATAATAGCAGAAATTGATATTTGAAACCAAGCCATCTGACCTCAAATCCATTGCTTTTGCATTGCACTATGAGAGTGATAGTAAATTTCTAATAAATTTGGCTACTTGAGATTGTCCCAACACTTATTTGCTCCATGTTTTTGGAAATTAAGCTAGCTTAAATAATCTCTGGGGAGTATAGAACAGCTTCCAAAAGGCACACAAGTGAAATGTTATCAGTGGGGTCTGTGTCACTTACGATGGTCCAGGTGCTCAGAAAGTGCCTACATGCATCAAAATCATTAAAATAATAAAGCAAAATGGATGTCTCCTAGAGTGCAAAGCTGGATTTATTTTTCATGCTGCCAGATGCAAAGGCAAATGTTGTATGTTCATAAAAAATGCATATATGTCTTCCCCATATCCATAAATACACACACACACACACACACACACACACACACATACACAAGTGCGTGCACACGTTTCCTATTTCTCTGTGATATGACCTCTTCAGGATAGTGAAAGAAACAAAGTACGACAAAGCAGCTAGTAGCATGTGATTAACAGAAGATAAAGCTACCACAATGAATACTGCTATAGTTGGAAAGGGAGTCAGTGTGGTGGAGTGAAAAAAAAAAAATGCTGAGCCTGAAGTCATAAAACCTAGTCTGAATCCTGGTTCTGCCATTTTCCTGCTACCTGTGGAGTCTTAGGGAGGTTGCTTAAATTCTCTGGGCCTCAGTTTCCACAACTGTAAAATGAGAGAATGGAACTCTTGTAGCTCTAATTCTATGAGCTTATGAATCACAAACCTGTGTTTGTTGTTGTAATATTCCTTACAAGCCCTAGCTTGGTCTACCCTTCAACCACTCTGCTGGAGTCTTTCTCCCATCTCTATGCCTTTGGAGAGATTTTTTTTTGTGAGGCAATTGATATTAAGTGACTTGCCCAGGGTCACACAGCTAGTAATTGTTAAGTGTCTGAGGCTGGATTTGAACTGAGGTCCTCCTGAATCCAGGGCCTGTGTTCCACTGCGCCACCTAGCTGCCCCATTTGGAGAGATTTTTAACTTGGAGTCTGAAAACTTTTTTTTTTATATAATTCTGATTACTATATTTCAATGTGATCACTTTCCTTTGTAATTTTGTTTTATTAAAATTTTATTTTATTGAAAACTTTTATGAAATAAAACTTTATTTTATTAATTTAAAAACATTATTTTGAGTAGGTTGTCCATCAGTTTCACCAGCCTGCCAAAGGGATTCGAGATACAAAAAATGTTAAAAACTCCTTCCTGGAATCAACTTCCTCCTTCCTTCTACCTCTTAGAATCCCTGGCTTCCTTCAAAGTTTAGTTCAAATGCCAACTCCTACCCAAATAAATCCTTTCCTGATTATACCAGCTTCTACTATTCCAAACCTTAACCTCCCTTCCACCAGTTACTTGATTTTATGGTGTTTATATATTTTCTATATGCTTATGCATGTGTTATTTTCCCCTATAGAATAGAAGTTTCTTGAAGGCAGGTACTGTCACATTTTTTAATTGTTTATTCATCTCCATTGCCTAATACAGTGCCTGACACATTCTCTGTGACCTCATTTGGGTTGTTTTTTTTTTGGTGGAGTAGCTTGCTATTTTCTTCTCCAGCTCATTTTACAGATGAGGAAACTGAAGCAAATGGGGTTAAGTGACTTGCCTAGGGTCATGCAGCTAGCAAGTTTCTAAGGCCAGATTTGAACTCAGGAGGATGATGAGTCTTTCTCACTTTAGTCCTGGCATTCTCTCCACTGCACCACCTAACTGGCATATAGTAAGTGCTTAACAGCTGCTTGATGATTGATTGGTTGATTAATTGACTCTTTGGTTACATGATCCTTCTTTTATTTTTTTATATCCCATGTGAATCTGAGCTTATCAGAAAACTCAAAATGAAGCCACATTAACCTCAAATCCCTTTTCTTCTTCATTGCATTCATTCGTGATTGGATCTCATCAGCACTTTTTTAAAGCCTCCTGTCCTTTTTGACCATTAGATTCATACCAATTTTTCTCTGATGTTTTTAGAAGCATCTCTCCCAAAGGTCAGAATATATGGTTAAGCATGCACATTTTCTTCCTTGAATTCAAAGACTCAGAAGACATGGTCTTTTTCTTTCAAGGTTCCTATCAATGTCATCCAACCTGCTAAGTATTATTGGTCAGAATTAGGTCCCTGGTGGTAATTCTCTTTGTCATGTCTTTCTTCTGAATTGATGTAGCCATGGTCATTTTGGTGTAGGATGAGGCAGAAAAGGAGATTGAAGACCAATCCAACCCAATGAACATTTAAGCACTTACTATAGGGTAAGGAAGGCTCTGTGCCAGGGATACAAAGACAAAATGAAAAATAATTTCTGCCCTGAAAGAGTTTGCATTCTACTGAGAGTAGTTTCATATAAACAAATAATAAATAAACAAATAACACCATAGGAACAACTTCCCTTTGAAATATTTAGGAGCTTCACAAGAAGAAAGATGGGGTGGTGGGCTAAAGGAGGAACATTGTTCCTAGCAGTCAAACTACTATGTGCCTGACACTTGACCCAGAGTAGGTTCTATGGCTACCATATATATTGTCATTAGTGCCATTAGTCTAGATATATAGGAATTTTTGTTTAGTTATTCCAGTTGTGTCCAACTTTTTTTTACTCCATTTGGGGATTTCTTGGCAAAGATAGTGTAGTAGTTTGACATGTCCTTCTCCAAATAATTTTACAGATAAGGAAACTGAAGCAAACAGGGATTAAGTAAATTGCCCAGGGACACACAAGTGACAAGTCTGAGGCCAGATTAGAAATCAAGAAAATGAGTCTCCCTGACTCCAGTCCCAGCACTCTATCCATTACACCATCTAGCTGCCCCATACATAGGAACAGAGCATTGTTGAGTTCCGTTTTGCTTCGATACTCCCCTTTTAGTCACTTACCCCTCAATTCCACTTGCAACCAACTCTGTTGGAACTGAATTGAAAGCTCTGCCCCTAGGATTGGATATTTTCAAATGAATTAAATTAATTGATTAGTTGTTTTGGCATCATATAGACTCAGCTTTTGCTTTTTGCCCTCATTCTTTTAAATGCAGATAACAGTATTCATCTTCTACTTAGGACTAGATAAAAGAGTTATCAAGTGTGAATGTGTTATTTTTAAAATGTATATTCAGTGGTAATAATTGTTTTGATTCAAAGAGGTTGAATAATTTCATACAAATTAAGAAAACAAAGATTGACTATAATATGGGAAGAATTTGTGTAAGGAACAGATGCTTTTAATTTTTCTATGTCAGGCCAGCCTAGTGTAAAAACCCCAAGTCTGTTGAGAAGAACTGCTATCCTTTCTTCCTTTCTTCCTTCCTTCTCTCTCTTCCTTCCCTCCTTCCTTCCTTCTTCCCTTCCTTCCTTCTTCCCTCCCTTCCTCCTTCTCTCCCTTCCTCCCCTGCTTTTTTCTCTTTCTTTTAATTGAGTATATCTATAAGGCTCTTGCTGCTTTTCAGCAATCACTCTTTATAAATAAAAAATGATGCAAAATAAAAATCTGCTCAATGGCAAAAACCACAAACCATATCTTATAGTCCCTCAGCTTCATTCCCTATCCTCTCTTCCTGGAGCCTACTACAGTGTTCCACAATGAGTGTTCAGTTATAGGGATGATGTTTCAGTCTGGTTGGGGTTAGGATTTTAAATGGACTTCACAAAAGAATTACATCAGCCATTCTATGTTGGAAGCAATAGGCCTTTATTCTTCACATTTAAGAGAAGAGAAGGAGTGACAAAGGAAGGACATTAGGGCAAGCCCCTACCCTCAAATTGGGGCAGCAGTTGACATCCCTAAAACAGGACAGTGAAAGGAAACAAGCAGAATTGTCATCAGACCCTTATACATGATAGTTTTCAGGCCATGCCAGGAGGAAAAAGTCCATTGTGGTTTAACCTGAGGCTATTCCCTGGACTTGGCACATTATTACACCAGGCTCTCACTTCTCCATCCAGGTTTAAGGGGGTAGAACTCCTGAGTCTGTGGTCATTCCCAGCATAAAGACGACAGCTTGGGGGTGCTGAAGAAGGCCCTCACAGGGAAGTTGGAGGTTTTCCAAAAGGAAGATTCCAGAAAACAGCTAGATCAGATTTAATACTTTAGTATTGGGGGCAACATTTCATTTCATGTCCTTATATTAACTTGAAGCCTAGCCAATGAGGGGTTAACAAAAGCTGGTTTTCCATTACATAGGCAGGGCAGTGAGATGAGCAACTTAGGTGTGCTCAGGCTTGGGGACCCTCTAGTGGTCCAGAGGGTATTGAAATAAGGCTACTCTATTTGCACGTACCCGAGAGGGTTTGGGAAGTCTGGGCAGATGGTCCCTATAGAGTGACACCTGATGACTAATTCAGATGTTACCCTCAAGTAATTAAACTTCCTTATTGGATAATTAATGTAGTGACACACTGTCTCCCTGTATGCTTAGGGAAGGCAAAAAGGGTTCCACTAAGATGAACCATTGATCCACCAATTCTAAGTTAAGAATTTATTAGCTGCTCTGCAGGGAGATTTAGACAATATTCAAATAGTTAAAGCCTTCCATTCCTGGTACATTATGCTTTCGTATCATCTTTGTGATCTGATTCTTGAACTACTCATTTATTTATTTCTTATGTCTTTGTGGTCTATAGCATAATCCTAAGACAATATAATTCTGTCTCCTTTCCTATGGAGCCTCACTTCAATGCTTTCTCCTATACTGCTTCTTCCCTATTTCCTGCCTTGTATTTCATGGATTACCTCACGTGAGTATATCTTAATATACTGCACTCCCCTCCTCAATTATTCCCTTCTTTTGAAATGAGGTATACCCTTCCAGAGGCAAAGTCCGGTAATGGTTCTCAGCCCATTAAATCTCAGTAACACCTGGGAGGTCAAATTTGACTCTCTTGCATTATCTTCCCTTGTTCATCTTATTTATCACCCTTACTTTGTGCATTTGTACATGCATGTAAGGCCATGAGTTTTATAACCAGTTCTCTTCTAAGATATTGTGTTCCATGAATTATTTATCCTCTCTTCTGTTATTTTTCCTCCTGAGTTATATCTACTACTTTCTGGGGTACCAAATTTTCTGAATCTTCTTGGCCAGTTTTCACTTTTCCTCCTCCTTTTTAAGTTTAAAACTCTCTTGATTAGATTTATACAGCAACCAGAATTTTTTTTAAACTAGGTAGGCCCTAGTAGGTATACTCCATCCCTGGCCAAGAACCTATTATTTAAGTGTAGTTCAAAAAGTGAAATCCCTCTTTTCAGTATCACATCCTAACTAAAGCTATCTCTTCTAAAGTCTGAATCTTCAATTGGCAGCAGTGAAGAGATCACAACTTCTGAGGCCATTGTCTTTTGCTTCCTGCAAGGATTTTCAAAATCCTTAAGAGCACCTTTGGGCTCCTTCTGGTGATCTCATTTGTCCCCAGATGAATCACCAGGAGTGCATAAAGCTTGTTATTTTTTTTTAAAGAGGTCTCAGGAGGCTCTCTGTCACAACCTCTGGAAGACAGCACACCTCTTTATTGTTCACTTCAGGTTGAGAAAAAACAGCTTTAGGGGGCAGCTAGGTGGAGCAGTGAATAAAGCACTGGCCCTGGATTCAGGAGGACCTGAGTTCAAATCCAGCCTCAGACACTTGACACTTAACTAGCTGTGTGACCCTGGGCAAGTCACTTGACCCTCTTTGCCCAAACAAACAAAACAAAAAAGAAAAAGAAAAAGAAAAAAAGCAGCTTCAGGACCCATTGGTGTCTGCAGTTACTGATCACAACCGACTTTTCTCTTATTATTGCTGCTGTTGTTTTTATTTCAAATGCCAAGATCTGTCCCTGATCTTTGTTTCTGGGAGTACCATCATAAGACAGTTAGATTCTTTGGGAAAGGAACCATATCTTGATCTTTTTGTTTATATCACATGCCTCATCTAGAAACAAATAATAATGATAATAGAATAATAACAGCTGGTATTTCTAAAATGCTTATATCCTATGCACTATGCTAAGCACTATATAATCATTATCTCATTAGATCTTCTAAGAACACTAAGACAGAAGTGTTATTATTATTCCTATTTTAAAGTTGAGGAAACTGAGGGAGGCATAAGTTAACGTGATTTGCCTAGGGTCACACAGCTAGTAAGTGTCTGAGGCAGGATTTGAACTCAGGTCTTCCTGACTCCAGGCCCAGTGCTCTAACCACTGAGCCACCTAAGGGCCAAATGCTTTCTTGTGATGACAAGTAAAGATGAAATGCAATGGAAAGATCACAGGATTTAGTCAGGAGATCTGGGTTCAAGTTTAGACTCCATTAATTAATAGCTATTTGATATTGGGAAAGTCATTTAACTTCCCTGTATCTCGACTTTAAAGTGGATATTATAATAATAATCCCACTACCTCACAGGAGTATTAAGGAAAGCATTTTACAAACCATAAATGTTGAGGCTGAAAAATATAACTTAAGACCATAAAATCATAAATTTAGAATTGGAAAAGACCTGAAAAGTCATTGAATGCAACCCCTTATTTTATAGAAAAGGAAACTGAGGTCCATTCTAACTATATAAATATGAATGTTAAGTTACTACTATTAGTTGGACTAGTCTTGAAGAGGTAAAGAAGAATTCCATGAAGGTGAAAAAGGTTAAACTGACTTTTTAATAAATATTTTTAATTTTGCCTCCTCTGAAATGTTTTATATTCATGGAATTTTAGAGCTGAAAGGGGCAAAGAAAAGGCCATCTAGCCCAATTCTATCATCTTATAGATGAAGAAATCAAAGAGAAGAAGGGAAGGAAGGAAAGAAAGAAGAGAGGGAGGAAGGAAGGAAGAGGAAGGGAGGGAGGGAGGAAGGAAGGAAGGAAGGAAGGAAGGAAGGAAGGAAGGAAGGAAGGAAGGAAGGAAGGAAGGAAGGAAGGAAGGAAGGAAGGAAGGAAGGGAGGGAGGAAGGAAGGGAGGGAGGGAGGAAGGAAGGAAAGAAGGAAAAGGAAGGGAGGCAGGAGCATTAACTTTGCCAAGAGTTGGGGATACAAATGTGCACAAGCAAACAAAATAATCCCTGCCCTCAAGCTTTCATGCTAATGGAAGAATACATAAAGGGAAATTAGAAAAGGGAAGGGATTAATATGATATGATTTAGAAGCCTGTCTGGAAATGTGGGAAAGAAGTGATGTGGTGGCCTGATTCCAGTCATCCTTTGAGAGATGGGGGTCCCAGAGGTCAAATCTAGATCTGGTGAGAGGGGAGTTGAGAAGGATGGACAAAAAGCAGGAGACACAATTAGAAATAATTGTAAAGTTAAGCGACTTGACCAAGGTTGTACAGCTTGTCACTGGTAAAGCTGAATCTAGAACCCAGATCTCCGACTCCTTGTCTTGTGTCCTTTTCCATTATATCTTGATACTACATTCCTGTAACGATTGGAATAACGCCACCTGCTGGATACTTACTGTAGAAGAGTTCTGCCCATGAAGCGAAGGTCTTTGAGGGCAAGACCAGGAGTCAGGAAGTGACGCGGGCTAGTGGGAGGAGGAAGGAAGAGACTGGCGCTCGGTCTCACTCTCTTTCCTGAGGACGCTGGCGGAGAAGGGAGCTAGAAATGTGCTCTCCCTTTAATAGATAGGAATCTAGGCCTTTCTCTCTCTCTTTACCAAATTCTTATTCTCCTTAATAAACGCTTAAAAGTCTAACTCTTGCTAAAGCTTATAATTTATTGGCGACCACTCATTAGATATTTTAGACAGTTTAGCTAGAATTTTAGCCCTTAACAGATGGCTGACCACGAAGAGGAAAGCTAAACTTCAGTCTTCTGATCTTCTGGTTGGGTAAGAAATTTCCCCTCCCTCTCCCTTTAACTGCTAAGTACTGGCGTACTGGCTGTGTTTTCCTTTAAATTTTTTCGAATGGACCTTTTAAACTCCCTAATTACCCTATTTTTGATTTTAGTCTGTTTAACCAGACAAATGGGGGATAAGATCATGTTAATGCTTTGTTTTTGTGGATTTTCTATTTTTCTTTTTATTTTTGTTAAAAGAGCCAGCAACTTACTCACACAAGGAAATATCTCTCCCTCTCCCAACCATGCTTTTTCAGAGAAACCTGAAGAGATTCCTGCAGCTTTTCCCAATTCTAACACTAATTGTTGCTCTAATTTTGCATGCCTGGAGGCAATGACCCACCCTCTAGAAGCTTTTAATCCCCTAGCACCTGGAGGCAAAGTGGGGGAAGAGGAATCCAGGCCTGAGTTCAAAATCAAGTCTGATTCAAATTGCCCTGGTCCCTCCCCTCCTCTCCAAACCCCACCCTCTACTCCTCCCATGGCCAAGCCCATTGCTTCCCTGGCCCGGGAAGTCCAAAGATCTAATGCGCATGCTCAACTTTCTCTAACTGCATTTGCAGCTTCAGGCTCAGCCCTTCCCCGCCCTGGCTGTGCTTTTGAGACAATCTTAGAAAACTCTTTAAATTCCAGATATGCTCGTTTTGTTCATAATTTTGCTAACCTGCTTTTGTCTTTCATTAGTAATCTTATAAAGCATTTGTATGGTGAAAAGACTGACAGACAATATAGAGGGGTTAAAGAAGAAAAACTTAAGCTGAATAAGAATGACAATCATCAACATAGTTCAAGACTCTGCTTTTGCCATGGAAGGGTATATATTTTACAGAAATGTAGAAGTAAGCAGCAAGGTATTGATATGAGTATTGGGGATTTTAGATATCGGAATCAAGAGTGTTCTGAATTCACTCAGATTATTAACAGTATCAGTTCAGAGGTTACATAGGATTTCTATGCTATTACATATACATTTTGAAATTAATGGTATGGGTTTATTTTCATAGAGATTTTCATGCTTTTGAGGTTGTGTTTTATACTTAGTTTTTAAAACAAGGAGAATATTTGTAAAAGTTTTTTATAGTCATGTGATCAAGTTTATATTTTATAATACTCTTATTAAGTTCATATTCATTTATATTTCCTTAGTTTGAATTTCATTGTCTTTTATTGTTCCATGTGTATTTTCTTCTATTCATTTATCTATCTAATTTTGAAAAATTGCAAGATGGTTTTGTTTTTATTATACAATGTTAATTCTAGGAGTATTGTGCTCCCATATTCTGAGTTGTTTGTTTTTGTTATTTTTTCTCAACTGATTATTTGATCAAACTCTTTGAAGCATTTCCCTGGCAAATTGGTTGCCATGGCAAGTGTAAAGAAGTATTATTTTTGATAAGCATATTCAAAAAAAAAAAAGAGGGGAACATTTGTAAAAGTTTTCTTTTTTCAAAAAAAAAAAGTTTTCTTTGAGATTCTGTTGTGCTTTAACTTGTATTTAAATATGTTCTGATTTTTCACAAAAGTAATTGTATACTAAGTAAAAAAAATGGGTATTATTTGAAATTGTTGCGTAATTATATATTGTGTTCTGAGTCAAGATGTATTCACATTTTTTGCAATCATTTATTATCCTCAATTTTAAATCCATATGAGACTTGGATTATGGGAACTTATCATTTAAGACATTAATTGCCTTTATTCTGAGTTATCAGATGCCAGTTGGCCAAGATGCCATCCAATCACAAGAGGAATACATGCAAAGAGCAGACATTGAACTGTTACATGAGGGGAGACATGCACGAAGTTAAGGTATGGCCGAGGGAACGGCTTTTGACAAATGTTGAGGTTGGATTCTCTTGGTTTAATATTTTATTTTATTTTTCCCCACAATATTGTACAGATGGCTGGAAGTATTCATCCCACCCATCTCACTTCTACACCTGGCTTCTATGCTCCCTCCTATATGCCTGATGCCATGGACATCTCAATCCCATGCATCTGATTAAGTCTGACTCAGTTTCTTCCAATATGTTCGGTGGCTTGGACATATATTCCATCCACCTATTTTAAGCCTGGCATACTGTATGGGCAGTACATATTGCTCAAGTGTGGGAATGCTCATATCCCATCATTTCTCTGTTCTTTTATGGTAACCCCCATAATTATCTCAGGTGTCATGATAAATAACAGTGTTGAATTTGGCCTTGACATCTGTTACTAATTATATTAGATTTTAAAATTTCTCATAATGGCACGAGGATAATTAGGCAGATGATGCAAAAAGTGATGAAACAGATAAAAATTATTTTTAATAATTAATATTGCAGCAATTATCTTCTCAATTACCCTCCATAAGGGGGGACTATAGTAATATTATAATTTTAAAGAATGGTTCAATTTTTGTTTTATTATATGTTTCATGTGTAACAACTAAGATTCTGAATTCCCTTAGACATGTTTTTGAGAACTTTCATTGTTTGATTTGATTATTGACAAAGCTATTTTAAAGTTGTGTTAAGCTCAATTTTGTAGGAAATTTTCCTGGCTGATTACCAGCATCCACACATCAACCCCTGAAAAGACTTCCATTCCACGACTACACCTAGAGGACATCTGAGAAAAGACTTTCAGAGACTTTAAATGAACAGTTTTGATTTGTTGTTTTTGTTGTTTTTTTTTCTCTTTCTGTTATAATATACACCATCTGTAACATGTATTCTCTGCAGAGGCCCTCCCTTTGCAAGACTAATGTCAAAGCGTCGGTTCATGAGGACAAAAAAAATCGCTCCTCTGGACAAAACTTTCCTCTCTTCCTTTTCTATATTGTTGTTCACATATTATTAGTTAGCAATAGTTATCATATTGTTTTTACTGTTCCGTCAAGGAAACATTTTGTTTCTTGAGGAACAACAGGGGGGACTGTAACGATTGGAATAACGCCACCTGCTGGATACTTACTGTAGAAGAGTTCTGCCCATGAAGCGAAGGTCTTTGAGGGCAAGACCAGGAGTCAGGAAGTGACGCGGGCTAGTGGGAGGAGGAAGGAAGAGACTGGCGCTCGGTCTCACTCTCTTTCCTGAGGACGCTGGCGGAGAAGGGAGCTAGAAATGTGCTCTCCCTTTAATAGATAGGAATCTAGGCCTTTCTCTCTCTCTTTACCAAATTCTTATTCTCCTTAATAAACGCTTAAAAGTCTAACTCTTGCTAAAGCTTATAATTTATTGGCGACCACTCATTAGATATTTTAGACAGTTTAGCTAGAATTTTAGCCCTTAACATTCCCAAACATTTAATTTTCTGCCTATGTATTTTTATGGCATTTATTACAGTTCTACTTAGACCAACAGTACACTAGGGCATAACCAGTTAATCAGCTAAAATTGCAAGTTCTGGGAGGCTTGGTTAAGGATCCCTAGAAGTTTCAGGGACAACAAATTCTATGTTCAAGCCATTATAACTACAACTAAATTGTAATGCTCTACAGCACATTATAAACTTGTGAAATGGAGTTTCAATATTCAATGAATATTTCAAGCCTTGGAATTACCAAGAAGGAAATTCTACTTGGAAAAGAGCCTATAGCTTAATCCACAGTCCCGCCTTCTGGTCTCTCTTTGAAAACCATCTGTTTTGTTGATGGACGGGCTGAGCTCAGAAACCAGATGTGTTTTCCAGAGAAGAAGTTGCTGTTCTTCTAGAAGACAGAAATTCTGACACAAGACAAAAGGCAGGAATTTGGTTGTTTATCTTGGTTGTTAGATGTGGAAAAAATGAACAATCTATCTCTTCTTAAAAATACTTTGGCAGGTTCAGGCTTTTGTAACTCTTTTCTATTTACAAATCTATGCTAACAGAATTATAGGACTGGTTTCCTTGAATATCTTACCCTGAGGTGGTATTGCTTGTAGCTCCAACAGCCAGAACACTGTGAGCTTCCATGGACACTTTCACAAGTGCAACACTTAGTAACAGCCCAGACCTGGTGAAGCAACTAGGCATCTTTAGCTCGTTTGTATTCTCAGATAATGGAGAACAGAAGAAATAACTAGTCTCAGCCAGTATGAAGAATCACCAGAGAGAGTTGGAAGTGAAAGAAATGAGGTTAAATCTAAGCAGGTAAATAAGATTTAGTGCCTTCTCCCAGGAGGGTGGGAAGGTTGCATTTCAGGATGCCACAGTTTAACTTTATTTAAATAAAGAATGTTGGGGGGCACCTAGGTGGCGCAGTGGATAAAGCACCGACCCTGGATTCAGGAGTACCTGAGTTCAAACCTGGCCTCAGATACTTGACACTTACCGGCTGTGTGACACTGGGCAAGTCACTTAACCCCCATCGCCCTGCAAAAAAATTATAAAAATAAAAAAAATAAAGAATGTTATTAATTTATCCCTGGTTTCTTTTGTAGGACCCTGCTCAAAGTCAGGTGGATGGCTTTTTTTCTGGCCACATGTATAAAATAAAGATTGGGATGTAGAACAAAGGATTGAACTGAACAAAATAGAGAGCAATAGCTTCTAATGGCTCATCTTAAGGGGTTTTGTTCCTTTGTATTATCCTTCCGATCTTGATTTGGGGGCACAAAAAATAATGTGGAAATAAGAAACTGGGTACCTCAGTTACAGACAACCATTGCCAGTTCATTGAAAAGTTGCATTTAAAATGTTTTGGAAAGGTTTCAGTGGGCAATCAGACTTTAAATAGGAGTTAGAAGGATTTTCTAATCCCAAATCAGAGAGGGGTTTGGAACAGAGACACTATGCTTAGATAATAGAAAGTTGAATTTTAAAAATTGATTTAATGCCTTTGGCTACTACTTAGCTTGCTGAAAGTTGTTTAAAAGTAATTGGGGGCAGCTAGGTGGCACAGTGGATAGAGCACCGGCCCTGGAGTGAGGTGTACCTGAGTTCAAATCTGGTCTCAGACACTTACACTTACTAGCTATGTGACCCCTGGCAAGTTGCTTAACCCCAATTGCCTCACCAAAAAAAAAAAAAAAAAGAAAGAAAGAAAAAGAAAAAGTAATTGTCTCCTGAATTCATGGTTTTCCTTTTGCAGAGGAAAAACCCTTTTTTCCACTGATGGTATAGGTATTGATGGGAAAACGTGTTCTAGGTTTGTGAAGAAAATGGTCTAGTGCTACTTTAAAAAAAAATCTATTTCATTAAATGTCTTTATTTTGAGCTAATTGTGCCCTGTGATTAGTAAAAAAAAAGAACTATATTGGTAGAGGCTCAGGAACTATGGGTTCTTTGAATGAATGCAGATTCATATAATACTTTGAACCTGGGGTGACTAATTTAGGGGCCTCTCTTATGAGAAAGGAGTGCCATGGGGACTCCACTTTTTAATGTGAATTTAAAAAGCATGCACCCAATATTTCTTTAAAGAAAGACTTTTATTTGTCTCTATCTTTTTGGAAGCATGAGAGATGATTCTAATACTATTTTTTTTGGTTGGTTGGTTTTTGCAGGGCAATGAGGGTTAAGTGACTTGCCCAGGGTCACACAGCTAATAAGTGTCAAGTGTCTGAGGTCAGATTTGAACTGAGGTCCTCCTGAATCCATGGCCGGTGCTTTATCCACTGCACCACCTAGCTGCCCTGATTGTAATACTATTGTCACTAGTTATTTCAATTTGGCACATTTAAGAAACATTTATTAAACATCTACTCTGTGAAAAGAATTGTGTAGATGCTTAATAAATGGAATCATCTTCTCATGCTTCCTAAAAGATAGACTATCTCATATTAATTATCCCAAGTAAAGATTCTGAGGGATATAAACATGGTCCTATCCAGGGTAGACTTATCAGTACTTGATTTTTGTACCTTTGGCTATACAAGACTTCAGTTTGCTAAAGATCAATGTGGTATAGGGGAAACATCACTTGATTTAAAGTCAGAGGACTTGGGAGCAGATGCTTCCTTTGCCATTTACTATCTGTGTGTGCTTGGGTAAGTCAAGTCACTTAATCTCTCTGGGTCTCTGCTTCTTCATCTGTATGGTGAAGTAGGTAGACTTCCACCTCTAAAACTAATCTTGGATTGTCTCTTTATTTTGGCCTTAGATTAAATACATAGAAGAATTCCACTGACCTGAGGAAGAATCCTTATCTAAAATTTATCTGATATATGATGAGACAGGCCTGGAAATTTTGGGAATATTCTTGATAAATCTTATCTAATGAAAACCTCTAGTTTTTGAATATTTCTTATAAGTGAACTTTTACATCATTGACCTAATAGAAGGGTAAGGGAACAATCACTTATTAAGCACCTACTATGCACCAGGCATTGTGCTGTGTCTTACAAATATAATCTCACTTCATCCTCTCTGATACCCTAATGAAAGTGTTTGTTATTATTATATTATCCCCATTTTAGAGATGAGCATACTGAGGAAGACAGAGATTAAGGGACTTGCCCAGGGTCACACAAGAAGTATCATAGGCTGGAACTGAACTCAGGTCATCTTGACTCCAGGCCCAGTGTGTTATGCACTGAGCCACAAACCTTGTGAAATTATCTAGGGCTCTGCAGATTGGCCTAGGAGCATAGATTTAGAGCACAATAGAAATTAGGACAAGTCTCAAGTCTATCAGGATTCTGCTTCCTGGCAAGTATCTTCAAATGAACACCAAACACTTGAAACTCTTCATAATATTTTCACATTATTCTTGACATGAATACTAATGGTTTAATTCTGGTATCTCTCTTTTTTTTCTTAGCAAAATCATGCACATCTCCAACATCTTTGATATTGGAAGACAATGAGTCATGCATTTAATGTCCTCCTTCACAGTCCAGTCTGAATATTAATCACAGCTGTGGGCCTATGGAGTTTATTCTTTTCAATTTAGATGGCTCTGAAGGAGATGGAACTCTAAGGGCTATGCCCTAAACATACATATCTTGACTAGGATTGGTTTGGGAGGGGCAGGTGGGGCATGTAGCTAGCTCAGGTTGTTGACTGCAAGAGATCATTTCCCAATCCAGAATATTTCCTCTTGGATGAATCAATATCAGCGTGAATCAAAGGGTTCTGCCCTAGTGGACAAAATCTTAATGAATTTGGGCTTGGGATTCTTTCAAGTGTTTGAAGATCTAAAGATCTCCCTAAAAGCTTCTAGACTTATCCATCTACTCAGGGATCCTCAAACACCAAAGGCAAATTCAAGCCATTTAGAATTTTCTGTACCAGCTCAAGACCTACCCCCATCTCTAAAAACTGTTTGGATAAACTAAGCAATCACTAGTAGTTGGGGAGAACAGACTACTGACATCCTAAGGGATGGTATGGAGCTACTGGAGTGTACATTAGGTGTTTTTTCCTCTAGTAGAAACCAGAATGTTGTCTAACCTTAAGCTGAATACAAGTATAAATAGTGCATTCTGCAAAAGATGGTGGAACTCATTTGCATAAGATTTTTTTTAAGTTTATTAGACTGTCTTATATTACACAACACAAAGACTCTTATTGAGTTTTTCTTTAATGGGGGAGATGAAAAAGTATGATTAAGGATTTTGGGGATGAATGAGAATATATTTCCAGAGAGAGAAAGGTTTGAATCACATAAACTTTTGGGCTGAATTTGGGCATTTGTTTCATTGCTCTAATAGAGAGAGTGCTTGTTGTTGTTTTTATCACCTATAGAAGGAAATAGGATGTAAATAGCAAAGACAAAGAACATTTTGAGGGAACACACATCTGTGGCTACTGAGTGCCTGTTTTGAATTACATTTAAATTGCCTGAAGACCATTTGGCAAATGGAAAATTTTAAGTTGGTTTATGCTTTTCCATGGACAATTTAGGTTTTTTTCCTGTTATTGTTATATCTATGCTTTTGCATTCAAATCTTTTCAACCAGCATGGGGAAGAGAAAACATTGTGTTAAAGGCTTTTTAATGACATAGTAACTCCTCTTGACAAACAGTGGATCTGTTCCATTATCTTATCTGCCAAAAAAGAAATATCTTCCAGGAAAATAATATGTGCTTAATCATGAAAAGGCCTGAGCTTTGAAAGCTTCAAATGATAGAATATGCCATAGTAATAAGTACTCTACATCCCCCAAATTAGATCGGTTCTTTTGATTATCTTGCAGTAACAATGCCATTCTCTGATAACCACTCCAGACACAATAAAATATAAAATGGTTTTCACCAACTTTGACTGTTGCATGATATAAAACAAATGCATACATTGAATTTTCTAAGTTTAGAGCTTCTCTCTATGCATCTGTCCATATTTGTCACCTTCACTACCATGATGGAACACTTGAACAGATTCAATATTAGGTATAGAAACACAGCTCTTCTACCTCTTTGGGATTTTAATTATCCACATAGCAGCTAGGTGGTAGAATGGAGAGAATGCTGGGCTTGGAATTAAGAAGACCTGAATTCAAATCCAGCCTCAGACACTTACTAGCTATGTGACCCTGGGCAAGTCACTTAACCCTGTTTACTTCAGTTTCCTCATCTATAACATATGCTGAAGGGGCAGCTAGGTGGCACAGTGGATAGAGCACCGGCCCTGGAGTCAGGAGGACCTGAGTTCAAATCCGGCCTCAGACACTTAACACACACTTACTAGCTGTGTGACCCTGGGCAAGTCACTTAACCCCAATTGCCTCACTAAAAAAAAAAATGCTGAAGAAGAAATTGACAAATTATTCTGCCAAGAAGACCCCAAATGGGGTCATAAAGAGTCAGACATGACTGAAAACATTGAATAACCACAAACCAATGAGATGACAGGAGCCATATCTTGTTCATCTTTGTATCTTCCAGTGTCTTGTATACAGGATATGCTTGCTATATGCTTATTGGAAAATCATTTCAGCCCTCCAGAGTACCTTCTGCCCTTGGGGCCCATCTAACTGATTAGAGATAAGGATATTCCCAGAACCTTCATTTAAAGAAGAAGCCCAGTCCAACCATTTCTTCATTTCACATTAGGCTACATCCCTTTGGACTTCTCCACCATGCCTCAGAAACTTCTTCACCTTTGGAAGGTCACTTCAGTCGTGGAACTGACCTTCTCGCCCTGCCTCCACCTCTTAATTTCCTTTTACATGTTGTCTTCCCCAGTAGAAGGTAAGCTTATTGAGGTTAGGAACTGTCTCTTTTTGCTTCTACTTGTATCCCCAGTGCTCAGTAAAGAGGCTGACATGTAGGAAGTACTCAATAAATGCTTGTTGACTGACTGACTGAGTTGAGGCAATATATTGTAGTGGAAACAGTGCTAGTTTGGGAGTGAAAGGATTTGGATGCAAATCCTGCCCCTTCAATTTACTAGCTATCTGACCTTGGGCAAGTTGCTTGTAACTAGGCTTCAGTTTCCTCGATTGTAAAACTAGTGAGTTGGATTTGATGATGTCTAAGGTTCATCATACTAGCCCTAAGTCTATGATTATACTAATTCAATTGAGGTAAGCCATTATACCCTCAATTATACCCTCAGTTCAATATTCTCAAGGGATTTATTTATTAATTTACTATAGATAGGATTAATTGTGTATGTACAAACTTTCCAACTTTTTGGACAATAAAAGAACATAAAACATATTTAGTGTCCAACACTAGCGCTATAGGCCCTTACTCATTTTCTCACAAACATCCAGATCTTGCCTTCCAATTCCCTAAGTCTTTGCCTCAGTTGAATTCAACAAACCTTTATTAAGCTCCCATTATGTAAAAAGCACTGTGCTTTGTCCTAGGAATGAAAAGATGGAAAACAATGAAGTTTCTGCCCTCTGGAAGCTTATAATATAATAGAAGGGAATGAGACATTTACAATGAGAGCCTTGAATGACAGGGTTAGTAGTCTATATTTTCTTTCATGAGCAATGGGAGAGGAAGTGGGGTATTAATGGTATTTTGAATAGGAGAATGGTTCAATCAACTTGATCCAGAGTCCAGGACCATTTCTATTCTAACCCATGAGGAAACTTTTATTGGAACACAGCAGTTTCAAAGTATAATGAAACTGAGTTGTATGACCTATTCTTATTTCCTCTGAGTATGGACCTTTTCTGGATTCCTTCTGAATCCTTGAGTTTTATTAGGCCAATGTGGGCATGCACTACACATTTTGTTTATTCAGTAAGTATAGCATCTTGGATGTTGGGAGTATTTAATCCTTAACCAATCCCCTTTCATTTGCATGGATCATGATTGGCATCATGGGAATAGAAAGGAGTTGAAAGGAAGTTTTTCACTTTAAGTAAAAAAAGAGATTATACTGAGAGACCCAAAGTGACAGAAGGAGAAAAGGAGTTCAAAAGCTTGCCTTTAAATGCCAAAGGAATTTCTGATTTAAGTGGATGGATGTTACAAGCTGGAGTCTGAATCACAAAAGAGGTAAATATAATTTTATGTCCATAAGCTAAAGAGCTAGCAAACTTCCCTCCACCTATGAAGAAGAAACCACACTGCAGCTACAGAACACAGAAATGCACAGCAGAGAACCTTAGAGAGCAATGAGATAGTATCACCAGGAGGCATCAGTGGCTTGGCCATGTTAGGAATATGAATTACTTATCTATATGTGTTCCATAACCATATATGTTCCTTGCAAGGAGAATTTGAAGTTGGTTTTATTCTTTTTCTCTGTGTAGGAGGAAAGAGGAAGCGATCTTCCATGTTACTTCTTTTGCTAAGCTGTTTGATTAAATGTCTTTTGTTTTATATGTCCTCATGTTGATCTAGTAAAAGAAAACACATTAGTGGGGGTTCATGAGCTGGTGTTTACAGATACAGCATGGATACAGCTCTACAAAGTACTTCAAACCTTGGGTAGATTTCTGGGGGTCCATATGTGAGAGAGAGCTTTGTGTTTTACATTTATAACATTCTTATAGCAGTCCATGAATAATATGTAGAACCCTCTATGATTTAATCACCTGAGAAAGAGTTTTTAAAGGGAGTATATTCTTTCTTTATTGGACATTAAACAGAATATTCAAGAAGAGAATGCCAAGACTTTTTCATATCGCTGCTACATTATTTCTGATTTTTTACCCTATTTCAACTCCTCACCAGGGAGAGAACCTGTGTTGCATAACAGCCCTAGGAATGAGCACTTATCCTTTCAGAGCTACTAAATGGTTTATTATTCATGGTCCATATTGTCCCTGTGAGAAAGGAAAAGCTGGCCTAGATCTTAGATGAAACATTATTACTGCTGTAACAGAATCTGGGAGCTTGGTAGCCATAATGCTGTACTTCATATGAAAAAAGGAAATGGGAGGGAAAAAAGCAAACCTGCTTAAGTGATATCATTTGAAAATAACATTTCACACCCAGATCTTCCCCCCACCCCAAACCCTTGTGATATAACATAGTCACAATATGGTCTAATTTAGTAACATATGTAAGAAAGGAAGCAACGTTTCTATAGACAGCTGACTGGCAAGATTGACTTTGACTGATTCACAGAAAGGAGGAATTTTTAAATGAAACCCATTAGCTTCATCCAGATATCATTTTTAGATTTGGAAATGGCTTTGCAATAGTTCAGTTTTAAGTGTGTTTGTTCTATAACCCTGCCAGAATTTTAACATTTGCTAAGTTAAGGATATATACTCTTCACCCAGGGAACCTCTCACTATGCTTGCAAAGTTCATTACTTTTTTTTTGACAGTACAGATGGTATTTTCCTATACTGGCAAAATCTGTGTTCTAGCCAATATTAAGAATGGCTCCACCAAAGTTGGAGAACTAGTTGGGGCCTTTTGAAACCAAATGAAACACACTTTGAAACAATTTTATTGGAAATGTTAATACAGTTTACCTCTGACTTGTGATAAACCAAATAAAAAACAAAATTAAATCTGCTGGAGAGTAATTATGAAACATTTAAGCTTTGAGAATTTCCCTTTATTAATTTTAAAAGTCTACTGGACTATTGTTCACTTAGAAAAGGCTGTTATTGTTGTTTTTTAATTTACCTAAATCAGAGTTAGTAATACAACAATGCTGAATGGCCCTAGGGTGTGCTCAGCTTTTTGGCAGAGCTGTCTGCAAACTGGTATTTTCAACATGCAAGATACAATATTTATGTTGCTTAATTGAATCAACCAAAAATGATTGAGTCATTTCTTCAAGTGCTCAAAATGATTGTCACAGAGCCCTCAGATCATGACAGGGTCAAATTCACTTGTTTGTTGAAATTGCAAATAACCAGGCTGGCCATTTTGTGGTCCATTTCTTTTGCTACTTTTAATAAAACTGAATTGGATCAATCACATGGCAATATTAACTGCTGAGCAATTAACCTACAAATGGTTGACCCAGGCAGCTGTTCAGACCTGGATAATCTCATGCTTCAAATCAACACTAGATGAAGTTGGGGGATTACCCCGTTGTCGCTTATAATTGACTCATTATCTCTCTGCCCCCTCCCGCCCCTTTTGTGGGAATAATATCTATGAAATTGATTTCCTGAACATTTTTTCCTGATGTAGAAGATTATGTCTGGAGATATTGAACTGGAACTTAGTCTTTGATTGCAAGTCAATTTGCAAAGAGACCTTAAGCTTCTGATAGACTTCCTTATTCCCATCACTTCAAGAGCAGGAACCAAGGACATAGAAGCATACTTCAGCTCTCCTTACATTTTGTGAGGAATTGAAAAGATCATACCACATGCTGACAAAGGCACTGTTCCACATATGGCAAAAGTGGGAGTTGGCAGAACTGCTAATAGTGATTTGATCTCATGGTACAGAAACTGATACAGTGGAGAATATCAAGGAAGAAGTCATTTTCCCTCATTGCTTGGATAAAAATCCTCCTATCCAATGTAATTTTAAAAAATAAACTTATTTTAATGGAGTCCTCTCTTGCCACTAGGCAATAAATATTTTTGGCCACAGCAGCTCACAAAACTATCTCCAGGGCTTGAAGGAGTTGCCAGAAGAAAGTGTCCATGCCAATGAAAATCTGGGTCTTTCATAAGAAAAATTTCCTTTGAAATTGTATTACTGTTTGATTTCCCATGATAGGATGGGCCTGCCATGGAGATAGGGAGAGACCAGTTTGGACATTTTGTGATTTGGCTAAATGACCAGGGACAACAGCTGGAAATAATTCATAATTGACAATAAGGATATTCTATGGGAGTTCCAGAAGCCATAGTAATAATGGAATTTGAAACAATAAAACAAGGAACCTTAAATGTCATTTAATCCAACAAGAGGTTATTTTATGAGGAAACTGAAGCCCAGAAAGGTAAAGTGATTTGCCCATGGTCACACAAAGAGTAAACAGCAGAACTGAGATTTGAACCCAGATCCCCAGACTCCAAATCCAGCATTCTTTCCACAACATTAGCCACTTCAGAGGAAGAATTTCTTAAGAAATGTGTGACACACTTTTATTCTCCTCCCACAGAAGAATGGGTAGTTTTTCAAACAACACATAAGAAGAGGATAGAGGTAAGAAAAAAAAAAAAGTATACTACTCAGAGTAAGTGAATTTCGTGCCCCACTTTATTTTGTCAGATAGGCTCATGAGGAAAGAGCAAGTAGGGTATCAGGCACAAGTTTTTGTATCCTATGTGTTATTCTCTTTTACTGCCAGATGTTCTACATTTAAAAATTACTATTCCTTATTCCTTGTACTTTCTTCGTATATATAAGTACTTTAATATTCTGTTTCACCTTACTCTTGTGAATGTAACATTTGGATAAAATGGAACATATAAATTGGATAAGTGGCCTGTCTTTTATTCTCCCTTAAATTATGCTATGTTTAATCAATATGAAAGAAGATCAGGAAATTTCTATTCAGCCTTGAACAACTACAAAATTAAACAGAGTGAAGGGTGGCAGTATAATCTGTGTATAATAACCCTCTTAAGAACTGCCTTGCTACAGATAGATTCTGTTATCAGGGATATGTCTATAACAGTGATCTCTTTAGAGAGCACAAATAAAAAGAAGAGACAACTTAGATTTTGTTGTTGTTGCTGCTGCGGAAGAACGGAGTAAATAGCATTTAACTTCATCGTCACTGAGAGAACGGAGAACATATGAGTATTGCAGTCAACCAAAGAATGAACCAAATTTGAATGTGCCTTCTAATCTTGGTATGTTTTTATTAATAGTCATATAAGTAACCATAAGAAAAGAAGAGGAGGAAGGGAGGAAAGAGCAATACTATGAAATAACATATTCATTCTGAAATGAATGAACCAAAGCCACAAAAACAAAGAAAGTCAGGAGCCTTTACCCTCTTCTTTTTTCTTCCCCAACTTCCTCCCTACCCCCAACTGGTGGATATCAAGCCCTGGTCCTGGAAGCAACATTGGTATCCATCTAGTCCAACCTGTATCTAAATAAGAAATCACTTTAGAATAGCCAAGTAATAAAGAAAGGCTATGATTTTCCCCCATAAATTTTTGTGGATGCCTTATTGGTATACTCCAATTGCTGCTTGGGCATCATATTTGGGTATAAACAAAAGTCACTCACTCAAAAGTAGGTAACTGAGGTCAGGTAACATAACCCAAGTTTCACCTTCTTCATTTCTGATCTTTTCATGTGAACAAGACTTTTTCTACTAGGTAACATTCAAAATGATTAAAAATAACTAGGCTCTGGAGTGGGTCATTCATCTGAAATGTATCTGATATCTGGAGAAAGTTGGGATAAAAAAAGATGTATTAGAGATTGGGGAGATAGAGATTAATAACAAAATAAAATCAGTGCCTTTCTTGAAAGTTTCAGCTTTAGTCTTATGGATAAGTTATTTACCTTGAATCACGAGAACACATACAAATATTTAAGTGTGTGTGTGAGTGTGTGTAAGTGGTGTTGGCTAATCAATATCCATAAATGAAGAGGGAGTTCCACATAATTGGCCTTTAAAGCCAAGGGTAACATATATATATATATATATATATATATATATATATATATATATATATATATATATATATATATATATATATATATATACATATACACATACATGTATATAATGATATATATGTATGTGTGTGAATTCTATGTATATATATATATGAGTAAATGACATAGAATCAAATTTGGCCCAATGCATTCAGATTGTGCAGAGCATATATATTTTCACTTCACGTACCTCATATCTTTTTGCCTTACTTTTTTCCTTTACTATGTTGTCAACATCTACTGTAGCTATCTTTAGAACTCCTAGCAATTGCAGGGAAAGCATTTAATATCTTTTTGTTGAAGTAGCAAAACACAATATGAAAAATGGAGCCATTTTTTCCCTTGAAAATTTGCATCAGGATAGTGAGCAATTAGAAGCTTTATTACCACAGCTTTTGTGCGTCCTCATCAAACACACATTAAGAGTTTGTTTGAACTTTTAGAGCAACTTTTAATTTTTCTTTGTCAATATAAATGTTTCCATTATACTCATGGAACTACCTAATGATCTCTGGGAGAGTAGTGAAGGAAGAAATATTAATGCCTGACATGCTTATCATTTAGCTGATGTGTTTCCATTAAACATGCTATTAGAGAAAGACCAGATGGTTCAAGGGATGGGTAATGGGCTACAAAGCCTTTTGCCTCTGTGTCAGTGGTTCAAACATCTCAAATGGGATGGCCCTGACCATATGATTATCATTTAGTAATGCAGAAGGAATGAGCTAGTGGTTTCAGTGCAGTTCTTTGTGGTCAGTGTCTAGTCCACAAAAGGTTCTCTAGTGGAAAGAATATTGGAATAGAAGTCAGAAGTCTTAGACCCTAATTTCAATGCTCACTGACTAGGTATGTGACCTTGGGTAAGTCATTCTACAATCTTTTCTCCCAGTTTCCTTAACTGTAAAATGATCATAATACCTGCCCTATATATTTCACAGGATTGTTGGGAGTATCCAATAACCTTCTGTGAAAGCACTTTGGGAAGTATTGTACATTATAATTAGAGTATTATACTATGTTATTATTTGTTGTTAATAGTATCTTAATGTCTTCAAAGAAAATATTAATTCAGAGAAATTCTTATGACATCAATCAGTCAACACACATTACTGAGAGCCAGCTACCAAGTATGACTACTAAGTTATCACTTATGTATATATTTGAAATGGATGTAATTGGTGGTGATTCTAATCTGTTCTACTTCTTTAATACAACGCTAATAGTAATGGGGTTTGTATTGGTGGGTGCCAGCCACAAGTGGAGTCATTCAAGGAGCCAAGAGCAAACTAGAACAATGTACGTCTACTTCACCCACACACAGAGACAACCTAAGAGTTTCAGTCTCACTATAAGAAGAGGAATTCCAAAATGAGAATTAGGCACTTAGCTGGCAGGTGTAATTAAGCAAACCCTAGACGCTGACTCAATTTGCCCCTGTTATATAACAGATATTTTCAGTCATTTCAGTCATTTTGCTTAGAACATGCCTTCACAGAGGCAAATTATTGTTGGAGTAACTTGACTAAATGAAAAAGCCTTTAGACTAGATTCAAAAGTATATGTGCACTCCTACTAACCTCATGAGACACAGGTCAACATAATGGAAAACAGGACAGGAAATAGATACATGAAGGCAGCAAATGTCTTAAGGCCCAAATTTGTTCCGCACTTTTTTTAAACCTTTGTTTCCATAGTTCAAAACATATGTTTTTTTCCTGTCTTCTCTGACTTCTCTCCTTCCCTGGATGCTCACATTCAAGAAAATGCTAAGTTCTGTAGCTCCTATTTCTTCATCTTGGATCTTTCTCGTCCTTTCTATTTCTATTCTACTGATGCCACTCATGCCTAAAAGATGGCAATAGCTTTCTAACTGTTCTTCCCATTTCTAGTTTCTGTTTCTTCTAATCCATCCTATTTTCTTGCTGATTACATAGCTTTAGAGCTGAGAGACTTTAGAGGTCACCTAATAATTTATGATCATATTGCTTCTCTATTTAAAAGCCTACAATGGTTTCCCATTGCTTGTACAAATAAGTCACAACCTATCTTTTTCAACTATATGTGTCACTACCCTACTACACATACTCTATACTCTAGGAAAACTGTTCCTTGGCCATGCACAGCCTACTGTCTCATTTCCATGCATTATTTTTGTTTGAGTTGATCATTCTACCTGAAATATCTTTTTCCCCCATCCCCTTGCTTATATCTAACCTTGGAAAAGTCACTCATTCTTTTTTGGGGGGAGGGGGAAGCAAACAGGGTTATATGACTTGCCCAGGGTCATATAGCTAGTAAGTATCTGAGGCTGGATTTAAACTCAAGGCCTCCTGACTCCAGGGTCAGTGTTCTATCTATTGTGCCACCTAACTGCCCCAAAATTCACTCATTCTTGAAAACTCACCTCAATATTCCCTCCTTCATGAAACTTTTCTTCATTTCCCCTGACCAGATGTTATTTCTTTCTCCTCCAAATCCTAATATCACTTCTTTTGTATCCTTCTTATGGAAATGGGCATCACTGTTGGGAAGATGTAAGTTCAAGTCTCACCTCAGACACCTATTGGCTGTGTGTCACTTGGGCCTGTCACCTACCTTCTCAGAGCTCTGGGCAGCTAAGAGTCCAATTGCATTTAGTAGATGGAGTACCCTCATCTAAAGTTCCCTATACCAATAAAACCATAGATTCAGGCCTTATCCCCCTTCCCTATGTGGCACTTGTAAAATTGCTAATGGTTTCTGTAATTGGAATAAGAATCTTCCTACTAGGGGCAGCTAGGTGGTGCAGTGGATAGAGCACCGGCCCTGGATTAAGAAGGACTTGAGTTCAAATCCAGCCTCAGACACTTAACACTTACTAGCTGTGTGACCCTGGGCAAGTCACTTAATCCCAATTGCTTCACAAAAAAAAAAAAAAAAAGAATCTTCCTACTAGATTCCAAGCTCCTTGAGGACAGGGAAAATGTCATATTTATCTTGATAACACATTGCACAAGGCTTTGTACACAGTAGGTACTCAGTTGAATGGAATTGCCATTGGAAAGAGGGAAGTTTTCCATCTTTATAAAATGGTGGTCAGCAAACCATAATGCTAACCATGTTGATGTCTGGAAATATAACAGATACAACTGATTCAGTGTTTCAGTTTTGATTCAGGTAGTTGTTATTCTATAGACTTAGCCACAGAGTTAAGTTTATATGTCCAATTTTTAAGGGTCTTTTTATAGTTTCAGCTAGATAATAATAATAATATATCGTGTATAGGTAAGAAAGACAGGCACATTTCATAGAACCCTAGAATTGACAGGGGATCTATGGCCCCAATCACCTTATTTTATGGATGAAGAAACTGAAATACAGAGAAGGTAAGTGATTTTACAAAATCATAAAATCTCCTAGAGACAAACCTATACATGAACCCAGTAGTCCTGGATTCTAGTCTACTGTTCTTTCCAATATTAAAATGTGGAAACTTTCTGCTCTTTAGATCCATTATCTGGACTATTAAGTCTCATCAATTATTCTCTTTTCTTGACTAATGAAATTCTATTTGACTCTAGGCTCATGCATATAGATATTTGGGGGCAGACTTTGCTGTTGCCTTTGGAGACATTTTTCCCATATCAGGGGAGACTAGAAGCATGAAAGGAGAGGAGGAGGAGATTGAGATGCATATTTTCATAAATCTTATTTCATTAAGTTTCAGGAAATGTCCATACTCCTATGATTTCCTATTGTTCTGATATTCTGAAGCATGTCTGCGTGGGCTGGGTGAAATGTAGAATTGGCTCAGAAAGCTCTTCTTGGCTGAATTAAGGTTAAAATTCATATCCCCCCAGTGTATAGTATTGCTTTTGGCATTTTGACGAAAGGTTGGTTGATGAGTCAAGAAACATAAAGACGAGTCCTACTTTATAAAAGTCTGATTTTTACGTGATTTATTTTAACCACTTTTAAAATTTTATTCAACAGACCTGTCTGGGCATTCCTCTAGTTTCTGTTGCTATCATACACTGCCTTTTTTGTGGCATAGGAGGGAGACTTTGAATTGCTAGACAATTTAAAAAGCTTAGTATTGTCAGAGAATGGTAAGGGAAAAATCATTGCATTTTTGTCATTCTCAGAAAAAAAACACACACCAATAAAATATCTCAAGCTTTACAGAACCCTAAACTGCATGCATGTTCTCTGCATTGAAGGAGGAAGGAAATGGTCAGGAAACCAAAGAACAGAAGAATGCCAAATCTAGATTAAATAACAACAACAAAAACAATACCATATTGCCTATCAGCTTAAAACTAAACATGCTGCCTTCAAAAGCTACGCATTAATTTCCTCAAGCACACATTAAGATAAACTAAAATTTAAGAGAAAGGAAAGCAAGGGATTAAATTATATTATGTTATATTTATTTATATAATGTTATTAGTTTGGTTTACATAATATATACTTACTGAGCTCCTACTAAGCAGACAGTAATATGTTAGGTGGTATGGGGCACTCAAAAATAGGAAGGCCTAGTGCCTGTCTTTTAAGTTACAATCTCCTTCAGGAAACAAGCCATACGCATACAACCAGATGACTAGCAATACAAGGCAGTTTGACAAGTGCTAAATGAAAGATATGGACAACATATGCCATATAATTTTAAAGAAGGGAGCCATCATTTGTAGGATCTTGCAAGAATCTAAATTAAGTTTTTTGTTTGTTTGTGTTCAGTTGGAAATAGAGATAAGAGCCTAATGAATCCTTTGTTTGGCACAGAGAAAGAAGATCTTGATACCTTTCATCATTGTGACTTAAGTCATCTAGGGTTTGGGCAGCCTATCCCAATTTTCAGTTCTAAATTTTGAAATACTTAGATTCATAAAAATCTTCAATTTGGAAAAAATGTGAATCAATCTGCTGTTCAAACTACATATATATATATATATAAAACACCAAAGGTCAAGGTATTTCACAAAGATCCTCTTCAGCAAACTCACCTCCAAGAGCCTGCCTCAATTCCTATGCTGCCTGTGATGATTACTACCTGTGTGGCAAGACCTTTGACCTCCCTAGGCCTTGCTTTCCTCATCTGTAAGATGAAGGGGTTTTACCAGGTGGTCTCTGAGGCCTCTTCCAGCTCTAGAACTACCATCCTGTGATCTTATGATCCAGTTCTTCTATTCAGCTAAGAATACCCTTCCCAGTTGCTTGTAACCCTCCCAGACAATGGGGTAAAAAAAAAAGCCCTTGTTATTTAAAAAAAAGAATCCCACAAAACTGCTCCCTGTAAGAAGCCCTTGCCAAACAGTAGAACCATTGCTTCTCTTCAGCAGCTAGCACAGCTGGACTATGGATGCCCCCTTCTGGGGCATTGTAAGACCTGTGCAGGAACAAAGTAAGGGGTCCCAACCCATCAGGGTCATATAGGATGGGAAGGACATTCTCCAGCTTCTCCTTCCTACTATAAGCTAAATATATGGTATCAAGTTCAACTTTCACTTCAAAAAAGACAGGACAATTCTTTTACATGATAAACATCAATCTCTTATGATTGTAGCTCCAGAGCATCTGTCTCCTAATTTGTTCATGAGAGATTGAAGTATGTGTATTGGTGTTGAGGGGTAGCCTTTGCCTATGAACATGATCTCTAAGGTCCCTTCCAGCTCTAAAGTGGAAAGATCCTATGTGATTAAAATTTCCTCAATCTGGTGCTTTTTAAGAATGGAGGGGGTGGGAGAAGCTCTGTTGGCCAAGGGAGAGAGGCTTTTTGATATCCTTTATTTTACTATTCAAAACTAACTCTTCACAAGTGGTTTTTTTAAATTAAATCCCTTTTTTTCTTCTTTGAATATACCCAAAGCCCTAAACTAAATAAAAGGCCTTTACAATTCACCAGGCCTAAGATTATAACAATACATCAATGCATAAAACTTCTGGGGAGGATTAGTATATATTCAGTGTCAGTTTAGTGCCATCAAGTGGACTAATGTGAGAAGTTGCATTTGTAAGTTTTTTCTTTTTTGACACTGAAGCTTATGGTACTTTAAGATTGCCATAAAAAGGGGTAAAATCAGATTATCATTATTAAAAATATTATAAAATGGGAAATAATAGTGTATTAGCTGTCATAGAGCAAAATTTACACTGGTTGGCTTCAACCTATTAGGAATTCCTAACTAGATGAATAGCATATTCAAAATCTTTAAAAATCTAAAAGTTCATATTACTTCATACCAAATCAAATATTAGTGATCAAGACTCTCTCAACAATTCTGTTGGGCTAAGAAATTCTGCTTTGTGAAAAAGCAAAATAGGATTGATGCTTTTAATGGAAATATACCAGATTATTTTACATTTATACAATACGCAAGAAGTATAAACATGATGCAGTAAATAGGATAGCCTTTGAGTCTGAAAAACCTGGGTTCAAGCCTTGATTCTGGATATGTGGCCATGGGAAAGACTTTTCATTTTTCAGTGACAAGATATTAGTTGAGTGGGTGGTCTGTATTAGCTGAGGAGTTTCCATAGGAGGAGTTTCCTGCTCTGATAAAATCACAAGTATGAATCAAAAACCTAAAATTACACTTATGTCTTCCTCTTAGCATAGATGAGCTCCTCAAAATCTTAGAGAAATAAGCAGGGCATTTCAGGTTCAAGTGATTTGTTCCGGGTTAAATAGCCAGTTTTTGTCACAGGCCAAACTTGAACCCAAGTCTTATTGACTCCAAAGCCAAATCTCTGTCTCATAAATCTTGCTGCCTCTACCAGTGCTATGATAAAACTGTCAATCATCTCCTCCTCCTTGTCAGGTCAGTGGCACAGTGTGTGGTGTGCTAGGCCTAGGATGAGGAAGACCTGAGTTCAAATCCAGCTGCACTTACTAGCTGTGTCATCCTGAGCAAGTCATTTAATTTCTGTTTCCTCAACTATAAAAAGAGGACAATAATGGTATGTACCTCCCAGGGTTGTGAGGATCAAATGAGACTGTATTTGTTAAGCACTTAGCAGAGTACCTGGCATAACAGACACTTAATAAATGCATGCTTCCTTCCTTCCTCTCTCCCTCCCTCCCTCCCTTCCTTTCTTCCTTCCTTCCCTTTCCCTCACATTCTCTTCCCTCTAGGTTTTTAGAACATCACTAGGGCAGCTAGGTGGTGCAGTGGATAGAGCACCGGCCCTGGAGTCAGGAGTACCTGAGTTCAAATCTGGCCTCAGACACTTAACACTTACTAGCTGTGTGACCCTGGGCAAGTCACTTAACCCCAATTGCCTCACTAAAATAAATAAATAAATAAATAAAAATAAGAACATCACTATATCTTGCTTCTCCTCCTACCTTATCCAACTACTCTTTCTCAGTGTCTCTTGCTGGATCCTCATCCAAGTCACTCCCACTAACCACAGGTACCTTACGAGCCTCTTCTTTTTTATTTTGCTTGGTGATCTCAACAGCTTTCATTGATTCAACTATCCTGATACCTATCCAACCCTAACCTATCCCTTAACATTCAGTCCTCATCTCTAGCTGCCTATTGGACATCTTGAACTGGATATCGTGTAGATATCTTGAATTCAACATATCCAAAACTGAACTCATTATCTTTCTCCTCCAAATTCTCCTTCTCCTAGCTTTCCCATTACTATCTAGGGCACCACCATCCTCCTAGTCACTCAAGTTTGAAATCCAAGGGTCATCCTCACTCTCACCCTGCTTCACCCCACATCCAGTCAATTGCCAAATCACAATTCTACCTTTGTACCATGCTCCCTTCTCTCCTTCAACACCACCTTAGTCTTAGACCCCCATCACCTCACACCTTAACCACTGCAAATAGTCTGCTTGTTAGTCTCCTGCTTCAAGTGTCTCTCCACGTTCTCACCCATCCTCCATTCATATGTCAAATTGACTTTCCTTAAATGTCACTCCAAAACCAAAATCCACCCTCAATTCAATAAACATAAGTTGCTCTCTATCACCTCTAAGATAAAATATAAAACTCTCTGAAAATCATTCAAAGCCCTTCATAGTGTAGTTCCTTCCTACCTTTCCAGTCCTTTCCCCATGTACTCTGTGATTCAGTAATAATGGCCTCCCTGCATTTTTACTGATTGTCTCTCATGACTAGAAGTTTCTCCCTCCTCATCTCAGTCTTGTGGCTTCCAGCTTCCTTCAAGTCCCAGTTAAAATCCCATTTTCTATAGGAAGTCTTTCCAGATTCCCCTTAATACTTGAGCCTTCCCTCTGTTGATCATTTCCCATTTATCTTGTTTATATCTTGTTTGCACATAGTTGTTTGCTTGTTGTCACCTCAATGTGGGCTCATGGAAGAAAGGGACTGGTTTGGTTTTGGTTTTACCTTTCTTGTATACCCAGAGGCACAGTGCCTGGCACCATGGTAGGTACTTAAACCAACTGTTTCTCAGAGCAGTCTTGTAAAGCAGAACATCTCCATTTTGCAGATGAGTAAGGTAAGGTACCAAGTAAGTTAGGTTGCTCAAAGCAGCACTAGAAAAAATATTTTTCAGTAAATTGGTAGCAAGATAGTGTAAAACAGCCTGGAAAAGAACTCATGAGCTTCATTGAAAGTAATAGTTGTGGGGCAGCTAGGTGGTGCAGTAGATAAAGCATAGGCCCTGCATTCAGGAGGACCTGAGTTCAAATCCGGCCTCTGACACTTGACACTTACTAGCTGTGTGACACTGGGCAAGTCACTTAAGCCTCATTGCCCCGCAAAAAAAAAAAAAAAAAAGTTGTGGCTTTGGTTCTGTACTTAAAACAAAACAAAACACAACAAAAAACATACCAGAATGGACAACAATTAGTGACTCCCAACTCATGGAACCGTATTACCCGTGTGAGGAGTGCATTTGATAATGAGGAAATGAAGATTTGAATGATTTAATGCGATTTGAATGATTTAGAGAGCTCCCAGATGAAGGAACTCCCTTTACCAAAGCAGGTAGGCATTTTCTCTGCAATTTATAGTCTCAATGTTGCCCAGAGCACTGAGAGTGTGTGTAACTTGTCTGGGTCACACAGCTACCATGTGGCAAAGGCAGGACTCCAACCTAATTCTTTCTGGCTCCAAGGCCGGCTCTCCATCAACTACCCTATACTCCTTAAATGACAGCCCAAGAATTAGAATCAAGTGAAAAAACCCAGCCAATTCTAGAGCTTCATTTAGACATGGACAGAGAAAGAAAAGCTTTGTGATTTCTGGAAATCTGTTGGCATGAATCTTCCACCTTATAAATCTTTATTAAATGTCAGAGTTAGAACGGTACTAATTGCTTGAATTCTCTCAGAAAGTAAGGTTTTTCAAGTGTCTTTCATGCTCCCTTTTAACCCAGTGACTGAAGTGGTTAAAACAATGTTCCTAATTTGAAGCTGAGGAATTCGGGGCTGGGGGGGGGTAGCTTGTGAAAATTTCACTCATAAGCATATTATTATTATATTTGACTAGATGTGGATAGAAGAAAGTAAGGAAAAGGATCAACTTAGTCAACAGCATCTAAAGATGATGATAATGATAAATTATTCCAAATGTCATAGCCTTGTAAGACCAAAAGAATGGCTTCCTGGACCACTGGTCTTACCAGCTCTCATTTATGTTTCTAATAGTTTGAAATGGTTTTCTCCTATTTCTCAAAATAAAATTCATCAAAATAGCTGGAAATCCACAAGGCATTGGTTTTATACCATGATATTATGGTAGTATAAGAAAAAAACAAACACTGATTTACAGACTAGTTAATATTTTCCAATGTTAGGCATAGCCATTAAACAAAAGAGTTGAGATTTGTGTGGGTGGGGACTAAAATAAGGCACAGCTTTACTTTAGTATAATATCTGTATTTGTGGATCAAGCAATTTGTTCCCAAATAGATTTTTATATGTTCATATATAAACACATAACCACATCTCCACACTGACCTGTATGTTTGCATGTATGTATGTATGTGTATGCATGTACATGCATATATGTCTAGATTTGTATAGATACCATATTATATAATGTGTTTAATTTATATTATATTTGATTACCAATAATTATTTAATAACTAACAATCTAGATGTCTATAATTCCCTCCCTACAAAATTTTTATGACAATATCTAGAAACTCCATCAAGGACATTCTTGAAGATTTGAAAAGAGAACAGAGTTTTGCAAAAGATATTTTACAATAGACCATAGTTTTACAGTCACACAATTGACTGAAAGGATAGAGAATCCAAGATTTCACTGTGTTTGTTGTTTATTGACTATTTTTTTTTAAATAGCATTAGATTGAGGGCAAAAAGCTAGCTTAAAGTTGCTCCTCCCCTGCAAATGTCAAAAATCATATTTCTTGAAAAATGTAACAAAGGACATCAATTTATTAAACTACCATGTAATGGATAACATTTATGTAGTGCTTTAAGGTTTGCAAAAGATTTAATATATATTATCTCATTTGATACTTGGAACAGCAACCTGAGGAAGCAGATGCTATTGTTATCTCCATTTTACAGATGAGAAAAGGGAAGTAGAGAGCAGTTAAGTAACTTTCCTAGACTCATATAGCTAGTATCTGAGGGAAGATTTGAACTCAGGCCTTCCTGACTCCAGAGAAAAGTTAGGAAAGAGTCAGGATAGGAAAAAAACTGACTTCATCAAGTGAATCCAAAAATTCAGGAGTTGCATCATGTTATAAGACAAAGCAAAAAACAATTTTAAAAAAGAGAGAGACAACGGGGCAGCTAGGTGGCGCAGCGGATAGAACACCAGTCCTGGATTCAGGAGGACTTGAGTTCAAATCCGGCTTCAGACACTTGACACTTACTAGCTGTGTGACCCTGGGCAAGTCACTTAACCCCCATTGCCTCACTTAAAAATAAATAAATAAAATAAAGATACAAACAAGGAAACTATATTATGTTGAAAGAAACCACAGATAACCAAAATCAGTAATAAACTTATTTGCTCCAAATGCCCTAGCATCCAAATTCATAAAGAAAATATTATCTGAATTTCAAGAAGTCACAGACAGTGACATCATAGTCATAGGAGACTTCAAAATCCTTATATCAATTTTGAATGTCAGGGGCAGTTAGGTGGCGCAGTGGATAAGGCACAGGCCCTGGATTCAGAAGGACCTGAGTTCAAATCCGGCCTCTGACATTTACTAGCTGTGTGACCCTGGGCAAGTCACTTAACCCCCATTGCCCTGTAAAAAAAGAAATAATAAAAAAGAAAATGTTTAATGTCTATCAGAAATATAAACAAAAGGGGAAATATGGAACTGAACAAATTTCTGGAGAAGCTAAGAACTAAAAGACATGTTGTTTTCTAAATGGGACAGGAAAAGAATATACATATTTCTCTGCACCACATGGAACTTTTACAATAATTGACCATATTCTAGGGCACAGAAATATCACAAACAAATGTAAAAAGATAGAAACAGACAATATATCCTTTACAGACTATAATGCAATAAGAACAGAAATTAGTTCCAAGACCACAAACAAAAGATAGACTCAAATGAAGACTTAAAGATGGTATCTTAAATGATGAACAAGATCATAGAAACAATTAATAATGATGTAAAAGAAATTGACAAATATGAAACAACATACCAAATATCTGGGGTACAGCTAAAGCAGTTCTCAGAGGGAAAATAATATCCTTAGAATCATACAAAACAGTAAAATAAAATAATATTGAACTAACTGCAATTTAAAAATTCAAAAATCAACAAATAAATCTAAAATAAGCACAAGAGAGGAAATATGAAAAATAGAAGAGAAATAGATAAATATGAAAGGAAAACACCTATAGAAATAATAAATCAAATTAAAGTTAGTTCTTTGAAAAGACTAACAAGATTGATAAACTCTTAGCTAATCTGATTAAAAATAAAAGAGCAGAACTCAAATCAATAAAATAGCAAATCAATAAGGCATAATCACAGCAAAAGAAAAAGAAAAAGAATAACCAGAACATATTGTGCACAATTATATATGCTAACAAAACTAAAAATACAAAAGAAATAGAGGAATAATTTGAAAACTATAAAATACCTAGACTCTCAGAAGACATAATAGAGATCTTAAATAATCTAATTTCAGAAAAGAGAATAGATCTTATTGTAAAGGAACCATCAAAAAATAAATAAAGCCAACTCCTAGAATTAATGAATTCCTGGGAGAATTCTATCAAACTTGTAAAGAAGTTTGTATTCATACTTCACAAATTATTTTCAAAAACTGAGGGGGGGAAGCAACTTATCAGAATTTTTTTATAAGACAAATATATTCCCAATACCTAAACCAGGGAAAGATAAAGCAGGAGAGAAAACTTGGGTCAATATCATGAATGAACATAGATTCAAAAATTCCAAACAAATCCTATCAAACAAACTACAGTGATTTATCCAAGAAATAATTCATTATGAACAAATGGAATGTATACCAGCAATGGAAGGATAGTTCAAACATTAGGAAAACAATCAACATAATTAATCACATTAAATGCCAAAATATCCAAAACCACATGATCATTTTAATGGATATAAAAAGGACTTTGACAAAATACAAAGCTATTTAATGCTAAAAACCATTAAAAGTATAGGAATAGATGGATCTCTTTAATATCATAAAAGTATCTAAAACCAAAAGTAAGCATCATATGCAATGGGGATACATTAGAACCTTTCCCAATAAATACAGGAATTAAGCAAGGATGCCTACTCCCCCCCACTATTGTTTGATATACTTCTGGAAATGCTAGCAATAGCAAGAAGACAAGAGAAAAGAAATTAAAGGAATAATATTGTGTAAAGAAGAGATAAAACTATCCATCTTTGCTGATGATATAATGGTTTACTTGGAAAACTCCAGGAAATCAGCAAAGATACTAATTGAGACAATAAATAGCTTTAGCAATATCATAAGCTACAAAATAAATCCTCAAGAATCAATAGTATTTCTATATAATAATAATAAAACACAAGAAGCAATAACAGAAAGGGAAATTCCATTCCAAATTACTACAAAATGCATCAGATATCTGGGGCTCAACCTCCCTGAACAAAAGACTTGTATAGGTCTATTCACAAAGCACTCTTTAAAGAAATAAAGAACAAGCCAAGTAGCTGGAGGAAAATTCAGTGCTTATGGCTAGGCTATACTAATATAATAAAAATTACAATACTGCTTAAATTAATTTACCCTTTCAATGCTTTACCAACCAAATTACAAAGGGGATGCTTTACAGAACTTAACAAAATAATATTTATTTGAAAAAAATGTATCTAGAATATCAAGGAAAATAATGAAAAAAAGTACGGACAAAGAGGGAATAGTATTTCCAGATCTCAGACTCCATTATAAAGTAGCAGTCATCAAAACCTTGTTGTATTGATTAAAGAATAAAAAGTTCAATATAACAATTAGACAAGAGAGATTCAGAAACATTAGAACTCAATAACCTAGAGTCTATACCCATTGAACCAGAGCCCCCATTACTGGATTTATACACCAAAGAAGCTATTGATGAGGGAAAAAAAAGTCCCCATATACTCCAAAATATTTATAGCAGCACTTTCTGTGATAACTAAGAATTGGAAACAAAGCAGATGCCCTTCATTTGGGGAATAGCTAAAAAATGTGGTACATGAATGTAATATTGCACTGTTGTGCTGTAAGAAATGATATGTGTGAAATACAGAAAAGCATGGAAAGATCTATATGAATTGAGAACTGGCCCTGGATTCAGGAGGACCTGAGTTCAAATCTGGCCTCAGACACTTGACACTTGATAGCTGTATGACCCTGGGCAAGTCACTGAACCCTAATTTCCCTGAAAAAAAAAGAAAGGAAAAAAAATCTATGTGAATTGAAGCAGAGGAAGGAAAGCAGAGCAAAAATCCCCCAACAAATCCCAATGTGCATAGTAACTACAATAGAAAAAGAAAACAATGACAAACCAAAAAATCAAAAGTAAATGTTAACAAAAATTTAAAAGATCAAGTGGGATTTTAATGAAGATATATAAGACATTCCTAACTTACTCCTTTGTGGAGGTGGACAGTCCACAAATATTATGTATTGCACACATTTTGGGGCCATCTCAATGTATCAATCAGTCATGCTGACTTTTTTCTTCCTCTAAAAAATGCTATTTGTTATATGGGATGGCTCTCAGGTAGGGCAAGGGTGAAGGATACACGATATATTATGGCAATGCAAAATACAGAAAATATCAATAGAAATTTTTTTAAAGAAATTAAATGCCGGCTCAAAGAGGGCAAGCAGAAAACAAGACAAAAACCCTGACTCTATTTTAATTATGCTTTTCTACTATTACAACCAAAATTACAAGATAAATGGCTGGCACAATGTGAAGCCAGTGAGAGATATTCTCAAACAATGGGACCAGGGATTGAGGTTCCAGCCCTGAGTTCAGAAGAAAGTTTCCTATTCACTATCCTTTCATGTGGTGAGAACTAGCAGACTTGTTCCATTGTACACTCAGACCAAGAAAATATGCACATCTAGAAAAGAACAAATGTCTGGGTCAATCGTGTACGCATTTATGAGAAGTAAAACAAGGTCTGAAAAAGAAAAGAAAACACCTCATAGCAGAGTAAGGACATAAGCTCATAAACAAGCACTATTTGTACCCAATGAAAGGAAGAAAAGGGGAGGGATGTGGGGGAAGACAGTTCTTTGTTGTTAGGTCATTTCACTCATGCTCAACTCTCTGTAACCCTATTTGGGTTTTTTTTTGGCAAAGATATTGGAGTAGTTTGCATTTCCTTCTCCAGCTTATCTTACAGATGAGTAAAACTGAGGGAAATGGGGTTAAGTGACTTGCCCAGGGTCACACAGATAGTAAGCATCTAAGGTCAAATTTGAACTCAGGTCTTCTTGACATCTCATAGAGAGCCAAAGCTATGCTTTTACCTTTCTAAAAGAGATATAGGAAAAAAGTTTCCTGTACTTTAAGCTAAAAGAGAAATGGCAAAGACCACTCTTCCTTTCATAAGAAATTGTCCCTTGGCTGAAGACTCCAGCTCCAGCTGAAAAGCTATAAGATAGAAGGATGAAACATCATAATGTTTCTAGGTGGAGCAAACAAGAGTTAAAAAGAGAACTGGCAAGCAGTGAAGATCACCCACCACCCTCCTGGTTGGTTGTTGTCCTTCATTCTGAAAGAGGACCAAAATGACATCACTATGTTATCCTCAAGTTACACTGTGTCCAACTGTGGTGATCAGACCAAAACAAGCTCAGAAGGCTCTACCACAGGTTGGGCACAGATAGTCCATAAGAACATTTGGGATGGAGATGTATCTAAATTTGTGCATGTCAAGTTTCTTTTGAGCTACTGCAATTCTGCTCTGCTCATAGAGCTCAGCACCTTCTCTGATGAGAGCATGTCATGCTAGGCAGTCCTTTGCCAGTGTCAACCATGTCACATAATCAATTCCTAAGTTCTTCAGAGAGACCTTGAGAGTATCTTTGTATTGCTTCTTCTGACAACCATTTGAGAACTTCTGTGAGTTCTCCATAAAATAGTCTTTTAGGTAAGCATACATTTGACATTTGAACGACATGGCCAGCCCACTGGAGTTGCACTCTCTGTAGCAGAGTTTGAATGCTTGGCAGTTTAGCTCCAGAAAGGACCTCAGTGTCTGGTATCTTATCCTGCCAGGTGATCCCAAGTAATTCAAATGGAAGTGATTCAGTTTCCTGGCATAACACTGGTATGCTGTCCAGATTTCACAGGTATACAACAATGAGGTCAGTACAATGGCTCTGTAGACCTTCAGTTTGGGAGTCAGTCTAATATCTCTTCTCTACCCCACTTTCCTTAGGAGCCTCCCAAACACTGAGTGAGCTCTGGCAATGCATATATCAATCTCATTATCCATGTGTACATCCCTGAAAAGTATACTGCCAAGGTAAGTGAACTTATCCACAGTATTCAAAACTTCTCCATTTGCTATAACTGATGGTTCCAAATATGGATGGTGTGGTGCTGGATGATGGAGTACCTCTGTTTTCATGTTGTTGTTAGGCCAAAATTAGCATAAGTCACAGAGAATCAATCTGTATTTCATTTGCATCTCAGATTCAGAGGCTGGACTGAATGTACAATCATCTGTGAACCAAAAAAAATTGTGCACCAACTCTCTACTTTAGTCTTCGCTTGTAGCTTTTCAAGTTAAATAATTTACCATCAGTGTGGTAGCTGACTTGGATGTCACGTTCATCCTCATTGAAGATGTCTGACAACATTGCTGAAAACATCATGCTAAAAAGCATGGGAGCAAGCACATGGCATCGCTTAGCTTCACTGGGGACTGGGAAAGCATGAGTATTATACATTATCTAGAACCAGGTCAAGTATGTTGTCATGAAATTGATGTATAATACTGGTGAACTTTCTCTGGGCAATGAAATTTTGACAGAATTTTCCATATGCCCTTATGACTGACAATATCAAAGGCCTTGATCAGATCAATGAATGTTGTATTCAGACCTCTGTTCTGCTCCTGGAATTTATCCTGGAGTTGTTGGGTAACAAGCATCATATCAACTATTCTTTGGCCCTTTCTGAAGCCACACTGGCTCTCGGGTGGATGACCCTCTACCAAGTGAAGGATCAGCCTATTTAAGAAGACTCTGGCAAGAATCTTGCCAGCAATGACTAAGAGAGAAACCCCCATCCTGTGACTGTCACAGGACAATCTATTTCCTTTACCTTTCTAAAGATGGATAATGGAGGCATCCTTGAACTCCTGGTGGATAAAGTCCTCTTGCCATATAACCTGGAGAATTTCACCCTCTTATACAGGCTTGGTAGAGGCTCCATGTCCAGTAGAAACTATACATTCAGCCAAAGCAAGACCAGTGGAGAGCAGGGACAGTGAGAGTGATGTGATAATGATGTCTCCAGATGATTTAAGAGGCCATCCAATAGGAGAGGTATGAGTTGCCCCTTCCTTTTTTAATTAATGTGGTAGGTAGCTACTGCTGAAATATATTTACCACAGTGTAGAAATGATAGAGATAAGAAAAAACTAGGTTTTATTATTACACTTAAGCATAGATTCAGTTCTCAGACAAAAAGTAAATAAATCTGAATGAAATTAGGATTCTAACAAAGCCATTTATAGACAAAATTACATCAGTGTGACAGAGAAATAATTCTTTTACATATTGCAGTCTTGTCCATTCCTCTTAAACCATAAAAGTTAAAGAAAATACATTCATAATCTCATACTTCTTTCAATGTTATACAAGTGTAGCCAACTTAGCTAAACAGTCATAATCTCATAACTGGGCAGCTAGATGGCACAGTAGATAAAGTACTGGGCCTGGAGTCAGGAAGACTCATCTTTCTGAGTTTAAACCTGGCCTCAAACACTTATTAGCTATGTGGTCCTGGGGAAGTCACTTAGCCCTGTTTGCCTCAGTTGTTTAACCTGTAAAATAAGCTAGAGAAGAAAATAGCAAACCACTCCAGTATCTTTGCCAAAAAACACCTAATATGGGGGTCACAAAGAATCAGACACAACTGAAAAATGACTGAACAAAAAAAAATCTCAAAACTAACCTACCTAGTTAAATAAACTCTAGAGGTGAACTAAGGTTATAGATCAAACTATATTTAGAGGGTTCACAAATAGGCTGATAAAGGGGGACAATTTACTTGTCACCAAGATAACCAAGAAATCAAGGAAATCTTTCCTTACATAGTTAAGCCAGAAGAGCTAACAAATAACCAAATCACTTTGGTGAGCTCAAACTTCCCTTTAGCTTTTATTGAAGGAATGTCATTCTTCCCTTAACCTTATTATTCCAGGAATTAGGTTTTGGTCAGCTGAGCTCAATATTATTAGAAGAAAGACTTAATTTGCCAAAAATTTCTGGAGGAATAGCCCTGAATACTGAATAATAAATATTAATAAAAAAACAAACAATTCCTGTAATGATAGCAACATGTGTTTGTGCAAGTCCTTTTATGTATGTGCCCTAGCCACATATTTCCCTGACATGTGTCCCATTCCACATGCATGCCCCAATCACCTATATTCCCTATGTGGGTGCCTCACCATGTATGTTTCATATATGTGTGTGTACATGTATACATACATATATACATATATATTTGTGGGAGAGTATGTGCCAGATTTATAGGAGAGGGGGGAATGTTTTGTTATTGCCTTTTTTTTTTTTTAGTGAGGCAATTGGGATTAAGTGACTTGCCCAAGGTCACACAACTAGTAAGTGTTAAGTGTCTGAGGCTGGATTTGAACTCAGGTACTCCTGACTCTAGGGCCAGTGCTCTATCCACTGCGCCACCTAGCTGTTCCTTGTTATTGCTTTTCTTAAGATGTCAGGTTTGGTTTTTTGTGGGGAGGGGAGGGGTTGCTTTGAACTAATTGAGTCTTCTAGATAACTAGTAGAATTAAACACATCTGTGGTGGATTATGAGCCATAATTTGAAGTGACCACAGACCCACATAATGCCTGCATCTGCATGAGTTAGGGGGATAATCACAGGTGTTACACAGACACCCTAAATAGTAAGAACTGTAGGACAAATAACAAGGATAAAAAATGTCCTCTGTCCTACGAATTATAAAGCCAAATGCTATGAAATAGCCTTTTTCTATGGTTACTCTCATCACATACTCTCTGCCTTCCAATGAGATCTGCCTGTACTTGCCCTGCCAGTCACAAGTGTGGTAATCATCCTTAACTCATAAAGCTAATGCCCTTTATACCACATGCCATTTCATGTCCTCAACAAAATAATGCCTGGGAGAAAAGAATACTTAAAAATAAATTCTATTATTTTGCTTTTGATGAACTAGTCTTAAAATAAACAATCATTGTGAGATTGAAGGCATGCAGATGTTACCAGATGGATGTGTCATAATAGCTTCAAACCACCAGAAGGAGCTCTAAAACAGACTTCAGGGAAATATTAGACCTGCTGGCAATGAAGAGGAAAATAATATATTGTATACAGATGGAGAGTTTAAACCACATTAAAACTTAATAAAGAATTAGAGAGAGAGAGAAAGCAGTTGGGGGAATTATAAAACTAAAAAGTCTCCAGAAGACAAAATACAAGTGCCTGCAGGCATTAGTTTAGGTTTTGATTTTGGGGGACTTCTGTGGATTGTTTAAAATAACTGTACAAGAAAAATTGGCCGAATTAAAGAAGCCAAACCACCTCCAACCACCATGAGATTATGGCTGTCCAGAGCAAATATGAATTTATATAGTATTCTCATACCCACTACCAATCAAAATGTCCCTTTGTCCAGGGCCAGCTGCATTCATAGACAGAAAGCACAATCCAGAATGGACTGAGGGCTGCTTGAAAACAGCTTCTCCATGAACTGGCTATCGGTGCCCCAAATTCCCAGCATCCATATCATTTCTTAAGGGCCATTAATTGCATTTAATCGGGTTTAAGATAGTTTAACTGGGTTACTGCTCTAAGTCACTTGGGAGGAATAACACATTAGCTATCTAACACATTAGCAGGGATTCGTTTAACTGATTAACCCAATACTACAGTTATCAGAGAGTAGAAGAACCCAGGCCCTGAGGGGAATGGATGGTAAGTTTCGATTACTGGGAGAAGATTAGGAGCACAGAGTGCTGCATAGAGTCCATAGGATGTCACAGTGAAGGGTCCCAGTTGGCAGGGAGCAGCATGAGGACTCTGGGGAGAAAGATTAAGAAAGTAGGAATTAAATATTGCAAAGAAGAATTTCCCTTTTTTCAGAATTTCATTCTTGTCCATCAGTATCATGATATGTGTAGAGTGAGTGGCAATGTACTAGATACCTGAAATTGGGCTATTGAGAGAAAAATAGTAAGAAGCACATGAAAACAAAATCAATCAATCAGTAAAAATTTATTAAATGCCTTCTACATGCCAAACGCTGTGTTAAATGCTAGGGAAAAAAAGACTAAAAGCTCATGAAAAGATAGAAGGGCAAATAAATATACCTATTCAGAAGTCTCTATCTAATAGATAAGTTGACTAGGATAAATAAATCAGTGAGAAAATGTGGAATGTAGGAAAATGTAATTATGCATACATTTTTCAATATCCCTGGGTTTCCTCTTTTCTTGTCCTTGGAAAACTCTTCCAATTTTACATTCCAAACCAATCTTTCCAAGCTACCAGTAGAGGCCCACCAGCCTGCTTATGGTTCACTGCTAGCTGTTTGCAGAATCTTAAACCAGACAAAGCAAAAGGATAAGCCAGGCCTGATCCTGGAGAACTGCAGTATCCAGGGATCAATAGGAAATTAGCAAGATATGATCAAGTATTGCAATGGTGAGCCACATCAGTAACGAAAAGCAAAAATGGAGCAAGATGTGACTGAACCTGCAACTGCCAAGAAACCTGTGGAAGATTTGAGGTATGCCTGTTGAGTGGATGGGAAAAATTAAATTACAACAAATCCGCAATCATCCATATATGAAGTAGTCATGCTATAGATTATATATCCAGGAATAATTATCAGCCATTTTGGCCATGACCTACTGGTCTTCTGAAGGATACTTGAGGGAAAAACCCAATATTTTATGCATATTTTGTGGTTGTTATTAGAATCTGTGAATTCAACAGTCTTGGGAATATCTGATGGAAAAACTCCTGCCATATGTAGATCAGCAACTTCTATGTAATTGTGTAGTTACAGGGATCTGCCTACCATACTGAGAGGTTAAGTTGATCACACAATTGTGTTCAAGGAAGGACTTGAACCCAGGACTTCCAGAATCTAAGACCATAGCTGAGATAAAAAATAGGTATGCTTTTCTTCAATTATTTAAACTGTATGCATGAGTAATATTATAGCATATTTCTTCCACCTGAAATGTTTTATTTTAATTAGAATATCACTCTCCTTCCTTCTAATATTGCCCTTTTGATAAATACACAAATTCTATTTATCATATGCTGTAATATCCAGTTTTTCACCATGCCTTCCATGTGAGGCCACTTTTCATCATGCCCATAGAAAGGATGTAACCTTGTGTTAATTTTCATTCATTTTTTCTTCCTTTCTCCATACCTTCATCTTTTTCTCTGTTGGCAAAAGATCAACATGTCTTTCATATGTTGTATCACCACCCTTTTTTATATATCATATCCAGTTTATATTTGAGAAGGTAAGAAAACCTCTTTTGTTTTGAACTCATTATACTTATGCAAGAATTTATCATGCCAAATATAACTACTTCCAGTAATATGGAAACTAGAATACCTTTAGATCCTCAGTTAATCCAAATACCAAAAGGGTCAGGTTCCCTAATTCAGCAAGGTGTCTCCTGAAATCAGAGCTTCCAGCAAAGAGAAGATATAACAGAGGTCCTCAGATTCTAAAAATAGCAGGCAAGACTTTGGGAAATTTTTTGTTTGTTTGATTTTGTTTGTTCTTCAGGGCTAGGGAGAGAAAATATAATTGAATGGGCAATTTGTTTGGAATCTCAGAGGATTGATTGGTGTCAAGGAGAATGACTATGCCCCCATTTTACTCCTGCCTATTCTCAAAAGTATAGATGGCTCTCATACCATTCTTTCTTTCTCAAAAAGATGTGAGCCAAACATCTGCCCAACCTTCTGATAGCTGGATTAGAGCCCAGTG
Organism: Dromiciops gliroides; assembly: GCF_019393635.1. Lineage (NCBI taxonomy): Eukaryota > Metazoa > Chordata > Mammalia > Microbiotheria > Microbiotheriidae > Dromiciops > Dromiciops gliroides. The sequence goes on along the minus strand of NC_057861.1, from coordinate 267,906,536 downwards.
TGCCAGAATCCTGGACAAGCAACCACTTAGGATGCAATACAATATAGTTCCATGAAAGAATACTTTTAAATTTTTATAGGTGATCATATTTTTTCCACACACTATTGTTTATTTTGTGATACCAAGGAATATGAAGATATTGGTGGACAAGAACACATAGAACAAGGGGATATAATGTTCAAGCTTTGCCTAAGGAATTAAAGAGTACAGCTAGGTGGCATACTAGGCTTAGAGTCATGAAGATTTATCTTCCTGAGTTCAAAGCTGACCTCAGATATTTACTAGCTGTGTGGCCCTAGGCAAGTCACTTCACACTGTTTGCCTTGGTTTCACCATCTGTAAAATGAACTGGAGAAGGAAATAGCAAACCACTCCAGTATTTCTGCCAAGAAAACTGTAACAGGGGTCATAAAGAGTTGAACATGACTGAACAACATCAACAACATATTATAACAACTTGTCCTAGCTTTTCTTCCAGTACCCTTTGAATAGCACACATTCAACTAGTGGTGCCCACAATGATACCTTATTATCTGGGTAACATAGATGAGAAGACAACCCTACTGAATCAGTGACCAAAGATCCTGCAGTGAGGAAGGACAAATTAAAGTAATAAACCTGTAGATACTGACACACAAATTAAAGAAAGAATGCAGGTCATCCATAACTGCAGAGACAATATCCTATAGAATTTGGGATCCTTCAAACAATTGCACTGTAGTCATAGATGAGCTCAGTAACGATGCACTTGGTCAACTGAAGTGGCCACATTTACATGGCTGATAACCATAAATGGAATCCCTTTGCTAATTCAAAAACCCTCTCTCCTGAGGTGGATGAATGGACTTCTTCTCCCCTGTTGGAAGTATTACTCTTGCCCTTTATCACTATCAATTTGATATAGTCAAATGGGTGATGTCTGTTTCCAGGTCAGCCAGGTGATTATTGCAGCTGAAGGGAGACTTTATGAACTGGGCATAGTTCCAACAGTGTTAGCATGTAGATATAGAGATTCTTATGTTCTAGAATATAGAATTATGGACAACAAAATACTTTCCTGCATATAAGATTGAAATGTGCAAAGATGGAACTTATCTTGGGAATTATGAGGATCATCCTAACCAAATGGGCAATTCAATTCAACTCCTGCGCAGCTTATTCAACTGAGGTCCATGCACCTATCCCTCTTTTTAGTATAACTTCTAATGGCCAGGACTCATAAAATTAAACTTATCTTGCACCCACTCATTGGATTTTCCCCTTGCTAGGTTTCATGTCTCCAACTTAGCAAGTAGCTCCACTACAAATTTTTGTGGCCAGTGGAAGGAGTGATAAGAGAAAAAATTCTCTCCTACTGAAAAAGGAATGCACTATTCCCTTTCAAGAGTTGGGTTCTTCTTCTGTCATAACTATTTCTTCTCAGGTGGAGCCAAGATGGTGGAGGAAAGACATTAAATACACAGAGTTCCTGACACAATTACCCCCAAAACAGGAATAAAACAAGCCCTGGAGCAGCAAAACCCACAAAAAGCCAGCTGAGATTATTTTCCAGATGAAAGGAGGCTGTATTGGGCTCCAAGCAGAATCCAAACCTGTGATTGCACTGACAGGGACCCCAAACATGTTGCACAAGGGGGAACTTGACCCCAGCCTCGGAATCAGCTGCAGCACTGGCGTCTTCTGGAATTAAGCTTACTGTTGGGTGAGAGGGCTGACTGGCTGGCCTGGAGGGTGGAAAATACAGGGGTGTCTGCGGAACCTGAGGAGGAATTTGGCTATCCCACCCCAGCAGAGAACCAGGAAGAAATTGTGAGCTGCAGGAGGCCTAGGTGGGGGAGGGGCACAGGCTCTTCAAAGCAAAAAACCACCACAGCACTCTACTGGCTGATTAACTAGCAAGTTGGCTTGAGGTTACCTACAAACCAGAGAACAGGCCAGGTGAGAGAAAAACCTGCCCTCCCTCAAACTGAAACACCTGGAACCCTCTAAAGCTTGGGACAATGAAGTTCAGAAGTAGAGCCCCATGGTAAGAGGGAGCTAAAAGTCAAGTAAAAAATGCCAAGATAAGCAAGCAAAGAAAGTTGAGAACAATAGAAAATTTCTTTATCAACAAGGAAGATCGAGGTGCACCCTCAGAAGAGGATAACAACTTCAGGGCCCCTACATCCAAAGCTTCCAAGAAAAATATAAATTGGTTTGAAGCCATGGAAGCACTCAAAAGGGACTTTGAAGAGAAAGTAGGAGAGATAGAAGGAAGATTCAGAGAGGTGGAGGAAAGAATGGAAAGAGAAATGCGAGCAATGCAGGAGAGCTATGAGAAAAAAGTCAACAACTTGAAAAGCCAAATGGAAAAGAAGATAAAAAAGCTGTCTGATGAAAATTATTACCTAAGAACTAAGATTGAACGAATGGAAGCTAGTGACTTTATAAGAAACCAAGACACAGTAAAGCAAATCCAAATGAATAAAAAAATAGAAGTCAATATGAAATATCTCCTTGGGAAAACAACTGACCTGGAAAATAGGTCCAGGAGAGACAATTTGAAAATCATTAGACTACCTGAAAACGATAAGAGTTTAGGTAGCATCTTCCAAGAGATTGTCAGGGGAAAATGCCCTGATATTCTAGAAGCAAAATGCAAAATAGAAATTTAAAGAATCCACTGATCACCTCCTGAAAGAGATCCCAAAAGGAAAACCTCTAGGAATATTATAGCCAAATTCCAGAGCTCCCAGGTCAGGGAGAAAATATTTCAAGCAGCTAGAAAAAAGGAATTCAAATACTGTGGAGCTCCAAGGATAAAACAAAATCTAGCAGCATCTACATTAAAGGATCAGAGGGCATGGAATATGATATTCCAGAGGGCAAAGGAACTGGGGCTACAGCCAAAAATCACGTACCCAGCAAAACTGATTATAATCTTTCAGAGGAAAAAGTGGGACTTCAATGAAAAAGAGGACTTTCAGGCATTTGTAATGAAAAGACCTGAACTGAATAGAAAATTTGACTTTCAAATACAAGACCCTGGAGAAGCATAAAAAGGTAAACAGGAAAAAGAATTCATGAGGGATATTAAAAGATTAAACTTTTTACAATCCTACATGGGAAGATAATGCTTCAAACTCATAAGAACTTTCTCAGTAAGGAATTCACAGAATACAAAAGTCTGAACTGAATATGAAGGGATGATATCTGTAAAGCATTTATGTTTTGTTCTTTGTGGGGCAAACAGGGTGGGGTGTTTTATGTCTGGGGCCAGATTTGGGCTTGGGGTCTCCTGGGTCCAGGGCTAGTGCTTTGTCCACTGTGCCACCTAGCTAACCATGATGACATCTTTAAAATAGGGTCGAGGGGTAGGAAAAATAGACTGGGGGAAGGGGAAGGGGAGAAATGGACTGGGGAGAGGCAGTTCACGTGGAGGAAACAAGAAAAAACTTATGAAGGAGACGGGAAGAGGGGAAAGGAGTGGGGAAGTGAGTGAACTTTACTATCATCAGAAGTGGCTTAACAATGGAATAAAATATAAACTCAAGTGGGTATAGTAATATGTTTTTGCCCTGAGGGAAAGTGGGAGGGGAGGGAAATGGGGGGTGGGGAGAAGAGGGAAGGGCAGATTGGAGGAGAGAACAGTAAAAAGCAAAACACTTTCAAAGAAGGTGAAGTGTTCTTCATAAGTGCACACGTATGACATATTGAATTGCTTAATTTCATAAAGAGGGTTGAGGAGGAAGAAAAATTTAGAACACAGAATTAGCTCAAAGACCTTAATCTCATCAGAGTGGGCTCAAGGAGGGAATAACATTCACACCCAAATGGGAGGAGTAATCTATTTAACCCTACAGGAAAGCAGGAGGGGAAGAGGATAAGGAAAGAAGGGTGAAAGAAGGGAGGGCAGAGTGGGGGAGGGGCAGTCAGAAGTAAAACAGTTTTGAGGAGGAATAGGGTAAAAGAAAATAAAAAATAGAGTAAATATCATGGGAAGGGAATAGGATGGAGGGAAATAGTTATGATAATTGACTATAATGGCAAAATGTATGGTACATACTTTGCTGGGCTATTGTGAAGAAAATTCTTTGTCAAGTTTAAGGTACTATATAAAAGTTATGATGAACAGGATGCTATCAGAAAAGCCTTGAAAGACCTACATGAACTGAAGCAGAGGGAAATGTACTGTATACAAAATAACAGCAATAGTGTAAGATGATCTGCTGGGAAGCATGTGGCTATTTTCAGCAAGGCAATGATCCAATATAACCCTGAAAGACTTATGAAAATTGCAACCCATCTACAGAGAAAGAACTAATGGTATCTGAAAACAGATGGAAACACATTAAATTTTTTTTCTTTGACAGTTCCTTAATCTTAAGTTTTGTTTTTTAACTGCTTTCTCTCACAACCTAGTTAATGTGGGAATGTTTTCCATGACTACTCATGTATAACTTATATTGAATTACTTGGTTCTTGGGGGTGGGGGGGTGGGAAGGGAGGGAGGAAGAGAAGTTGGAACACAAAGTTTTTTTAAAATTGATGTCAAAAAAAGGGTGAAAAAGAAAAAGAGACTTAGATTTTATTTTAAAAGTTTACTATTTTTCTGTCCCCAAAGGGCTATAAAATTATGCATACTCTTTGATCCAGCAATACCACTGCTAGGTTTATATCCCAAAGATATCCCCCCAAAAGAGAAAAAGATCTATTTGTACAAAAAAATATTTATAGCAGCTTTTTGTGGTAGCCAAGAATTGGAAATCAAAGAGATGTCCATCAATTGGGGAATGGCTAAATAAGCCATTATGTATTGATTGTAATAAATCAATAATACATAATAATATGTAATGCTTATGATTGTAATTGAATATTATTGTGCTATGAGAAATGACAAGCAGTATGATTTTAGAAAGGCCTGGAAAGACTTACATGAATTGATGTATAGTGAAGTGAACAAAACCAGGAGAATGCTGCGCATAGTAACTGCAATATTGTTTGTTGAAGAACTGTGAATGACTTAACTATTCTCAGCAATACAATGATCCAAGGCAATCCCAAAGGACTAGTGAATTAAGCATACTATCCACGTCTAAAGAAAAAACTGATATTGATTGAACACAGACAGAAGCATGCTATTTTTCACTTTCTTTCATTTTTTTCTTTTGTTTGAATCTTGTACAAAGTTGCTAATATGGAAATGTTTTGCAAAATTGTACATGTATAACCTATATCTTATTGCTTACTGCCTCAGGGAGTGGGGAGGAAAGGGAGGGAGGGTAGATAGAATTTGGAACTCAAAACTTTAAATAAAAATGTTTATTTAAAAAAAGACTGGGGGCAGCTAGGTGGTACAGTAGATAAAGCACCAGCCCTGGATTCAGGAGGACCTGAGTTCAAATCTGACCTCAGACACTTGACACTTACTAGCTCTGTGACCTTGGGCAAGTCACTTAACCCTCATTGCCCTGCCCCCAAAAAACAAAACAACAACAAAAAAAACCACAACTATTTCTTCTCAATGGCCAGAGCTCACACTCAAGTCTATCTCCTAACTTAAATGCCTCCCTAGAGAGAATGTGCCTTACTTTTAAAAGGGGAACCTGGGGCAAGGTCAATCCTTTGGTCAACTAATTGCTAGCCAAATTCCACCAAGGTGGACTGAAGAACATCTTTGCCCTTTATCTAAGTAGACACCTCCTTACCTATGTGATCAAATATAAATCCTGTTTGGCTTTTAAAACCATTCACTACCCATTCTCTTCCTCCTTTTCTGCTCTTCTTACTTTTTGCTTACTCAACAATCCAGCAACACTGGCTTTCTTATTATTCCTCACACACATCACATTCCACCCCAACTCTGAGCCTTTACATTGGCTGTTCCCATCATGGGATACTCTCTCTCCTCATTTCTGTCTCCTGTACCTCAAGACTCAGCTCAAAGTCTACCTTCTGTAAGAAACCTTTCCTGGTACTGTGACCTCCCCTAACACTAGTGGCTTCTCACTGATGTTACCTTTCATTTACATTATATTTATCTTTCATGTAGTTACCTGATTAATGTCTCTCCCATTAGAATGTGAGTTCCCTGAGGAAAGGGACCTTCTTTCTGTTTTTCTTTGTGTCCTTGGCACACAGTGGCTGACATATGGTAAGCAATAAATAAATGCTAGTTGACTTTAACCCTAAAAACCCACTGTCTTTATTATCTGCTCCTTACATTCTATAATTTTGTCAGTTGGGTGAAGATCAGGGGTCTCTCAGCTGATCATTTTTCCTCCAATCCCACTATATATGTCAAGATATGGAGATAGAAACTGTATTGTGAGGTACAGAGAACTGCTATGAAAATAACCTTAGATGGGGGCAGCTAGGTGGCACAGTGGATAAAGCACTGGCCCTGGATTCAGGAGGACCTGAGTTCAAATCCAGCCTCAGACACTTGACACTTACTAGCTGTGTGACCCTGGGCAAATCACTTAACCCTCATTGCCTCCACAAAAATTAATAAATAATTAAATTTTTAAAAAAAAAAAACAAGTTGGGGCAAGAATATAAATGACTTTAAATATTAGAAAGAAGAGTTTGTTTTTTATCCTAGAGACAATATGAGGTCCCTGAAGCTTATTGTACATGGAGGATAACATGGTGAAATCTGTGCTTTCATAATCTCATTATAGAAGCTATTTGGATGCTGACTTGCTATGTGACCCTATTTGTCTGTTTCTCCATCTATAAAATGAGAATAATAATAGCTATTACCTCCCAGTGTTTTTGTGATCAAATTAGATAAGAATTGCAAAATACACTGTGCCTGGCACATAGGACACATACATTAGTTGTTATAATTTATATTGCTGTTGCTGCTGATGTTGTGATTGTTGCTTCTCACTATCCCATCCTCTGCTATCATCCCATCAAAGGATCAGAGGATCAGATATTGAAAGCTAAAAGAGATCTTAGAGAGTACCTAGTCCAAGAGACTGAAACATGTTCAGAGAGCCTCTGATGCTACTTTCCACTAGGAAGAGGCTGGAGAGCTTACTTTTGGGAGAGTCATGATGACATGTAATGAAAGTATCTTTGAGAAACTTTGGAGCATGTCTACGTATTCTGTAACAGCTTCTGGTCTGTTAACCATGTGGTGAAAAGTGGTGAACTTGATTGGCTACACTTTGGGGACCAGAAACAAGGGTGCCTTCAAGGACTTAGTCACTCTTGGCCTCTTTCTTTCTCCTGGTGGCTGTCTTATCTTTGTTTGACCACTTCGCTGAGGCATATGATGAGAATCAATGCAGTCAAGGGAAAAGTTTTGGACCTCTTCTTGACAAAGTTGACATGTGGTTCCAATGAAATCAAGGCTCAGTCACTGACTTCTACATTTTTTCTTTAATTTTACATGGACAGGTTGGAGATTATGACCTTGTGAGTTTTGAAAAGCCAAGAAAGTGAGTCATCCAGGTGTCTGGGAATCCAATGAGTCAACGAATTAAAACCATACTGGCACTGTTGCCCCCAAGAACAAGAAGCAGAAAAGCAACCTTCAGACCCAGCCCAGATCTTTCAGTGATCTGGTTTGGTGTGACCTTAGTCACACATGATGCTGAGAATTAGTTCACTCTCCAAAGAGAGCAAAGTTGTATAGGGGACTACAGACTTTGAAATGCTTAGGGAAAATGTTTATGAGTTTGTTATTGCTATATCATCTATATCTATATCTATATCTATATCTATATCTATATCTATATCTATATCTATATCTATATCTATATCTATATCTATATCTATATCTATATCTATATATGAGAAAGAAAGAGAAAAAGGGAGTAAAGAAACTGTATGGGCCAAATTTATTATGGGGAGAGTTAATTGGGTGGCTTGCTGTAATACTGGGTTTCAGAAAATAATGAGTTTCCTCCCTTCCAAACTGCCTTTTTTAGTTATTTCTCCCAGACTAATAAGAAAGGAGATTAACAGCCTCTTTTCCACAAACAAACCAGATTTTATCAATGAGAACAAAATTTACATCAAAGGTGAAGTTAATAAAGCCAGGGACAACGGAATAGGGGAAGAAAAAACAAATAAGTTCCCTGGTTCTAGCAAAGACTGACTCAAACCCCAAACTTGCTTCCAGCTCAGCTAGCTCGAAGAGCTAGTCTTGCTTCCACAAACTCACCACCTGGGGTCCATAGTTTCAATGAGAGTCAGCTGTGCAGTCCCTCTCTGGTATGCTCTGAAGCTCACCAAAAAGAAAAAGTTCTTCTATGAGCAAGCATCCCCTTCCTACTTTCTCTCTCCCTCACCCAAAGGGGAGGTCATTCAAGCTGATTAGCTGAGAGTGGTCCCCTGCTGACGTCAATAGTACACCAACACATCCAATCATACCTACATAGGTACTTAGTCAGTTTCTCATTCTCACCCAATTCAAATAATACTAAGTCAATCAGGTGGGGACCCTGGGCATCTGCCAAATTCCATTATTTTATCACAGAACAAACATATTAAGCACCTACAGTGTACCAGGCATTGTGCTAAGCACTTTACAAATATTTGATACTCATTTGATATACAAATATTTGATACTCATAACCACCCTGAGAAGTAGCTGACATTTTTAACACTATTTTACAGTTGAAGAAACTGAGACAGACAAAGGTTAAGTGACTTGCCCAGGAGTACATAGCTAGAAAGTATCTGGGACTGGATTTGAACTCAGGTCCTCTTCATTCCAAGTCAAGCACAATATGGGGATTGCCTCTCAGAGAAAAAGAAGACGGAGAGACAGATGGATAGACACACACACACACACACACACACAGAGACATCCCTTTATAAAAGCTAGTTGATGTTAATGGTTTAAATGAACTGGAGTGATAGTCATTCACTAGTGGCTAAGAGTAGGAGGAGAAAGAGAAAGAGAGAGAGAGAGAGAGAGAGAGAGAGAGAGAGAGAGAGAGAGAGTCTAATGGTAGCCTTTTCTAGGGTAGAGTGGGAAGAGAGGGAGGAAAAAATAAAAGTGCACATCAGAGAACAAAAGAAAACAGAAGGAAGCACAGAAAAAGCAGGGTAACTTTGAAAATGATGTGTAGTATTTGTTATATAGTTTTTCCTAAAAAAAGTAAATGTTGTGAAATGGGAATTCATGATTTTATATAGAATCTTCTCTTTATGTTGCACTGTGTAGGTGGAGATATTCTCTTTTTTGTCTTTTTATCTTTAAGTTCAAAATGAATAAAAAAATTTAGAAAGAAAGAAAGAAAAGCTATGGAACCATGTTGAAATGTACAGATTAGATAACAGATCTGTTAACCTAAAAAAAAAAAAAAGCTAAAGCAAATAAAAAACTCACAAGTCCATGAGACATTCAATGAAACTGGAGTTATTACAAGAGAAATGAAAATGCACATGGAACTTCTATACCAAGTACAAAGGAGTTTGCAATCCAGATAGAAACTTGAATATCTGTGTGTTACAAAAAGCGAAAAGTCTCATGGGAAGAGTGGAGCGCAACCCCTGCCTAAATGGGAATGGTATGGGAGGAGGAAAGGGGCAGAAAGGGAGGAGGAACAAGAGTAAGTGGGATGGCAAAAGCAGCATTCTTTTCCCTTGGGAACTACTAGACTATGAAGATATGATGGTCAGCAAATCTACAAGGGTCCCAGCTGCACAGTTTATCAGTCTGCCAGACTGACTGATACTTGTTTTGTAGCTTGTTCAATCCTCAAGGACACACTGAGATGGGGGTACAAATAACAAATTATGTCAGCTCACAAGGGGACTTCATCTTTGACTCTTCCAGGCATCCTGAATACCCTGGGCTCAGTGTTTACAGAAAATATGGCAACTCAAGAGAAAAGTTGAGTTGGCTTCAGTGCAACATGTCCAACTTCCAAAGTCTTTGCCAAGACTGAGATTCTATGAGTCTATTATTTATTGTCTCTTACTTAATTGAAAAGATGAGGTCATATCATATGAACTCCCTTGATTTCCCTCTCTTCATTCTCTCCTTTAGTGAATTTATCCACCCTCACTGCATTAATTATTATAACTAAGCAAAATAACTCCTAGTCCTTATCATTTCAATTTCAGTATTTCCAATTAATTTCCTGCTGGACATCTCCATCTCAAATTTTTACCTTCTTTTAAACAAAATAATAATGTTGATGGTGGTGGTGATAATAACAACAATAATAGCTAATATATTGCCTACTATATTCCAGACACTTTACAAATATTTCATTAGATTAAATGAAAACTCAAGCAAGCTAGGTGGAATGGTCGTAGAGTGCTGGGCCTAGAGTCAGGAAGACTTGAGTTCAAACACTGCCTCACACACTTGCCAGCTATTTAACCCTGGAAATGTCACTTAATCTTTGCCTAATTTTTCTCATCTGTGAAACAGAGACATTATCAGTTACCTCTCAGGGTTGTTGTGAGGATCAAATGAAATGAAACTCAACATGTTGAAAACTAATTTCATCATTCATTCTCCCAAATCTGCCCATCCTAACTCCCCTATCTGTTGATGTGTCACCAACTTCCTAGTCACCCAGGTCTAAAATATCAGCCACCTTTATTTGTTCCATTCCTTTACCAGCTAAATATGATTGGTTGTCAAACGACCATAGATTTGGGGCTGGGAAGGACCTTATAGACCATCTTTACACATGAGAATTGAGCCCCAGAGTTGTGATGTGACTAGACTTCAGCTAGTGACAGATTTCAAACTCAAGGTCCTTTAACTCTAAGTTCAGTGCTCTCTCTCCTATGATACAGTGATTTTTGTAACACTTTCTTTACAACAACTTTATACATTAAGAGACAAGGGGGGGCAGCTAGATGGCGCAGTGGTAAAGCACCGGCCCTGGATTCAGGAGTACCTGAGTTCAAATCCGGCCTCAGACACTTGACACTTACTAGCTGTGTGACCCTGAGCAAGTCACTTAACCCTCACTGCCCTGCAAAAAAAAAAAAAAAAAAAAAAAAAGAGAGACAAGGAAAGTAAGATTCACAGAGATTAAATGACTCCATTATGAACTTCTCTGTTCACTGTCACTAACATGGGAATGGGGCCAAGGTTTTTTTTTCTCCTCCCTGATTTGAAGAAAGAAAATTATCTTAGGAAGAGCAAGGAATAGAATTGGAAAATCAGAAACAAAAGGAAATGTTTACCCTGAAGGCAATGCTTATATCCTAAATACCTCCCTCAGGAATTGAGATTTCTAAAAGAGAGCCACAATGGGGTAGGGAGGGGGTGGAGAACCTATATGGCAATAGCATAGAAATTATTTAGAAAAAGACATTTAGAGAAGGTACTTTAAAAGCTATGATTTGAAGAGAAAAAGAGACTAAAAAAGGAATAAATAAGTATAAAATCCATCAATCAAAACATAAAAGTTTAGAATGGACAGAAAGGAAAAAAATTAATGAAGAGAACAAGGCAAAGAAATGCTTGTTGAGAAAAGCCACAGAAAATGAAAAAAACAAGCAAACCCTAACAAACAAAAGAATGGGCTAGTTTATCCATTCTTAGGCAGCCTGGTAATCCCCTGCTCTCAGGGGCTCATCATCAAGATGGCAGATTTAATGGGGACACCTGATCTTCTTAACCCAAACCAACTCAGAACTCCTTACCTCAAGCAATCCACTAGCCTCAGCTTCCCTGGTAGCAGGGACTACAGGTATGTGCCATCATGCCCAGCAATTAAATAAAATCTTGTCAAACAGACAATAGCAATTCATCTAAGAAACCATTATGATTAAGTTGGATTTATACAAGGATGGTTCATCATTAGGAAAACAATCAACAGAATTAAACTTATTAAAAACAAAAATATTCAAAACCACACAATTATTTCAATAGATGCGGAAAAAAGACTGACAAAGTACAACATTCATCTATGCTTAATTAAAAAAAAACAACAACAATCTTGCAAAATATTTATCTAAGATAACAAGAAAGCATCATATGCAATGGGGATATACTAGACTTTCCAAATAAAAACAGGAATGTACACTGCCCCCACTATTCTTTAATATATTTTCAGAAATAATAGCACCTAAGATGAGAAAAAATTAAAAGTATAAAGATAGGAAAATAAGAAATAAAACTACTCTTATTTTCTGATGTCATGATGGTTTACTTAGAAAATCCTAGGGAATAAGCAAAGATAATATTAGAGAAAATGATCAATTTCAACAAAGTTATGGGGTACAAAATAAACCTGCAAAAGTAAGCAGCATTTCTACATAATAATAAAACCTGAAGCAATAATACAAAGGGAAATTTCATTGAAAATAACTATAAAATGGATATTTTTTAGGGATAAGCCTACCTAAGAACACAAAATAGTTATTTAAATTGAATTACAAAACATTTCTTAAAGAAATAAAGAACAACTTAAAAACTAGAGAAATATTCAGTGCTCATATCTGAGCCATGCCAATAAAATAAAAATGATAAAACCCAGATAATTTAGACTGTTAACATTATACTATGAAACAGATACTTTGTAGAACGTGATAAATGATAACAAAATTCATTTGGAGAAACAAATTATCTACAGAAAAGGTAGGAATAAATGACAACTAACACTTTTAGATCTTAAGCCATATTATAAAGCAGCAGACACCAAAACTATTTGATATTGGTTTAAAAAGAGAGAAGTAAATCGATGGAACAAATTAGATGAGGGAGAACCTGAAATAATAGAACTTAATATCCCAATGTTTGATAAAATGGAAAACATAAATTACTTAGGAAAGAATGCTACATTTAATAAAAAAAAAACTTTTGAGAAAATTAGAAAGCAGTCTGAGAGAAATTTAACCAACATTCTTCTTGTGTATTGTCTTTCTCTGTTAGATTTTAAGCTCCTGACTTTCATTTTCAGCACTTAGCACAGTGTCTGGCACACAGTAGGTGCTTAAAAATGTTTATTGACATCTTATGCTAATTTTTAAAAAGATACATTACCTTAATATTAAGATCATACAATAAAAAATTAGGAGAAAAACATACCATATGCCCTCACAAGGGACAGAGGCACAATTACAAAAGATAAAACAAATATTTTCAATTATATGAAACTGAAAAGTTTCTGCACAAACAAAATTAATTCACCTAGGTTAAAAAGGGAAATAGTCAAAAGAGGGGGGAAGGAGCAGTTAGGTGGTGCAGTGGATAAAGCACCGGCCCTGGATTCAGGAGGTCCTGAGTTCAAATCCGATCTCAGACACTTGACACTTACTAGCTGTGTGACCTTAGGCAAGTCACTTAACCTTCATTGCCCTGCCCCCTCCCCCAAAAAAAGAAAAAATAAAGAAAAGAGGGGGAAAACATTTATATCAAATTTCTCATATGAGGGTTTGGTATCAAATATATAGAGACAGCAGCTATATAAGTGTGTGTGTGTATGTGTGTGTGTGTGTGTGTGTGTGTGTACATGTACAAAACAAAAGCCATTCCCTAAAATATAAATGGTTAAAGAATGTGAACAAATAATTCTCAAAAGAATTAAAAACTATTCATGATCACATGAAGGAATGCTCCAAATCCATATTAATATGAGAAATGCAAATTAAAACAACACTGAGGTTTTACCTCACACCTAACAAATGTGCAAGATGACCATATCATTTAGGGTTTGTGGGATGATAGGCAAACTAGAGCATTGTTAGTAGAGCTACAAGTCAGTAAAACCATTCTGGAAAGGAATTTGAAATTGTGTAAATGAAGTGACTAAACATTTAATATTATTTGCCTCAGAGATTATACTACTAGGCATATACACCAAGAAGGTCATTAATAAGAAGGGAGTCCTCATATCCACCAGAATTATTTATAGCAGCACCTTTAGTGGTAGCAAATAACTAGAAATAAGGTAGATACCCATCTATTGGAGAATGGCTAAACAAACTGTGGTACATAACTGTGGTGGAATATTAATACACTGTAAAAAACCACAATGTATAAAGCATACAGAGAAGCTTGGAAAGATTTAGATGAATTTATATAAAATGAAGCAAGCAAAGTCAAGGAAAATAATATGCACAACAACTACAACATTATAAATGCAAAGAACAACATGACAAAGCATTCTAAAGTGAATACTGAAAAATTACAAAGAAGATACTCTCACACCATTCCATAGCAGAGGTGGAATTATATAAATTTTCAGACTTTTTCAACATATCATTCAGTTTTGCTGATTTTTTTTCCATCTTCTTCCTCTTTTCTTTTAAATATACTGTTCATGACATGAGCTCTCAGGAAGTGGAAAGGAGAAGGGATATAAGGGAAATTTAGGCAATATAGAAACAAATATCAATAAAATTATTTTAAAATGTGTGTGCATAATTCTGAAAAAGAGCTGTCAAACTTAAAAATGAATTATACATTTTTCTTTTACAAAAAGATAATAATGGCAGCTTTTATAAGCCCTTTAAAGCATTTCATGTTATTTCATTTGATTCTCACTTCTATACTAACTAGAGAATTGCTGTTCAGTCATATCCAACTCTTTGTGACTTCATGTGGTGTTTTCTTGGCAATTTCCTACTCCAGCTCATTTTTCAATAGATGAAGGAATTGAGGCAGAGTTAAGTGACTTGCCTAGGGTTACACAGCTAGTAAGTATCTGAGACTGGATTTGAACTCAGGTCTTCCTGACTCCAGGCCCAGAGCACTATCCATAGAGCTACCTAGCTGCCTTGAAACTCAGTCTAAAATTGGTTGTGTCTTGCTTAGTTTCATACAACTATCAAGTGAGACAGGATTTGAACTTACATCTTCTTGCTTAGTTGTTCCAAATTTGCCAGTGTTTTCTGGAATGACAAGTGGCTGTAGTTAGTATGCTATCTTTCAGATTAAAAAGCATGCATTGGTGTGCATACACACATACATACACATTTAATCAGTTCTTTCAAGAAAAGGGGAGATTTAACAATTAATGATAAAGTAATTGATTTTCAGAAAAAACTCATGTTATGGAAAAAGCATTTTGAAAATGTGAGGAAATTGGGATTGGTCTCCTCTCAATCCAGACCAGTTTGAGGAAAAAGGTCTGCTTCTCCATCCCCCTCCCACCCCCTACCTCTCCCACCCCCCCACCCCAAACAAAATCAAATGGAAACCCTGGGCTGGTCACAATTAGATCTGCTCCTGATCTGTGTCCATATAAGGGAGGAATTGAAGAATTGTCCCTGTATCACCTCCCCATTGGCTAAGAAATACTGAGTTCGATTAGCTAGTTTTTGTGGGTAGACTGTAACCCTTGAGTAATTGGAATAATGGTGAAAAGGGGGAGGGGCCATTTGTGTTAGGGACTAGGAGATAAAAAGCCTGCGAACCTCCATTTTGGTGGTCAGTCCACCAGATGGATGAGGGGCGGCCCATTCTCACAGGAATAACAATAAATGAGCCTTTGACACATCACCAACACTGAGTTCCAGAAGTTATTGGAGTGATTTTTCTCACAGAAAATTAATATTAGTCCCCCCAAAATAGAAAAAGACCTATTTATAGCAGTTCTTTTTGGAAATCAAAGGAATGCCCATCAATTAGGGATTGGCTAAACAAGTTGTGGTATATGATGGTAATGGAATATTATTGTGCTATAAGAAATGACAAACAGGCTAATGTCAGAAAAGCCTAGAAAGACTTATATGAATTGATGTATAGTGAAGTGAGCAGAACCAGGAGAACATTGTGCACAGTGATAGCAATATTGTTTGATGAAGAACTGTGAATGAGAACTATTCTTAACAATACAATGCTCCAAGACAATTCCAAAGAATTAATGAAGCATGCTATCCACTTCCAAAGAAATGATATTGAACACAGACTGAATCGTGCTATTCTTTACTTTCTTTCATTTTTTCTTGTCTTCAAGTTTTCTTATGCAAAATGCCTAATATGGTAATGTTTTACATATTTGCACATGTATATATGATTGCTTATTGCCTCAGGGGTGGAGGAGAGAAGGGAGGGAAGGATAAAATTTGGAACTCAAAACTTTAAATAAAAGTGTTTATTACTAAATATTTGTGTATATATATATATATATATATATATATGAATAACCAGTGAAATTATAATTAGACCAGAGAGAAATGTTTCACAAAAAAAAAGAAAAAAAATGAAAATGAAAAGAATTGTCATTTTTTGATTTTGTTGCCAAAAATGATAGAAGCATATTACCAACCCTACCCCACCTCCAACTATCTTATATCTGCATACTTTAAATATTTGGAAATATAATTTGCTAACCTATTTTAAAATCTTGTGGGTTTTTGGTAGGTTTTTTAATCCATTTGGTAAAAATATATAAACATAGCATCTTCCAATTAGTTTACCAGAATTACTGATTGACATCAGGAAAGATGGAAATATTCTAACAGAATTTCAATAAAAACCTTTGAATAATTGCTAGATGGTATTGAAAAATGAGCATCATGATTCAGGAAGCACAGTCAACCACATACTTATCCTGTCAAATCTATTTATCTTCCTGAGGTATTTTTTTTCATCTAGGACAGCCTTTAAAACCAGATATCAAAACAAACTAAACTAAAAGATAAGGAAACAGATTTGAAGGTAGGAAGACCTAAGTTCAAATTTGGCCCAGATACTTGCTAGCTATGCAACCCTGGGCAAATCATTGAAGCTCTGTCTGCCCCTCTGCTCTCATATATAAAAAGTGAGAATAATAATATCAGCTACTTCCCAGGGTTGTTGTAAAGATTCAAGGAGATAACATTTGTAAAGAGCACTTTGCAAACCTTAAAAGCATATAAATGCTTTATAAATGCTAAATCAATGCAAGCTATCATTTTTATTGTGATTGTTCAGTCACTGTTGGTGGTCTTAATTTTTTCTTTCTAAAAAAATTGGTATTGCTATCATTTGTTTTTATATCACTTTCCAAATATATCCCTCTTCCCAACCACTAACTCCTGTCATGCCTTGTAATAAACTATTTAAAAAGTGGAGGGAAATGCAGCTCAACACATTTGGGAAGGAAGTACACTTTCTCTTCTCTGGGGCCAAGCACGGTCATTATAATGACATAGCATTAATTTTCTCTTTTTTCCTTTCCATTTAAAATATTTTAGTCATATTGTGTTCATGTTTCTGCTTACTTCATTGTCAGTAATCTTTAACAGATCATTATGACTCTAAAATGTGTTATGCAAGCCAATCAGGATTATGTAATCAGAAGCAGTTCATGGTGCAGTAGAAAGAGAATTAGGTTTGGAGTCAAGAAGACTTGAGTTTGAATCTAACTTCAGTCACTTATTAGCTATGGGCAAGTCATTTAATCTGTTTGCTTCAGTTTCCTCAACTATAAGTAGGGATAATGATAGCACCTATCTCATAGGGTTATTGTGCAGATCATATAAGATAGCATTTGTAAAAAGCTCTTAGCATGGTGCCTGATATATAGTAGACACTATATAAATGCTTATTCCTTTTCCTTTCCCCAGTCTTGGGCTGCATTAACAAAGGAACAGTGCCCAGAGTTAGGGAGGTAATAATCCTGTCATAATATACTCATGTCAGACAATGTCTACAGTTATTGTGGCTAGTTCTGTTTCATATTTTAGAATAAGTTGGAAGATGGTCAGACAGAAGATGATCAGGATGGTAAAAGGATCATCAGCTCATACAATGTAAGAATCAGTTGAAGGAACCAATTTATCCTGGAAAAGAGAAGACTTAAAGATGGCATCATGAAAGGTGCTATAACATGGAAGAGACAGTTCTGATTGGCCACATAGAACTAGAAACAATGGGTTTAAAGAGGTAAATTTAGTCTTGAAGCCTTGATAGGAGAGTGCTAATAATCAGGGCAGTCCAAAAGAAGAATGGGCTATCTCAGAGAGTTATAGATATTTGGTCTCTCTGACAACCCTTCCAAACCCTGAGATTTGGGGATAATCTGACCCATATCTGGACAAGAATCCCTTCTACTATGTATCTGAAAAGTAATTTCCCAGGCTCTGCTTGAAGATCTAGAATTGGGAGGAATCCTTTACCTTTAGAGGTTACTCATTCTATTTCTATTTAGCTATAAACCTCAAAAATATTTCCTTACATTTAGCCTGAATTTTTCACTTTCAAATTTTCACTCCCTGCTCCTAGTTCTGTCCTTGGAGGCCAAAAGAAATAAGTCTAAACTCTCTAATCATTTAAGTATTTGATTACAATTATTTTGTGTTCCCCAATTCTACTTTGTCCTAAGGCTAATTCAATCAGGAATCCTTTAGCTATCCTGGTGTGGAAGAGAATTTAAAATCTCCTCTTCAACAAAAGTGAAAATACAGTATATTCCCAAAGTCTTAATGCAGTCTTAAGCTTTAGCAGCTTAATAACAATAAGCTAATAAATCACTTATTTAATTTTGATAAATAATAAAGTACTAATTTAATAGCTTGATAATGACAGATTAATAATAAATTAATAAAGCTTAAAACTGCACCAAGACTTTGGGGACACCCTTTACTAAGATAAAAAGTAATATTTCTCCAACCCAAAACCCTTTCTAGATTATTCTTTTTAGGAAAGGGAGTAAAACAAAAGCTAAGGGTTTTCTTAGGAACATTAACTAAAAAAGAGTAACTTTGGTATTAACATCATTGCCTCCCCACTCATATTGATATGCTTTCCTCTATTCGTTTGTCACTTTTTATCACCAAAAATTTGGTCAGCCTCCCTATGCCTAGTATTGGCCCCTCT
Source organism: Dromiciops gliroides (assembly GCF_019393635.1). Lineage (NCBI taxonomy): Eukaryota > Metazoa > Chordata > Mammalia > Microbiotheria > Microbiotheriidae > Dromiciops > Dromiciops gliroides. Next base: position 267,887,815 of record NC_057861.1, on the reverse strand, counting down.
CTACTCATACCACTGCCACCCTAGTTCAGGCCCTCATCACCCTTCATGTGAACTATTGCAATAACCTCATAATTTCTCTCTTAACTTACACTGTCTTTCTTCTCTAATCTATTCTTTTTTTTTATTTTTTTTTTTTTTGCGGGGCAATGGGGGTTAAGTGACTTGCCCAGGGTCACACAGCCAGTAAGTGTCAAGTGTCTGAGGCCGGATTTGAGCTCAGGAACTCCTGAATCCAGGGCTGGTACTTTATCTACTGCGTCACCTAGCCGCCCCCTTCTCTAATCTATTCTTAACTCAGGTGGGAAAAAAAAAAAAACAAATAAAAACAAACAAAAAATCTTCCTAAAGCAAAGTTCTGACCGTATTATTCCCCTGTTCAAAAAGTTTCAGATTCAGTGGCTCCTGGGTACTACTAGGATAAAAACCAATTCTGTTTGGCTTTCTTTCAAAGCCCTTCACTACAGCTCCCATGTCCACCTTTGTACAAGTTTTCTTCTGTGCCTGGAATATACAGCCTTTTTGTCTCCACCTCATAGAATTCTAACTTCCTTCAAAGATGAGTTCAAGTGCTACTTCCTATAGGAAACCTGTTCATTCTTACCCCAAAGAATTTATTACTAATAGGCAGCTGAGAGGTAATAAGTTCCTCATTGTTTAGCAAGGCTTGTCTGAGCCAAGGACCACACTCAGTCTTTCCAGCATGACAGAATTTTTTGCTCTACTAGTGTGCCCTTTGAGAACACAAGGTCACATCTACAATAAGATAAGCCATCTGAGTGGCTTACACCCCTCGTAATGCATAAAGCTCTCAACGAGTTTATTTTTTTACTAGAGGGAGGTGGAATAATATATGTAGCAAATGAAATACAAAGCAGATACTAAGTACATATATAGTAATTTCAGTAAAGGGTGAGGGAAGTAAAAACCACTAAGAGGATAAAGGAAAAGTCCCATGCAGGTGGTGTCTCTTTTGCTAGTCTTCAACACAAATATATATGACCAACACTCATTATCCATTAAATAAATGGTCAAAGAACACCAAAAAAATTCAAAATATGAATTGTAATATGTGATCATCTAAAATATGTTCCAAATAATTAAGGTATAAAATGAAATTAAAACCTCATGGATGCTTCCTACTCTAATCTACTTTCCTCTACAAAAATTGAAGGTTTTTTATCAAGGGAATGACATGGTAGAGAGGAAGAATAGGAGACATATTAAAAAAAATCAATGGACCATCTGCCAAATTGTTCTCTCCTTTTACCTCTGAACACAATAATACCCGTTTGCCTATCCAAACCTCATATATCTCTCAAGAATCACAACTCAACTCTCTTTTTCTCCATGTCTTCTCAGACCACTCAACAGATACTCTGACCTTTTTCCAAAGCCAAATTATATATTATTTATTCTCCTTATTTGACAATTAATCATGTAATGATCTATAGCAATTCTTATTGCCTAGAGTTTAAGTTGAGAACAGAAACTACCTATAGGGAGAATAAGTTTGTGGCTTCAATAAAACTGATTCTATTTTGTTTTAAGCCTCCATTTTGTGACAAGTTATATAAATTGCTTTTCTATAATAAGGTCTTGAGAGGTATAGGTCCCCCCAATCTGGTAAGCAGCTAAAAATAATGTTTGTATATTCCCAGTTTTGTAAACAGCTACTAATGATATGTTCCCCACATTTGAAAAACAACTATAATAGACGTGCTCCCTAGATTTTTTAAGAAACTGATAGACACTTGCTAATGACTTTAGCTTTGGTTAATAGTTTCTATGCATCTAAGTGATCAATCACAAATTTTTATTTGGGTGCATCAGCTAACACCCATATTTAGAACTATAAAAAAATCCATAGGAGATGCCTAGTCTTCAGCCTGACCTTGGGTAGCAACTGATGCTGTCTCTACTCTGCCTAGCAGAACGGGAACCTTGTTACTGAATACCAGTACAAGACATATTTACTAGGAAGCCTGAGGAAATCTGATAGCTTGTTCCTAGTGGGATTGTTTGTATTGTTTAATAGATAATAGAGTAATTTTGCATTCATTTGATTGATTAATAAAGTTTGATAGCATTGAGAAGATTAAGTCTAAATAGTATTGTCTTCACACTAGTTAGCATAAGAATTAGTAAATTGGTTTTGCCCATGAACTTGTTTCACCCTTTTTCATATACCCCATAATTCTTGTCACACTTCCATACACCTAGTAGGCACCCAATAAATGTGCTCTTATACTAAAACCATAACATATGCTGCTTCTCACTGATCAACTTTGGATTATATCTTTCCGATCTTCCTTTCTATTCAAATATCAACTGAATGCCTACTCTATGCAAGATATGTGGGATACAAGGCAGTCCAAGACATGGGCTCTGACCTTTGTCCTAGATCTTTTGGACCAGTTCAGGGTTCAGGTACAGGTGCAGATCCAGGGTACATTCAGTTAGAAGTCTTTGAGATATGAACAGGCAGTTTTCAGATAAAGAAATCAAAGCTATCTATTGCCATATGAAAAAATGCTCTAAATCACTACTGATTAGAGAAATGAAAATTAAAACAACTCTGAGGTACCACCTCATACCTATCAGATTGGCTAATATGACCAAAAAGTATAATAATAAATATTGGAGAAGCTGGGGAAAAATCGGGACACTAATGCTCTGTTGGTGGAGCTGTGAACTGATCCAACCATTATGGAGAACAATTTGGAACTATGCCCAAAGGGCTATAAAAGTGAGCATACCCTTTGATCCATAAATACCACTATTAGGTCTTTATCACAAAAAGATCATAAAAAAGGGAAAAGGACCCACATGTACAAAAATATTTGCAGCTGCTCTTTTTGTGGTGGCAAAGAACTAGAAATCAAGGGAATGACCATCAATTGGGGAATGGCTAAACAAGTTGTGGCATATGAATATAATGGGATACTATTGTGCTGTAAAAAATGATGAACAGGCAGATTTCAGAAAAACCTGGAAAGATTTACATGAACTGATGCTGAGTGAAGTGATCAGAACCAGGAGAACATTGTACACAGTATCAACAACATTGTGAGATGATTAGCTGTGATAGACTTAACTCTTCTCAGTAATACAATGATGAAAGATAATTCCAAAGGACTAATGATGGAAAATGCTCTCCACATCCAGAAAAACAAAGTGTGGAATTTGGAAGCAGATTGAACCATATTGTTTCTACTTTTTTATTTGTTTTTTTTTTTCTTTTTTAAGGTTTTCCCCTTTTGTTCTGATCTTTCACAAGGTGACTAATGCAAAAATATGCTTAATGTGATTGTACATATATAACCTATATCAGATTGTATGCTGTCTTGGAGAGGGGGGAAGGGAGAGAGGGAGAAAAATTTGGAACTAGAAATCTTATAAAAACAAATGTTGAAAACTATCTCTACACGTAACTAGAAAATAATAAAATCCTTTTATGATTGGGGGCGGCTAGATAGCACAGTGAATAAAGCACCGGCCCTGGATTCAGGAGGACCTGAGTTCAAATCCTGCCTCAGACACTTGACACTTACTAGCTGTGTGACCCTGGGCAAGTCACTTAACCCACATTTCCCCGCAAAAACAAACAAACAAAAAAACAAAAATCCTTTTATGATTAAAAAAAAAAAAGAAGTCTTTGAAAAATCAGACCAACCATTGTGAGCCTGGATTGTGAGACATTAGAGGTATTTCCCTATATCCCTAGAATTTAAATACTACTCAAAAGGATCTGTGATCTCATTAATTTGGCTGATCCCTCTAATTCCACAGATTTTAACCTATTCATTCCTTCCCATCCTGCATGATTCTTGCCCAAATCCTCCCACAAGTTTTCTCCAAGGGGTCAGTGAATGTGCTGGGGGCCTTCCTCACTTTCTCCTGATATTACAGTTGGAGATGGAAGACACAGGCTGTTTACCTGTCATCCCTTGCCATCATCATGTGACTAGTCCATCTTTTTCTATCATTCATTGACCTGATGACATCTTTTACTCCTATTCTTTGAAGTTCCTTTTGTTGTCACAGCCTGCTTTACATAGCATTCCCTTCTTTATTGACCTCTCTGTGATATTAATTTTCATTTCTTCAGAGATTCCTGTGTTCCGTATCTTAAAGTTCTTTTTATTGATATCTTTTATTTTTGCATTACCTTTATTTCAGAATATAACCACCTACCCACCCTACTCAGTGAGCTATCCTTATAACAAATAATTTTTTTAAAGGTCAGTCATGTCTTGAAGTCATATGACAATACTGATACCATATTGGTATTAAAAAGATTGGCATAAATCTTAAATAAAATCCTGTCAAACTATATCAGTTCATCTGGTAAATCATTTATCATGGTCTATTTGAACTTGTACCAAGGACACAAGGATGGTTCAACATTGGCAAAACAATCAACACAATCAATCATTAAAAACAGAAACATTCAAAACCACATGATTATCTCAATAAATAAAGAAAAAGGCTTTGACAAATTACAATACTCATGGCTTTAAAAAATACTCTACACAGTACAGGCATAGAGGGAATATTATTAATAACATAAAATTATCTATTTAAAAATAAAAACATTTAGTGCCATGCCAATCAAACTACCAAAAGATTACTTTAGAGAGCTAATGATAATAATAATAATAATTACAAAATTAATCTGGAGGAACAAAAGATCAAGAATATCAAGCAAATCAATTTTTTAAAATGAGAAGGAAGCCTAGCAGTAACTGATTTCAAATTATATTGCAAAGCTTTAATTCTCAAAATAATTTTGTCTAGATAAAAACCAGAGGCCTGCTGGTCACCCTCAACCTGGTTTAGCCTGTCTACTGAGACAGTTTTACTGGGGTGTGGCTACTGCACAAGCTACAGCTTCTTGGAGCCACAAGTTAGTTAGGTGATAGGTGAACACTAGTAATGGATGAGCAGCCCTGAAAAGTGATAGGCAAGCCCTTGCACCAGAAGTGCTAGTCCTCCCTGGATCTCCTATATACCCCAAATTGATGTATATCAATATCTCATCAAATGTAGCAAGATATGCTCTAAATTGGTATAGGATTTAGATGGAAAGGGTGACATTATAACCAAATTAGCAGAGCATTGAAGAAATTTTCTATCAGATTTATGCTTAAGGGAAGAGCTTATCACCAAACATGAGACAGAAAGGTTCATAAGAGGAAAATTCTGTATCATAAAATTAAAAAGATTTTGCACAAACAAAACCAATGCAGCTAAAATTGGAAGATAAACAGGAAAACACGTATGTGTATTGCGGGGGGTGGATCTTTGTATCAAGTTTCTCTGATAAAGACCTATCATGTTGATCCAGGATCCAGGACCCAGGACCCAGACTGTGCTTTTGTAAGTTGCCTCTCAGATCTCTGAATTCCCACCCTAGTTGAATTATCTGAGGATTTATTCAAAGGTTTCTGGTGACTTTTTAAAATTTGCCTATGAGTAATTTGGTCTCCAGGTATATAGATGGGTAGCTGTCCTCGAAAATGTTCATTAGTTATATAGGTCTGCCAGTTATATGGCTACAGCTACAGATACATGCAAGAATGGCTGGGGATAATAATCTTGCATTTGAGATCATGTCTAGACAAGATTGGGTTATCTATCAAAAACACCCAGTGAGATGAGTTCTTTCCATGTTATCTAGGAAACTGTAAACAAGGATCTGAATCTAAATTAGACATATACATGGGTAATTTTACATCAAATTCTGGGATATGTATGTTGTATATATATATATATATATATATATATATATATATATACACATATGTATGTGTGTGTGTATATATGTATATATGTCCTAGAATTTGACATAAAAAGGGACTTCTATTTGCTTTCATTTGTGCATGCAAAATTATTTTTAAGGAAGTTACAGTTTGTGTGAAGTACTGTCTACTTTTGTGAAGTACTATTTGTGTTAAGTGTGCTGTGTGTATTTGTGCACATGATAACTCTCACAAAGCCTCTGGAGACTTCTAGTAAAGTAGGCAAAGAGAAGTAACTTTTATATTGAGGCCACTGTCTCACAGATTTGGGTCTGTTTGTGGTTTTCTGTGCCCAAGTTTGTGTATCTCCCAGAGTCTGTGTGTGTGTGCAGTTGTCAGCGCAGAGCCTACAAGGAAAACACTTTTCTGGCAAATCTACTTCTCTGTGTCTTGTGATTTACTTTTTTAGTTCTTTAAGCCTTCAGAATAATTCTCTCTTTCTCTTTACATTCCTGAAATCTGAGGAAGCTTGTGGAATGTCGAGGGAGAGACAGATTTCTCTCAGACTGTATATTTTTACATTGTAGACTAATTAGAAACTGAGTTTACAACTGAAATGTAAGTTCACTACTGTGAATCCCTGAATTTTGATTTAAATGTTTTTATAAAGGCTGAACTACTCTAGCAAATTTTCTGTAAATTAACATTCTTTAAAATTTGTTTTAAGAAAAATAAGAACACCCTTTTCCTCCCCCCCCCATAACGTCAGATTTATTGTTTTACAGTCAGGAAAGGAAGGTCATTTTATTGATAAAGGAAGAGTAAGTTTGTAAGGAGAAGTTTGTGGGAACCGAGGACCAACCAGAAAGTAAATAGGATTTGATTAGAAAATCTAGTTGGATACTTGGAGAGTCTTACAAGCTGAACTAAAACACTGATCAATTTAGAAGTACCTTTTTTGTATTGGTATGTATGTTTTTGAAATTAGAAATTTTTCTGTAAGTTATGACGCACTAACCATTTTTATAGTAGATGATATGTTTAAATCTTAAGAACTGTCTTGCTTTTTGCCCCTGAAAAGAGAAGTTTATTTAAGTAAGCAACTTGAAATGTGATATTTATTTAGAAAAATTCTTTGTGTTACTTCTGTGAATAATATACCAGAACTTAACTGTTATTTGAACAAACCAAGTTTCTGTAAAGTGTTACAGATTTTACAATGGCTATAACCATCTTAAAGGATTTTTGGTGCCTCCATATTTTAGGGAATAACAGATTGGCCATAATCCAACAGTTTAATTGTTATAGGCATATTATTGCATCTTGAGAATAAAAGTCTTTGGCAAGTCATTGATTTTGTTTATAACTATGTATGCTAAAATTATGTATTAAGATTCTGTGTGCAGGGCAGCTAGGTGGCTCAGTAGATAAAGCATAGGCCCTGGATTCAGGAGGACTTGAGTTCAAATCTGGCCTCAGACCCTTGATACTTACTAGCTGTCTGACCCTGGGCAAGTCACTTAACCCTCATTGCCCTGCCAAAAAAAAGGAAAAAAGAACGATTCTGTATGCTACCATTTGGAAAATGGTTCCAAGTATAATTGAATTTATTCTGGTCTTATACTGAATGAAAGGTGTTTCTCCTAGTAAAATGTTTATGATGTCAGAATTTATTCTACTATTTGGCATTAAGAAAAAGTGTTTGGAGGCAGCTAGGTGGTGCAGTGAATAGAGCACCGGCCCTGGATTCAGGAGGACCTGAGTTCAAATCCTACCTCAGACACTTAACACTTACTACCTGTGTGACCCTGGGCAAGTCACTTAACCCCAATTGCCTCACCAAAAAAAAGAAATAAAGAAAAAGTGTTTTAAAATTACATGGATCTGGAATTTTGTTGATTTTCATTAAAGAACAAGTTTACCTCAGTTTATCATTTTTGTACTGTGGATAAAAATAGCGCCAAATGTGAATTTGGCAAATCACTATGTTAGACCTATTGTTAAAATGGTAAATACTTTTAAAATCTGTATTCTTTTAGATTAAATTGTTATAGATTCATTTGTTAAAAGAATGATGTAAATTATATGAAACAGTTCATTTAGAAATCCAATAGATATTTATAATGTTTTTACTATGGGTTTGATGTAGCAGAAATCTCTAATGTGTCCTCATCTTTAAATTTTGACCTTATTTTTGTATAAGGTGTAAGATGTTGATCTATGCCTGATTTCTGCCATACTGCCTTCCAGTTTTCCCAGTAGTTTTTGTCAAATACTTAGTTCCTATTCCAGAAGTTGAAGTCTTTGGGTTTATCAAACAGTAGATTACTAGTCATTTACTACTGTGTCTCCTGTGCCTAACCTATTCCATTGATCCACCACTCTATTTCTTAGTCAGTACCAAATAATTTTGATGACTGCTGAAAAGGCAGAATGCTAAGAACTTATCAGCCCTGCTAACAGTTTGAAGTAATTATATTTGAAAAATAATGCTGAATGCTAGACTCTTGCAACAGACTAAGGACTATTTTAAAACTTCATGCTTAGGTTACAGTACAGCTATTTAATTTTAGTTGAGACCTAGAAATTACAAAACTGAGAGATTTGATTCATATACCTACCTATTGAGCCACACTTCCTTGACTCCTGCTACAAATGAAGTGAAATGAGCATCTGGTAGCTGTACTCATGCACATTTTCAGTTCTTTGTAAGAAGCTCTTGTAGATAGAGTGCCTAGCATTAGGCCTTGCTCATACTCTCAAGCACTATATGAATATTGTCTATTGGCATCTTCAGTGCTCTATTTTGTTTCTTTGTATGGTGCAGATTGAGAATCACTGTATTGATTCTTTTTTGTGTTCTGTGAAAACTCTCAAGGATTTCTTCCTGAGGAAGAAGGGCCACATCCTGCCAACATCAGGTTTAACTCCTTAGAGCTTTTTTACCTGGTTCAAAAATAAGTCCTCCACCCAGAATCTTAAAGTGAAAAATTATAACAGCAACGCATTAAAATATTTAGCCCAGAAAATTTTGAGCTGACCTTAAAAACATAGTGGTGAATTTCACCTAGTAAAGCTATATATATATCCTACTAAACTTAATGTGGAATTCTTTTGTCCTGTGTGAATTCATCTATAGCATGATATATTTTCCCATTTTGGATTATTACTTAAAACTTACTACCAATTCCTGCTGCCTTTGTTTTTCAGTTTAACGGGTTTAGTCCCTACATATGTTACTTTTTGTCAATTGGATCTTTGCTGAAATGTGTTGTACTAATACCTTTCCAACCTAAGAGGATTATAATTTTGGGTTTGTTTTTTTTTGGGGGGGTGAGGCAATTTGGGTTAAGTGACTTGCCCACAGTCACCCAGCTAGTAAATATTTGAGGCTAGATTTGAACTCATGAACTCCTGACTCCAGGGCTTGTGTTCTATCCACTGTGCCACTTAGCTGCCCAGATTATGATTTTAAAAGCCATTAGTGATAGCCAGGTCAGGGGAACTTTATCAGCCCTGTGGGGGAAGAAATATGAATAAGTTTATTTAAGGAGCAGGATCCCCATCCCCCATTACAATCACTCTTTGAATGAGAGAAAAAATAAATATGTATGGTACAGAAGTTAATCATGTGCTAATTTGTGGTTATGATAATTATGAAGTTATATTTGGAATATTCTGTACTGAGGTTACATCTTGAACCAACTAAGCAGATTTCACTCTTGATCATTTATTTTTGCTTTGAAAAGGTTAATATACAATATATTAGTTTCTAATGTCTGCCCTTTTTTACATCAGGGTGAGTTTTAAGCAGTTTTTGAGGAGAAATACTAGTAGGAAGGAATAGTACGTAAAATCTCTTTTGTGATTTTTCTAGAAGACCTGATATATAGATATAGATAGATAGATAGATAGATAGATAGATAGATAGATAGATAGATAGATAGATAGATAGATAGATAGATTGATAGATAGATAGATAGGTAGATAGATTTGTGCTAGCTAATTTATTGCATCTACTTCAGAGTGTTGATAACAATTGCGTGTAGCCCTACTGTGATTAGTGAGACTTTGCTATATAAGGTGAAACCTTTTGGGACCCTAAATTTTCTGAGCTTTATTTTCAGGCTTGTTGTGTCCTCAGGCAAATGTTCTACCTCTTCAAGAAAATGCCAGCCGCTCAGTGGGAGTGACATCTGTAACCTAAGGTTATCTGTTCTTGGGAATACGGTTGGGAGGGAGAGCTTGGGAAGGCTAAGGGTGGACCCTCTTGACTCAGTTTCCCATAGAAGAAATTTCCCCACCTGTTTAATTCTGAGCCTGGCTGTGGTAGCTTGCCATATACTTAGCTTCTTATACTATTCTTTTTTTTTTCCTGGTGAGGCAATTGAGGTTAAGTGACTTGCCCAAGGTCACACAGCTAGTGTCAAGTGTCTGAGGCCGGATTTGAACTCAGGTCCTCCTGACTCCAGGGTCAGTGCTCTATCCACTGTGCCACCTAGCTGCCCCTTCTTATACTATTCTTAAATGAAATCAAATAGAATTGAAGACGTTTTACCCTGTCCTACATATGCTGTCATTCTGTGCTCTTGTTATTTCTGTCGTTATTTGTTCTTCATTATCAAAGAGGACCATGACTTTAGGAGATAATGTCATGACTTGCAGTGAATTAGATTTAAGTGAGGGAAAGCTGTGCAAGGTCACCAATCTCACTCTCTCCTCCAGAGCCATCTGGGTCCAGTGGCAAGATATACATCACGATGACTGGTGATGGCCCTGGATGTTTCTGGCAATCAGGATTCAGTGTCTTGCCTATTGTCACACAGTTGGTAGTGTCAAATGTCTGAGGCTGCATTTGAACTCAGGTCATCCTGACTTCAGGGCCAGTGTTCTGTCCACTGCACCACCTAGCTGCCCCCTGCGCCCTTGATGTTGGGCATGGAGGACCAGTCTTGATGCTGCCATGATCATGTCCCTGCTTTTTCCTCTAATAGCAAATGTTTCTAACAAAGGCAAGTTATGCTGTGGTTTTTCTTAGGAATCTTCAGTAACATATCTAGGATAACTAAGTAAATAAATATTTGGCCTTGTTATCTGCCTTTTTATAGCGATCTATATTTGTGTATTGAAAAAAGTCCTTAACATTTTCAGGAAAATTAGTCTATAATGTAAGAGTTTGTAGAACCAAAATATGAATCTATTAATCAGTTATGTTTAAATCAGAAATATCTTGAGTTTTATTTTAATGAAAAGAATTTTAGTGCAATCAGTTTCCTTAGGGGAGAATAACTTATGGAATATTTTGTGTTACGACAAAGAAAAAGGTCAATTTTATTGAGGTTTATTGTTTAATTTGGGATTAACACCTATTTGCAGAGCATGTCCTGTCATGTGTACGGGGCTAAAATTCTAGCTAGTCTGTCTAAAATATCTAATGAGTGGTCGCCAATAAATTATAAGCTTTAGCAAGAGTTAGACTTTTAAGCATTTATTAAGGAGAATAAGAATTTGGTAAAGAGAGAAAGGCCTAGATTCATCTATCTATTAAAGGAAGAGAGCATTTCTCGTTCCACTCTCCACCAGAGTCCTGACAAAAAAGTGTGAGAGTGCCCGCTTCATCCCCTCTTCCTCCCACAAGCAAATGTCACTTCCTGATGCCAAAGAGCTGGATGTCTTGCCCTCAGATGCCTTCTCCTCTTGGCGGAGCTTTGCTACAGTAAGTCTCCAGCAGGTGGCATCATTCCAGTCATTACACATGCATACATGTTTTACTATATACAAGTTATTTCAAAGGCAGTGTTTTAAACTTGATTACTTAGAATACTTATACATCTCAGGACTTTTTACGATAATTGAAGTTAACTAAATAGCTTTTAAGTAAATTCATTGGTGTATTAGAGGTTACCATCTTATAAAAAGTATTTTGGGTGTACCTAGATGGTGCAGTGGAAAAAGCATAGGTCCTAGATTCAGGAGGACCTGAGTTCAAATCTGCCTCAGACACTTGACACTTACTAGCTATGTGACACTGGGCAAGTCACTTAACCCTCATTGCCCTGCAAAAAAAAAAAAAGAAAAAAAAAGTATTAGTAGGCTCTGTTTTTATATAAGGATTAGATCCTTATCAGTCTCTACTTCTCCTAAGGGGAAATGAATAGGAATAAAATTGGAATTCATTGAGATTAGGTGTTATCTGAAATTTGGAGTTCTAAATAACTGCAAACTTGAATAAGATTTTGAGAAAAAAAAAACTATTTTAAAAAGGTTAAAAAAAAAAGGTTTTCAGAAATTTAAAAGGTTTTAAGAATTGTACCTGCTCTTGAAGGGACGGTAAAATCTACAGCAAATAAAAATGCGGCAATACAGTAGCTGTGACTATAAACAATTAGTTTTAAAAGTATATAGCATCTTGAACAAGTTGTGGTATATGAATGTAATGGAATCCTATTGTGCTATAAGAAACGATGAGCAGGAGGAGTTCAGAGAAACCTGGAAGGACTTGCATGAACTGATGATGAGTGAGATGAGCAGAACCAGAAGAACATTATACACAGTATCATCAATATTATGTGTTGATCAACTGTGATAGACTAGATTCTTCTCACCAATCCAATGGTACAGGAAAGTTCCAAAGGATTCACTATGGAAAATAACCTCCAGGGGCAGCTAGGTGGCACAGTGGATAGAGCACCCGCCCTGGAGCCAGGAGAACCTGAGTTCAAATCGGGCCTCAGACACTTAACACTTACTAGCTGTGTGATCCTGGGCAAGTCACTTACCCCTAATTGCCTCACCAAAAAAAAAAAAAAAAAAAAAGGGCCTCCAAATGCAGAAAAAGAAAAAAAAACCTGTGGAATATGGATGCTGATTGAACCATACTATTTCTTTTGGTTTTGGTGCTGTTGTTTCTCATTTTTGAGGTTTTTCCTTTTTGCTCTGATTCTTCTAACATGACTAATGCAGAAATATGTTTAATGTTATTATGTATATGTGTGTGTATATATACATATACAAATACATATGCATATGCATTTGCATATACATACATACATATATATGTGTGTGTGTGTGTATATATATATATATATATATATATATATATATATATATATATATATATATATAATCTCCTATATCAGATTACCAGCTATCTAGGGGAGGGAGGGAAGGGAGGGAGAAAAATTTGAAATTGGAAATCTTATAAAAAACAAATGTTGAAAACTATCTCTACATGTAACTGGAAAATAAAATACTTTTATTTTTTTAAAAAAAGTATATAGCATCTTCCTCAGAAATCTCTGGGCTTCAGTAGAAAGGGGACGGAGCCCAAGGCTGCCTGAAATCCAGAGAGCTGAAACTCCCTAGATGACTCCGTGAGAAAGAAAACAAGATGGGGATCGTGTCCAGGAGCTCAACCCTGGTGACACTTACCTCAGCCTCTCCCACCTCCCCCGCCCCGGGCTGAGCCGGGGCAGCCTCGCGCCCTCGCCACCTCGCACAAGCGCACGGAGGGGCGCTCCGGCAGCCCCACGCTGGGACCATCCCGCACGGAGCCCTGCGCTCCAGGGAGCAGTGGGGCGGACAGGCTGGGAGAGCGGAGGGAGTTACAAGCGCCACCTTTTTCTCCCTCTCCGGGACTTCGCGGCATCTGCCTCTGCTCTGGAGCCCAAGCAGGGGGGACCATGGCTTTCATCCGCAAGAAAAAGCGGCGTTAGCTACTCCTAGGAGCCGTGAGTGACCTGCCTGGGTGGGATGGAGTGGGTGTGGGGTGGAGCAGAGGAGGGGGTCTGGGGAGGTGGGCTAGAAGCCGAGACTGGAGGAAGAGGGCTCCAGGCGTGACCGGGTTGCCAGGCGACCGGCACGGGGCCACCCGAAGGGGAGCTCACTGTCCGGCTGCCCCCTCCCTGAGGTTCGCTCTCCTGAGGTCTCCTGAGGTCCTCTCCCCTTCCCCCCCCCAGGTGCTGGAACCCCCAGGCCTAACTTAGGGTGGGGGTCGGGGGGCATCTTTTCCCTAGGTCTGGGGGGCGGGAAGAGGAGCGGCTGCGCACCCGCCCCCTACACCTGGAGGCACGAAGCAGACCCCTTTAAATGTCCGAAGGATGTGTTAGGATGATAGATGTAGAGCCAGAAGGGACCTTAGAAGTTTTCTCATCCGCTTCCCTCATTTTTCCCAGAGAGGTGAAGTGATCTGCTCCAGGATCAGAAATGGAATTGGAAGCCCCAAACCTCCGACTCGAAATCTAGCTCTTTTTTTGGGGGGGGGGGGTTGTGAGGCAATTGGGGTTAAGTGACTTGCCCAGGGTCACACAGCTAGTAAGTGTTAAGTGTCTGAGGCCGAATTTGAACTCGGGTACTCCTGAATCCAGGGCCGGTGCTCTATCCACTGTGCCACCTAGCTAGCTGCCCTGAAATCTAGCTCTTTTTCAGATCAAGTTAACAAGCATTTATTAAGTGGCTACTCTTTGTCAGAGTAATGTATGGAACTGGAATCCCCAAACCTTTTACTCCAAATCTAGCTCTCATGCAAATTAAGTCAACAAGGATTTATTGCCGACTACTATGTGCCAGGCATTTTGCCAAGTGTTGGGAATAACATGAAAGGCAAATAAGTAGGGGGAAAACCCCCCAAAACCCAATCAGCCTGCTCAAGGAGCTCACGGTATAACGGGGAGACAAGATGGAAACAGCTATGTACAAACGAGATTTATACCATATAAATTGGAGATAATTTCAGAGTTAAGGCATCAAAATAAGGATTAGACCTGGCTTCTTGCAGAAGATGGAACATTTCCTTAAATCTGAAAGAAACAAGGGAAATAAGAAGGTGGAATTACTAGGGAGAAAATTCCAGGCTCGGGGTACAGTCTGGAGTAGGGAGATGGGATAGTGTGTGTTCCAGAAACACAAGTTTCTTCATGGAAGGAGGTCAGTGTCATTGGATGAAGAATATATTGGGGGAAGTAAAAGGGGAATAGACAAGAAAGGCAGGAAGAGTCCAAGTTTTGAAGGGCTTCAAAAGCCAAACAAGATTTTTCATTTGATCCTTGTTGAAATAAGAATCTGTGATGAAGAGAAACAGAGGCAAAAAGTTGGAGTATTGTAATTTATTAGCAAAGCTAGTAATTGCCAATAAGTGAGATCCTAAGCCCTGCAGTGGCCAGGAATGCATTAGATCAGACAGAGAGCAGTCTTTTATACAGTTGGTAAAAGTGTAGTGTGGGCTTACATTTGGCAAAATCATGCAGACTTGCTTCCAAAGTCCATGGTGAGGAGAAAACATGAAGTTAGTCAACATCCTCCTGAAAGTACTGTGTCAGCAACCATGAGTGGTCCCATGCTGGGCTTATGGCCTGCCATTGTGAAGAAAATTTTGATACCTCTTCCCAATATAATCAGTATTTATGCATTTTATGGTGATTTTATGGGGATCAGTGATTAATATTAGATTGAATAGAGTTGAGATTGATAGGTAGGTATGTTGTTACATGAAGAATTATATATGTCAGGATCAAATAACCTATTTTGTGTTAGTGATGTCGATTTTATGTATTAGTGATATCATTGTAGATTGCAGGATAAAATCATATGAATGTCTGTTATAGAGAATTGCATTACATTTAAACCTGCAGCTTATTACTTGCAGCATCAGCATCCCTCACCATTATAAATCATTGTCAATTTAAAAAAAATTTTTAAATAAACCATTGTCACTGCTCCCTTATAACATTTTCCTCTTGCCCACCACTTCCTTAATTCCTATAATACTGCTGACCAAAACACCAGATGTTTGATTTCTTATGAAAACCTTTGCTGAGGTGGCAGGTGGAATACTTTTTCTGAGAAAAACCTGTGGTTAATGACCAGGAATTAATGACCTAAAAGCCTCCTGACAGTGGTTATGATTAATGTGTATGCCCCTCAACCAGTCATAGAGTTTTCCCCACTTCTAGTGTGTTAACCAATCATAAAATTGTACTGCCTTCTATTTTTAGTGTGTTCTCAATTAGTATAAATACTGGCCACCCATGATGGTGAGGAAGGTCTGGATCCTGATTGGTTAGGAACCACTGGTATCTCTAAATAAATTGATTATTGACCTTAGTTGCCTGTTGTTGCTGGATGGAAATTTTGAAAGGCACGGCAGAACATCTTATGATCACATCAACTCAATAGGCCTGATGTGTAGCCTCTGGGAATGGGGAAGTTAGTCTTCTTAAGTAGTCAAATCATTTTATAGACCCTAATGTTAGGAAGTTAAACTATTCTTTAAATCAAACTAATTCCTAAGTCTCAATCAATAACACAGAATAAAAAGGGGTATCAATTTTCAATATTACATGCCGGAGGGGTTAAGGCATCACTGGAGTTGATTGAATCCAGGGTAACATGGGCAGATCTGCACTTTATGAAAATCATTTTATAGCTGAGTGGTATATGGAATGGAGAGGGGCTAGAATAAAGGAAGTCATATCAACCAACAGGCTATTGCAGTGGTTGTGGTGTGAGGTAATGACGGTCTGCACCAGGATGGTGCCCGTATCAGAGAAAAAAACAGGTGAATGTGAAAAATCTTGTGAAGGTAGAATCCACAGGACATGGCAATTGATGTGATATGGGGTAAGGGATGTGGTAAGAGATGATATCGAGGTCGTGGGACTGTGATGGTGCCCTTTGGAAGAGGGGAGGGTTTGAGGTGAAAATGAATTCGTCTGGAAGTTTTAGACATGTTGAGTTTAGGCAGTTGCAAAGAAAGCAGGAGAAAGATGCAAGACTGAAGGTCAGGAGAAAGGTTAGGGTTGGATAAATAGATCTGAGAGTCATCTGCATAGAGATGATACTTGAATCCATGGGAGCTGCTGATGAGATCACCAAACAAAATAGTCTGGAAGGAGAAGAGAAGAGGACTCAGGTCAGAATCTTGGAGAACCTCTAGTGTTAGTGGATATGATCCCAATGAAGATCCAGCAATGAGATTGGGAAGGAGCAGAGTGATGGGTAGGAGAGCCAGTGGAGAGCAATGTCCCAAAAACCTAGAGAGAAGAGGGTGATCCACGCTATTAGAGGCTTGACAGGTCAAGGGTGAGTGAGAAAAACTGTTCCACACTATAATGCTTCCTTTCCAGCTCAGAGAAAGGAGAGATTTGGTGGTGAAGGTGAGGTTAGTATTTGGGAGGACTTCACAGACATAGTCCTTTGCACTAGACCTTAAGATACAGTATTTGGGGGAATAAGGATAGGATTTTTAGGATATGTTGGGAGCAAAGAAGTGGAGGTGAGAAACCTCAGAATGTGTTCAGGGTATGGTGTGTAGTGGACTTTGATCCAAGTAAAAGGAGTACTGTGACATAGACAGGAAGGGTGGTTTGAGGCCAGGTGTGGAAACCCTTTAGATACCAAGATAAATATCATGAGGTCCTAGATTTAATGACTAAAGAAGAACCATTTGGGGGGCAGCTAGGTGGTGCAGTGGATAAAGCCCCAGCCCTGGATTCAGGAGGACCTGAGTTCAAATCCGACCTCAGACTCTTGACACTTACTAGTGGTGTGACCCCCGGGCAAGTCACTTAACCCTCACTGCCTTGCAAAAAAATAAACAAATAAATGAATAAAAGATAAATAAAAGAATAAAAACATTATTTTTAAAGGGGGGGTGGCTAGGTGGCACAGTGGATAAAGCACCGGCCCTGGATTCAGGAGGACCTGAGTTCAAATCTGGTCTCAGACACTTGACACTTACTAGCTGTGTGATCCTGGGCAAGTCACTTAACCCTCATTGCCCCACACAAAAAAAAAAAAAGGAAGAAAAGAAAAGACTGGGAGTTAAAGGAAGAAACAGAATCAAAGATGAAGGTGTCCCTCCCCACCCCCCACCTTTTTCAGAAATAGATGGAATTTATACACTGGGACGTGTTTTGGGTAAAGATGATGATTTCCGTTTGGACACCTAGGTGGCAGAGGCAGTTGGAAATGCAGTTTGGGAGCCCAGGAGGGTAGTTTGGGTTGAAGGTCTGTATGTAGACAGCATCTGCATACAAGAGAGTTGAAACTGTAGAAAATGAGATCCCCAAGGAAGACAGTAGAAGAGTAAAAACTAAAATAACTGGCATTTATTGTAATAATAATTTTAATAATTATAATTGACTTTTAGTTTTAAAGTTTGTGGTGTTTTTTGTTTTGTTTTTAGAGTTTTTTTACATATATTATTGCATTTGAGAAGAGAAAGGGTGGGGGTTAGAGGCAGAGACTTTGTGGAGCCTTGGGGAATAACCCTATTTTAAGGAATCAGGAAGAGGAGCTAAGGGGAAAAAAAACAGGAAGAGAAATTAGAGAAATAGGGAAATAACTGGAAGTGTATAATGTCTTAGCAGACAAATGAAGCATCAGGATCAAGGTCAGGGTTTCCCTCCCCTACCATATTGCTGAGACCCAAGTATAGAACCAACAGAGTAGGGTTGTTTTTTGTTTGTTTTTTTGTTTGCTGGGCAATGGAGGGTTAAGTGACTTGCCCAGGGTCACACAGCTAGTGTCGTGTCTGAGGCCGGGTTTGAATTCAGGTCCTCCTGAATTCAGGGCCGATGGTGCTTTATCCACTGTGCCACCTAGCTGTCCCCAAGGGAGCAGGGGTTTTTAACTTTGTGTGTCATGGACTCCTCAGGCTGACTGGTAAACCCCTCCTCAGATGTTTTGAAATATGCAAAATAAAATACACAGTATTACCAAGGAAGCCAAGTCTAAACAAGATCTTGTGCTCTCAGTTAGGAACTCCTGAAATAGAGGTAGAGAGACCAAAGATGGGAGAGAGTAAAGGCGAGCAATGCTGAATTAAGGGCCCAGGAAGAGAGGTTGACCCTGGAGAGGAAGAAGACTGTACTTCAGGACAGAAGGGAAGGTGAGCAGTGGTGAAAGGGCATTGGATCTGGGTTTGAATCCTAAGACTTAATTATCTGTTATCTTGATTTTCAGTGATTGATTTTATTTTATACTTGTTTCTACTCTGTATAACTATCTTTAAGTTCAGTAATTCAAAGGTTCAAATGTAACATCTTCCTCTCTAAGTTAAATTTAAAAGTTCACTTACTCTATTAAAACACTTTAATTAAAAGAATCCTCCTTTCTTAAGTTTAAGAGTTCAACTTTAAATAGTGTTTAATTAAAGTAAACTTCTTATCTCTACAAGCTGGCTTGTCCTTGGACAATTAGCAGAAATGTGTTATCTCTGTTTTTCAGGAGTTTAGCTTTCCTGTGAATCACTCCCTGTCAAGGAAGTCTGTTATCTCTGCTCTGCTAACAAGCAAATGAACTCTATCAGTCTACATTTTCTAACAGCAGGATGGAAGGAATAGTTGTGGCTACCCTCAAATGTCCAGCCAGTCATATTGTTTTTGCTATCTGTGATGCTGCAGGCTTTGTAACCAATCATGTTCTTTTTACACATATGATGCTGCCTTGTGTTTTGTTTGGGGTTTTTTTGGAGGTGCTTTCTCTTTATAAAAGAAGGCTGCCCCCCCTCAGTTTAGGTCTTAGCTTATTTGAGGAGGTTAGAACCTATTTATTGGCAAAGTCGTGCTTTGTCAATAAATTGACTATCCTCAGAACTTTGTGACTCAGATTACTTTAATTCCTACTATTATACTTTTTACAGTTTTCTTGATTTATAGACATTACATAGATGGTGCCATGGATAGAGCTGGCCTGGAGCCAGAAAGACCTGAGTTCAAATGTGGACTCAGACACTTACTAGCTATGAGACCTTGGAAAAGTCATTTAACTTTGGTTTCCTCAGCTATAAACTGGGTATAATAACTGGACTTAGCTTGAAGAGTTGTTATGAGGATCAAACGAGATATTTGTAAAGAATTAGCATAATGCCTGGCACACAGGTGCCATATAAATGTTTATTCTCTTCTTCTTTGTGCTTCTAGGTTTCCGCATTTATAAAATGGGAATAATAGCATTTACATTTCTTACCTCACATGGTTGTTATGAGGATGCAAAGGGATAATGTATATGAAAGAAGCTCTATGTAAACCTCAAATCTAACTAAACACCAACTGGTTTGAAAAGCCAAGAGCACCCTATGCTGGCATTGTGGTTCTTATACGATTGAGTTTGTGCTTCCATATTTAGAGCCATTGCCACCCCTTACCTGAAATTCCTGATGATCTTCAAGTCTTTCAGTCTTCCAAAGGGCCTTCTGACAGGCAGCATTCAAATGCTGACTTAATAAATGCAGCCTCGTATTTATGATTCAGCTTAAAGAGGCTCATAATAGCAATCGCTTGCAGATGTGATAAAGCACGTGAGGCCTTTTTTGAATGCTACCCAAAGTGTCACCTGACTGAGAATGTAGGAGTCTGAGTGCCCTGAGGGTCCTGGCTATAGGAATCATGTCTCACATGCCTGGACTCTTATTGTCACTGAAGTTTTAGTTGGAAATTTTTGATTTTGCATATGTATTGCAGTGTTTTAAAAAAGGATTTGCAACATCAAATGGCAAAGAAGGGGAAAATGGGATAGGAAACATTAGGCTTTGTGTTAATAGGTTTGGGGGGATTTAAAAGTTGGGAAAACATCGTTAGCATGGGAAGGACTTGCTATTCAAGCTCATTCTCCTTCCCTTCTCCTTGCCTTAAATCTGAAATCACCTCAGGAGAATTGATATTTGAAATGAAGAGTTCTCTACTATGATGATGATATTGTTGAAGGATTAGTGAACTAAAGAATTTTAAAAATATATATTATTTAGGTTTTTATGGATAGTTAGGTATCAGTTTTAAAAAAAACAACATTTAGGGGCAGCTAGGTGGCACAGTGGATAAAGCACTGGCCCTGGAATCAGGAAGACCTGACTTCAAATTCGACCTCAGACCCTTGATACTTACCAGTTGCGTGACCCTGGGCAAGTCACTTACCCCTCATTGCCCCACCCTCCCAAAAACCCCAAACATTTAAATTGTGAAATTAAGCAACAAGATGATGTAGTGAAAAGAATGTTAGAGTTGAATTTGGAAAGACCTAAGTTCAAATCCTGCCTCAGATAAGTTATTTACCACCTGATCTTGGGCAAGTCACTTAATAATAATAATAGTTAACATTTATGTGGTACTTCTTTAACCTCAGTTTCCAATAAAATGGGGATAATAGTCCCTACCTTACTGGCTTGGGGGGGGGGGAATATAGATAGATAGATAGATAGATAGATAGATAGATAGATAGATAGATAGATAGATAGATAGATAGATAGATAGATAGATATGAACACATAGATACACATATATATATGGAACTTTGCAAACCTTTAGCTATATAAATGCCAGTTATTATAAATTTAAAGTTTACATAAGGCAAATCCTAAATGAGCCATGGTTGAGTGTAGCTTCCAGGATATGTACATCTCCCTGAGGAGACAGCATAGTCTGGTGAAGCCATCAGCTTAAACACTGGGTTAAGTGAAATCTGAAAGTACTTCCAAAATAAATTTAATGTCTTATTTCAACTTTCTATTAGTTCATGTAAGTCTTTCCAGGTTTTTCTGAAATCATCCTTCTTGTCATTTCTTCTAGCACAATGATATTCCATCACTATCATATATCACAGCATATTTTAAGCCGTTCCCCAATTGACGGGCATCCCTTTGGTTTCCAATTCTTAGCCACCACAAAAAGAGCTGCTATAAATCTTTTTGTACAGATAGGTTCTTTTCTCTTTTTTTGGATGTTTTTGGGACATAGACCTAGTATACACTACTTACTCTTACAGATGTTGCTCTCTCAGCCTTTCCAACTAGAAAAAAACCATTTTTTTTTTCTGTGAGTTAATGATAGGAGTATTACATAAAGTACTTGGTTCCTAGCTCTATAATAATACAATATATTTGGGGAAATCTTAAAATACAGTGTGCCATAGGCAAATGATATCATCAGAACCAAGAATAATAACCCCCAAAGTGAAATATATTCCTACAAAAAAAAAGAAACTTATAGAAGAAAAGGGTAGCTGGGTGACACAGTGGATAAAGTGCCTGGAGTTCAAATATGAAGTCAAATATGACTTCAGATACTTACTAACTGTGTGACCCTGGGCAAGCCACTTAATCCTGTTTGCCTCAGTTCCTCACCTGCAAAATGAGCTAGAGAAGAAAATAGCAATGCCAAGAAAACCCCAAAGGGGATCACAGAGGGTCAGATAAAACTGAAACGACTTAACAACAATAAATTGAAGAATTGCAAATGTCTGATGAAAATATCTAATCTAATCTGATCTAATACAATATAATATAATTACTGTATGGTATTTCTCTAGATGGACACTTAAATGTAGACTATTTCATATACATAATACTTATTCCCTCTCAGTTTGGGGGGGCTAGAGGAAGTAAGGGTATAAGAAAGAGATGGTAGAGGGCTGCTTAAAGGTGAGGCTGACTGCTCAGCTTTACTTACTCCAGACAATAATGAGAAACTACAATAAGTGTTTTTTTTCCTCCTTAGAATTGCACAAAAATTCTGCCAGAAGACCACAGGCAGTAGGAAAGGGGGCTAGCTGCAAATCTAGCACCAGTTTAGGCAAACAAGCTTGCAGCCTCTCAGAGTGACTAGAGATAAAAATATGTGTAATTTTTAAGACTCTATATCCACAGACAGCAAAAATAGAAGCCCCCCTAAGAAAGTAATATGAAGTAAAAAGTCCTAAATTGGGTACCATGAAACTCTGTGGAGTAACAGTTAGGAGACTAGTGTGGCAATTCCTCACACAGTGACTGCTCAGTCCCAGGAATTCTTGAGATTTCTGGTTGTTTTTCTTGAGATGCCATAGGAAGCCCTGAAGATCCAATGCTTTGAACTTTAAAGATCCAGGAGAATTTAACTCTAAGAGGTCATCACAGGAAGCAAGGTCAAGATCCAACTACTCCACCCAAAATGGCAGCAGAGAGTGAAAGCTGGCCCTATTACAAAGCTCCAATTTAGGAACTAAAACTGCAGAGATAAGTCAATGAAAACTCAATCTGCATAAAAACTGTTGTAGACTGAGTTCAAATCTGGCCTCAGACACTTGACACTTACTAGCTGTGTGACCTTGAGCAAGTCACTTAACCCTCATTGCCCCCCCCAAAAAATGTAAAAAACAAACAAAAAACTGTTGTATATCAAAGATCCTCCAAAAGAAGGAGCAAGTAATTCTGAAACAACCACAAACAGAACCAAGGGGGGAAAATAGGTTTTCCACTTGGACCATATAAATTCCTAGAAGTGAAGAGATAAAAATAAAATAAAAATTCAGGAGGAAAGAAAATTGGAAGGAGAATAAAGAATTTAAAAGAAAAAATACTAAACATTACTTAAGTTACTGATGCCTCAAAAACTAGGCTAGACCAAATAGAAATCAGTGACTCCATGAGACAGCAAAAAATATTAGAGTGCAATCAAAAGATTGAAACAATTAAATGTGTAAGATATCTGACATTAAAAAACTCATCTACATAGGTCAAAAGGAAATTATTTAAGAATCATCAGACTCCCTAAAAATAATGTTTTATTTTGTTTTGTCTTTTTTAAGCCTAGGTGCATTATATTTCAAGAAATCACAAATGAAATTTAAGGGAGCCAGAGAGAAAAGTGAAAGTAGAAAAAAATCCACCAATCATCTCCTGAAAGCCTAAAAGGAGAAACCTTAGGAACGCAATAGCCGAAATCCAGAGCTCCTATTTCAAAAGAAAAATATATTATTTGGGGAGGGAAAGGGGCGGGGGGGGGGGGGGTGACAGATCAAGTACCAAGGAAACTCAAGATCACACAAGACCTAGGAACACCTAAATGAGAGGAGATCTTAAAATACACTATTGACAGTTCTGTTTTTACATAAATTTACATTAAACAAATTCAGCCTTACATAAAGAATTCTGAAATAAATCTGTATTCTAAAAAAAAAAGCTTATATTAATTTTACTGTACAATACTGTACTCTGTCTCCACTCCTGCCTCTTGGCTCAGTGTTCCATGGCCTCCCCATTATGTGAAAGCAGAACAGATGAGTGAGAGAAAGTACTGCTACTGGTGGTAGATCAGGGATTTGGCTTGAGATCTCTGGCACCAAGGGAGAAGACCTTTGCCTCACTTGGCCCATCCACCTTTGTGGCTGGTGTGGTAAAAATTATTTGTGGTAAAGATTAATATCAGAAGTTTTAGCTGAATCATTTGAGAGATTGCGCATGCTACTGAAGCAGCTTTTGAAGGACCTCCCCTTTTGGGAGGAAAACTCGAGAACACGAAGAACTTCCAGGATACAAACTTAAAAGTGAGGGCAGGAATGGAAGTTGGTGTTCTCTGGCTGTTAAACTTAGCCGTGGCGGTGCGGGGGTGAGAGGAGTTTGGAAACACGTGCTTGGTGTTTGGCTTTGGGTGTGCTGGTTTGAGGCCTGGTGGGTAGTTTGGGATTCAGTGAGTTTTATAAAGGAAAATAGACTAAGTTTACATCTAAGGCCATTCATCTGTATTTCTACTTCCCTATTTCCCTAATTGGTATCACCTTTTGTTGTCTAATTAATTCCCAAGCAATAAAAACTAATCCCTCACAGATTATAGCTCAGAGGCTCCTTTTTCTTAGAGGTCTGGGAGATATATATAAAAGGGAAAAGTTAAAAGGGGGAGTTTAATGCTCCATATATCCAATTTTGAATCTCACACTGGTCCCTGTGCTTTGGTCTTTTGTTTGGGTATTGTGTGTCAGTACCCAACTCCCATGTCCATGGCTGGGCCTGGGCCCTGTGTGTTCCTTCTCTTGGTCTTTCTTCTCTGTCCCCAGCTCCCATGTGTTCTTGAATGGTGTGCCGGTCACCTCCCTCCATGGATTTATTCCCCTTTTCCTGCCTTCTTCCCTCTCTCCCTTCCTGATAGCTGTGGGTAAATTCATATAACATAAAATTAATTTTATGTAAAGGTCTATGGAACCATCTACTTATGTAAAATGAGAACTGTCTGTAGTATTATCCTTGTTTTTTAGATGAGGACCTTGAGCCCCAAAGGAATTAAGTGGCTTTCTTGGGGGTTATACAGTTAGTAAGCTGTAGAGTCAGGACTTAGACCCAGGTCTTTTGACTCAGTGTTCAAGGTTTTTTCTAATACTAGTTAATTCTCTTATCTAAATTCTCTTTCTTCTCTGTACATTGAAAGGGTTAGATTAGATTACAAGTTATTGAAGAGGAGAGGGTGTCTATAGGCTGATTTCAGGGAGTCCATGGTGAGGTCAGTATCTACTAGGGTTTCCCTCTACCACTTAGAATGTGAGTTATGCCAATTTTTCCCTAAAAGGTAACAAAGCTGGTATTTGATTGGCCTGGAAATAGGACTAGGGTAAACCTCCCTTGATAGTGCCACCTAGTAGTATATGGCCATGTCAACTTGACTTCCTGATTACCTAAGGCCATAAAAAGACTCTCACGTGGGGTTACGGCCCTTGAGACTTAACAGAGGTCCAATCAAATCACCACACCTGTTAACCAAATGCTTTTCCATATGAGAGAAGTTAAGTACCATATCCTTGTTGAATATTCTTTCTATTTTAAGGCTAATTAAATTTTTTTTTTAAGTTAACTGTTCAATGACCTCTGTGATGTTTAAAATCTAAATTGTGGTCGCCTTAAATTAGAAGCTTTAGCACCAGTCCTTGGGCATTAAACATTTATTAAAGCATACAGATATTCCCATGGAGTTCAGAAAGTTAAGAAAAAAGCCTATTTAGCCTAGAGTTCCAGCCTGGTCTGGTTCTTCCTCAAGTCCTCTGCCACAAGCCTGCTTCAATCACAAACTCTCTCCAGCAAACTGATTGTGGAAGCTTTTTATAGGTCTGGAACAGAGGCGGTCCTTACACTGCTTCAAGCTGATTGGTTGGTGTCATCCAAATCCATTGGTTCCTTACACTGCTTCAAGCTGATTGGTTGGTGTCATCCAAATCCATTGGTTCTGAAGGTGTTCTCAAGGTGTGATTACAATCCAGTTAACTTGAAGTAGGCTAATCAGCAGTTAATCACTCTCACTTGATTCAGTCAGTCTAGATTAATCTCCAGGTGGGTCTTTGAGTATCTGCTAAATCTCATTATTTCATCACACCTCATTTTATCCTAACATCGATCTTGAACAGGATGTCAGCCTGAGTCAGGCAAGTCTCTAATAAGGTATGTAAATTTGAATGGAAAAAACATTGCATCTTATTTTCACTTACTTTTAACTGAAATTTAACATTTCTGTCATTTATTTAAAAACATTTTTCTGAGAAAGGGTCCATAGGCTTTACCAGGTTACCAAAGAGCTAAGTCTATGACACAAAAAGGTGAAGAACCTATGGACTAGATTATCTCTAAGATTCTTTCTAGCCTTGATATTCAATAATCCTCTAATTATTTTGTATTCCACTTCACAGGCACAATATAAAAAAGATTCTTTGGACCATAAATATTGATAAGCATTAGATAATGATCAGCAATGATCATTAAAAATAACACAAGTACTACTGAGGTGATAGAAAGTTTACCTATAGATCTAAATCAGAATAGAGTGAGGTAAAAGAAATCAGCTGTTGAGCAGTGTAATAATATACTGCATCTGAATTTTGTACTATAAGTTAAAAAAAAAATAAAAGAACAATTCCCCAGTTGAAACTACATGAGGAGTTTAGATAAGATGTAATTACACAGTTGGAATTTGGCCAGGACCCTTTGACTAACAAGTCTGTTCTTCAAAAAGGACATTTACCATGGGACCTTTGATGCTGGCACGTGATCAGGACCCTGAATTTAACCTTCAATCTAAAACAATGGGGTCCAGTACCCTTTTGTAATGAAATTTACAGATTCCCTTAATACAAGCTGCTGAGGCATTTGTTTAGTACCTGGTTTCAATAAAGACAATTCTTCAGAATTGGGCACATCTTTGGAGTCTCTAATTTCTTCATGATTCAGCCCTATCTTTTCTTAATTTCTGCTTTTCATAATCTAATTTATCTGCTAACATAAGCCCTTTGACAGAAGTTAAAGCTTCATTCAACATGGGATTTTAAAACTTGTCAGTAGTGACATTTTCTACACTGGTTACTATTAATCTCATGTTCCATGTTTTGTTTTGTTTTTTGTTTTTGCTTTTAAAATATATTTCGTTTTCCCATAATTACAATTAGTAACAATTTTAACATTTGTGTTTTTTTTTTTTAATTTGAGTTCTAGGGCAGCTGGTTGGAGCAGTAGATAAAGCACCGGCCCTGGATTCAGGAGGACCTAAGTTCAAATCCAACCTCAGACACTTGACACTTACTAGCTGTTGACCCTGGGCAAGTCACTTAACCCTCATTGCTCTGCAAAACAAAACAAAAAACAAAACAAGCATTCATTGAGTCTTCTCTATGTACAATGAGGCACTGGCTAGGAGGGGCTGAAGATGACACAGTAAAATGATTGACTTGTATTCTTATAAATTTGACTCAGTTCTATATATGACAAAAAAGAGCTTTATCAGAGATGGTGTAAAAAAAAATTCCCCAGCTTTCTGCTTTCCTTCCAGTTTTGGTTACATTGGTTTTGTATATGCAAAAACATTACAGTTTTGCATCTCATAATACTATCTATTTCATTTGGTTTTAAATTCTTCCCTTATCCATAGATTTGACAGGTAAACTCTTCCATGGTCCCCTAATTTCCCATGGTATTATGTCTAAATCAGGTACCCATTTTGACCTTATCTTGATATATGATGTTCACATGTTGGTCTGTACCTAGTTTCTACCATACTGTTTCATAGCTTTTGTCAGATAGTGACTTCCTGTCTCAAAAGCTTAGATCTTTGGATTTATCAAACACTAGGTTACTATGGTCATTTACTACTGTCTTGTTTACCTAATCTATTCCACTGATCCATCACTCTATTTCTTAGCCAGTACCAGATTGTTTTTGATGATTACAGTTCAAGATCTGGTATGGCTAATCCACTTTCCTTCATATTTTTTTTTCCATTAAATCCCTGGATGTTCTTGATCTTTTGTTTTTCCAGATGAATTTTGTGATTATTTTTTTCTAGCTCTATAAAATAAATTTTTGGTAGTTTGATTCGTATGGCACTGAATAAGTACATTTATTTAGGTAGAATTATCATTTTTGTTATATTGGCTCAGCCTATTCATGAACAATTGATATTTCTCTAGTTGTTTAGATCTGACTTTGTGTGAAAAATTTTTTGTAATTGTGTTCATATAGTTTTTGGGTTTGTCTTGGCAGGTAGACTCTCAAGTATTTTATATTGCCTACTGTTATTTATTTGTTTGTTTGCTTATTTCTTTATTTGCTTGTTTATTCATTCATTCATTCATTTACTTATTTATTTATTTATTTATTTACCCTACTGTTATTTTAAGTGGAATTTCTCTTTCTAGCTCTTGCTGCTGGAATTTGTTGATAATATATAGAAATGTTGATGATTATGTGGGTTTATTTTATATTCTGAAACATTGTCAAAAGTTATTTCACCTACTTTTTTGTTGATTCTCTAGGATTCTTCAAGTTTATCATCATATCATCTGCAAAGATAATATTTTGTTTTCTTGTCAATTTCTTTTTCTTTTCTTATTGTTATAGCTAACATTTTAAATACAGTATTGAATAATAGTGGTGATGATGGGCATCCTTCCTTCATCCCTGATCTTACTGGGAAGGTATCCAGCTTATCCAAATTACAGGTAATGCTTATTGATAGTTTCAGATAGATACTACTTATTTTAAGGAAAGCTCCATTTATTCCTATGATCTCTAATGTTTTTAATAAGAATGGGTTCTATATTTTATCAAAACTTTTTTCTGCATCTGTTGAGATAATCATATGGTTTCTGTTTGTTTTTGTTATTAATATGGTCAATTATGCTGATAGTTTCCCTAATACTTAATCAGCCCTGAATTCCTGGTATAAATCTCACCTGCATATAGTGGATGATTCTTGTGATAAGTTGCTATAATTTCTTTGCTAGCATTTTATTTTAAATTTTTGCATCAATTTCATTGGGGAAATTATTCCGTAGTTTTCTTTCTCTGTTTTGGTTCTTTGTTTAGGTATCAGTACCATATTTGCATTGTAAAAGGAATTTGGTAGAATTCTTTGCTTATTTTTCCAAGTAGTTTATATAGTATTTGAATTACTTGTTCTTTAAACATTTGGTAAAATTAACTTGTGAATCCATCTGGCTCTGGGGATTTTTTTCTTAGGAAGTTCATTGATGACTTGTTCAATTTCTTTTCCTAAGGTGGGGTTATTTAAGTATCCCATTTCCTCTTCTGTTAGTCTGGGCATTTTGTATTTTTGTAAATATTCATCCATTTTACTTAGAATAACAGATGTTTTGGTATATAATTGTGAAAAATAGCTCCTAATAATTACCTTATTTTCCTTTTCATTGATGGGGAATTTACTCTTTTTGTTTTTGATACTGGTAATTTGGTTTTCCTCCTTTTTAAAATCATATTAGCCAATGGTTTATATATTTTATTTGTTTTGTAATAAAACCAGCTCCTCACTTTATTTTTTAGTTCAGTGGTCTTCTTTGTTTTATTAATCACCTCCCCAAATCCACCTTCCCTTCTGTCAGCACCTCCCCCCTTATCTAATTTTTCTCCCCTCCCACTTCCATATGAGGAGCTTTTTGTTGTCAAGTGAGTGTGTGTATTATTCCTTCTTTGAGCCAATTCTGATGAGAATAATATTCAAGAATTGCCCACCCCAGATCTTTCCCTCTGCTGTAATAGCTCTTTCATTCCTCTTTATATGAGAAAATTTACCCCATTCTGTATCTTCCTTCCCAATTCTCCCATTGCAGTCCTCTTTCTCCTTCTTTAATTTTGTTTTTTTGGATATCATTCCATCATTGTCAGCTTATACCTGTGCCCTCTGTCTGTGTACATGCCTTCTAACTGCTGTAATAGTAATAAAGTTCTTAGGTTATAAAAGTGTCATCTTCCCATGTAGGAGTGTAAATAGTTTAACCTTATTGAATCCCTTATGTTTTCTCTTTCCTCTTTTCCTCTATGCTTCTCTTGAGTCTTGATATTTCAAAATCAAATTTGTATTCAGTTTTGCTCTTTTCATCTGGAATGCTTGAAAGCCCTCTATTTTGTTAAATATCCATTTTTTTAACCTGAAGGATTATGCTCAGTTTTGCTGGTTAGATGATTCTTGGTTTCATTTCTAGTTCCCTTGCATTTCAGAATATTATTTGCCAACCCCTCCTTCATTCCTTTAATTTAGAAGCTCCTAAATCCTGTGTAATCCTGACCATGGCTCCATGATATTTGAATTGTTAATTTCTGGCTACTTGTAGTCATTTCTGCTTGACCTGAGAGTCTGGAATTGAGCTATAATATTCCTTGGAATTTTAAATTTTGGATCTCTTTCAGGGTCTCTGAATTTCTATTTTATTACCTGATTCTAGGACATCAGGGCAGTTTTTCTTGATAATTTCGTGAAATACGACACGCAGGTACTATTTTTGTTCATGGCTTTCAGGCTGACCAGTACTTCTCAAATGATCTCTCCTACATCTGTTTTCCAGGTCAGTTGTTTTTCCAATGACATATTTTCTTCTATGTTTTCTTTTTTTGATTTTAGCTTTTGATTTTGATGAGCTTTTCACTTGTCCAGTTCTAATTTTTAAGAAAATACTTTCTTCAGTGAGCTTTTATACCCCCTTTTCCTTTGGCCAATTATACTTTTTAAGGAGTTGTTCAGTGAATCTTTGTACATCTTTTCCTGTTTTTTGTGCTTCCTTTACCAAGCGTTTGGTATTTTTTTTTCATGATTCTCTTGCTACACTCTCATTTCTTTTCCCAGTTTTTCTTCTATTGCTTATTTGATTTTAAATTTTATTTGTACTCTTCTAGGAGTTCTTCTTTTGGCACTGATAACTAATTCACATTTTTTCTTTGATGCTTTATATATAGCCATTGTGACAATGTTGTCCTCTTCTGAGTTGGTACTTTGATCTTCCCAGTCACCATAGTAATTTTCTATGGTCAGATTATTTTGTTTGTTATTTTTTACAGCCTTCTTTAAGACTTTTAACTTTACATTAAAGTTAGGCTCTGCTCCTGAGGTGGAGGGGGCACTGTCCCAAGCTTCTTGCACCAGGGGAAGGGGCATAGACCTTGCTGCTAGACTGTGCTATTGGTGCAGGGCCTTGCTGTTGGCCTGTGCTGGCCAACACTGCTGGCCTGTCCTGTGGCTTGGGGCCTTGCTGCTGCTGGCTTGCCAAGATGCCAGTTGTGCTAGATAGTGATCCCCTTTTATTCCAGTGAGATAGACATTTCCTGCTGACCTTCTGAGTTGCCTTAGGCTGGAAAATTATTTCACTGTCCTTTTGTTGGCTCTGCTGCTCCAGAAGTCCTTTTCAGATGTCATTTTATTGTTGTTTGGAGGTGAATTTGGGAGAATTCTGGCGAATTCTTGCCTTATTTACTTTGTCACCTTCCTCTCCTCTTCATGCTCCATGTTTTTGCTTTACTGTGAGCATTCACTCAGCCAGTTAGCTACAATAGCACAAGGAGATACTAATTCATTTAAATGCTTTTAAATAAAGTAATGATAGAGCACTGAACTAGTTAAAATCACTCTAAGGGAGAAGATACATAATTCATAGATGTTTATGATAGGACAGGGTTTCTGAACAATCAGCTTAAGTATTTAGACATGACAAAAAATTGGAGGCAGCCATTTAGAAACCACAGTGTCACTTTTTACACTGAAGTGTGGGCAGTAATTTACTCTCTTATTTCAAGATAAATAAATTTTATAATCCATGTTCATGACAAATAATAAAAAGTGATATTCCAGTTCTTATGACGCATCAATGTTTTCATTTCAACCAGAACAGGTAGATTGAATATTCACAACTCCAGAACACATCGAGGTCAGTCAGTGATTAATTTTCCAGATATTAGCAGAATATCCCCATATTTGAAAATATCCAGATCTGGTGGTTTTTATGCTAACATTTGGACAGATGATTGCCTTTTTTTATCACTGTCAGTCTTTACATTTCTAAGTCATATTCCTTGAACCATATATCTTGTTTTAATCCTGAACTTAGTAGCAAGTAAAAGCCATCAGGGACATTTTAATTGTATTGTCATTAGATCATTTCTCCATTTCCATTTGCATAAACCACATACCCTTGTAAGCAGAAAATAAATTTTAATGGTAATGACACTGAGATAAAAGCTGAGGGGTTTTCTTAAAGGAGTATAATTAGTATAAATCCCCCTCATTTTCTTTTAAAGTACTCCTTAGGAACAAGTGAATTTTTTGCAATGCAAATAATCAGAACAGTAAGTTAATATACCTTATTTTTTCCAATTTATAGTCAAGTGAAAGTGTATCACAGACAGACCATTTATTCAGATTGGGTTCAAAACTTGTATACCTTTGAATGACACACATAAGAATTTCTAGCATGCATAGACACAAAGCTCACCTCGTTGTTTTAAGAGTTCTCCTTTATAACTATTATAATGAAAGCCTTTGTTGTATTTTTATATTTTAATTTGCTTATACTACATATATATCATGCATCGAGTTGATGCAGTGGATAGTTAGGTCTGGAGTATGGAAGACTCATCTTCCTGAGTTCAAATGTGGCCTCAGACACTTACTAGCTGTGTGACCCTGGGCAAGTCCCTTGCCCCTGTTTACCTCAGTTTGCTCATTTGTAAAATGAGTTGGAGATGGAAATGGCAGACCACTCCAGTATCTTTGCTAAGAAAACCTCCAATGGGTCATGAAGTGTTGGACATGACTGAACAACAAAATCATTCTGAAAATTGCTTCATTACTTTCAACTTATGCTGTGAAATTTTGTCATTCCTACCTGAAATTTCAAGACATTTTACTCTAAAGCTATTCTTTCTTTCCTTTAGATTTATTTACTACCTTTAGAAGTAGAAAAGTCCAATTTTAATCAAGTTTGAAATAATTCATTTTAGACAAGTATGTGCTGCTCTGTTTACAAAACATATGAGTGGAATATGCAATTACCCAAACTCAGTTTCCTGCCACAGAAACATTTCAGCATTATAGCATTACAGAAATAGAATGACATGCATAATGAAAGATTTCAAGACTCACCCAAGGCAATTATTCTCTTCACCTTAATGTTCTCAGCAGTAGCAGAGTATCCATTAAAAGGTACTATGAATTATGGTTGCCTAGCAACTGGAAGGTACTTGTAACAACACCAAAGAATGAAATGGCTGGTTGATAAAATGAATTTTCTCTGAGCATTAGCCTGTTGAAACTGCCTTTTCTTGTGGAACATAAAGTGTATTTATTTGTCTCATGCATTTTTTATTAGAAAATTATTTGAGTTCCAGGGACTTGAATCGTTTTGCTACAGGAGTTATTTGATTTTTAATGTGTTATACTAAAATAAGTAATAAAAGACATTTTCTTCAAAGTAAAGTCAACAAACAATCCTATGGGGATTTTTGAAGGAAGTTATATAAGGTGTACTACTACTGTTTTTAATTAAGAATGGCATTAGATAGAAGTGAAACTCAGATGCTGGACCTAGAAAAAATAGTGGATTCTTCCTCAACATGCGAAAAATAGAAACATTCTGTTGTCAGTGGAAAGCAAATATCCCCCTATACAAGTGGCATGGAAAAATTAGTTTCATTGATTGGGAGAGTCCCAGTAGATGTATCTCTACCAATCATGCATTCTTTCTCTCTCTCTCTCTCTCTCTCTCTCTCTCTCTCTCTCTCTCTCTCTCTCTCTCTCTCATATTCACACTTGCACTTTCTCTCTCTTTTCAGTATTGACTTATAACCAGATTGAGGAAATATGTGTACTTCACTGTCATCTCTAAACTGTTTTTTTAGCTGCAGCTGTTAAATTATGGTCTGAATATTAATGACTTGCAGGTTTATTTGCCCTAAGAACTACAGTCAGATGACATGAATAGATGATGTCAGCTGCTGCTAAATGTGCATATAATATTTTAAATTGTTATGTTTATGAATATTTTTTCAATTTAAAGTAAATCAAATGTATTTCTCAGGTAGACAGAAATAGTAAACAAAAAATAATTTAACAAAGCCCTGTGAAAAAAGGCCCCAGAAAAAAATATAAAAAGGGAAATACATCTGCTTGGTGTTAGACTTTTGATATTAGCTTGCTCTCATGCTGTCACTCCTTTAGATATATAAGTAGCTTATTTTCCTGTATTGGCAAATGGATAGATTTCTCTATCATCACATATACCATTTTTATTATCCTCTATGGAATATACCATCTTAAGTACTTATATCCTAGGTATTGATTGTATTATACCACTTAAATGGCAGGGATTATGTTTTAATGATTATTTTGTATAAGAAATTGCTTCTGGTCACTTGCTACACAATTTATTTTCATGATAAAATAATATGCTATTGAATGAGTAGGTCTTATGGCCCAATAGCCATCTCATCAGGTGAGCA
Organism: Dromiciops gliroides; assembly: GCF_019393635.1. NCBI lineage: Eukaryota > Metazoa > Chordata > Mammalia > Microbiotheria > Microbiotheriidae > Dromiciops > Dromiciops gliroides. Next base: position 267,853,576 of record NC_057861.1, on the reverse strand, counting down.
ATGAAGGTTTCTTTGTCCATAAATAACTATTCAATTCAAGCAATCTAAGGGCAGGTTAGTCAAGGTCCTCTTCAAGATCAAAGCAGCAACAACAACAAGAAGTCAGTGGAGAGAAAGTAAAATGAGAGGGGTAGATAGTACTAAGAATACATTTACTGGGGGCAGCTAGGTGGCACAGTGGATAGAGCACCGGCCCTAGAGTCAGGAGTACCTGAGTTCAAATCCGGCCTCAGATACTTAACACTTACTAGCTGTGTGACCCTGGGCAAGTCACTTAACCCCAATTGCCTCACCAAAAAAAAAAACAATACATTTACTGGAGCTTCCTGGGATCATTGTCTTTGTCCCTTTCTTTACAAGCAAAATAAATTAATACGTGAACAAATATCTATCGAATTGGATCTATGTAGAGCCATCAGTTCAAAACTATTTTTTTTCATGAATAGCAATTTATTTTAGGCCTGAACTATCCTAATACCAGCCTTGACACCCTGCTTCACTTGACCTGTTTGGATAGCCCTACTTTGACTCTCTAGTAATGACTTTGACTCTCTACACATCAGTCTTCAGGATATTTATATTTTCTGTCCAGTCCCAACATATTTGACTTACTTGCTTTAATTTTGTCAAAGTGGACGAACTGAGAAACATAACCTATGGTATCTAAGGTTACCTTAAGTACTTAATGAATCCTTAGCATTTAACCAAAAGAGACAGGATTTCTGCCCCTTGAGAACCCTGGTTCCAAAGCTGAAATTCTAGCCTATCATTTACAATTGAGAGTGAATCTAAACAAGGTTTTATTCTACCAAGTACGGAAATAAGGAAAATATAAGGTGAAAGAATTAAAACGAAGGGGCCACCTCTTGAAAGGAAGCAGATACAGAAAATGGTGTGTCTCAAGTTGATCACCACTGTTTTTATTAGTCTAAAAACTCTTACCTCACTTGTCTCAAGGTCAATTCTTCTGGAGCATGATGTGATAGAATAAATGCTATATATGGAATCAGAAGACTTGAGTTCAAATCCTGGCTCTGCTACGTAGTTTTAGATAATTTAATCATCAGCAAGCAGTTATTAAACACCTTCTGTGTGCCAAGTATTGTGCTGGATGCTAAGAATTCAAATGTAGTGAATAAAATAGTTTAAGACTATAGACATGTCACCTAGCCTTCCAGTGTAGTTCCTTTCTCAGTTCTTTCAGCTATAAAATGAGGAGATTGGACAAGATGGCCTCTATAAGTCTTTTCAGGTTCTGAGTCTATGATCCTTTTTCCTGCTCTAAAATTATAATCACTGAATGTGGTGTAGGTTTTTCTGGCCAGGTGCCTTGGATCTAGTTACAAATGCCTCAACGTCTGAGTCAGCATCAATTTTCTTTCCAGGGAACAGAATTTCTGGGCATTTTTGCTTTGAACCTGAATGCATTAGCAGTAACATTACTGGAGTTAATTATAACCTACTGAGACTAGAACACAGTCATTTCGCCTAAGTAAAGATAAAGAAAATAACCAATCAGAGGTGAGATCCATCCTCTTTAAAGATATATATTAATAATCAAACCTTAAAACATTGAAATGCTGCTAATCTTTTATAAAGGTGAAAATTGAAATTCTAGAGAGAGGTTTAATGATGTGTTTAACAAAGAGTTTAATTCAGTAGAATCCCACCTGTACATAAAACTATTTCACTCATAATAATCCTGTGTAGTTGTTGGGAGAACCAAATAAAAGTCTTTCTGATATTTGCTTAAATCTCATAAACTGACAGAAATAGAAGATACAGGTAGTGTGTGTGTATTTACCCTGTTCTTTCTGTCTAAAAGCTTGTTAGTGCCAAAGGTTAAGCCCAAAAATGTTACCATTTTTGACACATTTCCAGGTATTCTCTTTTAAGATCCAGTCATTAATTCTTCCCGCCATCTTTTTTTTTTTATGATTCTTAGTTGTAATCCCAATTCCTTTGCCCTCTGGAATATCATATTCCATGCCTACCAGTCCTTTAATGTAGAAGCTGCTGGATCTTGTGCTATCCTGACTGCAGCTCCACAGTACTTGAATTCTTTCTTTTTGGCAGCTTGCAATATTTTCTCCTTGACCTGAGAGCTCTGGAATTTGGCTATAATATTCCTAGTTTTCCTTTTGGGATCTCTTTCAGGTGGATTCTTTCAATTTCTATTTTACCTTCTGCTTCTAGAATATCAGGGCAGTTTTCCCTGGCAATTTCTTGGAAGATTATATCTAAGTTCTTTTCCTTGATCATGGTTTTTCAGTTAGACCATTAATTTTCAAATTACCTCTCCTGGACCTTTTCCAGGTTAGAAGTTTTTCCAAGAAGATATTTCACATTGCCCTCTGTTTTTTTATTCATTTGGATTTTGCTTTATTGTGTCTTGGTTTCTCATAAAGTCACTACCTTCCATTTGTTCAATCCTAATTCTTAGGCAATTATTTTCATCAGAGAGCTTTTGTACCTCCTTTTCCATTTGACCAATTTGGCTTTTCAAGCTGTTGAATTTTTTCTCATGTCTTTCCTGCATCACTCTAATTTCTCTTTCCATTTTTTCCTCTTTCTCTCTAACTTTATCTTCAAAGTCCTTTTTGAGCACCTCTATGGCCTGAGACCAATTCGTATTTTTCTTGGAAGCTTTAGGAATAGGGGCCCTGATGTTGACATCTTCCTCTGAGGGTGCACCTCAATCTTCCTTGTCCCTAAAGAAACTTTCTATGGTCCTCACCTTTCTCTGTCTGCTCATCTTGCCTTTCTTTTACTTGATTTTTAGCTCCTTAAAGTGGAGCACTGTTTCCAGGTTGCACTATCCCAAGCTTCAGAAGGTCCCAGGTGGTATGATTTAAGAAGGAGCAGGTTCTTCACTGGCCTGGCCTGTTCCTTGGTCCATAGATGACCCCAGACCAACTTGCTAATCAACCAGTTTTGTGTGTTGTGGTTGTCAGCTCTGACGAGCCTGTGCCCCTCCCCCACCTGGGCCATTGCTACTCAAGCCTACCTCCTGGTTCCCAGCAGGGGTGAAAAACCCCTCTCACCAGACCATGAGCTTAGTTCCAGATAACACTGGCACTGCAGCTGATTCAGAGGCTCTGGGGTCTCTTTCTCTGGAGAGGTCTTCCTGGGATTGGATCTGTGTCAGGGTGACTGTGGGATTGGGCTCTACTCCTGTCTCAGCACAGCAGCTCCCTCCTTCCAACCTTCCAAGGTGTCCTTGGTTAGAAAATTATTTCAGGGCATTCTTCTCTGGGTTTTGCTGCTCCAGGAATTGTCCTATGGCATTATTTGGATGATTTTTGGAGTGATTATGTCCTGAGTTCAAGAGCTCACTGCCTTTCCTGCGCCATATTGGCTCTGCCCCAGAAGTCTTCTTCCTGCCATCTTGACAGAGCTGTATTAAGCTCAGAAAAATGTTTTATTTTAACTGATCGTATTTAATAAAAGAATATGTCTTCCATTTTCCAGGACCAAAAGCTAGGCAGGTTAACAAACTTCCAGGTTATTTGTTGGTAGGTATGTATTCAGTGGGAGTTTGCTTTTGATGGGGTGGGGGGAGGTTGTGGAGGAGTGGGGTCAGGGACAGAGTAAGAAGGATAATTCTTTGTAGGGAATATTTAGTGTAGGAGGGCAAATGGCTTTCAATGGTCATAAAAAATGGTATTCACAGTGCAAACAGAGTTGTTACAGACTCACAGATGCAAGATGTGTTTTAAAAAATGACAGCTATTTAAATAAACTCTCATTTCTATATGCATCTCTGAAAAAGTGGAAGAATATAAGATTTTACAGTCTTGAAATGACTGTTACCTCATGAATATTCCATCACTGACATTGGACAGGATCTTCAAATAAGCAACAAGAAAAGGTAAAAAAAAACCCTACAGAAAACATATTATTGAGTTTGGGGTGATTTTTAGTTAAATGTCATAATATTACAGTTTATTATACCTACAGATGACATGCACTTAGAATGAATAGCTCATACACACTTGTTAGGATCACAGAGTCACTGTCCAACTGAGGTATTGTTTTCTTCCTATATTCTTTCTTTTTTTGTGGGGCAATGAGGATTAGGTGACTTACCCAGGGTCACACAGCTAGTAAGTGTCAAGTGTCCAAGGACAGATTTGAACTCAGGTCCTTCTGAATCCATGGCCAGTGCTTTATCCACTGCACCACCTAGCTTCCCCCTATATTATTTCAATAATTGATTTAGAGCCTCTACTTCTAAAGCCAGAATCCTGTTGTCCAGATATAAAAGGCTGTCTTTTATCAGTTAAGTATTTGACCAAAAATATTTGTGCCAGAAAACCAAAGTTGAATGACCAATAAGCAAAACAACAAAACTTTAGACTGTTATATATTGAACACTGTAGAAATAATAATAGTAATAATGGGGGTAGTCTCATTAGATAAAGCAGTGTAATTTCATGTTTCTTTCCTTTTTCCTATGAATGTGAAAAAGCTCACAACACTTTGCAACCCAGATTTAAAAGCTTATGACATTTCAGAATTGGGGGTGATAATGATTCTTTTAGGTCATGAGTCTATAACAGTTAATATTAAAGTATACTGAGGCACAAAGTTCTGAGCATAATCAAGTTACTAGTAAAGCAGGAATTTCCTAATAAGTAAGATCTCAGTTTCCCCAGCAAAGCTAAGATTCCAGATGATAGGGACAATTCTTTTTTTTAGATTTGGAGAGTACAGAAATTAGGAAGGCTTAGCATCATAGATGGAAGAAAATAGGATTGGATGGAAATTAGGGAATGAGAGCTAGCAACAACCTCTTACTTACTTCCTGTGACTAAGAAATGTTCACTGTTTGAGTCCAGCTGCATCCAGAACAACAGAGATAGCAAACAGGACTGCTTTGGATAACAAACAAGATGTCCTTAAAGTATAGCTTGGTGGTATAATGATACTAAACCAGATTCTCTAATGTCCACCTGCTTCCTTCAAGGATAACAGATTTACTTGACACAGGAATAGAACAGTAATTAACACGAGAATCTGATTTCTAAACTTAACTCATTACATGCCATCTAAATTTTGAACTAAGTTCAGAAAAAAAAAACATGACTTAGGACAAAATCAGTGAACTCTAAATAGGATGAATAAAAAAGATGATCAGATTATTTCAATTCTAAGAGAGCTAGAAATCTATATATGTAGTGTAGAATCATAGAAAACCCTCAGAAACAGCTTAATAAGTGGTACAAATTAACGAAAATTATTTCTCCTGAACTCAATTCCCACATTCACACCTCCTAGCTTGACACTGTTTCCTGAATATTCCAACGTATGTCAAAGTCAACATGTTCTAAAATGAACTCATACAGTTATTCCTTCCTTCTCTTCCCCTTCTCCTATAAGCTTCTTCTTTTTTATCTCTCTGGTTTTTTGGGGGGGTGGGTTTTTTTTGGGGGGGGTGAGGCAATTGGGGTTAACAAAGCTAATTCAAGTGAAATTGAGACATTTGGACTTTGAAGTGTTGATCTGACAGTGCTTATGGGTACCAGAGTTCCCTTCTTGAAAGTCTCAGTTCTGGGAACTCATAGTACTTACAGTTTTCTCTTCTGTGAAGGAAAATGCTATATTGCACTAATACCTCTGAAACTCCCAACAGAGATTTTCGTGGTATAATTGGCTTGGCTTCTTAATTCTTCTCATTTGTTTGTTTGAAGAACATGTTTTCATGATCCTCCATCAGCTAAGCACCAATAACTGATTATTACAGCTGCCAATCATCTGTCTTTTATCTAATCTTTTGACAGTGCCCATGTGTCATGTGCAACCTATCACTGGTCTTGCCTTCTTCGTCTACAGGTGAGAGGAAATTAGCTTCAGGCATATTATACATGTACATGTGCATAGAGACATAGCAGTCTCTCACCAAGTTGTACCTCCAGTTAACCCCAATTTTACCTCCTGACAGACATTCTGCTGCTATAATTTAAAATAGAAATGGCAGGCTTTTGAGGTGGAATTGATGAAATCGTTTTGGTTAATAGTTTTTTCAACTAATGCTCCTATTACTTATTTCTACTTTGTCCTTTACTATTAATTGATGCTTTTCTTTTGACATGAGTTGAAAGGATCTCAGCAATGTAAGTATATATGTCAAATCCAGTCCCCAGAATTCATCCTGGTAGAGTCTCTACAATCTTCAATTATGAAGATTCTACCATATTTGAAAAATCCTACAAGGGAATCCTCATATGAAGCTAAGTCATCTCCTTTGGATCCCTCCATGTGGACTGGGCATAGGGAAGGAATGTAGAGGATTACTTTATTCATAATGATTAGGGAGAAAAATGTGACTGCTGTGAATGTACACCAGAACCTCAATATAATACCACCCTTAGGTCTATATCATGGATTACATTAGAGGTGAGATTCTGATATAATATACATAGACTCAGTAGCCTCTCATTATTTTTCATATCTAATTGGATATGAAACATTTGCATTTGGAATGTTTACCAAGTCCTGTTGATTCTAGCACAGTTTAGTGACAGCTAATATCTATATTAGCACTTCAGGATTTGCAAAAGGCTTTACAAATATTACCTTGTAAGTGCTATTGTTATTGTGGTTGAGAAAACAGAAGCAGACAAAAGTTAAGTGACTTGCCTAGGCTCACGTAGCTGGTAAGTGTCTGAGGAAAGATTTTAATTCAGTTCTTCTTGGCTCCAGTACCAGTGCTCTGTCCCCTGTACCACCTAGCTATCTCTAATTTACACTGGCTTTGAATTCTAGCTCTGACACCACCTAAATGATCTTAGGTAACTTACTTAACCTCTGTGACCCAGCCCCTCTCAGTAAAATGAGAATACTGGACTAGAATATTGAGGTCCCTTCCCCTTCTGATTCAATGATCCTGTGATTCTTAGAACTTTTACAGTACAAGGGGGCGTCCAAATATACACACAGATATCAGGAGATAGTGTCATAACTACAAAACATATCAACTAGTTGTGAATCTGTATTGGAAATAACAGCACATCATGGTTCAGCCTTTCATGTCAGCTAACATTTGTACATAGAAGTATAATATAAGAAAAAGTATCTTTCCAAATGTTACCAGAGAAGCATTTTGACATTTAAGTAGTTGCAAATGGGATCTTTGAAACATGACAAGGTAAATAGGGTTTTAGGAATGGTGGATTAAAGGGTCATCCATTTAGATCTAGAAGAGACCTTTAGTGGTGTCCAGTCCAAGTCCCTCATCAGTTGGATTATGAGGAAACTGAGGCACTGGATGAGTGACTTTTCCAAGATCATATAGCTAGTTTTGGTGTTCAACCTAAGTCTTCCTGATTTCAAGCCCAGTTCTCTTTCTTTTATGAGACATGGTCACTCCTAGCTTTGCTCTTATTTCACTAGTTCTTCACATGGACAATGATGGGAATGGTAGAAATCTCGATCATTGAATCTTAGAGATATAAGGAGCCTTGAAGGCTCCCTAAAGACACTAATTCTACTGACTGCTAAAGAATTGGATCCCAAACTTCCAGGACAGATAGGGACCCTTCTTTAAGCACTTCAAAAGAAAAGTAGGCATTTATCATCATGAACCCCAAGGTTGGGGTTTTTAGTCATGTACCCAGTCTGAAATCTGTTCTTTAAGCGGAACTTTGTCCAAGGCATTACAGTTTCAGGCTACAGACTCCTTGTTCCCCAGAAATCAAGTGATATTTAAAAACCCATAAAACTGCTTCAAATTCTCTGTAGGAATATAAAATTAATTATTATAGTGTGTTCTGAAATGTTCAATTTAGAATCACTTTATTATAGATAGGACATTATATTTAGGATAGAGTGTTAAATACTTTGAAAGCTATCTACTATGCATATTATTATGCATGCAGACAGTCTTGAGGAAGGCGCCAGGAACTGGAAGCCACCATTTATGAACACTGTACTAAAATAAAATTATCAGGGGTCACAGCAGAGCACCAAAGGATAAGAAAGGGGTGAAAAACATTTTTTTAATATAGCAATATGGGGACGCAGTGGATAAATCACCTGCCTTGGATTCAGGAAGACTTGAGTTCAAATCTAGCCTCATACACTTGACACTTGATACTTACTAGCTGTGTGACCCTGGGCAAGTCACTTAACCCTCATTGCCCTGCCAGGGGAAAAAATATAACAATATGGGGGCAGCTAGGTGGCACAGTGGGTAAAGCACTGGTCCTGGATTCAGGAGGACCTGAGTTCAAATCTGACCTCAGACACATGACACTTACTAGCTGTGTGACCCTGGGCAAGTCACTTAACCCTCATTGCCCCACCCCACCCCCAAAATGGAGAGGTACATGGCCTGAAGAGTTCAAATATTGCCACAGACACTAGCTGTGTGACCCTGAGAATGTCTCTTAACCCTGTTTACCTCAGTTTCCTCATCTGTAAAATGAGCGAGAAGGAAATAGCAAACTACTCCAGTATGTTTTCCAAGAAAACCCCAAATGGGGTCATGAAGAATTGGACATGACTGAAAATGGCTGAGCAGAAACAATGTCCCTAAAAATATAACAATATGGTTTGATAAATGACTTAACTATTCTCAGCAATGCAATGATCCAGGATAATCCCAAAGGACCAATGATGAAACGTACTTTCTACCTCCAAAAAAAAAGGACTGGTATAGATTGAACATAGAATGAAGCATGCTATTTTTCACTTTCTTTCATTTTTTTCTTTTATTCAAGTTTTCTTATACAAAATGACTAATATGGTAATGTTTCACATAATTGTACATGTATAACCTTTATTTTATTCCTTACTGCCTCAGAGAGGAGAGAGGGGAGGGAAGGGAGGGAAGGAAGGATAAAATTTGGAACTCAAAACTTTAAATAAAAATGTTTATTATTTTAAAAAATATATTGTAAAATGAACAAGTGTGACTGACTTAGCTATTGTCAGTAATGCAAGTGATCTAAGACAGTCACAAAGGACTCATGATGAAAAATGTTATCTGCCTCCAGAGAAAGAACTGAAGAAATCTGAATATAGACTAAAGCTTCCCTCCTTCTTTCTTTCCTTCCTACCTTCCTTCTCTCCCTCCCTTCTTCTCTCTTTCCCTCCTTCCCTCCTTCCTTCCTTTTTCTAGTTTTCCACAAAATGACTAATATTGAAATATGTTTTACATGACTGCACATGTATAACATATATCAGATTGCTTACAGTCTCAGGGAGTAGAGGAAGGGAGGGAGCAAATTTGGAACTCAAAATGAAAAAATAAAAGAATGTTAAAAATGTTTTAATGTAATTAGAGGAAAAAATGAAATATTTGAAACAAGACTAGGGCCCCTTGAAATTTAACACTTGGTTTGAAAACTCTATAACTACTCTTGCTACTATTTTCTTTAGCCATTTCAGTTTGGGGAGAAGGAACCAAGGAAATTATTTTTAGTCACCTGGAACAGTTTGACAATCTTTTACAATACATTTCTTTCTCTTTTTTTCCTTTTTTTTTTTTTTTTTGGTGAGGCAATTGGGGTTAAGTGACTTGCCCAAGGTCACACAGCCAGTAAGTGTTACATGTCTGAGGCCGGATTTGAACTCAGGTCCTCCTGACTCCAGGGCCAGTGCTCTATCCACTGTGCCACCTAGCTGCCCCCTACAATGCATTTCAACCAACTTTATAAATCATTTTGTGAAGACTAATGATTTATTACTGCTGTAATGAACTTCACAGGGTATCTACTTTGAAAAAAAGTATCAAATCCTATTGAAATGATGATCAGTTAACTCTTATTTGGTCATTTCTTTGGATCTATGAGAACCTTTTTAGTCTTAACCTTAGAGGTCTTCCAGTGGAGGAAGGGAAGGAATCAATGTATATATAAATTAAAAGTATTTGATGTTCATTTTCCAGACTATATTCATCAATGCTAGTGTCTGTTGTCAACTTCCCAACCTGCAAATTTATTTTTAAAAAATTTCACCTCATTCAAAGCTATTTAAAATGTTCAGTGATTGCATCTTTAAAGGATATTGTAATTCCAATTTCCTGTCTTTATGTTACTAAATAATGGTGTTTTCTTTCTTCCTATTTCAAACCACAACTGGCTCTTGGTGGCCTGACCAAAATAGTAATTACCATGTGAAGGTTGTTGAGGGTTTTTTTTTATTGTTGTTGTTGTTTTTACTGTTTGGTGATGTCAGACTTTGACCTGTGAGGCTTTTAAAACCAACCTTTTTGCTTCTTTCCACCCATTAAACACAACCTTTGCTCCCTTGCCATAAAAGATAAATGAAGGTTCACAAATCTTTAAGAGAAGATTTATTGTTTACATTAATGTAGATTAAGTAGAAAGATACCAATTATTTATCATGCCAATCAAATGTCTTCTGAGAGGTTTAAATTTGTGCCCTATTTCTCATAATTATACTTTCTAAATACTCTTAGGAATTTAATAAGAAATAAAACAAAGCATACAGTTGAACATTTTTCAAAGTAACCTTCTAGACTATACTTTTTACAATGAGACAAATAAATTCTAAAATTTAGTGGTGCAAAAAATAACTTCTTAATGTTCTCAGACAAGTATTTCTCTTACAGAGAAGAAAGAGATTGTTCTAGTACAAGCTATTGTTCTTTTTGCCCTAAACCTAGCATTTTTTTAAATTATAAAATATTTTATTATGTTCCAGTTACACATAGAGATAGTTTTCAACATTTGTTTTTATAAGGTTTCTAGTTTCAAATTTTTCTCCTTCCCTCCCCCCTCCCCAAGACAGCAAGTAATCTGATATAGGTTATATATGTATAATCACATTAAACATATTTCTGCATTAGTGATGCTGTGAAAGAAGAATCAGAGCAAAAAGGAAAAGCCTCAAAAAAGAAAAACAACAGCACCAAAAACAAAAGAAATAGTATGGTTCAATCTGCATCCATATTCCACAGTTCTTTTTTTTCTGGATTTGGAGAGCCTTTTCCATCATGAGTCCTTTGGAACCATCTTATACCATTGTATTGCTGAGAAGAATCAAGTCTGTCACAGTTGATCAACACATAATGTTAATGATACTGTGTACAATGTTCTCCTGGTTCTGCTCATCTCACTCAGCATCAGTTCATGCAAGTCCTTCCAGCTAAACCTAGCATTTTGATGGGTAGATGTCCAGAGGCTAACATCGAACCAAAATAAAATTTTAGTGCTAAATATTGGAAGGCTGATGCTCAATTATATATATGCCTACATGTGTATGTTAAAGTTAGGCAGAAGTTTCAGATAAGGAAGATTTATTTTAAAAGTTATATGAGGGGCAGCTAGATGGCGCAGTGGTTGAAGCACCGGCCCTGGATTCAGGAGTACCTGAGTTCAAATCCGGCCTCAGACACTTGACACTTACTAGCTGTGTGGCCCTGGGCAAGTTACTTAACCCCCATTGCCTACCCAAAAAAAAAAAAAAAAGTTATATGAATTGGGATCAGAGAATCATCCAGTGTTATAGCAAAAATGGACCAACTACATTTTCCTGTAAGTTAAAGGTAGATCCCTGAAGCACGAGATGGTTAAATGATGTGCCGTGTGTCACATAGCTGATGATACAGAATGGGAGTAAAAGTATCAGGGTATTGGATAGATCTGGCAGGATTCTGAGAGATAGGAAATGTCTGGTGAGGAGAATGGTTGGGGCAGGTAGATTGCAGGAATGATGAGAGTGAAAAGGGAAACAAAATAGGCATATGCATCCTGGTCCTTATTCTGCAATTATATTTGGAATGTTTGATGAAGACATACCCTTCGATAGAACTGACAACTCATCCTTATAAATCAGGACATTCAAGGGTATTCTGGAGCCTGCTCATACCAGCTTTTTTTGTTGGTGGTGGTGGTGTTTTTTTTTAGTGAGGCAATTGGGGTTAAGTGACTTGCCTAGGGTCACACAGCTAGTAAGTGTTAAGTGTCTGAGGTCGGATTTGAACTCCTGACTCCAGGGCCGGTGCTCTATCCACTGTGCCATCTAGCTGCCCCTCATACCAGCTTTTGAGACACTTGTTAAGTATTCAGTGTGAGCATTTATACCTTGGAAACGGGCAAGTACTACATATCTTTTTTGTTGTTTTCTTAATTGTGTGAAATTAAGAAAGTGATAGACAAAATGTTAAACTTAAAATTAAACTTAATTAAACAGATTAAACTTAAAAGTGTTTCATGTGTACATTTTGTTTGTCTAGCTGATTGTTAAACATTTACTAGCATACCTCTAGACATGTACAAATGAAAAATTCATCCCTATGCCTCTACTCTTTTTACTTCCCAACATTCAAATCCTCTACATTTTCTTTTATCTATCATTTGCCAACATCTAATAGTTGTTATTATTAAGGAGTAGTCATGTGAATCTTAGGGTGTTGGACAAAATAACATTGAAATCTATCATCTTGGTCAACAAACATTTAAGTACTGCTTACTATATTCCAAGCAATGCTTACAAATATAAGCTGAAAGAAAGCCCCTGCCCTTGAAGAAATTACATTCTAATGGGAGAAGACGACAATATGGAAAAATATGCTGAAAGGGGGAGAATGGGAATAGATGAAGGTACTTAGCTCAAGGAATTAATAGTAGGGAATGTATGGATAATAAGGAGTATCCTAGAGAGAAATTAAGCTAGTGCTGGCCTGGGTGTTCTCTTTAAAATGGAAATTGTAGGAGGGACAGGCTCCAGAGGTGAAGGGTATTTATATTCTGAGAAGTGCAGGGGGGTGGAGTGAACTTTTTGAATACAGAGATTTCTATACTCTGAAACAGAATACAGGCCAGTCTCCACTATCTACACTACACTTGAATGACAACCATTCAAGCAGTTAAAAATAGTACTTTAACTGAATATTTTCATCATATCATGTTACATTTATGCCTTACTAATGCATCTGACAATAATTAGCAGTGGAAGGGACACATATAAACATAGTATTTGAGATTTAAAGCTATCATCTATTCCAGGGATCAGCAAACTGAGGCTCACGGGCCAAAAGTGGCCCACCATGTAGTTTTGTATGACACAACCCAAGAATGGTTTTTACATTTTAAAATTAAAAACTTGAACCATTTTTAACTTTAGGACATATAAAAGCAGCCAGTAGGCCATAGATTATAGTTTGCTGATTCATAATGCAATGGAATCCCTTCATTTTAAAAAGGAAATGGGAACATGGAAAAATGAAGTGTCTTGCCCCGTATAATTTGGATATTAAGTAGTAGAAAAGATTATGGAGGCCTTTTACCACCAATCTAATTCCTTTTCCTCTTTTTAAACTTTGTTTACTTTCAAGTATTTAACATATTGGACCAATTGGTTCCTTTATGTCATTGCTTTGTCTTTATCCATTATTTGGTTTGGGGGGGGTTTTTGGTGAGGCAATTGGGTTAAATGACTTGCCCAGGGTCACACAGCTAGTAAGTGTTAAGTGTCTGAGGCTGGATTTGAACTCGGGTCCTCCTGACTCCAGGGCCGGTGCTCTATCCACTGCACCACCTAGGTGCCCCATTGCTTTGTCAAAAGAAAAATGTACGAGGGGTGGAGCCAAGATGGTAGAGGAAAGGCTGTAACTTTCAGAGCTCTCTACCGGATTTGGCCACATACCTGCAAGCAATGCCATAAGACATCAGAACCCACAAAAGAACAGAGTGAAATCATTTTCCAGTCAAGTAGGCTTAAAAGGGTGGCAGGAAAAGTCTGTTGTACCGGGGTGACAGGGCCGCAACATGCAGATCCAGCCCCAGGCAGGTTGTGTCTCCAGAGTCTTGGAATCAGCTGTGGCAGCTACTTCTGAAAACTCAGCTCGTGGATTGGTAAGAGTGTCCTGCAGTTGACTGGAGGCAGGGAGATAACAGGGATCTCTGCTGGAGCTGAGGCAGAGAGTTGTTGTGTTGTCCGTGTTTGGAACCAGGAAGCACACTTGAGTTGCAGCAGCCCTGTAGGGGAGGGGCATAGGTATGTGAAGCTTGCAAGCACAGTGAATCAGATTTCTGCTTCTGGGTTAAAGAGTAAGCAGACCCGTGGTTACTTACAAACCAGAGCACAGGCCAGGCAAGCTGAGAACGTGCTTCTCCTTAAAGCATAGCACCTGGGACCCCCTGAAACTTGGGACAGTGCATTCTGGAAGCAGTGCCCCACTTTAAGAAGGAGTTAAAAGCCAAGAAATAGGCTAGGATAATGAGCAGGCAGAAAAAGATGTGAACCATTGAATGTTTCTTTGGTGACAAGGTAGATCAAAATACACCCTCAGAAGAAGATAGCAAAGTCAAAGCTTCTACATCCAAAGCTTCCAAGAAATATGAATTGGTCTCAGGCCATAGAAGCACTCAAAAAGGACTTTGAACATAAAGTAAGAGAGGTAGAGGAAAAAATAGAAAGAAAAACGACAGTGATGCAGGAGGGTCATGGAAAAAAGTCAACAGCTCAAAAGAAAAATGCACTAATCTTAGTGCAAGAGATTTCCTACAATTAAGCAAAGTGGTAAATAGAATGGAGGTAAAGAGAAATAGAGATGTGTGAAAAAATCTTATCATCCTTAACAAAAATTCAGTGATGGTGAGCATGCCAGGTTCCCACAAAAGTAGTCCATGTTTGGGTCTTCATTTGAAGTTAGTGGGACCATGCCCACACATATTCATTAATATCATAATTGTATCTAGAGTTGAAAAGGATCTCAGAGGCCATCTACTCCAGCCCACTCAAACTAAGACCCAGAGAGATCAGTGGCACAACAATACAAATCCAGAAGTAGCCTCATTGCTTTCAAGTTAGACTGAATTGATATATCAGTATCCTAGGGAATCCAGATCACATATGAAAGGTCAAAAAAGTTTCCTAGTAATATGTCCAACATTTCATTACAATTCCAGTGTTTCTTTTATGTGAGATACTTTATGGAGTATTTGTTTTTTAAGGAGCCGACTCTTTCCTTTTGAATGTTTAAGAACTATGTCAATCATTTAAAAATATAACAAAGACAACAGAATATGACAAGATTGTTAAAAGAACAATAAAAGTCATAATCTAATAAAGTCCCACTCCAGTGTGTCTTCATCATGTGAAGGTACATTGAGTTCTCAAAGTTCATGCTAGTGGAGCATAAGCTATGTTCAATTTTAGCAAAGGCTCTGAGTGCCAGCTCAGTGACAGACTACATTTCCACCATCCCCAGATCTCTTTAGCAAACCCTGGACAGGTTCATGTCCAGAGAGCTGACCACGAATTGCTTCCATTTATTTCAGTTCAACACGTTTACTGTTGTTTATCTATAAAATGGCACTATGCCAGGCACTGTGGATATAAAGGCAAGAAGAAAGTAGTCTCTGCCCTCAAGGAGCTTATGTTTAATGGTTTGGCCTGCAGTATCTCGTGAAGATCATCTGATAAGCATGTGGATGTAATTTGCATGAGTAGAGGGAGCTCCCATACCTATATAATAAGGAGAACCTTGAAGTACTGAAATAATAGAGTATAATATTTCCTCACACATAGGTCTATTAGAAAGGTACAAACACTGATGCATTTTACTTGGTAAGAGCTCATTGCCAACCAAAAGCCCATTTACAAAAATGGTTGGGATGACTCACTATGTCTGACTGGCCATGCAAAAAATAATGGCTCCCTAGGAGATTTGCCTGTATTTTAGCACATTCAGTAAAAATCTAATTCGTTTGTGATTTGGTTAAGTATTAGCACAAAAACTTTTAAGAAATATGTTTTCTTGGGGTAAATCAGTCCCTCATTATTCTATGGTGTTTCCCAAAAGGCCAGTTGAAGCCAGCAAAGTGCTTATTAAGATCTTAAGTTACTTGACTGTGCTCTGTACAAGTACAATTTTCGGGTGTAATGAATTATATTTGTTTGATGTAGTATTTTTGGCTTTTAAAATATATATTTTGGGGCAACTAGGTGGCACAGTGAATAGAGCACCAGCCCTGGAGTCAGGAGGACCTGAGTTCAAATCTGGCCTCAGACGCTTGACATTTACTAGCTGTGTGACCCTGGGCAAGTGCAAAGGAACTAGAATCCAGCTCAAGAAGCCAGGTGTAATACAGTCTATTCACCAGCCAGGTAAAGTGAAAACTCTGAAGTTTGTTAGCTTTTAGGATGATTAATGATATAGCCCAGGACTCTTATCACACTTGGCCAACAATAGGCCCTCATCCATCATGATGAGAAAAGCTTTCTGGCATTCAAGTTGGATATTCCTTTCAAAAGTACAAGTTATTCAGAAAATCCCTATACTCTGCACTTAATGAGATGATGGAATAGAAACACTCTCTTCTCAGTGAACTTCTGGCAGCTAGACAACCAAGTAGAGAGTCTACCTCATGAGGGAGCACTAAGGAAGAAAAGACCAATGAAAAAAAGTTTGGAGGAAGTTTTTTCTCTATCCCTTTGAGGAATTCCTTCAAGAGGCAGGAGAAAGGGATCTTTACAGGAAGCCAGCAGAAGTCCAGTTAGGGAACTTTATGTCTTCCTTTCATTCACTATCACACAAATGGGAGGGGTGGCGTAAGCCTGTTTTAGAAGCACTATCTGTACAATCCAATAAACAGATTTCCTTGAAATTTCTTCCTCTTTATTCATTTTGATTGGGAAAATAGTGGATCATCCAATTAAATACGAATTGTGTAATGTGAGAATCAGAGCGCTACCAACCGGCTGAGAAAGATACTACAGGAAAGCTCCACCATGAAAAGAGAACACATGTGACTTAGTGTCCGGAAGGTTGGATTGACATCCATAAGTTACCTCCTGTTAGTCGTGTCAATCAGAGCTACCAGCCAATTAGCTTGGAGCTGTGTGTGTGGATGGTCCTGTTTCCTGTTTCACAGGAGGCTTCTGGGAAAAGCCGCGGTGAAGTGAGGGCCTTTTCAGTTCAGGACTTGGGGCTAGGCAGGAAAATGGATGCTGGCTCAGAGATAGCTAGACGAAGGCTGTTTTACCTCTTTCTCTCTCTCTATTTACTAATTTCTAATACACTTTAATAAATACTTAAAAGGTTAAACTCTTGCTAAAGCTTCTCACTTAAGGCGACCACTCATTAGATTTTTGTTTTTGTTTTGTTTTTTTGTTTTTGCAGGGCAATGGGGGTTAAGGGACTTGCCCAGGGTCACACAGCTAGTAAGTGTCTGGCGTCTGAGGCCATATTTGAACTCAAGTACTCCTAAGTCCAGGGCTGGTGCTCTATCCACTGTGCCACCTAGCTGCCCCCACTCATTAGATTTTAGACATCACAGCTAGAATTTAAGACCTTACAGTTATTACCCAATCACTTTTCTCTACTAGAGTATCTAGCACAGGAGTCAAAACTATGTCTTTGGTATCAATGATATACAGAACTGAGACTTTTTAAAATGTCTCTTTCATGAGGAAAACTAACAGCTTTTCTGTTTGATGAGAAAGAAGTCAAGATAATTGGCCTTGATAATGGGATATGTCACTCTTAGCAGTAGGTTTCATATTCCCTTTAATATACTGTTTTGAGGCATCCTGGTGATAACAGTAGACAGAGCTATAAACCTGGGATCAGGAAGACTTGAGTTCAAATGTGGATTCAGATATTTACTAGTTGTGTGACCTGGGATAAGTCACTTAAACAACTGACTGCCTCAGTTTCCTTATCTGTAAAATGGGGATAATGATTCCACCTACCTCCCAGGATTGTAGTGAGGATCAAATGAGATAATATCTTTGAGGTGCTTTACAAATCTTAAAGTGCTATATAAATGCTGGATATTATTATTGTCTCTGACACATGGTTTCTATCTCTCTTTGGAAAAATCTTAATCCTTCTGGACCTCCACTTGATCACCTGTACCATGAGGAGGTTAGATTAACTCTAATATTGCTCCCAGCTCTATAATTTGGTGAATCTATAAATCCATGAATAAGATGTGAGAAATATGAGTCTATCATAGGCAGTTTAAATGAGGAAATTTGTTGGGACTTGTGAAAAGTGTCTTTTGGGTTTTCCAGCTTCTCTGTTGATTTATTCTAAAACATCTCCATTGCCCTTTTCATACATTCTTCTGCCATGTTCTCTCTTTCAGTCTTCATTTCTTCAGAAATCATTTATTTTTACCATTTATTATCCTAACCCATAAATTTCGTCTGTCAACATTCTGAAATGCCTTATATTGATGTTGGGCCAATCTTATATTTGACCACACAGCAAAATGTGTTGACATAGTATGTGAAGAACTCTGGGTAACCAAATATGCTGAGCCAAACTCTCTTCATACATTCCAAGGTCAAAACTTTAGCTCAAGAAATTTTATTAGCTCTTTTATACCAATGGGGAATTATGAAATGTTCAATTCAACAAATATTTATTACATGCCTATTATAGTTAAGATGCCAGGGATATTTGTGCTCCAGGGAGTTTGAAGTCGAATAAGAGATGGTCTCTGGCCTCAGGGAGCTCATAATATTGTTGTAGGAATGAGAAAAGTAGGCAAAATAATTGTGATATAAGCCAAAGTATGAAAAGGGCTAATAAAAGAGATAAAAAATGTATAGTATTTCAGAGGAAGATAAAACTACTTCTGGGAAGAGAGTGAGGTAGGATTCAAGAAAGATGTCATGAAAAAGACAGAACTTAAGCGGGGTCCTGAAGATAGGGTATTCATAGATAGAGACAAGTAGAAGACCAGAAAGGAAGAGAGCATGGGGGCATGGCATATAATGCAAACATAAAGAACAATATGAGTAAAGGCAGAAAAATGTGAGTCATGTTTAATGCCTTCTCTTACTGGTGAGTTCTTTTCGGTGCCTCCATTTGGGCAGTCCATTTGGGACAGCTTCATTCCTCTCCTGGCTGTGCTTCTGACTCTAAGTACTTTGCCACTACACCTCTAACTGGGTGTCCCTTATCCCTGAGTCTGCCTCCCCCAGTTAGAATGTAAGCTTTTTAAGGTAAGGGGTTATCTTTCCCTTTGCTTCTATCTGTATCCCCAGTGCTTAGCACAGTGTCTAGCATATACTGACTATTTAATAAATACTTGTTACCTACCTATCTCATGGGAGGAAAGACTTCCAAGAAAGAGGGAATAGTCATCACTGTCATTTTTTGTAAAGAAATCAGAAAGATAAAGACCAACAAAAAGTTATTAGGAGATCACAAGGAGAACAGTTTCAGGAGGTCAATAGATGTGGAAACCAGATTGTTTGGGATGAAAGAGTGGTAAGGGATGTAGAAGCAATGGGTATCCACAACTCTTTCTAGAAATTTATCAGTGAGTCAAACCACAACCATTTAAGACCATATTGTGTACTAGGCACTGTGACAATTGTTGGGAATACAAAGAAAAAGCAAAGACATCCCTTCCCTTCAAATAGCTTACATTGCTTATGGGAGAAATAACATGTACACAAAAGATACATACAGTGCATATGAAAGGTAGCCTCAGAGAGGAAATCACTAACAGTTGGGAAGAACAGTAGAGGGCTCTTACATAAACTAGCACTTAAGATGAATTTTTAAAGAAGCTTAGGAAAATCAGTTGCTGGGGAGAGACCTGAGACAGGGATTCCAGTTAGAAAGCTCCCTCCAGGTGAAAGGAGGCAGTGAGGGCATGAACTAGGATAAAGGCTGTGTGAAAGGAGAAAAGGGAAATTGTGATGGCAAAAACGAGTGTTTTTAGTAAATGACTGGTTCTATGAGTGAGAATGCAGTATTAAGGGTTAAATTGAAGTTGTGAATCTGGCTGACTGGAAGGATAACAGTGTCAGTAGTACCTGCGAAGCTGAGAAGAGTAGTTTTGGAGGGAAAACAGAATTAATTGTGTTTTAGCTATGATGCATTTCAAATGCCAAATGAACATCAGTTCTCCATATCTAAGAAATAGTTTATGATAGAACACTGGAGCTCAGGAGAGAGACTAGAACCAGATATATAAATCTGGGAATCATCACCATAGAAATGATCATTGAATACATAGAATTTGATGACATCACCAAATGGAAAACTATAGAGAGAACTGACGTGGATGAAAATAATCATACAGGCACGGGCTGAACCATGAGAGCAGAGTAGAGAGATATAAGATGATAGACAAGCCTAAGTAACATGGCATAGGAAAGGATTTGGTGGAGGAGACTGAATCATATTTGTAGGCAAAGGGACTACAGACTTGATCTTTATATGGACCTGCTAGCCTTGCTCTAGTCCAAAACCATAGATTATACTCCTAATCCTTATTGATTCTGTTGGCCAGAGGCCAGTTTTGTTTTTCTTAAACCTACATTTTAAAAATGTATTCTTATGCTGCCTCAAATTTTCATTCATAATTTGCAAACTAACACCTACAAGGACAGAAACAAGATAACAACAGTTTGAAAAGGTGAATATCTTGCTTACAATTAATAACAAACTCATACTCACAAAAATGGATCCATTCTGACATATGATCTGACACTACTTGAATCTTGTTTGACAAGGAAATATACCTAGCTTACTACCAAAGTATGGTAAAACTGAGTTAAAAGACTAAAATAAAACTTTCATAAGAAGTGCTTTTTATCAGATTTCTGCATATAATCTGTTCCAATTTTGTCAGATCATATCTCATCCTCTTTCGCTTCCTTCCTAAGATATTTTTATCTTAAAAATATTATAATAACTTGCTTCTTGAAATCAACTCAATAACTTAGAGTCCTAGGAAGTTGCCTGCTACATAACAGAGAAGTTAAGTGACTGACCCAGGGCTACACAGTAGTATCTGAGGTGGAAGTCAAACCCAAGGCTTCCTGATTCCAAAGCCAACACTCTATCCACTGTTACCCTGCCTTTCTGTGAATTATATAATAAACATAATTAAAAGGCTATATTTGGAAAACAGTAGGCAAAAGTACATGCCATAAATGAATGAATGAATTAATTAATTGATTAAAAACCTGTACTCCATCCTCTGTTAAAGCAAGAAGAAACAGGGACTACAGTGATTTTTTAAAGATATAAATGTTCTAAGGAAAAAGAAAGAACCTCTTTCTGACTAGGGGAAAATATTACTTTTCTTCAGAAGATTTTGTCTTCTGTCATTTCCAAGAATATTTTTCTCTAAGAAATTATTTGTTACTACAAAAGTCCCATTAGCATTTAGAAATGTAGCTAAAGAAAAATGATCAGGAGGTCTCATCTTAAAACTGCTGGGTAACCATTCTTTGCTCTTCCCTCATAATAGGCATTCAATTTAAATGCTGAGAGTTTGTCTCTTTTTCTTACAATCCATCAATGTAATTGAGATTTTTCCCATTTTAAAAAATATATTATTGGAGTTGGCATCTTGTGGTCATAGAATTTTGGTAGAGAAATTAAATATATTTCAGACACAGAGGAACTGTGAACTTATTACCATGTCATTAAGCCACATTTTTTTCCAAGAGTAAAGTGTGGTGGTTTTTCCTTCGTTCATTTGTTTGTTTGTTTGTAACTTCCAAGAAATAGCTTGCCTTGTAGTAACACATATTTAACATTTTTTAAAAGCCACAATATTTGACTGTGGTATTAGGTTTCTAATTATTTGGGTTCACAGTGCTATGAATGTGGTGAAATATAGTTGTTAATATCAGTAAACATTTAATGAATTAATAACAAACTCATACTCACAAAAATGGATCCATTCTGACAGTTTATTGTTTTGAGGGCACAGTGCAGTATTTTTATATAAAAAAGAAAAAGTTTTCCCAGACTAAAAACATTTCATGACTCTGCTTATGAAAAAGAACTTGAGGAATAAATGTATGACCATAATAAAAGTCAGTTCATTTGTCCATTCATTTATTTATTAAACATTTATTAAGCTACTGCTGTGTACTATTTCACTGAATTAAGTACTTGAGCAATATCAGGATAAATCAGACCTAGCTACTTGCCTCAAGGAACAGTGGAGATGATCAGAAGTACACAAAGAAAAGTATGTAGTTGGTGTTTGATCCACCCTTCATAAGAAAGTGTGATTTGAGTTGAACTTTCAGCAAACTTCTACCAAATGTTTCAAAGCATTGAAAGATGAGTGAGTACAGTATAAGCAGGCATATATGAAGCCAGTAAGAGAGGAGCATATGTCCAGTATAGGAAAGAGCATGGAACAGAGAGGTAAGTTGGGCCAAAATGCATTTGGGAAATGATGAATTTGGCTGCAATGTAGTCGAGTTAGGGAGGGATGAAGTTTGTAAAGTACATCATAGATAGATTGTACAGGACCTTAAAAGTCAAATACTGACACCATATTTGTACCAGTCCTAGTATTAATTCATTCATAACAAGTTACTTTCCTTTAATTTTAAAATAACAAATAAATATACATAGAATAAACTTGTGAATATGTATTCATTTTCCTTGCCAGTAAGGTGGTTGAGGTTAAATTATACAGTAATTATGCAAACCTTAGAACAATTTAATTAAAAAATATAGAACCATTGTCCTTAAACCATGTAAACATTAGCCTTTTATTTAGAAGCAAGACATTTGATAAATGTCAGTGTAGCAATTAATATAGTAAATAACAGTATTTATTATTAATTAATAATTATTAATAACAGCAATTGTTTCACATTAATGAACTTGACATTTATCTCTAGTGATTTTTTACTTAAGTAATTTTTTGTAAGGAGAATGGATATTTCCCTTGTTCTTATAACTATTTTTGAATATTATAGTTATTATTTTTCAAGTGTGAGGATACAGTAAAGTCAAAGGACATAAAAAGAAAAAAAAAACTATTAACATAACCAAAGTAACAAAAGCTTTTAGTCGACTGGAATTTTGAAAATTATGTTTCATTTTTAAAGAAGAGAATCAAATATCAAGAAAACTGAGCTTAGGGACTAAGGTTTTTTAAAATAAATTTTTAAGGTATAAATTGAGGTCAGCAAAAACTCAACCTAGGTTTAAGAGAAAGGCAATATGGATTATAGTAGGGATAGGATCTTTGGAGTGTGAGCACCTTAATTCAAATCTGAGTTTTGCCACTTACTACATTTGTGTCTCTAGGCAAATCATGTACTTTCTCCAAGTCTCAATTTTCTCATCTGTAAATGAGAGAATTGGACTATATAACCTTTGTAATCTATCATCTGTGACAAAATCTCATGGTCCTTTGACCTTCTACACCCATAGCACTAGAAATGGTATTTGACGTTCAAAATGATCCTCTGGAAGCAGTACATTATCCTCAACTACTAAACATTAACTTTTTGTGTGTGGGGGTGGGGGTGGGGGCAATGAGGGTTAAGTGACTTGCCCAGGGTCACATAGCTAGTAAGCGTCAAGTGTCTGAGGCTGGATTTGAACTCAGGTCCTCCTGAATCCACGGCTGGTGCTTTATCCACTGTGCCACCTAGCTGCCCGTAAACATTAGCTTTTAAATTATGTTCATTATGAGATATTTATTGAAAGATCTAAATGGACTTTTAGCATTCCAAGAAGATTCTCAGAAATAAGAGTTGAAACAAAAAGGAAAGTTAATAGATCTAGACATGGAAGGAATGCATGCTATGATTTATCTAGTTTTGGAATCAACTTTTTAAAAAAATATTTTGACAGTTGTATTTCACTGTGATTGGTTTCCTTTGTCATACTATGTGTTTTATTTTATTCATTAAAAACATTATTCTGGGGGCAGCTAGGTGGCACAGTGAATGGAGCACCGGCCCTGGATTCAGGAGGGCCTGAGTTCAAATCCGGCCTCAGACACTTAACAATTACTAGCTGTGTGACACTGGGCAAGTCACTTAACCCCCATTGCCCTGCAAAAAACAACAACAACAACAACAACAAAAATACCCATTATTCTGAGGAATTCATAAACTTCATCATACTGACACAGGAGTCCAAGACACAAAATACTAAAAACACCTGCACTAGGTCTCTTCCATTTCTCAATCATTTTTGATACATTGATACATTTTTGATACATGTTCCATATTTCTCTGATGACATTCTTCATGTTACTTCTCCTGTGAAATCCCTCATTTATAACATATTACCTCCTATGTATGCCTTCCATAAGCCTCTCCATTGCTCATTGGGTGATCCTCAAGTAATATGCTATGCAGCACATTCATACGGCATCACACACACACACATACACACACACACACACACACACACACAAGCGTTTTTTAAAACTTTAGGCCACCATCCACATTATTTCATTATATGCTTCAGATCAAATTATATCATACATATATGACCATCATAATCTTACCTTTCTTGGTCATGGTGCTCCTCAATGTCTAAAACTTTATCCTGAGATAGCCCTTTTCTCTTTCTGAAACATGTTGACATCATTCTTATTTATTTAACATTTAAAGATATGTGATTTTTATAAATGTGGATATTTCTTCCACCAAGAGAAAAATCTTCAATAGCTTCTTATTGCCCAGAAGACAAGATATAAACTGTTGGCTTGTTAAATGCTCCACAATATAGTTCGCACTTGCTTTGGTCTCATTTCATACATATATATTTCATATGCAAACAGAAAAGCTAAATTTTAGCTAAACTGGACCACAAGCTATTCCCCAAACTAGGCTCTCTATATTGTAAATGCATTTGTTCAAGAAGTTCTCCTTGCCTGGAATGCATTCCCTCTTCATCCCCAAAAAATATCAAGATTCACCTCAGGTATCACCTCCTCTGACAAGCTTTCTCCGATCTCTGCCCCACCTCCCACTTACTTTCCTTATCTGTTTTCCTTTTACCATCTTTATTTGTGTATGTTATCTATTCTTGTAAAATGTAAAATCTTTAAATACAGAGACTTATTTTTGTTTTTGTATCTCAGAGGGGCAACTGGAGTCTCAGATTCTCAGTTAATTGTATGACCTTGGGCAAATCATTTAACCTCTCTTGCTTCAGTTTCTTCAGCTATAAAATGAGGGTAATAAAACACCTAAAAAATGGTTTTGTGCGAGTAACATGAAATAATATTTATAAAACACTTCTCACAATGCCTGGCACATAGTAGGCATTTAATAAACATTTGTAGAATTGAAAGGAAAAGAGAATATCCATGTCTTAGTGTTAATAGAGGGTCTTCATGGCTTTGAATTTGTATAACCCCCTAAAAATCATTAACTGTCTGATGATTTGTGTCTGCATGGTCGACTTCCCATGTCCTAAGATGATAGGCATAGGCATCCTGCGGCCTGATCTACACTCAGTAGAATCTTCTAAAATGTATGTTCTTCTGCTATGACCTTTAAGAACTCAAGTCATATCCACCTTGGAACAGAACTTCATTGAAGGATCATTTTCATTATCATCATTAAATAAACACATTAAATAAATAAAAGGTAGTAATTCAGTACTATCCTGTGCACAAACTCATTGATGTACTTTGTAAAATGTTTAAGAAGCTTAGACTTTTACTTGAAGATTGTCCACACACAGGCTTTTTTCCTCCTCTGTTTTTAAGACCTATATCTCAATAGTTGCCCCAATTCTCTAGTACTTTGGAAGCAAAAACAGATGGGGAAACCCTCAGTTTGCCAAATAAATAGAAAATACCTTTATCTGATGTTTTTGAAAAATATTTTGGGGAGGGAAGCAATAAAAACATAGCTTCAGATCTGTTAAGAAGTACAAAAATGAACTTTTGAAAAGGCTACATCTTAAACAACAGTCTAATAATGTTTTAGATGGGGGAAGGAGACTTAGAAGAACACCTTGTGGAGTTAGTTTTCGGTGGTTGCTAAGATACACGCACAAAAAAATGTCATTTCAGCCCTGGCAATCCATGCCAACTGTGCAATCCTTTAGACAAACTAGTCTGACCAATTTTCTATTTAATCTTCTGGCTTGTACTCCTGGGCTTTGCTGTCTGATTGTTTAGGAGATGGAACTTCCTCACAGGCAGAACAATAATCATGGAAATTGCACTCAGGCCTTTTGGACAGGTATTTATGGCTCAGTAAATATAGTACTTAACTCAGTACTAAATACAAAGTACTTTCACTTAAGCACGCTTTCACAGATGGCTAAAGACCCAGAAAAATCCTGGCACAAAAACATTTTATTATCCTTAAAAATATTTTTGGTTCTACCATGTAGCCATATACTGAAACGAAGATAAAAATATTGTCCAAAATGTTTGTTGTTGGCTACGTGCAAACCCAGACTAAAATCAGCCACATTCTTGGCTAAAGCAAAACATAGGCTGGTGGTAATGTATTAAGAAAGGCATTTTAGGACTCAGTGAAGAAATCTGACCTGTTTTTCAATATTCAATCCATATTTTTTTTTTGTTAGACCTTGACAGATATGAATATTTCCATTTACATTGAGCAGAAAATGAGGGTTTCTTAACAAAATTCATTCTCTTGGGTACAGCTTGTGTTTTTCTTTAATTTTTTTCAAATAACAAACATTTATTTTCTCTCACATTTCTTCCACCCCCCACACCACTGGGGGGGGGGAGGGGAAGGGCGCAAGGGAAAAAAAGCCTTAAAACAAATATACATATGCATATGTTCAAGCAGAAACAAAATCCCTCTGTTGCCACATCTACAAATGTGTCTCATTCTACATATTTAATCCATTACTTCTCTGTCCAGAGCTGGGTAAGTATTCTTCCTCATCAGTCCTCTGGGTCTTTCAAACTTGTTCATTTTGATAACATTGTTACAGTATATATAAATTTCTTTCCTAATTCTTGTCTCTTCACTCTGCCTCATTTCAGAGTCCCAAGTTTCTCTCAAACCATTCCCTTCTTCATTTTATGCTACATTAATATTCTATTGCCTTCAGAAGAGGGTCATTGAAATATTTTAAGCATACACAAAGGTAAAAAGCTTCCTTGTTAAAAAATATGGGTTATAGGGGCAGCTAGGTGGTGCAGTGGATAGAGCACCGGCCCTGGGGTCAGGAGTATCTGAGTTCAAATCTAGCCTCAGACACTTAACGCTTACTAGCTGTGTGACCCTGGGCAAGTCACTTAACCCCAATTGTCTCACTAAAAATAAAAACTTAAAAAAATAAAAATATGGGTTATAACAAATTCTGTAGTTCATTTCAGAGCTGACCTAATGGTCAGTCTTTCCCTTTCACCTTCCTTCCATTCCCTTCTGTGAGTTTTTTTAAGTGTTTCAGAGACCTTTTGTCTTGTTCTGGTTTTTTGTTTTAGTTTTAGGTTTTTGTTTGGGTTTTTTTGGTGAGGCAATTGGGGCCAAGTAACTTGCCCAGGGTCACACAGCTAGCAAGTGTCAAGTGTCTAAGGCCAGATCTGAACTCAGGCCCTCCTGACTCCAGGGCTGGAGCTCTATCCACTGCGCCACCTAGCTGCCCCGTGTTCTATTTTGTTTGTGGGGCAATGAGAGTTAAGTAACTTGCCCAGGGTCACACAGTTAGTAGGCGTCAAGTGTCTGAGGCCAAATTTGAACTCAGGTTCTCCTGAATCCAGGACTGGTGCTTTATCCACTGTGCCACCTAGCTGCCCCCAGAGACCTTCTTTTGATAACATCACCATCTCTAGACCTCTCCCTCCCCAAAATGACTAAATAAATAAATGAAGTCCTCCCTGGCTATAAGCATAAGAAAGCAAAATACCTGCAAACAGATCCGAAAGTTTACCTCTCATTTTGTACATCTAACATATCACCTCTGTCAGAAAGAAGTAAGCATGCTTTATCAGCCCTCTGGAGTCATGGTTCCTCATTGCACCGATCAGAGTTATGAAGGTTAGAGATTTACCAACTGGTAATAGGATATTCTGTAATGTAATACTAAATCTTGGATCATTGGATAGATATCATTACTTCCCACCGGAATAGTACATTCAAGAATTTCACATTCAATTTTTAATCAATTTTTAATCAATTTTAATTAACTTAAATAAATAGATTAATTTAAATCCCATTTATCAAGTGCCTACTATGTGTAAGACACTGTGATAAGTACTAGAAATATGAAGATAGAAAATATACAGTCCTTGCTCTCCTGAAACTTATATTCTCCTGGTGGGGATCTACATAAAATGTACCATATATTCCTAACACGACATAGGCAGTTGTGGAGAGTTACAAATTGCTCCACTTTGGACAATATTCATTCAAATGGTATGGTATCTCAGTGATGGAGATTTTCAATCTCAACATTTCCACACAACAGAAGCATAGGTATATTTTGTATATATTTTATGGCTCAAGGCATAAAATTCTTGTTTAACAAATTGTCAGCTCCCAAACCCTAAGTATTGTAATTGTTTTTCATCTGCATTCTGTGTGTGTATGTGTGAGTGTATGCATGTATATAAAATAACCCGATTGTATGGCACAATTATTTTGACTCAAGATTAAACTGATTTTATAAATACTTTATGTGAAAACATGAATAATTATTATTTTGATTTCCTCTCTTTAGTATTTTTTTTCAAAGTACAATCCCAGTAATTCTGAGGTAGAGAAGGGACCTCAGATACAATTCCACCCAAACCAGACCATCAGAAGAATTCCTTCTGTAACATTCCTTGTAAGGGGTCTTCCAATCTTTGATGAGCTCTCATTGTTAGGCATTTTTCCTTACAAATGGACAAAATCTCCTTCTCTGTAGCTTCCCCCAGTTGCTTTTAGTTTTCTCCTTTGGGTTTGTGGAATGAACACATTCTAAAAGCAGCCACATCCTTCCCACATCTAACGTCCTTTCAAATACTTGAACACAGCCATGGTGCCCCATTTCCCATCCATTTTTTTTTCTTCAGGCTAAACTTCACCACATCTTTCAACCAATCTTCATGACAGGATCTTGAGACCCTTTACCATCCTGGTTGTCCTTTTTCGGATTCTTTCCAGCTTATTAACATCTTTTCTAAAAATGTGACAGCCAGAACTTTCTAGATGTGGTCTGACCAGGGAAAAGTGCACTGGAAGAATTACTTACATGGTTTTAGATACTCGGCCTCTCTTAATGTAGGGCCTGCTGCTATTTTCTTGGCTTCCATACTATTCTAAGAAGAATGTGGCTAATTTTCCTTGCCACCCACTTAACCCCCTAAATCTTTTCCACAGGAATTGTTGTCTAGCCTTGACTTCCTCATACTGTATTTGTGGGTGTTTTTTAATCAAAATATAAAATGTTAAATTAATTCCTATTTAAATTTACCTTTCTCACTTCAGATTGTTGAGTTCTCTCTGAATTTTCTGTCATTCAATATATTAATTATTCCCCTCAACTTCATCTCATCTGCAGTTGTGATAGCCATGCTCCCTATGACTTCATTCTAGTTACTGGTCCTAGTCTAGATTGTACTACAGACTCTCCATGATCTTCCTCATCATTTTTAAGAGAATATAAAGCACATATGTAACTATGTCACTGTCCTACTCAGTGAAATCCAGTGGCTTCCTATTAGATCTTGAAGCAAATCTAAACTGTCCCTTAAAACTTTTCTACACCAAACCCCAACCTACTTTTCCTATGTCTCTTTCTTCATGCACTCTACAATTCAGCCAAATTAGCTGATTTAGTGTTCTTCCTGTATGATACTCTGTTTCTCATCTCTATGTCCTTTCCTGGGCTGTCCTCAGAGCCTGGAGTGCACTCCCTCCTCACTTTTGCCTCTTAAAGTTACCCTCCCAAGTTTCCTTCAGGGCTTAGCATATGCTTTACTTTCTTTTCTTTTCTCTCTTTTTTTTTTTTTGTGATGCAATTGGGGTTGTGACTTGCCCAGGGTCACACAGCTAGTAAGTGTTAAGTGTCAGAGGCTGGATTTGAACTCAGGTCCTCCTGAATCCAGGGCCAGTGCTCTATCCACTGCGCCACCTAGCAGCCCCACTTTACTTTCTAAAAGAAACGTTTCTTAATACCTCCAAATACTAGTGTCATCCTCCCATTATTTCATATCAAGCTTTTTCTCATATTCTCTGGCTCATTATACCCCCACCCCATAGTAGAAGTCCAGAGAAAATCTTTAAAACAAAGTTTAACAATTGCTTGTTTCTGGAGTCTTCCCAAATGAATTAACAGTCTTCTTTCTAGAAAATTTACATATTATACAAAATAGGAGATATAGTACAGCTATTTACTGTATTTCCTCTTTCACAAATGAAGTTCTTAAAAGACAAAAGACGGGTTAAGTGCATATTGACAAATACTTAAAACATGAAACAGTGATACAATTATATATCACAATGTGGTCCCAGGAGCCCCACGTGCCTTGCACATAGTAGGGGCTTAATAAGTGCTTATCGATTGCCCACTGGCACAAACCACAATGGTCCCAACAGTTACATTAAACAATTGTTTCCATTTTTCAAATACCATACTTTCTGACAATGTTACCAACTTTGGTATGTATTATTAGCCTGTTTCGTTCAAATGACCCGATAGTGGTATCATTTCATTGGAACCCGTAAATCCTAGATCCTTGCTATTCTAAGCTGCAGGCATTCTCACAGAATGTTGCTTTCATAATAGCCAAAAGCAGCAGGGGAGACTACAGGTTAGAAAGGAGTAAAATTTCAGTATTCAGAACTAGATTAAATCAAAATGAAGTGATTGGTGATAGCCTACTTTTAAAAGTTGCCAAATAGATAAATGTCTAAATTAGATTAGTAATAGGGAATATATTCCATTCTTTATTGTAAAATTAAATAAGATGTTTGTTAAAATATAATAAATGTGTAATGTTGTCCCAGATTCACTCATATTGAATTATATAATCTTTTATGCCCTCAACCTATACCTGCCATTGACCCTGTAGGAAGTGACACCTAAAGACAGATCATTTAATCAGTAGTCTAAATTAGATTAGTAATAGGGAATATATTCCATTTTTTATTGCAAAATTAAATAAAACATTTATTAAAATATAATACCTGCCATTGACCCTGTAGGAAGTAGACACCTAAAGACAGATCATTTAAATTATTAGCAATTAATACTTTAAAAAGAGTTACTATTCAAAATCTAATTATTTCCTGAGAGTGTTCACAGTAGTAGACTTTGTCAGATCAAAGAAAAATTGAAAGTATTTGTCCAAATGAAAATCAAAACATACAGCTCAAATATATTAAATGAACATGTACATTCCCATAATAATAAATTTTATTATCTCAGTTTCAGAACAAAATTTTACTTATGACTCTTCATATTAGCAGAAAATGTGTATTTGGGATTAAAAACCTATTGCTTTAACTAGTTTAGTTAAAGACTGTGGTATGATACTTTGTGTGCTGCAAATTTCCTAAAAGCCAGAAAACACTTCTGCTTTTCTAATTTCATGGTTCAATGCACAGTCAGTAAAGATTTAAATAATTCAAAAAGAAAGCCTATTCTGTTTCTTTATTAAAAGTTTCAGTCAGGAAAATTCTTTCACATTTAATAGGTTTTAACCCATAACTTCTTATAATGAAATTTATTGGAAGTTGTTTTAAAGGAATAGTTATTATCTTAGTGTGAATAGCAGTCTGTAGTTTTTATGATTAGTTTTGAGACCTTTACCCTACATGACTCAAAGGCCTTAAAAGCATAAAGGGAATGTTAATACTAACAACATTAAGCATACACCAAG
Source organism: Dromiciops gliroides (assembly GCF_019393635.1). Classification (NCBI taxonomy): domain Eukaryota; kingdom Metazoa; phylum Chordata; class Mammalia; order Microbiotheria; family Microbiotheriidae; genus Dromiciops; species Dromiciops gliroides. The sequence continues at coordinate 267,822,047 of NC_057861.1, read as the reverse complement.
AAATATGGGAATCACATATGACTACATTCTTATCATTATTTGAACATGCTATAAAATATTTCACACAAATATTTGAGTATTTAATTTTTTTCAAAGATCTTAAGGTCAATTACAAACAGACATTTTAAAGAAACAAAAAGGTGGTCTTTTTTTCTAGATTGATTTTCCCAGGTTATTAATAGTGTGCTTAACAGAAGAGGATTCTTTGCTTTTTCCCATCTTCGTTTTATTTTGCTTTAGTGTTTCATATTACATAGGATTATTGCATGATTTCCATAATGAAATACAAACATATAATTAAAATTTCCTTAAGTTCCTAATAAAATTGGCAGAAAATAAAGTTATATCCAGAGAAGCCAATAAATATACATTGTAAATGTTGGACAGGGACCTACTAGTGCTCTTAAGATTTAGCATAGATGAGTTTGTTTTTAATGACTAAAGAACTTTTAAATGAACTCAAAGCAGTTTCATATGTACTTCTTGTCAAATAATAAAGGGCTTTTGAGGAGCAAGCCATTCAGATGTCCTGCACATCAGAACCTCGACTCAATGTTATCATTGATTCAGCTTGGGTATGTTCTGATTGGATAAGATATAATGACTGTCAGGATTCTATGATATTGGAATAATGGTTAAATTCTTAGAAGCATTTAAGGGAAAAATGTTGCCTGTTGTATATATGCTTATTTCCCATTCATGAACCCAGGAACCATTTTCAGGAGTACACAGAAGCACTATTTTGACCTTGGTAGTATGGAAGTTGATAGTTTAAAAATAACAGCAGGAGACAGTGTTGGAATGAAGTAATCAGAGAGGGTAGTCTCAATTGGAATATATAAAAAAAAATCTTTCCAGCAATGAAGTTAAAAAGCATCACTACATACCATCATAGACCTGGCCAGTCATGATCCAAAAGACATATTATATTACACATACAGAGTATATGGAAGAAACACATTTTTATTTGCATAAAGCTATCTATAACTCCTTCTTAGTCATTCAGCTTAGGAATGCTAGCACAGGGCTCCTAAAACTTTCATTTCAGTGTTCATTTGGCCTAATTAACTTCACCAGGTGGAAAAGTTCAGTTTTGTGTCCCTATCCCAGATCATCATTTCTACAAACATGCTGTTGGTCTTGTTCACAGAATGTGGATGGCTTGCCAAACACCAGTTAGAAAAGTAACCCAATATTCAGGTCCTTTATTATTGAAAAGGAGCATCCTGTTATTAAAAAAAAAAGTATTATACCTTTTCGGGGATGATGCAAAGCTATCATTTCTTCCTTATAGAGATCATCCACGTAAGAAAAGTTCCCTCTATTAATATAAATCACTGATTCTTTTCTAATTTATAGTCTCAGATGAGAGTTGCTGAAGGTACTGAGAAATTAAGTGACTTCCTCTTGGTCATTTTATGTCAGGCAAGACTTAAATCCAGGTTTTGCTGACTCTGAGGGCCAACATTGTACTTCTACCTCCTCTCTTGTTTTCATTTATTCAAATACACACAGACATTCATAAGTGTGTATATATGATGTACTGCTATATATCCTATGTGTGTTATATGTGGCACAGTGTATAACATGTATTGTATTTATATGTACATACATGTAGCGCCTACACAGACATGTGTATTGTCTGTATATATGTGCTTGCATGTATGTGTGTTTCTACATGAACCTGTACACTTAAGAAAAAGAAATGCAAAGTATGAATAAAATCCAGACATCTGAACACTCATCCATTTGTGAAATACTAGAAGAAATTTTTTAAAAATCTTTGATTTCTTCAATATAGAGAACTCTTCTCAGAACATCTAAGATTTAGTAGGTAAATTCTAAGGAAATGCCTAAGGCAAAAGAGATGGTATCTGTAAAGCATTTTGGAAACCTTGAATCACTAGTTAAATGTCAGCTATATTGAAAATTAAATATAGGGGTTTTTTATCTGCTTGTTTCCTACAAACAAAATTAATCAACAGATCAGAGAAATTAATCTTATAATATCTCCTACAATTTGTTTCCATACCTGTCCTGCAAAAATAATAAACATATCAGAGAACATGGCTAAAAGCCAGATCAGAGAACATAATGTCTCCTATAAGATAAACCAGATCAGAGACAGACAAAAAAAACATAATACCAGTTTAATTTTGTCCCAAGAGGAAATATAACATGATCATGTTGGAGACCTCCCCTCCACAAAAGGGAGCTCAGAGACCCGTCTTGCTAAGGGTTTTTAAGGTTCCTCTGCTCACAGGTTACAGAATAACTTCATTAGCATGATACAAATCAGCCCAAAGTAAATACTACAAATGTAAATCAGTTAAACAATACAAATCAGTTTAACAGCTCAACTTAAAGCAGATGCTATGGTTAGATTATGTGGAGACCGGAGAGGTATTATCAAAGACAAGGAGGTGTAGATAGTTGATCAGGAGAACAATAAGATCTATTCACTTTCTTGGGAAAGAAGATTGTGAATAAGAATTTCAAAGGGGCATTTAAATGTGTTTATTCTCTTGGGGAAAGTAAATAGGGACTGTCTGGTTTCACTTTGAAGTCTTTGAGAAAAGGGCATTTTGTTCCTATTAATCCAGGGTCCCATGAAATCCATTTGGATAATAAGGCAGCTCCATCAAATCTAGGAGATCTATACATTCATATTAACAGCTATTATTATGTAGTACTTTCCTTAAAACAGTTCTTTCAGGCAATTAATGTATTTATTTTTGTCCCCATTCTTCAGATGTGAAAACTGAGATTCAGATATGTTAAATGATTTTCATCAGTAATTGAATCCAGGTCTCCTGACACCAGGATGTATACTCTTCACAAAACATGTACTGAATTACAATTATTATAACAAACCTTTAAATAAAAGGAAGTTTTTTTTTATTCTATACATTCACTTTCTAAAGAATAAACTAGAACTGCTCCTAGCATGTATGGGAATACAAAGAATTAATCTTGGAAATGGATGTAAATACATAAGATTGGAGCACCTACCTGAGTTGACTATTCCTAGAAGTCCCAGCTCTGGTAAAAAATAGGAGTAGTGGTCTCACAAAAATAGTGGCCAGGACCAAGGCAACTGAAGTATGACTAATGGATGTACTCTTTCTGATACTTCCTTTTGCCATAACTTTGGATAATGTTTTATGAGGGATGCTAGAAATTGCTGGGGAAAAATATCTTACCCTGTGAGATTTTTGTACATAGATTTTGGAGCTTGCCAGTATAATTCTTCCTCTTATTCCCCAAACTTCCTGGGAATTATTCTGTATGCATTCACAGGAAGGTCATATAATAGGAAAGAAAACAGAGTGTAAAGAATGTCTAGGGTCTAGTCGTGTGGAAGCTTAGGTGGCCCTGAGCATGTTTTCTTTAGAAACCTTTATCCTTTCCAAAGAGTAAGCAGTTTCAGAAAGTGGTATTTCTATTGTACCAATCTCCTATGAATTTTACTCCAGAGAGAATTTTATTCCCTGCTTTGCTGTGCTAATTACTTTTATTCTGGCTATTTACACCATTTAAAATACAAATATCTCATTAGTACACAGTTCATAAATCCATTTTACACACAAGTCAAGATATCACCTTGTGATGTTATTAGTCATTTTAGAAAATGAAGGACAAACAAGAACAATGTTCAAAATTTGTTTTTATACCTATCTCCTACAGAAAATAGAAACACCAGATCAGAAACAGACAGGAAAAACATAGTACCAGTTTATTTGTCCCCAAAACAAGCAGGCATGAATCATGTGAAGACTCCTTCCAAAGGAGCTCAAAGACTCCTTTTTTTGTGAAGGTATATAAACATAGTGTTATTGGTTTCATCAGTTTGATACAAATCAACTTAAAAACAAATACCATGACAAGAATTATATAAATAGAAATAAGTTTAAAATTTTCAACTATAACAGGAATATATGAAATACAAATCAATTTAACAATTTCAACTATAACGAGAATGTATGAATTGCCAATCAGTTTGATTGTTCGACTTAAAGGAAACACTATGATAAGATTATATGATTCAAAAAGAGGTTTGTCAAGGACAAGGCTGCCTAGATGTTTTTACATTGATGGTTGGAGAGCCATAAGATCTTCTTATTATCCTGGGGAAAGAAGTCAGTAGATAGGGACTTATTATCTGCTAGCTGTCTGGGTTCAGCTTGAAGTTCAGTTGGAGAGCATTTTGATCTTATTAATGCAAGGTTTCATAATATTCTTTTGGATGACATGGGAGCTCCATCACATCCAGGTGGTTTATATACATCTTAACAACAACAAACATGACAAATCCATAACAAAGCACTGCGGAACTTCCCTACAGAAGCTGTGAAGCATCCCTACAGGTGGGTCTAGATATCCAACTAATTCATGATCCAAATTTAATTATTCTAGGGAGGCAACCTGGTACAGTTGGAAGACTGCTGGGTTTGTACTCAGAGATCCTGCTTTCAAATCTTGAGTGCCATTTATTCCCTGTGTGAAGTTGGGAAATTCTTTAAACTTTATCAGCCTCAGTTTCCCCACTTGTAAAATAAGAAGATTGAGCTGTTTGATCTCTCTGGTGCTTTCAGCTCCATTTCTAGACAGTTCTTGAAATTTACTAATGATGAGTTGTCCATATATAAAAAATGATGGCTATTACATTTTTTTTTTTTTAGTGAGGCAATTGGGGTTAAGTGACTTGCCTAGGGTCACACAGCTAGTAAGTGTTAAGTGTCTGAGGCCGGATTTGAACTCAGGTCCTCCTGACTCCAGGGCCAGTGCTCTATCCACTGCGCCACTTAGCTGCCCCTATTACATTTTGATAATGAAGAAAGAATTTTATTAGTTTGGACAAAAAAATAAGTTTTCTTTTTGAGAATGAATTTTCAAAAATAATAAAATTTGATTACTCCCATCCCTGGATGTTAAATACATTTACATATTAATTGAATCACTGACAAAAATATGTAATTAATTTGGGTACTTTTTTTAAAAAAAATCAACATTTACATTCTTATAGATACTCATAGAACATTATTCTTATGAAAAATGTAATTTTTTTTCTTTCCAACGTAATTTATCATAAGAAACTGAAAGGATTAATAGTAGCAGGATCAGAAGTCCCCTTTAGATGATAAGAGAGATATGCATTCAAGAGCATGTTCAGAAGGGGCTAGGATAAGCTCTCTTCACAGTTTAACTCCAACAGGGTCTCACAGCAGCCCTGGGAATGGCACTCAACAATGTTCAGTGTCAAAGATGACAGCCAGGGGTAAATGGAAGGGCTTCAGAGATTCTTTACTTTCTCTTGTTTTTGCTTCAACTGGCATGCTCCCAGGCCTTGCCTGCTAACACCACATAAAGCAGCAGCTGGTGAATAGCATTAGCAAATAAGGCCTCAGGGCTACCCATGTTCCAGTTCTCCATTCACCAACTGCTATTCAGTGAAACAGCTGGATCAGAAGAGATACAGCCAAGAAGTAGTTAGAGTTTTATGTGTACAACTGTTTTGATATAGATTGTCTGCCAGCAGCAGAGATAATGATAGCTTTGAAAGCTCAAATGTTAGATTGGGAGGGATGCTGATATTTGAAAGAAGGAAGCACAAAATCACTAAAGATTTTGAAAAACACGAAGTTTTTAAAAAACAAAACAGAAACTTAGCTTTTCACTTACCCTGGTCCTTTACATGTTCACAAATCAGTTTATTCAGCACATTGTAATTATAGAACCTAATGCAGCTATTTTTATTCCATCGATTTTCTTCCTGTAAATTAAGGTAGACAATGCTTACTCCCCAATAAAAGTTGCTTTCTTTTTTGAAATAGCAACCCCCTCCCTCAAAAAAGAAAAAGAAATAGCAAATTCAGTTTAGCAACATTTGTATTTTAGATGAAAATTTTCCCATCATCTATTGAAATGTCAAACATTCAATGAAAACTGGAATAAAATACTGAACAAAATATGGACAAAAGGAATTTCTCTACTTTCCCAGTGTTTAACATCTCTCAGTGTGGAACTCACTCTTAACAGAAGGAATATTTGAGTTTTTTAGAAACGGCATATGTGGGGAAAGACAGGTAATGCTTACTGGTTAGGTCATGAAAAGTGTAATGTTTCCCTAAAATAGGCTCTGCATCCCTCACTGTTATAAACTAGTTTCACCTGAACTTACTGTTTTCTGCCAGTTTAGAAGATTTCACAGTACTAAATCATCATGATCACTATCTTCTCTATAGGAGACAGTGTTGCATACTGAATCCTGACCTGGGTTCAAATCTTGAATCTTATTGCCTGATTCTGGGCAAGGCATATAACTTTTGGTCTCCTTGGACAGCTCCCTAGGATTTCTCTAAGTCATAGATGAATCATAATTTGCCATGTAAAAGGAAGTTCCCAAACTCAAAGTCCCTTTTGCATATGAAGTCACAGTTCCTTCTCCTTTTCAGATATTCCTACAAAACACTATCTTATTTAGTATTGAATTTGCATAAAGGGGTGCCTATTATTTGGGGAATTACTGAACAACTTACATTATATGAATGTAAAAATGGTATGTAATTAATATGATATGGTATATACAGAAATAATATTATATATATTATATAGTTCTGCATTCCTAATGGAATGCAGAAAGGGATGGGTCCAGAGAATCCTGGGTATACTCACATGAACTTATGTAGAGTATACCATAACAGTAATGGTGTTCAAAGACAAACAACATTGAAAGACTTATGAATGCTACTCAGTTCAGTGACCAACCATGATTTGAAAGGATTGATGACAATCTATGCAAGATTATAGTAAGATTACAGATTACTTCTCCTTAAAGAGGAGGTTGTAGATTCAGGGTACAGAATGAGACAATTTGGGATATGGACAATGGGATTTTTATTGTTTAACTGTGCATCTTTATTAGATTGTTCTTGTGTTTCTTTTTTTCTTCAAAATTGGAGGAACAGAAAATATATGCTTATTAAGAGAGAAACAAAAGAAAATGGAAAAAAATTTTTAAAAGGATTTGTAGAACACAAAGTTTGTTATTTCAAGATGTATGAAGATGTGTTGTCTTAAATAAGTCTCATCACTCTTCAGTGGTTCAACTGGAACAATACCTATCCAAATGAAATATGAAAATATGATGAGGCCTCTTAGCTAAAAGAATGTGAAATTGCCTGAATTTATGAAAAACACAAACAAAATAAATAATCTAGAAGATACCTTGAGAGATATCAGTTGTTGTCCTTCATACTTTGGAGGACCAAAAGGACACCACAATATCAGGGACAAAATATAGAGTATCTTACTGTGGCTGATCAGACCAATATGAGCTGAGAATGCTCTACAGCTATTCAGGTACAAATAGATCATTTGAATATTTGGTATAAAGATGTCTCTAAATTTGTGCATCTCATTTTAATTTATCTTGCCAAGTGATCTTCAGAATCTTCCTGTAACTATTCAAATGGAGGTACTTAAATTCCTCTACATGATGCTGGTAGACTATTTAGGCTTCATAGGCACACAACAATGAAGTCAGTCCAACTGTTCTGTAGATCTTCAATTTGTTAGGCAGCCTAATACCCCTTTTCTCCCACACCTTCTTTCAAAGCCTCCAAACACTGAGCTAGATCTGGCAGTTAGGCTCATCATCTATGTCTACATCCCTAGAGAGTATACTGCCAAGGTAATTGAACTTATCTACAGCATTCTAAATTTCTTCCTTTTCTGTAATGATGGTTCCATGTTTAGGTGGTGTGGTGCTGGTTTATGGAAAACATCTGTTTTCTTGATGTTAATTGTCAGGCCAAAATCAGTACAAATGGCAGAGAATCAATCAATACTTTGTTGCATCTCAGTCTTAGAGGCTTCATTGAATGCATAATAATCTGCACACAAAAAGTCACACACCAACACTCCTTCCATGTTAGCCTTGGTTTGTAGCCTTCTCAAGATCAATAATTTTCCAACAGTGTGATAGCTGACCTTGATGCTATTGTTGTCCTCATTAAAGGCATCTGACAATATTACTGAAAACATCAAGCTAAAAAAAGTATGGAAGCAAGCACATACAGCCCTGCTTTGTTCCACTGGTGACCAGAAAAGTGAGAGCATTATCTATTATCCAGAACCCATGAAACTGGCACACAATACTGATGAACTTCTCTGGGCAACCAAGTTTCACCATAATGTTCCACAAATCATCACAGCTATATCAAAGACCTTAGTAAGATGGATGAACATTGTGTATATACCTCTTTTCTGCTCCTGACATTTCTCCTGGAGTTGTTGGGCAGCAAACACCATGTTTACTGTTCCTCAACCCTTTCTAAAGCCACATGGGCTCTCAGGCAGATGATCATCCTCCAGCCAATCGAGGAGAATTCTGGCAAGAATCTTGATGGAAGTGACTAAGAGAGAGACCCCTCCCCCCTTACCACAGGACAACCTATTTCCTTTTCCTAACAAATGAGGCACCCTTGCTCTCCTGGGGGATAACTTCCTCTTGCCACATAACCTGATCCAAAGGGAAAAACACAGAACTGGGCATTTGGGTATTTGCACATGTAAAATCAGAGGAAATAATCCTAATGGTATAGGTGGTTTATTCTGTCTGCAAAATAAGCCATATCCCTAAAGTTTGTTAAACTATCCATCTTATGGCTAAAGATCTAATTAGACACATTCACAACAAAGGTGAAAAATCAGTTGATGGAATAATAATTAGATTAAATTATAGATGTCTAGGAGAGCTACAGCAGGACTGACAGCAGATAAAGATGAACTGAGACTCCCACCTCTATCAAATGTGGAGCTTAAGAATAATTTTTCCAGTAGTCTTCATATGGTCTGCATTTTTGCATTTCTGCTCTAGCCAAGTTACTGTTATCTGTGTTCAAAGTCCAGGCTAGTCTCACTGTCTTCTTAAAAAGAGGACAAAAGGGACTTGAGAGATGCCTCTTTATTACACAGATTAACAAAGCAATTGATGTTCTTTTTAAGAAAACAAAACAAAAAAAACAGTAGAAAAGCTTCAGTATTTAAACAGAGAATGAAAGAGATCTGAGTAAGCAAAGGGGAATTCTGACCTATCCCAGGAGGTAGACAAAGGTAATACTATATCACAGAGGAGAAAGTAAAGAAGGACCTTATAGTAAGAGATATGAGGCTTCTTCAGATGAGGAAGGAGCCAGACATGGTGAGGAGAAAGAGAAAATGATTATGTGGATCCACAGATGATGGATGAGCTTGTAAGGGCTACATATAAGAATAGACAAGTAAGTAATGGTAGTAAGCCACCTATACCATTTTTTTTTTGAATCTTGAAAATCTTTTTTTTTAAATGAATAGAATTTTATTTTCCAAAATATATGTAAAAACAAATTTTAACATCAATTTTAAAAAAAAAAATTGTTCCAACTTCTCTTCCTTCTCCATTCCCACCCCCCAAACCACTAGAACTCAAGCATTTCAAAATAAGTTGTACATGAGTAGTCATGGAAAACATTCCCACATTAGCTAGGTTGTGAGAGAAAACAGTCAAAAAACTCCCATAACTTCAGACTGAGGAATTGTCAAAGAGAAAAAATTTTTTTTAAAAAAATGTGTTTCCAGGGGCAGCTAGGCAGTGCAGCAGACAGAGCATCGGCCCTGGAACCAGGAGCACCCGAGCCCAAATCTGGCCCCAGACACCCAAAACCCACTAGCCGCATGACCCCGGGCAAGCCACCCAACCCCAATTGCCTCGCCAAAAAAGAAAAAAAAAAAGAAAAGGAAAAAAAATGTGTTTCCATCTATTTTCAAATACTATCACTTCTTTCTCTATAGATGGGTTGCCATTTTCATAAGTCCTTCAGGGTTATATTGGACCATTGCCTTGCTGAAAATAACCACAAGCTTCCCAGCAGATCATCTTACACTATTGCTATTATTTTGTGTACAGTGCATTTCACTCTGCTTCAGTTCATGTAGGTCTTTCCAGGTTTTTCTAATAGTATCCTGTTCATTATAACCTAAATAAAGTACCTTAAACTTGACAAAGAATTTTCTTCATATTAGCCCAGCAAAGTCATCATAACTATTTTCCTCCATACTATTCCCTTCCCATGATATTTACTCTATTTTCTATCTCCTTTTAAACTATTCCTCCTCAAAAGTATTTTACTTCTGACTGTCCCCTCCCCTATTCTGCAGTCCCTTTTTTTTCACCCTTCCTTCCTTATCCTCTTCCCCTCATACTTTCCTTTAGGGTTAAATAGATTACTCCTCCCAACTGGGTGTGAATGTTATTCCCTCCATGAGCCAACTCTGATGAGTTTAAGGTCTTTGAGCTAATTCTATGTTCCAAATTTTTTCCTCCCTCTCTCCTCAACCCTCCCTATGAAATCAAGCAATTCAATATTTCATACTTGTGCTGTTATGCAGAACATCTTTACCTTCCTCGAAAGTATTTTGCTTTTTACTACTCTCTCCCGGAATCTGCCCTTCCCTCCTCCCCCCCCCCATCTCCCTCCCCTCCCTCAGGGCAAAAATACATTACTATACCTACTTGAGTATGTATGTTAGTCCTTCTTTGAGTCAATTCTGATGATATTAAGGTTCACTCACTCCCCAATTCCTTCCCCCTCTTCCCCTCCCCTCCATAAGCTTTTTTCTTGTTTCCTTCATGTGAACAACCTCTCCCCAGACCATCTCTCCCCTTCCCCCTCCCCCAGTCTATTTCTCCTACACCTCAACCCTATTTTAAGGATGTCATTATGGGTTAGTTAGGTGGCACAGTGGACAATGCACCAGCCCTGGACCCAGGAGGCCCCAAGGCCAGATCCGGCCCCAAACATAAGACACCCCACACAGAACAAAACATAACATCCCTTCGTATTCAGTTCAGACCTGTGTCCTCTATTAAATCCTAACTGATATAGTTCTTATGAGTTTGAAGTATTATCTTCCCATGTAGGAATAGAAATAGTTTGATCTTTTAATATCCCTCATGAAGTCTTTTTCCTGTTTATCTTTTTATGCTTCTCCAGGGTCTTGTATTTGAAAGTCAGATTTTCTATTCAGTTCAGGTCTTTTCATAACAAATGCCTGAAAGTCTTCTTTCTCTTTGAAGTTCCATGTTTGCCTCTGAAAGATGATGCTTAGTTTTGCTGGGTACGTGATTTTTGCCTGTAGTCCCAGTTCCTTTGCCCTCTGGAATATCATATTCCATGCCCTCTGGTCCTTTAATGTAGAAGCTGCTAGATCTTGCTTTATCCTTATTGGAGCTCTACAGTATTTAAATTCCTTTTTTCTAGCTGCTTGCAATATTTTCTCCTTGACCTGGGAGTTTTGGAATTTGGCTATAATATTCCTGGAGGTTTTCCTTTTGGGATCTCTTTCAGGAGGTGATTGGTAGATTCTTTCAATTTCTATTTTAGCTTCTGCTTCTAGAATATCAGGGCAATTTTCCCTCACAATCTCTTGGAGGATGGTGTCTAAGCTCTTGTTTTGGTCATGGTTTTCAGGTAGTCCAATGATTTTCAAATTATCTCTCCTAGATTTATTTTCTAGGTCAGCTGTTTTTCCAAGGAGATATTTCACATTGCCCTCTATTTTTTCATTCAATTGGATTTGCTTTACTGTGTCTTGGTTTCTCATAAGGTCACTAGCTTCCATTTGTTCAATCCTAATTCTTAGGCAATTATTTTCAGCAGACAGTTTTTTAATCTCCTTTTCCTTTTGGCTTTTCAAACTGTTGACTTTTTTCTCATGACTCTCCTGCATTGCTCTCATTTCTCTTTCCATTCCTTCCTCTCTTTCTCTACATCTTCGTTCTATCTCTCCTACTTTCTCTTCAAAGTCCCTTTTGAGAGCTTCCATGGCCTGAGACCAGTTCATATTTTTCTTGGAAGCTTTGGATGTTGGAGCTTTGACCCTATTATTATCTTCTTCTTCTGAGGATGTATTGTGGTCTACCTTTCCCCCAAAGAAGTTTTCGATGGTCTTCTGCTTTCTCTGCCGACTCATCCTGGCTTACTGTTTCTTGGCTTTTTACTCCTTAAAGTGTAGCGCCGCTTCCAGGACACACTGTTCGTGCTACAGCATGGCCCAGGGGGTGATTGTCCTTCTTCTCAGCCTGCCTGGCTTGTGAGTAATCTGAATCTTGAAAATCTTAACAAAAAGTAGTCTAAACTAAAAAGGAAGAGGTAAGAATATAACTGCCAATATACTTTTCCCAAGCTTGATACCAGAGAGAGTAGCTGTAGGTGGAGTGAAGGAAGAATAATTCAACAGAGATGCATAAAATTGCAAAGGAGAAAAAAAATCAGGAAAAGGAGAGCTAGTCATAAAATCCATATCTTCATGCTTCTCTACATAATTGTATAAAATATGTGTCATAAGCAAGTGATCTGAATATTTTTTTTCACAAAGAAAAACAATTCTGAAAAAGTGGGGAAAGAGTTGTCTAAAAAGATAATTCACTGAGAACTCCTTGACCAATTTCAGTTCTTAAAAGACATAAAGAATATGGAAGCAAGTGTGGTTAATGAATGGTAGATGCAAAAGTGTGGTATGGTTCTGAAATTAAATAGTTCGGTACATAAGATTTTATAATAAGCTTGTATGATCAGTGGTCTTTGAAAGATCATAGTAACTGGAAGAGGTACCATAGGTCTATATAGATGGGAAAATAAGATGAAAAAAATAGATTATTATATGATGAGTTGGATCCATAACTGGTTGAATGACTAGACCCAAAAAAATATCATTAATGTTTCAACTAGGAAGGAGGTCCCTGATAGAGAGCCTCAGTGATGTGATCTAGGCTTGGTCAGATTCTTTCACATTTTTATCCATGAGTTTGAGGGAGACATAGGTGGCATGCCTTTTGAAAAATCACTTCATGCTTAGAAGATGAGAGATACTTGTATAGAAATAGTTCATTGATATTCTTCTTAAAATGTGACTTCCATAACTAAAGAAACAAGTGAAAAACCCTCTAGATTTGATCTAACAAAAACAGATTATTGTGACTATATGCTTTCTGATTCTGGACACTATTGTTTAATGATGCTTAAAATAGCATTCACATTTTTAGCCACCATATATCACACTGCTGACTCATATCGACCTTGCCGTTTACTAAAATCCACAGAACCTTTTGATGAACTATTTCTATCTAAATATCTCTTATCTGCATGCATAAACAAAAGTAAGGCACACAATGTAACTCTGTGCAAAACTTCATAATCTGAGGCGTCTACCCCTGAAGGTAATGACCCACTATCAGCATGACTGAATACATGGATATATATTCTAATACACACTTCTCAGAAAGATACTCCTTGATTTGTTGCTTTAAATTGCTGCTGTTTGCAGGGCCTGGCACATTAGGCTTAAGATCAGGCTTTTTTAAAAGAGCATCTCACCCTTGATTGCTGCACTGACCTCATCCATAACTACTCAAGCAGGTGTTTTTTCTCTTTTTAGCCCTTCAGGACTCTTTGTTTCTTTCAGTAGTGTGAAGGAAGACAAGCTTCTAAAGACAGAAGATGAATATAAAATATCTGATCAGTTTGATTCAATTCAACAATTCAGCAAGCATTTTTAAAATGTTTTATTGATATCCTTTGTTTTCATATCATTGTCATTTCCAAATATATCTTTCCTTCCATTAGGTGAGCCATTCTTTGTGAGAAAAACAAATAATAAAAAAGAATGGGGGGCAGCTAGGTGGTACAGTGGATAAAGCACTGGCCCTGGATTCAGGAGGACCTGAGTTCAAATCCAGCCTCAGACACTTGACACTTACTAGCTATGTGACCCTGGGCGAGTCAACCCTCACTGCCCCACAAAAAAAAAAAAAAAAAGAACGAAGGATCAACTGAAAAAAGTCTGTCAATTTATCCAGTGTGCAACACCACCACCTCTACAAGAGAGCTATATTTCTTCATGTCTTCTCCAGAGCCAAGTTTGGTATTGAAGCTCCCTTTTTGTTCCTTTCATGTTATTCTTCCCATTTATATTTCACAGTTATTATGTGTATTGTTTTCTTGGGTCTGCTTACTTAACTGAATTAGTTTACATAAGTTTTCCCATGCTTCCCTAAATTTTTCATATTAATCTTTTTATATGGTAAAGTAATTCTGTTACATTCAAGTACCATGATTTGTTTAGGCATTGTTAAGCAATAGGCTTTTTCTTTCACAAACATTTCTTTAAGTGCTTATTCTGTTCCAGGAACTGCAATAGACACTAGAGATACAAAAATGAGGCAGTTTCTGCCTTCAAGAAGGAATCAGGGGGATATACTATGAAGGTCATTTAGGTCCCCCAAGAAAGTACCCCTTGAGATGAGCATTGAAAGGAGACTTCCAAGGGCAGAGGGGCAGAGGGAGAGCATTCCAGATGTGATGGACAACCCAAATGTAGGCATTTTCATGTGCAGAGAAAATGAAGTATCCCAAAGAGATAAAAAACAAAAATCTGTACAAAAATATAGCAGCTCTTTTAGTGGCAACAAAGAATTAGAAATTATGGGGATATCCATCAGTTGGGGAATGGACGAACAAGTTGTATATGATTGTGATGGAATACTATTGTGCTATAAGAAATGATGAGTAGGCTGCTGTTAGAAAAACCTGGAAAGACTTACATGAACTGATGCAAAGATAAATGAGCAGAACCAGAAGAACATTGTATATAGTAACATAAATATTATTTTATGATCTACTGTGAATAACACCTATTCTTAGCAATACATTGATCTAAGACAGTTCTAAAGGACTTATGATGAAAGGTACAGTCCATCTCCAGAGAAAGAACTGGTGGGGCTTTAATGCAGATCAAGGATACTTTTTCTTTACTTTCTTTACCTTTTGGGGTTTTTTGTCTTTGTTTTCTTTCACAGAAAGACTTACAAATGTGTTTTGCATGACTACACATGTATAATCTATGTCAAATTGCTTGCCTTCTTAATGGGGGTGTGTGGCTAGAGAGGGTGAGAGAATTTGTAACTCAAAATTTTTTAAAATGTTAAAATTGTTTTACATGTAATTAGGGAAAAATAAAACATAAAATATTAAATAAAAGGTTGAAAAAATAGTCAGTTCAAAATACAACACCCATTCCTAATAAAAAACACTGGAGAGTTTAGGAATAGGGGGAGCTTTCCTTAAAATAATAAACAGTATCTACCTAAAGTCATCAGCAAGCATTATATGCAATGGAGATAAATTAGAGGCCTCCCCAATAAGATCAGGGGTGAAACAGGGATGTCCATTATCACCCCTATTATTTAATATTGTACTAGAAATGTTAGCTTTAGCAATCAGAGAAGAGAAAGGAATTAAAGGAATTAGAATAGGCAAGGAGGAAACAAAACTATCACTCTTTGCAGATGATATGATGATATACTTAAGGAATCCTAGAGAATCAACTCAAAAATTACTTGAAATAATTAACAACTTTAGCAAAGTAGCAGGATATAAAATAAATCCACATAAATCATCAGCATTTCTATACATGACCAACAAAGTCCAGCAGCAAGAGATAGAAAGAGAAATTCCATTTAAAGTAACAATAGATAATATAAAATACTTGGGAGTCTACTTGCCAAGGCAAACCCAGGAACTCTATGAACACAACTACCAAACACTCTTCACACAAATCAAATCAGATCTAAATAATTGGAAAGATATCAATTGCTCATGTATAGGCAGAGCTAATATAGTAAAAATGACAATACTGCCTAAATTAATTTACTTATTCAGTGCCATACCAATCAGACTACCTAAAAATTATTTTATAGAGCTAGAAAAAATAATTACAAAATTCATCTGGAAAAACAAAAAATCAAGAATATCCAGGGAAATAATGAAAAAAAATTCACATGAAGGTGGGTTAGTGGTACCAAACCTGGAGCTTTACTATAAAGCAGCAGTCATCAAAACTATCTGGTACTGGCTAAAAAATAGAGTGGTAGATCAATGGAATAGGCTAGGCTCAGGAAATGCAGTAGTAAATGACACTAGTAATGTAGTGTTTGATAAACCCAAAGACTCTAGCTTCTGGGATAGGAACTCAGTATTTGACAAAAACTGCTGGGAAAACTGGAAGATAGTATGGCAGAAATTAGGCATAGACCAACATCTTACACCTTATACTAAAATAAGGTCAAAATGGATACACAATTTAGACATAAGAGGTGATACCATAGGTAAATTAGGAGAGAAAGGAATAGTGTACCTATCAGATCTTTGGAAAGGAAAACAGTTTTTGACCAAACAAGAGATAGAGTATATTATAAAATGCAAAATGGATGATTTTGATTACATTAAATTAAAAAATTTTTGTACAAACAGAAGCAATGCATCCAAAATTAGAAGGGAGGCAGAAAGCTGGGAAACAATTTTTGAGGCCAGTACTTCTGATAAAGGCCTCATCTCTAAAATATATAGGGAACTAAATCAAATTTATAAGAACCCAAGTCATTCCCCAATTGAGAAATGGTCAAAGGATATGAACAGGCAGTTTTCTGATGAAGAAACCAAAGCTATCTATTCCCATATGAAAAAATGCTCTAAATCTCTAATGATTAGAGAAATGCAAATTAAAACAACTCTGAGGTACCACCTGACACCTATCAGATTGGCTAAAATGACAAAAAAGGAAAATAATAAATGTTGGAGAAGCTGTGGGAAAATTGGAACACTAATCCATTGTTGGTGGAGCTGTGAACTGATCCAACCATTCTGGAGAGCAATTTGGAATTATGCCCAAAGGGCAATAAAGCTGTGCATACCCTTTGACCCAGCAATACCACTTTTGGGTATTTTTCCCAAAGAAATCATGGAAAGGGGAAAGGGACTCACATGTACAAAAATATTTATAGCTGCTCTTTACGTGGTAGCAAGGAATTGGAAGTTGAGGGGGTGCCCATCAATTGGGGAATGACTGGACAAGTTGTGGTATATGAATACAATGGAATACTATTGTGCTGTAAGAAATGATGAGCAGGAGGAGTTCAGAGAAACCCGGAGGGTCTTGCATGAGCTGATGATGAGTGAGATGAGCAGAACCAGAAGAACATTGTACACAGTATCATCAACATTGAGTGTTGATCTACTGTGATGGACTATATTCTTCTCACCAATGCAGTGGCACAGAAGAATTCCAGGGAACTCGTGATGGAAGAGGATCTCCAAATCCAAGAAAAAAAAAAAAGAACTGTGGAGTATAGATGCTGAATGAACCATACTATTTCTTTTGTTTTCAATGCTGTTGTTTTTTTCTATTTTGAGGTTTTTCATCATTGCTCTGATTTTTTCTCTTATAACATGACTAATGCAGAAATAGGATTATTGTTATTATATGTGTATATATATATATATATATATATATATATATATATATATATATATATATATATATATATATATATATATATATATAACCTATATCAGATTACCTGCTGTCTAGGAGAGGGGCGAGGGAGGTGAGGGAGGGAGAAAAATCTGAAATTGTAAAGCTTGTATAAACAAAAGTTGAGAACTATCTTTACATGTAACGGAAAAAAATAAAATACTTTATTAATTAAAAAAAAAGAAAAAATAGTTACTTAGTTTAGATGAGGCTGTAAGTCTTATGAATCTGGAAGTTATTACATCATATGAGCTAGTTCTGGCCTATGTAGAATTCAACCAAGGACTGTACTATATTCAGTAGTCCTCTAAACCCTTTCTGAAATGAGCTAGAAAAAAGAAACAAAGTTTAATGAATTGATGTGTCTGGTGTAATCACTAATAATTGTTTAATTTTGTCAAGTGCTCTCATAATTATCAACATTTTGAAAAATATACCATGCAAAACAATTAGTGATATGTGCTTACATTTAATTAACTTGTAAAGAATAGAAAATCTAATAAATCAGATTATAAGTAGCAGAATGAAACTGTTCACTTATGAAATGCCTTTTTGTTGGTTGTTGCTTAACCTTTTTTTTTTTTTTTACTTAAATTTGGGATTATTTTACGCTGGGATTAATGTTTAGATCAGCAAGGCATCTTGTAGTCTAAAGAAAGCAAATCACTTTTTGCTAGCAAAATGTTTGTGGAACATTATTCCTTTCCAATTTTCCATTTGTAGATGCAAGATAAACAAAGTACAGAAGGAACTCAATATAGTTCCCATCCTCGCATGGCAGCCATGATACCAAGGCTTCAGCCTGCAGAGAATCATCAGGCAGAAATGATGCAGCATGGTCAGCTAATTACAATTAACCAATCACAGCTCAGTGCACAGCTTGGTATTAACATGGTATAATATGGCGGGGAAACAATGTTTCCTATAACTCACCATCACCACCTGGAAGAAAGTCTGCAACTCCTTCACCATCTAGCTCAGTCCATGAAAATGAAGATGATACCACTAAGGTATGATGAGACTGTTTCTTAGGAGCTATTGAAGTTACTAGTTTAATTTTAAGTATCTTGGGTGGGGATGCAGCTAGGTGGCTCAGTGGATAAAGCACTGGCCATGGATTCAGGAGGACCTGAGTTCAAATCTGGCCTCACACACTTGACACTTACTAGCTGTGGGACTCTGGGCAAGTCTCTTAACCCTCAATGCCCTACCCCCCCCAAAAAAAAACCTAGTGTCTTCCTTTAAATTGTGGTAGGCAAAAGTTGTGAATATAAGTGAGAGCCACAGCAGGTGGCATGAGAGAACACATACAGTAATGACTAAACAGTTGGTTTCTCCAAAACTACTTTACAGTCTAAAGTTAATCCTTTAAAAACAAAACAGGGGGCAGCTAGGTGGTACAGTGGATAAAGCACTGGCCCTGGATTCAGGAGTACCTGAGTTCAGATCTGGCCTCAGACACTTAACACTTACTAGCTATGTGACCCTGGGCAAGTCACTTAACCCCAATTGCCACACACACACACACACACACACACACACACACACACACACACACACACACACACACACATTAAAAGTCTTTCAACTAAAAAAAACCAGGAGTTTTAAAGCTAAAATAAATTACATACATAAAAGATTCTTAAGATTTACATAAGGAATAATGAAAAGTTGGATTTCTAGAAACAAGCTTGTTTTTTTAACCAGAAAAGTAATATGTTGCTTTAGGAATGCTTATCAAGTGACTATAGAATTTTGTGGCAGGAATCACAAAATATCAAATTCAAAAGAGACTTCAGAGATCATCTAATCCTAAATGAATTAGAAATCCCATCCAAAATATACTTAGCAAGGGGCCATCCTGAATCTACTCTCTCAGGAGACAGCTCCTTCCACCTTCAGATAGCTCTTCTTGTTCAGAACCTTTTCCTGACAAAGCCAAAAATGTGTCTCCTGCAATATCCACTTATTGCTTCTCTATCTGCTCTCTGGGTCCAAGCAGAATAAGTTTAATCCCTCTTTGCCATGACAACCCTTCAAATACTTGAATATAGTAATCACACCCGGCCCCCAGTTTTCACTTCTTCAGGCTCAACATTGTCGGTTCCTTCAGATAGTTCTCATGGAGCAGGATCTGCCCTCCTTTGGAAATCCCAGATTATCAAGGCCCTTCCTAAAATGGGATTCCTAGAACTTGACCTAATATTCAAGCTATAGTCTGACAAGGGCAGAATATAGTAGGATTCTCACTTCCCTATGGATATTGCGCTCCTCGTAACACAACCTAAAATCACATTAGCTTTTGGATTGCCATATTGACTCATCTATTGATTTATCTTTAACTCATAGTCCTCTAAAAGCTCCAGATATTTTTCAGACAAACTTGTCTTGTGCTTTTGAAATTGATTGTTGTGAGAATCAGGGTGCCATCCCCTGCTGAAAAAGACATTGTGAGAACCAGGGCAGCTCTGCCCTGAGGAGCTTGTGACTTGGCATCTAGAAGTTATGTCTATAGCTATGTCAATCAATGCTACCAGCAATGGACCTGTGTGTGTGGACAGCCCTGCTTCCTATTTCACAGGGGGCTTCTGGGAGAAGCTGTTGAGATTCTCCCCTTTTCACCCAGGACTTCAGGTTAGTGGCAGAGAGAGAAGAGAGGAAAGTAGATAGACTTTTCTTGTGTTAAGGGACTCCATGTGTTGTCTTTACTCTTTAATAAATACTTAAAAGCCTAAACTCTTGCTGAATTGATCAGTAAATCTTAGCTAGTGACCCCTCCAAAACTGGGGGTTGGGGGGGGCAGGTAAGGACACACATTATTTTTTAAACATCCCATTGTTTTTTGAAGTATAAGACTATAAATTTTACCCTGTTATTTTTGGCCCAGTATTCTACCCTGTTGCAATTGGTTTGGGGGGAAATGGGTTCCTTTGTCATTCAGAGCATTTGCTACACCAGCTTAATGTCATGGGAAGCTTTGATAAGCATGTCATTTTTACATGCAGTCATTGAAAAAATTGTTTGAATTTAAAAAAAAAAAACACGGCAACAAACACAGATCTGAAGGCCATTCAACTAGGAACTTCTTACAAATTAATGTTGGACTGTTAATGGCCAGTCTTTATTCAGCCATTCAGCCAATCTGGCTACATCTCATAATCTACTGTCATCTATCCCATACCTCTCCATCAAGAGCCACGTGAAGGACTTTGTCACATGCTTGGCAAAGCTCTTGGTTCATTATATCTTAAGCTCTTCACATTGTGTCTTTAACCTATCTTCGTATACTGATTCCACATTATTTCTCCTTATACATTTTATGTTGCAGACAAACTGGTCTGCTTGCTCTTTTCCATAGAGAACCTTCCACCATTTGGCTCCATGCCTCTGTACAGCCAGCTTCTATCTGGAATGTTCTCCCACTTCACTCACCTCTGCCTCTTGGAATGCCAAGCTTAGTTCCACTGGCCCTTTCTGGGAGGAGACCTTCCCTGATCCCTCCAGTTGTTAGTGCTTTTTCTGTCACTCTACAATCATTTTGGATTTATTTTGTGCATGTGTTGTTTACATATTTCAGTAAAAGGCAAATTCCATGAGTTCAAGGACTATTTCCTTGTTATTTGTACCCCCTATTCCTATCTTGGATTAATAAATACTTGCTTAATTGATAGGAATATAACTGAATTCTTTAATTCCTATGACCTATTCCCCTTCTTACCCTGGCCTTAAAGAAAATAAGGTTATCTATAATGACCTGTTCTTGGTTAAGCCAGACTTGTACTTTCTGATCATAGCTTCTTTTTAAAAATATTCACTAACCATCTCTTGTTGGTTATTTTTTGATATTCTAGAATTTTCCAGAAATTGAAGTCAAGCCATAATGTTATAATTTGATAATTTTACTCTTCCTTATTTTGAAAGTAAGAATAACATTTTCACTTTCATCCAGATTTCTTCTGGAAAATCATGGATAATAAGTTAGCATTGTCAACACTCTGGTATGCTGTTTTATTTCATACTTCAGAGAATACCCAATAAAATCTGCCCCAGCCAATCTCATTTCTCAGTACCTTCACCAATATTCTATTACCAGAACCCATCACAAAGTTGCTAAATCTTGTTAGAATGTCATTCTACTTGACATTGTTTTCATGAAACCATTTAATGACATTCAGTGATAGTAGGCCTATATGTTTATAGAAATTTTGAGCTTCTCTAGGAGCATACACACAATAAATGCTTTTTTAAAATAATTGGCATATTTATATTCATGGTTTGCTTTCTTTGATAGTCAATTCTCCAATTGTTTTGCTGTTGAAGAAAAGATAAAACTAAGCAGATATTAATATAAAGTATGAGAAGCTTTAGAACATATGGCTTTAGAATATAACCTTAAGTTTGCAACTTGAAGAAAATTGTACCCTTTTATAATTCCTTATTTCTTCCCTATTGTTGTTAAGATAGAATATCCTATGTATAATCCACAAACCAGATAATCTAATATTTGGGGGTACTGACAATCTAAAGCCTTAAATTATGTCTTCAGTATCTTAAATAGGATTATTAAGCAATGTGAAAAATTCTGATGGCATTTCTCCAAAAAATGTGCTTTTGAACAAAATGAAACCCTAAAGCATCCTTCCCCACCAATGATGTCAAAGAGCTGATTTCCCATGGATAATTCACATCCCCTTACAAAATAGCTTCTTTTTAAAATATTGCCTTTACCTTTGCGGACATGGCCATGATCTGCCTTGCTTGTCCGTGCATAATTGGCACAAGGAAGGGTTCTTTTGGGTGCCCATGAATGAAAAGAGAAAAGACGGAAGTTAAGTTGGAAGTGAAAGTGATGAAACCGAACAAAAAAAGAAGTAAAAATAAAACATTCACAAAAAAAAGTATCATATTGTGATATAAATTACCTCCTTAAACGCCAATTTATGCATTTCTGTTTAGTTAAGATTAAAATCTTTACCCTTACTTTTGCTGAAACTATGCACAGTTAAATAACTCATAAAATCAGAAAAACGTTATTCTTTTACTAGTACATTTGTCCATCCTGCTCTACTAGTATAAGTATGCATTTGCATATTCTTTTTCTCCACTGTCATTACCTTTAGTCTGATCAAGTTTGTGTCATTTCCTATCTCATTTATATTCTGAGTTAAATTAATTCATGCTCCCATTCCATTTATAGATTAAAATTCTCATATCCTTTCATGGCTCAAAATTTACCAACCCAAGTCTCTGCAGAAAACATATAGGCTTTCTAGTCAAACCAGAATTCTTCCTTTAATAAATAACTGGGGTTGAGATATATATATATATAAAAAACTGCATTATAGCCACTTTAGTTCAAGATGTAATTTAAACCACCAGTTAGAACTTGGTCACGAAATGTATTGAAGAGAGACCCCAATGCTATAACCTTGCCTTTCCCCATGATACTTTTACTTCTTGAGAAGTTATATGTTTTAACTAAATGATTTCTTTTGAAAAGACCACTGACCTCAATAGATCTAGGTGGATAATTATGTACAATAAGTCTCTCTTTAAGGAGAAAAGAAATTGTGTGGCAAAATGGGCACAGTGTAAGTAAAATATTACCTTCCAAAATAATACCTAGCATACCTTTGTTATTGTTATGAAGCTGTTTCAGTAGCCTTACATCATGCACTTTGTTGTATTTCCAGGCATTACCAAAAAAGCATATAGATTGAACAAAAACAAGCCTGTGCACTAGGTGCATATTTTTAAATCATATTCAGTGCTCATAATGCAACTGACACTTTAGGAAACTGAACAGTTGCTAGAATTGCCTTTTATCAATTCCCAGGCTAAGGATCTTTAAAATCCTCATGTTTCTGTTCTTTCATAGAGCCTTACCACTTAGGAGCTTTACCACAAAGGAACATGTTCAATGAATGTACAGAGGACAGGAAACTCAATTTTCTGGACTATATGTATGTAGCAAGACAGCATGGAATGGTGGATAGAGAGCTAGTCTCAGAATCAAGAAGATCATTTCCTAAGGCCTGCCTCTGACACATATTAGATGTTATTTAACCACACAGTGTCCCAGATAGCTCTCTCTCAAATGATACAGTACAGGACATTTGCCAGTCTGGAGTAGTCCAGGCAATTTCTTTGCCTGGAATTCCCCCTATATGAAATAAATCACAGATACAAAGCAAAAAACAAAAATCTGAAGTTATAGCTTATTTTCGAATCAGCTCCCCACATATCTGCTCCTCTGGATTTAAAGGTGTATATAATCTTTGATTCATGCCAAAGAGGTGGGTTCTGATGAGGAACCTTGGGAATAGTCAGCACAACACTGACTTGGAGTGAGGAAAACCTGACTTCCAATCCTATCTCATACACTCACTAGGGTCTGTGACCTAGGCAAGTAATTTAAGGTCTGTAAGGCCTCAGGATCCTCACCTGCAACAGGAAGGTCCCTTTCAGCTCTAAATCTATGGTCATATGAGCCTACATTTAAAAATTTTAAAGCTCTGTAAATTTTGGATCAGTTTCCCATTGACATCTCCTATAATTTCATAGACATTTTTATTTTCATTTTTTAGTATTTCACTTGTCAGTGGTTCCACATACATCCTCCCCATCTTCACTATCTTGCTCTCTTTCCTTCTGCCTACAAACTCAAATCTACCCCATCCTTTATAACAAAAAGAAACAAAAAAATGGAAAAAGTCCATTATTTGACCCTACTATGTTCTCAGGCTATACCTGAGAACTTTTCGCAGCTGAACTCCTAGAAAAAAAAAAGTTTTATCCACCTAGTCAACTTCCTATGTGCTCTGCCATTCTGAGTTTATGGCAAACTCAGGATTCAAATACCCAAGCCAGTTTTGGCTCCTGGGTGAGTTCTATTTCTTTTAGACTTTATTGCCTTTTGTATTTGATGATAGAGGAAAATCGGACTGTAATATTGGCTCATGGTCTTTAACTTGTGTTCTGTATTCTTCATTGGTTATAGATGCAGTGTTAATTACTTAAGTCTCTCCCTAAACATGAAGAGAATGAATTTGGAATGATTTAAGAACACAGTTCTTTCAGCTCAATTAAATAGATATTTAGAAAGTGCCTATTTTGGTAGGCACTGGGTGAAGTATTGCAAAGCTGGGAGTGATTTCGTTGATCATTTAGTCCCATTTCTATTAGACTAAAGAAGTAGTCATCTAATTTCCTGTTAAAGACCACCAGGGATAAGGAATTGTTACCTCCTGAAGTTGCCCATCTTGCTTTTGTTTACTTTTTCTGGGTCATTTTTCCTCAGATCAAGCAGAAATCTATTGCTCAATTTCCACAAATTGTTTCTTTTCTGTATTCAAGATCAAGAAGAATAAGTAATGAATCTTCCACTTGTTAGTGGTTGACTTTGACTTAAAGACAGCTATGATGAGGGGCAGGTAGTTGGTGCAGTGGATAGAGCATTGGCCCTGGAATCAAGAAGACCTCAGTTCAAATCCAGCCTTAGACACTTGACACTTAACTAGCTGTGTGACCCTGGGCAAGTCATTTAAACCCAATGCCTTACCAAAGAAAAAAAAAAAGACAGAAATGATGACTCTACTAAGCCTTCTTTTCTCCAGGCTAATGGCCCTATTTCCTTCAACCTGTGAAGACAATATTTGTTATGCAGATTAATAGTATAAACAAGAAAGTAAGGTTAGCAGATATTGTTAAACAATTTAAAATAACTATTGTCATACACATTGGCCCTTGACTATTGAGAGTTTGGTCTCTATTACAAGCATTTTCTTATTTAGAAGAATTTAATATCCACAGACTAAAGAGATTTCACTTTAATTCTGAAAAACATTTTATAAGGCTGGATCTAATACTACTAGTACATAGAAAGAATGAGAACATTTCTCCCTACTTTTTACTTACTGTTTCTTGGTCTATTTTTCATTATAAAAAAATCCCCTAAACACCATAGTGACTCCTTTTAAAAAAAAATGACCTTTAAAATTAGGACCCTTGTCAAAAAATTTGAGTTTAAAGAAATTTTATTCTCAATTTCTTCCTTATTTATGGCTTTTTGGATCACTCAGAGAAGTATTATAAATTTGTTACATTAGGGGCAGCTAGGTGGCACTGTGGATAAAGCACCAGCCCTGCATTCAGGAGGACCTGGGTTCAAATCCAGCCTCAGACACTTGACACTTACTAGCTGTGTGACCCTGGGCAAGTCACTTAACCCTCATTGCTCCCCCCCCCAAAAAAAAAACCCCACCAAACAAAAAATATATTTCATAAATTAGTTACATTTAATTTCCCCTTATAGAATCTAGGTTATATTGGCCTAAATGTTTAGATAGGATAAATTCCACCAGCCTGTTTATTATGAACTCAACAGTTCATAATTTTCCAGGTTTCCTCTTTAACCTCATATATATATATGAGAGCACCAAAGAAACCATGCCAAGTCTTTTGAGCCAATAGCTCTTAAATGATAGGCATTTGCTTAAGCTAGCAATTTTACATTTTTTAACTCAAGTTCTATCCAGTGGATGTCATTGGGTTTTGGTATACTATCTATATCTTTTTAATCAATTGAGTAGATTCTGTACATTTAGCACATCCAACCTCTTTATTCCAAAAGTTACCAATGACTAAAAGGTAATTTGGATGTTGAAATTCTTTGCTTTGTTATCCCTCTTACCCCCTTGTTAGTGTGACTGTGTGTAACTTGAATGCTTTATGATATAGTATTTGCTACAGCTACTTTTATCACTCCATATATTACTTACAGAGGGAACAATCTACTATGTACTTTGATCCCAACTCAATTTTTTGATTCTTCAAGGACTTATACACCCTCTGCTATTATATATTCCTATATCTTCTCACTTTCCTCTCCACCTAAACCATTTATCCCATTAATCCCAGACATATTTCTTTAGGATCTAGTTCCTTTGCCAAAATGGAATTTTCAGCCAATTAGTGAACTCTGCTTATTTACATAATTCTGGTCTTCTGTAAGTACAATTCAAAAAGCTTCCCCTTAAATGTAAAATTCTCATCTAGTTAGTATCTACTAATTGTCTCTTACCTTTGATGTAATTCCTAATTGAAAATTCTTATGTGGGGGCAGCTAGGTGGTACAGTGGATAAAGCACTGACCCTGGATTCAGGAGGACCTGAGTTCAAATCTAACCTCAGACACTTGACACTAACTGCGTGACCCTGGGCAAGTCACTTAACTCTCATTACCCTACAAAAAAAAAAAAAAAAGAAAGTTCCTATGTGCCAAGCAGGGTCTCTTGCCCCATCTCAAAAGAGCAGCAAAGGTAGAGTCTGAGGTTTCAGTCCTGACTCTATTGCTGAATCTACCTTTGTGGTGTCAGGTAAATTATGTAATATCACTGAGCATTAGTTTCCTCATCTATAAAATTGGTAATTGGACTATATAACTTCTCTTATCTCTGTCAATCCTATGTAGATGATCTTTCAATTCATCCTAGTAGCTTAAGTAAGCCAAAGCCAAATGATTAATTTAAGCCTTTTTGCTATAAACTTTTGATTATTGAGGAAATATTTTTTGCACTAACATCATGGAATGTTTGTTTCCATTGTTTCTCCAGTTGATTTCTTACATTTCATATATTTAAAGAAACTCTTATTATTGAATTTTCATTATTTCAATCAAATATTGCTACTAGTTAGTATTAACAAGCAAGGTATTCATTGTTTATATAATGATTCTCTGTTTTAGTAATAACAAATCTAAGGTTTCGATTCTTTAAGAATATATGGTTGTGGGGGCAGCTAGGTGGCGCAGTGGATAGAGTACAGGCCCCGGAGTCAGGAGTACCTGAGTTCAAATCCGGCCTCAGACACTTGGCAGTTGCTAGCTGTGTGACCCTGGGCAAGTCACTTAACCCCAATTGCCTCACACACACACACAAAAAAAAGAATATATGGTTGCAATGATGTGGATATTCCTTTCATATCTTAGTAAATAATCTCATGAGCTGCTCTGTCCTCCCTCCCCCAAGTCCCCACCCACCCAAATTCATCTCATGTTGGCCAATAACTGAGCATTAAACATTAGGCTGATTCAAAGACAACAAACCTGTGGTAAATTTCTAGTACTTCTACTTTCTAGCGTCATAGAAATTGACAGATTCTCACTTTGTTAGCTTAGCCTTCAAAGATGCAGAGTTTTTACATTTTGATGAAGAAATAGAAGGCACAGGACTAGAAGGACAAACCTTTAAACATGGGGATTCTTTCTAAAGATTCAGAAACTGTTGGAAAAAGGTTCAAAAAGCTTCCAGTTTAGGATTTTATCTAGAAAAATTTATTGATTTTTTTACTTGGTTTATTCAGAGATACTACAAAGTTTTAAGTCAAATAGCCATTCAATTTTTTATTTTTAGATGACCTTATTATTAGGGTGACCCCATTGGTCCCCATGTATTTTTCCCTAGAATATACATATATATAAAGTGTTAGAGATTCACAGGATTTCAGAGAATATCCATATTTCAGAAAAGGTAGGATAAACTGTTTGACTAAAGAAGAAAGTAAGTTCATTTAATAGAAATAGTATGTGTGACAGTCTGTGTAAATCACTGCCGTTAAAATGTGTTTGACCCAACTCCCAAGAAACTTTCACTATAAAACTCATAAAAATAGAAAAGAAGGATAGTGGAGTCAGTATAGTAGGATAACAATTCTATAAAGACAATCAAAAATTATTTTAAAGATTTGTTATTTAAGTTGTGAGGGACACAATTATAATTTACATTAGATATAAAGTTTTATGGTCCCAGTGCTACAAGTAAAAATGCTGCTTAGGATTGTATGTATGTGTGTATGTCTGTTAGTCTAAATGAGTAAAAGCAATTTGGTTTGGCCCATGCTTTAGTGGGGCCCTCTGTAATTCTACTATGATCCTTTTCCAGATAAATGGTGGAGAGAAAAGGCCTACTTCTGATAGGGAAAGAAACCAAAAATTCCCAAAAAGAAGGAGAAGGACCCTAATGAGCCACAGAAGCCTGTCTCTGCCTATGCATTATTCTTCCAACATACCCAGGCAGCCATCAAAAGCCAACATCCAAATGCTACTTTTGGTGAAATCTCTAAAACTGGCCTTGATATGAGATGGTTTAGGAGAGGAGCAAAAACAGGTAAGAAGTGATAGAAAAAGGAGTGAGAATTAACTTGATTGTAGAAATTGGGGAAGCTGCAAAGAAATAGCTTCTAAGTGCTTTGAATGTTTTCTTCAGTGACTGGAATGAATGACAGAAAATGGGCTACATCAGAACCATACTTCAGGAGACTTTCATATAATTTTATACCACTTTATTTCTCTACTATATGTTACTTTCTTTGTTTCAGTGTTTATATAATAAAATTACTTTTGAAAGGGACTTTACATGCCTTACCCAGGATTACTTCACTCCCTAGAGTTGCCAGTGTGTTCATAAAAACTAAAAATCCTCAGGGTGTTTTGAAAACTGTCCACACCTCTTTTCAGCACTTACTGTTTACTGGTTTGTCATCAAAACCCAGTTTTGCTCTTTGCTAAATTAACTTAAAGTTTAAGCTCTTCTATCCTCAACCACTCTCTAAAAACCACCCATGTATATTACCCAAACCCTTCTAGAACATATGTCTACCTTGGGTTAAGTGGGAACATATGTGCAATTTGTTTCTTCATTTAATGCATCCCCATGGTATTACCAACTACTGTACCAGGGGAATACCAAGTGAGAGATTGCTTCTCAGCCATGTCCTGAGGTGTTTCAGTAGTCCTTAAGGAATAGTGGGGAATCAGTTAGTAAGATGGTCCTTGGAATCACTACCCTCTCTTGACTGTGACAGTTTTGCCCCATTTTTCTAATCCTTGAACATGTTTACCATGGCCCATCGTTGACCAGACAAATTGGCATTCTTACTTAAACAGTGAAGCAGCTAACAGGAGATTTATTTACAATGAAAGGGAACACACTGGTCATTGAAATGCTTAAAAATATGAAGCTTGAAGATTTGGGGAATATGAACATCTCCTTAATGATGAGTTACTTCCATATTTGATGCTTTTTCTCTCAGCTGATTTGTAAAATGCTAAATCTCTTTTTCTATCAGGTTCCTGAAATCATGTCAGGAGAAATGGAATTTGTGCTTGCCACCTCCTCTTAGCATCTAAAAATAGCTGTGTACAGTGAACATTGACTCAGGTGTGGGTTTCCCCAAAGTAGAAACTGCTGAAAAGGTCACACAGAGAAGTCTCCCATCAACCTTCATTTGTGTTTTAGAAATGTAAGGGCTGCAAATGTTGATTTAGCCACCCTGAGAAATATCCAGCCCAAAACGAGGTTCCTCTCATGGAAAAAGAAGAGAGTTGTGCCACTAAGTCATAAGATGCCATAGAGTCCTGTTAAAGGAGAGGAAAATACCCCATAAAACAAACCTCCCAAGCATGTTACTTAAGGCAAGTTCAGAGGCAATGCAGACATTGCTTAAAGAAAAAATGACTATTCATTGAATAAGCTAAATACGTGTCTCCCTACATTCTCCAAATCAGTGCTCTGTTTTCTGCTCAAATTTCTCTCTCACTCATTCAGAAATCAGGAAAGTTAAAGACCAATAATAATGTTCAGAGTGTCTTCAAAGAGCCTATTAGGATATTCTCCTATGGTATTGATATATATAATAAAATAATGGTGTTATAGATAGAATGCTGGACTTTGAGGCGGGGAGTCTTCAGTTTGCCACAGGGGGAATTGGTTGTGGGGGTCCTTAGGTATTCCTCTTTAAAGAATTACACCAGTGGGGGCAGCTAGGTGTAAAGCACCAGCCCTGGATTCAGGAGGACCTGAGTTCAAATCTGGCCTCAGACACTTGACACTTACTAGCTGTGTTACCCTGGGCAAGTCACTTAAACTTGATTTCCCAGCCCCCAAAATTATGCCCTCTTACACACAAATTCAATTATTATTTTATTTAGGCGTGTGACAAGTAAAATCTAATGTGTAGTCACCTTATTCCTGTACCAAGTGTAGGTGGAAAACTAGCTAGGGTTTACTTCTAAATTAGAAGCTTTAGCACCAAGTTTGGAAGTAAGCATTTATTAATGAACAAGAGAACACCTGGGTCAAAAAGCCAGGAAAAGACTTATCTAACCTAACTCCTCCACTTCACCCACCAACAGTCTGTTTGGGAACCAAACTGAGAAAGCAAACAGCACTTCCTGCCTCCCCCAGAAGAGGCCCTCCTTACACATAGCTTCAAGCTGATTGGTTAGCATAACCCGAATCCATTGATTCACTGGACTTGAGGGTGGTCTCGTTGTTGAGTTCAAAGTCCTCAGCTTCTGAGAACAATACCCTCTTGAGGGCCAGGCAGGTGTGGTTTCAATTTAATTAACTTTAAGTGGGTTAATCAGCAAAGTCAATCACTCTCAGTCAGTCTCACTTAATTAAATTAATCTAAGTAAATCTCCTCTGGTTGGGGCCTTTGGGTGTTGCCAAAAATCCCATTATTTCTTACAGACCCCCCTGTGTTTCATTAAGAAACAATAGTTTCCTTAAATGAAGCAATCACTTTACAGATACTTATAACTAACAATGTAAAGGGAATGAAAAGAGAGAAAAGAAATTGAGCAGGATTGACAAAAAAAAACTAAAGGGGGCACTCCTCTTTAGTAGGTGGACATTACAAACAAAAAAAACCTAAAGGGGGCAAATCCCCTTTAGGAGGTGAATATCACAAAAAATGTATGCAATGGGAAAAGGAAAACAGGAAAGTGTCCATTTAAGTCTTTGGAAGTCTTTTCTCAGATGATTCTTGGCATGTCATCTGGGTGTAGTTGTAGTGTTAAAGTCTTTCGGTTGTGGATGCTGATGATTGGCTAGAAAGTCTCAGCTGGAAAATTTCCTACAAAATTGATTTTTCTTTTTTTTAGTGAGGCAATTGGGGTTAAGTGACTTGCCCAGGGTCACACAACTAGTAAGTGTTAAGTGTCTGAGGCCGGATTTGAACTCAGGTCCTCCTGACTCCAGGGCCGGTGCTCTATCCACTGTGCCACCTAGCTGCCCCCAAAATTGATCTTAACACAACTTGAAATAGCTTTGCCAATAACCAACTCAAACAATGAGAGTTCTCAAAAACATATGTCTGAGCAAATTCAAAATCTTTTAGAGATTTATCCAATTGTTGCATATGAAACAGATATAATAAAGACAAGTTTTTTTAACTTAATATTACTGTAAATCCCCCTATGGAGAATAAATTGAGAAGACAATTGTGATATTAAGAAAGAATTTTATCTTTGTTTCATCTTTTTTGCATCATCTGCCTAATTATCCTCATGCCATTATGAGAAAGTAAAGAATCTAATATAACTGGTAACAGATACCAAGGCCAAATTCAACATTGTATCCATCATGACATCTAAGATAATTATGGGGTTACCATAAAAGAACAGGGAAGGAAGAGAAATGAGCATTGCCAAACTTCATGGCTCTGAAGACAGCCAATGTAGTATGTTGAGGGGAAACTGAGTCAGGCTTAATCAGATGCATAGGATGTCCATGGCATCAGGAATATAGGAGGGGGAATCGAAATCAGGTATAGAATGAGATGGCATAGCCTGGCTGTCTGGTGCTATGTGGGGGGAAAATTAAACCAAGAGAATCCAACCTCAGCTCTTGCCAATGGCCTTTCTCCCAGCCTTTGCCAAGGCAGTGCAGTATCTGGACTTCGTGTGTGTCTCCCCTTCTGTGACAGTTCAATGCTTGCTCTTGTGTGTATTCCTCTCATGCATGGCTGGCATTTTGTCTGCTCAGGATCTGATAACTCAGAATATAGGCAATTAATGTTTCAAATGATAAATTCCCATAATCCAAGTCTCATATGGATTTAACAACTGAGGATAATGATGACAGCAAAAAATGTGAATTAGCTTTATGACTCAGGATATAATATACAATATGCAATAATTCCAAATAATAACTTTTTTGTTTATTTGTTTGTTTTAAGCTAAGTATACAATTACCTTTGTAAAAAATCAAAACATTTTAATACAAGTTAAAACACAATCTTGGGGCAGCTAGGTGACGCAGTGGATAAAGCACCAGCCCTGGATTCAGGAGGACCTGAGTTCAAATCTGGCCTCAGACACTTGACATTTGCTAGCTGTGTGACCCTGGGCAAGTCACTTAACCCCCATTGCCCCGCCAATAAAAAAATAAAATAAAATAAAACAATCTTAAAAGAATGAAAATCTCTATTAAAATAAGCCCATACTATTAATTTCAACATGTAGATGCAATAGCATAAAAAAGAAATCCTTATATAACATTTAAACTGGCATTATTATTCATTATTACATAATTTCCATGAATGCAACGGGAAGAGAAGGAAAATGGGTACCAGGTGACCTGCAGGAGGTCATTTTTCCCTAAGAGGTTCATAAGTCAAAAGATTTTCCGTTATCGTATTTTATCTCTACTCAAAATAAAACACAGCAACCCTTTCAAGAAGGAAGTTGGCTTCTCAGTGTAGACATTCACTAAATAAAAATACATAGAGCAATGTTAAAGGCCTCTTCATCACAGTATCCTAGATAGAGAGCTGGAAGGCCTCTGCATTGTTCTCATACCTGTATGATGACATAGCTTCTCCACATTCTTTCTTGCATTTACTTTCTGAATCATTTATAAGTTACATATAATCAGACTGCCTTTTGTCTGTCTCTTAATAGAGCTTGCTTTGTAGCATCCAGCGTATTAATAAAAAATGAAACGTATTCCTTAGATGGCACAACATATTAGGTGTTATGAAGCAAAAGCCTTTGCTAAGGAAAAATTGAAAGGGACAATGACTCTCTTTCCCACAACTATAGAAAACACTACAAATAGGCCCAGCCCATCTCTGGGGACAGAATGAGGTCAGAGAGATGAAACCAGCTCCTAATTCCTAGAAACAGTATCCTACATGTGGAGGACCAGAGCTCTGTTCTCAGGAGACAGCCCTTCTGAAGCTTGAAAGGACTCCCAACTGAGTAAAGGCACTTGCCTAGATTTACATCATGAGAATTTCAGCAAAATATCCATAAGTGTTATTATGGTGTAGTACCACCTGTTCATTCCCTTTATGTTGACTCACTGTGCCAGCATAAGGTAATATCTGTGTTTCAAACCAAATTAATTCTACTTCGCCCTCGTTTAATATTCAAATTGGAGAGCATACATACTGTTATTTATTTTTAAAGGAATGTCGCTGGAGCAGATTAGAGGCAGGCTGTTAA
This sequence comes from Dromiciops gliroides, assembly GCF_019393635.1. Taxonomy (NCBI): domain Eukaryota; kingdom Metazoa; phylum Chordata; class Mammalia; order Microbiotheria; family Microbiotheriidae; genus Dromiciops; species Dromiciops gliroides. The sequence continues at coordinate 267,788,344 of NC_057861.1, read as the reverse complement.
GCCCCCAAATTTAGGACAAATGTGCATGTTAGAAAACAAAGCCACATGATGCAGTTGGCATCGTGAAGACAGCTGGTTCAAATGGGAGGCTAGGATTCCATGGACTGAAATTGTGCACAACTCCTGTTGTCCTAATAGCCCACAATTATGAAAGCTACAAATGTAAACACAAAGTGGGAAAAATGGACAAAATTATTGATGACTTATTGGGGGGCTTAGAAAATTACAATATTTAAGAAAAACCAGCTATTAGGGAGATTACAATTGAATGTTTTCTTGACTGCACATAAGAGCATGACTGTTAGTTGCTGTGTGTTTATATCACATGTTGCCTTGTTTTGGGGAGTGTTGGAGGAAAAAAGAGGAATGGAAAATGTCAGGTCTTTATTTTCAGGATCTTCGGTGAGTTAAGGACTACATACATACATACATATGTATATACATATACATATATATATACATATATACACACACATAGGCTACTTTGAAGTTCTATAGAAAAAAAAGAATTCAAAGGAAAACAGACAGAGGAGAGCAAATCTTCTGAGGGACATAAAACCACATGCACAATTCTTCCCCAAGCATCTTTTAAAAATGCACCTATCAGAAATATCTTCATTTTAGTACTTTAGAAAATGGTGCTGACTCTGGCTTGGGAACTGAATTGTGTTGGGGATTCCAACTGGAGGTTTTAAATGCTAATGAATCGTAAGATAATAGATAGAGCTCATTTCAGTAAGCTAGTATGCTGTCTTTTTTTTCTTTAAGAAGGCACCAGATGGGGAAAGTAAAATAAAACCAGTTATCAGTGTGATGTCCTTTGCTATTTGTTCTTTACTGACTAAAAACTATAGAGCGAAAAAAGAAAAACTCAACTATGTCCCATCTCTTGTATTACTCATTGGATTTCCAGCAATCCTTGGCATCCTTTTTAAAAATGAGGTTGCAGTTAAATCCTCTATCCAAATATTCTTGAATTTTTTTCTAAATGCTCATCTCAATATAGATCCCATGTGCACTGCTTACTGTGAAACTCAAACTAAACCTATTAACTAGAGTTTCTCTGGCTTTAAAGCAGACAGGAATTGTCCAAATAGCTATAAAGGGTGTTCTGGTCATTTTCAGCCAAGTCAAAGCAGCTCTTAAATGAAAGAGGAAAAGGAAAGTCACTTTAAATCAGAACCAGATGTAAATGTACTAAATGAACCTTAAGTTCCCAATTGGAGACACAGTAAGGTTGTAATACATTTAGCAAATTACAAACAAAATGTTCTTGTTTACATTGCACTAAATGGCTTTAAAGCTTCAGTCAAAGAGCTAAATAAACATGCTATTATTCTAAAAATGGAATGGAATGCCTATTCAGAGTTTCATATATTCGGAAGGGACAACAACCTGTGTGTGTGTGTGTGTGTGTGAGAGAGAGAGAGAGAGAGAGAGAGAGAGAGAGAGAGAGAGAGAGAGAGAGAGATTTTCCTTGTGGTAGAAAAGGAAGATAGATATACCTTGGGCTCTGGGGTTCTAGAATTTAATGATCAGCAAGTATTTGTAATACAAGTATTTGAGTACTAGAACATATTTTCTTTCATGCTGTATAATTCACATGTAGCAATATTAGCCATAGAGGTTCATCTCACTAGCAACACTTCATTATTTTCTCTCTCAGCATCTATTTTTATGTTTGATGACTCATGAAATCCCTGTCAATTTGTTTATATATGGGGCTGATATGAAACAAGTGGGAAAAATTAAATTTCCCACTCATTCTTTCCTGCTGATGTGTCCCCTTCCCCTGGTAGAAGTGACAAGTGTAAATAATTAATTTGCTGCAATTATGAACCTGTCCTATTAAATTAGAAACAGCACAGTTATGAAGAACTAGAAATATACTTAAGGGACAGCTGACATCCACTGAGTTGACAAAATCATATCTTTTACTTCTATGGAAAATAAAATTAATAAAGCTAAACTGAGGCATGTGTCTCCAAGCAACATCAGTTTATTAACAGTGAGATATATAACTGTTAACAAAGCAGGTCAGACTGGCATCTTCAGTAAAGCCACTGAACTCAATGAGAAGGAAGGGATCCTCTTTGTTGACACAGCAAAGAAGGGGGTCTTCATAGAAATAGAGAAAAAGTGAAAAGTGTAGGGTTAGGGCAGGAATAATACAATTGGCTTTACTTTAAAAGGTATGCTGCCATTCATGTGAGGCTAATCACTGTGCCTCTCTGACAGTTAATTAATGTTAATCGTTTTATAGGATCCATTTGCATCTTATAATCTTTGCTAGGGGATCAAAACTACCAGACTTCCTGTCTCCTTGGAAGAAATAAAAACTCCCCTGATTTTACAAGGACAGGAAAGGATAGCTTCTTTGGGGATGGTACCAAATTAATTCATGGTGCATAAAGATAGCAAAGAAATATCCTGAGAGGTATTCCAAGGCCTACTGGTATGAGAGATAACAAATTTTCTTTTAAGTGTAACTTTAAACCATGTCAGAGGGAAAGCTAAATTCCTGAGGTCACCTAAAAAACATAGAAAGGGCCTCTTCTTCTTAGCACCATCTTGTTGACTTCTGCTGAGCCATGAGAGCCAAGTGGAAGAAGACGCAAATGCGTAGGCTGAAATTCAAGAGGAAAAAGATGAGGCAGAGGTCCAAGTAATCAGACTGTGCTGACCACTGATGCCACAGGAGCAGAGATAGAATGACCCTTGGTGACATTCTCTGGAAGGCAGAAACCATCAGTAAATATCAATTTCCCTACAAAGCACTGTGCTAGCTCTACCATCTGACAAAGGACTCTTACCACCATTTGACACCTCCCTGACAAAAGGACATGCCACCTTTTTATTTATTTATTTTTGGTGAGGCGATTGGGGTTAAGTGACTTGCCTAGGCTCACACAGCTAGTAAGTGTCAAGTGTCTGAGACTGAATTTGAACTCAGGTTCTCCTGACTTCAGGGTCGGTGCTCTATCCACTGGGCCACCTAGCTGCCTCGGACATGCCACCTTTTAATGCAGATTCCACCTACCTGCTTCTTGATTTTGTGCTGTGGAACTCCTATCATTCCGAAATGATTGTTCTTTGTGGCTTAGTGTAGCACACCTGTACAATAAATCCTCTCTACTTTCTTGTTTGAAAAAACCCCAAACAAACATAGAAAGGGGGCTTAAGCAGATACAGAATCAATTATAATATTAAATCAACACAATATAGATTCAGTTACATAGTAAAAAGAAATAGGATTTCTCAATTCCTTGTTTGATTCTTGGGAGTCAAATATGATTGCTTTAAAAAAATAAGTTGGTTTCAAGATGTAACTTCAATATATAAATATATACTATTCTAGGTATAACTTCATAATTTTCATAATCAAAAGTCATCACATAAATAACTTATATGCTATGAACAACCTTGTAAATCCTACCCCCTTTTTCAAGGAGTGTTTGTAACATAAGAAGGGAATCTCATTTTCTCAGCAAACCAATTCCCAGGCTCTTTAACCGGGCTGATAAGATTTTATAACCTTGCTCAAGCAGATGGTCCCAAGAAACCTGGCAAGGTTACAAATAAGGAGTTTTTTACAAGGTCCCTCTCCCTCTTTTCCTTTTTCACAAATTAAGTAACCATTATTCTTCCCTTCATAGGTTTTAACATCATGACAACAGTCTCTAATAACAGTCAATTTCACAGTATTCAAAAGGAGTTAAATTCTCCATTAACAAAAATCTTATCATCCTCTTAATAACAATTCTTATGTAGTAGTTTTCAAGAATTTACAATACAAAAAAAATATAGAAACACAATAATAACATTCACATTATCATAAATTTAAAGCATGAAACAAAACTCAAATCATTCAAATGCATTTCCTAATTATCTTACATAGAAAATCATACATATTATCACCTTTGGCATTTTATACTAAGCACACTAAAAACACGGTAGAGCATTCAATTAAAGAAATAACAATAATTAATGTTTATATAGTGCTTACAATATGCCCAGTCTTGTTAAGCACTTCACAATCATGTGCTTCTTGTAACAAGCCTGGGAGGTGGGTGCTATTTTTTTTCATTTCACATATTTATTGTTCTGCATTTTTAAATAAATATTTTTATTTACAGTTTTGAGTTCCAAATTCTATCCCTTCCTCCTCTCCCTGCTCCCTGAGGCAATAAGCAATCAGATATAGGTTATACATGTACAACTATGTAAAACATTACCATATTAGTCATTTTGTATAAGAAAACTCAAATAAAAGGTCCATGCTCAATCAATATCAGTTCTTTCTTTGGAGATGGATAGTGTGCTTCATCATTAGTCTTTTGGGGTTGTCTTGGGTCATTGTATTGCTGAGAATAGTTAAATCATTCATAGATCTTCTTTGAATAATATTGCTGTCACTGTGCACAACGTTCTTCTGGTTCTGCTCATTTCACTATACATCAGTTTATATAAGCCTTTGCAGGCCTTTCTGAAATCATCCTGCTTTTCATTTCTTATAGCACCATAAAATTCCATTACAATGATATACCACAGCTTTTTTAGCCATTCCCCAATTGACGGACATTCCTTTCATTTCCAATTTTTAGCCACCACAAAAAAGAGTTGCTATGGATATTTTTGTATAAATAAGTCTTTTTCTTTTGGGGGGAGGGAATGTCTTTGGAATAAAAACCTAGCAGTGGTATTGCTGGATCAAAGAATATACACAGTTTGATAGCCCTTGGGTATGATTCCATATTGCTCTCCTGAAAAGTTGGATCAGTTCACAACTCCACCAACAGTGGATTAGCATCCCAATTTTCTCACATTCCCTCCAACATCCAACATTTTTATTATATTTGCCATTCTGATAGGTGTAAGGTGGTAGTAGGTGCTAATTTTTATCCTTTTATAGATTACTAAACTGAGATAAACAAAGGTAAGGCAATTTGCTTAAGGAAACATGGCTAATAAATTTCTTAAAGCCAAACAGCAAATATAGTTTGTAATAGGTTCTGATTTACCACAATTATCCTATTTAGTTTCAGGACAAAATTTTTCCCAAATGAAATCTGAATTTTTAATCACTAGTGGCTACATTTAAAACTTAAAAAAAAAAATTTCCCCAAGGGTCATTACTTGGCAGTACTTCAAAATTTAGAGCCCATTCATTTTGATTAGCTCATGTTCAAAATTTGGTGGAGTAATTAGTCCTATTTTATGTGAATTATGGTACCCCTGTACTGCATAATTCAAAGTTTCCTCATATCATTGTTTCCAACTCTCAGTTGGCTTATTTGAGTTATTTCAAATAAGCTGCAGTTTCTTACCTTCATATCGTTACAGTCTAGTAAAGTATAAAATGTACTATAGCATTAAAACAAAAATTTCACCAAATTATGTGATACAATCTCAAATTATTGTCCAAAGTGATTTAAGTTTTAGTCCTGCATGTAAACTGCAGGTACATGGTTGTCATTGAGTTTATCTCAGAAAACCAGGAGTCAAGCAAACTGTAAAACCTCCAGTTGGAGAAACTAAGATAAACACTTAACTTGATTTGTGATTTTTGCTGACATTTATACAGCAATCTAAACAACAACAGTAACAGCTTTCATCAAAATAAAACCTGTAAGATTTGTCAAAACATTTTATGTAATTATCCTGTAGATACATTATCTCATCCCTTTCACAGATTAGGATACAGATATAGGGGGCAAATACATTTTACTATAAATCAGATCACATAATTTATAAACTCTATCAAATTATTAAAATATCAAAATAAGTAAGACCCATACTACTACTAAAATACTTAGCTTTAATTTTTATCCACCTTTCAGAGAAGGTAGTTAAAGATACTTAATTTTTCTTAACCATCATAATGTTATGGTAATACAATGGTCATATTACAAATTCCTATAAAATAATAGCTATGTTCCAATGTCAGTTATTCTCCATGTAGTAGTGTTTATAGCAAGGTATGTATAACTTTTGTAAAAAATTTTATTCTAAAATGTATCAGGTATTTCTTTTAAATTCAGACTGTAGTTCTATTTGAATCAAGTTTGGGTACATACTCCCAACTGGCAATATTTTAGATGCCATGGGTTTTACATATACAGAGAATACCAGATGAATAACTCAAAACTACAGAAGAATACTGGCTATGGCAGACTTTTCATTTGTATCTTTTATTCAACCTAATTTGTTAATAATACTTTAATACTCTTCAAAAGTGATCAAGTAATGCTTGATAAAAATTAAATCTTCAACAAAAAACCTTTTCTGCACAGTTACTCCCCCTCTCCCCCCAATACAACCAAATGAGAGCAACGGTACATGGCTTATTAATAAACAATGAGATTTTACCTGACTTTACTAAAGTATGTAATTATATGTTTAAAAATACATCCAACTGAATATCTAACAGGTTTATAACATTCTGAATAGCAAATAATTTTACAATATTTGATTTAAAATCAACAATAATCTAATGGCATCAACCTCATACCTTATTAAATTATCAATGGGACTAAAACAATTTGATCATACTCTTTAACTCCTCGGTTGATAATTGAATAGTATCTCTGATACAGTATCCTTTTAACAAAAGAAAAATCTAGAAATAAAACTTAAATCAGTTACCCATTGTTAACTCATTTCAGCTTTTAGTTTTTAACACTCTTCAGTGATCAATCACATATAAGATCAGTATAGAGAATTCTTGATTCAATTATATCTTATATAGTAGTCTAATGATATAATTCTTAAATATACTTTCCCAATGTCAAATATTGGGTAACAGCATAAAACACATTTCTCATGCCACCCCAGGCAGTGCTTGCAAAAATACTTCTTATCAAGTCTAGCATAAATTAAACTGGGAGACTCATTGTCTTTCTGAATAGGCATGGTCCCTCTATGCCCTTTTTTGTGCCATTTAGGGCATAAAACATACAAATACCATTTGATCTCTGCCAGGAATTGACTTACAAAAATAAAGTTGATAATTTCTGCATCACATGATTTGCGTTGATCTAACCCTAAATCCTACCTAGTCTACATTGTTTTAATTTGAGTGGAGGAAGGGAAGCACCTAGAGAAAAACATCCATTGCTCGTCTCAGATCTATTTATCTGCTCCGACTTCTTGCTTTTCCTTAAAATAAATTTCTACAGAATATTACCCACAATTTGGAAATTCAAAGTAGAGAAATTACATTTTAGTCTTGTGAGACTCGGAGCGCCACCAACCTGTGGAGAGGGACATTGTGAGAACCAGGGCGATGACCCCCTGAAAAGAAAACACGTCACTAAGCGTCAGGAAGCTGTCTGGCCTCCGGAAGTTACCGCCTATAAGTCTTGTCTATCAATGCTGTCAACCAATTAGCTTGGAGCTGTGTGTGTAGGGACTTCACCTGGGTGGGCCTGAAGGGGGCTTCCACTCAAGAGAAGGGGAAAGAAGGTCTTTACATTGGAGGAGGCGAGAGGAGCAGCTTCAGGTGCAGGGAGCTAGGGTCTTTTCTTTCTTTCTCCACGTGTTCTCTTTACTAACCCCTAATTTACTTTAATAAATACTTAATGCCCAAAGATTGGTGCTATACCTTTCTAATTTAAGGCGACCACACATTAGATTTTTAGACATCACAGTTAGAATTTTAAGCTTTACAGTATTTAATTGGTTTATGATGCCATTAATTCCTTGAGGATTTAGATTCCCTGCAAAGTACTTCTTATTTGTGACTGTGGTTGGCTTTCAAACTTGTCCAAAGTAAGGAGGCAGAGAAACTATCACTTTATAGACTTATAAAACTTCTTGGCTTAGATTTGGGTCAAGGAAAGATTTCAGAGAGAGAGATACAGATAGACTTTTGGGAAGTATCCCATCCTGTTCCCCCCCAACCCCCCTCCCCAAGTCCCAACTGAGACAGTAAATATGAGGATTACTCATCTGTGTTAGTTTGAGGCTTCAGTAGAAGTCTCTGCTTCTCCTTTATGGGCTAAATTTTACCCCTCAGGTAAAATTGTCAGGTAAGGTACCTTTCCAGTATGGAGAAGTTAAAAAGATCTTTTACCACACAAATTTCCGATTAAGATATGGATTCTGGGAATCCTCTTCTAAGGTTTTTATCCTTTTTTAGGAATTCTTCCCAAAGGGCCACATGGTTTAACTGGATAGCCTAGTCACAGGCCTGGTGCTTGGTGCATAGATCTTCATAAGGTTTCAGAAGTCCCTAGCAGGAGTCCCTCTGATAGTCATAGCCTTAAAACCCACTAACCAGTTTTAGTGTCAGAACGGGTGGTCAGATAATGGCCAAGGAAACAGCTAATTGATGCTTTTTGTCCTAAGTGTATCCCTCCTGGGAGGACTCAGGTTTCCCCTACTGATCCTTGCCTTCTACGTCTGGGTTCACAGTGCCTTATCTCCCCGGCTTGCGTGCAGCTGCCAGTAGGTTCAGTTCTTTTGTCCAGGGACCTGGTTTATGAGGACAGTATTAGGGCCAAAGCTGAGACTGTCTCTCTTCTTAAATAAATTAAAGGGATGTTGTCATACGGCAAATATTAAATACTAATGATGAAACTTAAATGTATCAAATGTATTGCTGTTCCCAGCTTGACCACAAGATGTCTCCAGAAACCATAATATCATGTCTTTTAACCTTCATATAGACACTATTCCCCAGGCTTATATTAGGTCCTGGGAAGAAAACAGCTTTATTTACACAAATAAAGTGACACAATTATATTAAATACTAGTGGTGGAAGACTGAAGAGAATCAATGTGCACACATTAAAAATCCCCTTTTCAGGCCAATATTGGGATTTAAGCTAATTTTTTCTTTTACATGTTTTAGTTATCTTCTTCTCTTGCTAGGAAGACAAGGCTTCACAACTCTCCATACACTCTGAGGCTCATTAATTGGTGTGTACTCTCTCTGATCAACACCTAACATCAATCAGGGGTCTTCCTTGAGGAAAAAAAATTCTCCAGGGGATTGTCTTTAAGGGATTTTCCAGACTTTATATTGGAAATTATTGTTAAAATTATCAGACTAAACACAGACAGCAAAAGTTGTAACTTTTCCCAAAAGTGGTGTGTAGCTTCTAGCATGGAGTAAAAAATTGTGGAATTTGAGGTTGAGGGAGAGCCAAATCTCTGCTTACAGGAGAGGCCCCCCACCCCCCAGGTGAAAAAGTCTCACTGGGGAGTTCTCAGAAAGGGAAGGGCATAGATTCAAGTGAAATCAGTTTATTAACAGTGACATGTATAACTGTTAACAAAGTGAGACTAACAACCTTAGTAAAGCCAGCAAACCCCAGTGAAAAGGTGAAAAGGAGGGGACCCTCTTTATTGATACACAACAAAGAAGGGGTCTTGGTAGGTATGGAGAAAAAGTGATAGGTGTAAGGTTAAGGCAGGAACATTAAGATTAGCTGTAATAAAAAAAGATAGGCTGGCATTCATGTGAGAAACTGTAATATTAATTGTTTTATGGGATCCATTTGCTTCTTGTAATCTTTGCTAGGGGATCAAAACTACCAGACTTCTTGTCTTCTGGGTAAAGATAAAAACTACCCCAATTATAAAAGAACAAGAAAAAACAGATGATATATCTTTTGGTGATGTTATCAAGTTAACTTGTGGGGCTTAAAGGTAACAAAAGTATCCTAAAACTATCCCAGGTTATTGGTATGAGAGATAACAACTTTTCTTTTATTTATAACTTTAAACTACCACAGCGGGAAAGCTAAATTCCTGAACTCAGCTCAAGGACATAGAAAAGGACTAAAGTAGATATAGAATCAGTTACAATTTCAAATCAATATAACATAGAATCAATTATAGAGTAGAATTAATTTGAATTTCTCACTTCTCATTGGTGTTCAAATACCCATTAGATAAATAATGCCATTTATCCCATATCAGTCCATGGAACTTGGATTTTATGTCACTACTACTTACATTACCTAAAAGCCCATTATAGTCTAGAATTTGCACAAGGATTTCTCTTGGCCTTCCCTGAGGTCTTCCTCTGCTGTTTCATTGTGGTACAGAGGCAGATGCAAGATTCCTGATAGCAATGCCGATTGAGTACAACCTTTGGTCAGTCCTACCAGTCCAGTCCAGTGAGCATTTGTTACTGTGGTAGGTGCTAAGGATACAAAGACAAAAACAAAAAAGTCCCTGTTTTCAAGGAGCTTACATTCTACTTTTCCAAATGGGGAGGGCTCCACTTATGGGCCTGGTGATGGATTGTGTCTTATCATTTGTCACTAGTCCAGCTAAGTAAAGAGAGACTCATCATTAAAAGCCTGGAAATTTTTCTTTTTTTTTTTTAATTAATTTATTTTATTTTTAACTTATGGAATAAAATAAGTATTTTCATAACATCATATAATAAAAAATGTGATTGTACATGAAACTACAAATCTATTGTGTACAACTTGCTATTCCTTTTAAAAATATAATAAAGTCATCATGTAAATGATTTTTTCTTTTTTTCTTTCCTCCCCCACTCCTGCCCTAGAGATGACAACCATTAGACACAAATATATATATGATTATAAAATCATTCTGTACATATTTCTGTTTATCAGTTCTTTCTCTGTATATAGATAGCATCTTCCTTCATATGTCCTTTGTGGTTAATTTGGGTATTTATAATAGTCAAAATGACTTAGTTGCTCAAAGTTGTTCTTAAAATAGTATTACTATTACTGTTCTCTTGTTTCTCATTTCACTCTTCATTATTTAATGCAAGTCTAACCAATGTTTTTCTAAGGTCATCAAACTCATCATTTCTTATAGCACAGTAGTATTCCATCACTATCAAATACCATAGATTGTTCAGCTATTCCCAATTGATAGGTATCCCTCAATTTCCAGTTCTTTGCCACCACAAAGAGAGCCACTATAAATATCTTAAAACTTAAGTTCTTTTCCTTTTTCTCTAATCATCTTTGGAAATAGACCTAGTATTAGTATTGCTGGGTCAAAGGATATAGGCAGTTTAATAACTCTTTGGGCATAATTCCAGATTGCTCTCCAAAATGGTTAGATCATTTCAAAATTCCACCAACAATTAATTAGTGCCAGTCTTTCCACATTTCCTCCAACATTTATTGTTTTCCTCTTCAATCATTTTAGTGAATCTGATAGGTTTAAATATCTCAAGGTTGTTTTAATTTTCATTTCTCTAGTCCTTAATGATATTGAGCATTTTTTTCACATGACTATAAATTGTTTTGATTTTTTTAAATTGGAAAACTGCTGGTTTATATCCTTGACCATTTATTAGTTGGAGAATGATGATTGTTTTTTCAACTACAACAAATCTCAAAGACTACCTACTCAAATGGGAAGAATTGTTAGCAACATTGGTCAGAGGAAAGGACCATGCCAGTGATTATGACTCTTTTCAAAGAGTTAATATATCTAATGTTGGAGTAATGTCTGTTGTGAGAAAATAATGGGATTTGGCAGATACCCAAAGGCCCCACCTGAGATTAATTTAGAACTGATTGAATTAAGTGAGACAGATTGAGAGTGATTGACTTTGCTGATTAACCTACTTAAAGTTAATTCAATTAAAGCCACACCTGGCTGACTCCCAAGAGGGAGTGTTCTCAGAGGCTGTGGACTATGACATCAACACAAGACCACCCTCAAGTCCAGTGAACCAGTGGATTTGGATGATGCTAACCAATCAGCTTGAAGCAGTGTGTAAGGACCACCTCTCCTCTGGACCTATAAAAAGCGTGTCCAGCTGTGAAGAACAGAGGTTTACTGGGGGCAGTAGCCTTGGAGCTTGACCTTAAAGGACAAGTACATGTTAATTGACAGGGATGGGAGGAAAAAAAGATAGTTTTCCATGCAGAGGGAACAAAATGAGCAAAGATCTGGAGGGAAAAAGTTGAATACAATACAGGGACACTGACTAGAACTTTTTGTGACATATTATCCTACAAAAATACACACATGGTTTTCAGTAGGCTTGTTAAGTACCTTTTTCATGCACTGTCAGATAGATGGTGGTGATGATGATGATGGATAATAATTTCACCTTAATTTAGCAAGTATGCAATTTCCACCGGTGAGGGTGATTGTTGTCTTGGATATGACCATGCCGTGCTAAAAGTAGTAAAGACTCATATATGCTCAAAAAAAGTTTCTTTTTCTCATTCTTTCTTTCTTTCTCCCTTCCTTTCCTTCTTTCTTTCACATTTTCTTTTTTAAGAATGTTTTTATTTTATTTTTCTCCATTACATGTAAAAGCAATTTTTAACATTTTTTATAATATTGGAATTCTAAATTTCCTTCTTCCCTTCCCTGTGGTATGTCCCCAGAAAAAAAAAAATGTGTGTGTTGGGCTATGCTGTCAATCATTTGAGATTTAGGGCAAAGAGTACAAAATGTGGCCCCTGTGTCAGTTGCATCTTTGAAAGCATCTTCAAAATTGTTCTCAGTTTTCTCTGTCAATTATTGTTTATCCTTGTAGTCACTGGTTGGGAAGGCTAATTGAGACTCCAAATACTAAGACTGCTTTCCTCAAGTATTCTGTAGTTACTTCTGCAGTATTCCTGTTAAAATGACAAGTTCAAATCTATATTATTAAGGCTATAAATCTATTTGTCATCCTTATGTGGATCATAGTGTCAGATTAGTAGAACAGAGGGGTTCTACTTCATGAGAATATATCCCACTCTTCTGTTAAACCTAGGACCAACGTCACAACTATTGTATGGCAGGAAAGCCCTTCCATATGTCTCAGAAAACTAGCATTACAGAGCAATTATGTGGTGCAGTGGATAGAGGGCTAGGCCTAGAATCAGGAAGATGAGTTCAAATTTGGCCTTAAATACTTACTGGTTGTGTGACCCTGGGCAAGTCATTTAACCTCTAAATTTCTTCATATGTAAAATGGGGAAAATAATAGCATCTCCTCCTAAGGGTTGTTCTGAGGATCAAATGAAGATAATATTTGTAAAGGGTTTAGCAGATTACCTGGCACATAGTAAGCTCTATATAAATGTTATTCCCTTCTCCTTTCTCCTTCCTCCTTCCCCGGACCTCATTATCATTATCATTATCATTCTGTAGATACTGGTTTTGATATCTCCTTGGATTTTGTTACTCTTAGACATCTCCCTATCAAATTACACCATGACTAAATTTGATGAGTTTAGTTATTTTGAGAAGTCCAAACGTGGGTAAATGATGTTTATGAAAAGCAGTATGTTGCAAAGGAGAGTGATGGATTTGTCATCACAGTCCTCTGGTTCATATCCTTGCTCTGATGCTAATAGTAATTAGAGGGGTCTTGAACAAGTTATTTAATTCACATGAACCTCAGTTTCCTCATGTATAAAATGAGAAGATGGGACAAGTTGATCTTCAAGCTGTAAATGTATATACCCTCCAGCTTCATTTGACTTGGAAATATCTAAGTCTCATTGAAGAATATCAGTGCCATATTCATTTCACTGAATATTTGTATTAAAATATTGTATCAAGGGGCAGCTAGGTGGCGCAGTGGATGGAGCACTGGCCCTGGAGTCAGGAGTACCTGAGTTCAAATCTGGCCTCAGACACAACACTTACTAGCTGTGTGATTCTGGGCAAATCACTTAACCCCAATTGCCTCACTAAAAAAAAAAAAAAAATTGTATCATGTAAGACATTCAGGGTGTCCCAAAAGTCTTAGTGCAAACCTAAGGTTTGAGAGCTGAAACCAGCACTAAGACTTTGGGGACACTTCCTATTTGGGGTATGCATCAAACACTTGGTTACCAGAGTGTAAGCTCCTTAAGGACAGGAACTTTTACATTTTTGCCTTTGTATCCTCGGCACATAGTAAGTGCTTTATAAATGCTTCTTTTTTTTTTTTTTTTTTTTTTTTTGCGGGGCAATGGGGATTAAGTGACTTGCCCAGGGTCACACAGCTAGTAAGTGTCTGAGGCCGGATTTGAACTCAGGTACTCCTGAATCCAGGGCTGGTGTTTTATCCACTGCGCCACCTAGCCGCCCCTATAAATGCTTCTTAATGGATGTTTTACCTCCTCCAGCTCACCTCCTAAGTCTACTAAAAGAAATCCTTCTGTAGTCAGTTTCTGAAGTCCTCTGAAAATCAAAGTACTTATTTTCTATAGGTTTTTTGTTATCATGGTTCATATATGTGATAAATTTAAATTTCTATCAAATAGAAACTTTGGAGGGAGTGTATTATAAGTTAACCAGAAACATCCTAATTTGAGTTCATAGAATCCAAATTTAGGTGGAGAATTTTATGTGGCCTCTCTTTCTGCCATAAAGTCTTTGTTGAAATAAAACATGCTTAAATACAGGCTATGGACCAAGTTAACAAAAGAGGAAGGAAGAAGGGATTAGAAGAAATTTTAGGGGCAGCTAGGTGGCTCAGTGGATAAAGCACCGGCCCTGGATTCAGGATTTCCTGAGTTCAAATCCAGCCTCAGACACTTGACACTTACTAGTGGTGTGACCTTGGGCAAGTCACTTAACCCCCATTGCCCCTCAAAAAAAAATTTAAAAAAAAAAAACACTTACTAGCTGTGTGACCCTGAGCAAGTCACTTAACCCCAATTGCCTCACACACACACCAAAAAAAAGAAGAGATTTTTTAAAGAATTTCCTTTTCTATATGAGTTCTGAGTGGGGTGGTGAGAGAAAAAATAAGAAACATTTTCTTCAGAATAAGGTTGTTGGGGTTTTTTTTTCCTTTTCATGTCCATCAATATTTTTTTTAAAAGACAGCATATATTTTAATTAGGAACTATTGATCTATTAAAATATACTTAAATATTAAGAACTTTTTTCCAAATGAATCAGAGATTCAGAAAGTTAAATTTTACTGAGTTTTCGCTCCCTTTAAGGAGTCATTAAGTTATATCAATCTATAAAAAAATGTATCCATATCTTAATTTCCCCATTGAGATGCATTTCTAGGAGAAAATAAGGGAATGTAATCACAATACCAAACAATATCATCTAACTTTTGCTACCCTATAGATTCAAGTCTTTTGAAATGCTGGAGTAAACTGTATATATGATATATTATGATGTATTATGATATTCTAATCGTCCTTTGTCCAGATTTTCACTTTGTTTCAGACGGTTGGGAGCCATCTTCTAGCTCAATGAAGCACTAATATATCAAGTATAAATCACATTTGTTTTCAGTGTTTGTCTTTTCCTGAGAGGGACAGAGAGACCATTTATATCACAAACTTGCAAATCGGTCTTCTCCTTATCACATGTGAAGGCTGAGTAAAGTAGTCATCACAGAATATTATTCCCAGAAGTTGGAGACCATTTCTAAGTGCATTCCTTCATCACCCTTTTTAGTTTGTCATGCTACAATAGATGAGCTTCTTCAGCCTTGCCTTTCCCCAGTGCCTCTAATTCAACTTCCTGAGGACCCCAGGAATCTTTTTAGTATCTGTTCAGGAGAGAGAACATTTTCATTGAGGCAGCCAGGCAATGTGGAGAATATACAGGATTTGGAGTCAGTTCTTCAAATCTCAGCTCTGCCACTTATAATCTGTGTGCCCTCAAAGAAATAACTTCACCACTCAGTCATTGGACAGTAGCTAGTTGGCATAGTGGATTGTGCTGGGCCTGGAGTCAGGAAGACATCTTCCTGAGTTCAAATCTCACTCAAAAACTTACTAGTTGGGTGACCCTTGGCAAATGACTTAACCCTGTTTGTCTGTTTCCTCATCTGTAAAATGAGCTAGAGAAGGAAATGGCAAACTACTCCAGTATTTTTGCCAAGAAAACCCCAAATGGGGTCATAAGGAGTCAGACACAACTGAACAACAACATTAGGGGGTTAAATTATGTTATCAGTCTTAGGTGCCTTTCAGCTCTAAATCTATGATCCCAATTTAGCCATGCTTGATTAGAATTCTTAAAGATTCAGAAGCAGCTCCATATAAATATTCAGAGGCCAAGTGGCATGTTGAGGACTTCCTTAAGTCATTTTCATCAAAAACAGCATCTGGAACTAGGTTAGCTCTCATTAATTTGAGTGTTTTAATATATAAAATAAACAAAGAGCCATAAGACGTGAAGTATCCTAAATCTTAGCTAGTTTTCAAATCCATGAAGGTCCCAATGAACTGGATAGAATGCACATTACATTTCCATTCTGATCTATCCCATTGGCCCCTGAACACTAATACAGAAATATGTCTCTTATAATCATTCCTTTAAATCCTTCCTCTGAACATTTACAGCTAACAAGAGAAAGTGGATCCATCAATCCATGTAATGTGACATGATGAGTTTACTTCTTTCTAAAGTGGTCCTTAGGCACTTGTATGAATGATCCCACACAGCCAATCATCAATAGCCAATGGGGACCCATTTGTGGAAAACATGGGAATATGAATGCTAGTCAGGTACCTCATAACAACATTGATCCCAAAGTGAAACTTCAGGGGCAAATATTCAGTATGAAATGCATAGAGAAAGCCCTCCCCTACAACCTACCCTTTCCATTAATGTTAATGGACAGTTAGCAAAAGAAATTAACCCTTTTTCTATAATTTTAGCAGCATGAAATCCAACAAAGGAATTGTATGTTGTTTTTCTATTAGGCACACCGTCAATTAATATCTACAAAGGGTCCTATGATAGCATGGCTGTTTTAGTAAACAACAAATGATAAAGAAGTGTAAAAGCTGTAATCAGGCAAGCCTGCATGTGAATGGAAGATTGTCTCTTGGCCTGATTCTTTAACAATAATCTTTTTGAGGAATGGTACAGACAAAAGTGTGGTATAGCTAAAACAAGCTTTGGAAACTGAATGGACCCTAGTTACCTGAATAAGGGTCACTTTGAGTATCCCATTAATAAAAATAAAATAGAAATGCTTGGATTATATAAATATGTGTTACCACAAAGGTGTCTTTACTAAAATATTTTCTTTGATAATGTAAATAAAAACTTTATCTTTATGCAAAATAACCTCTCAAAGGGTTTCTGTGGTATTAAGAATAAATGTAAACTCTACCAGTATAAGGCCATTTATTACAATTTATGTTTTGAAGAAGAGCTTTAAGGAAACTATATACAGAAATCTGTCTCTCCTAAAGAAAATTAAATCCATAAATAACTGTAAAACCATGTGTTTCTCAAGGGCTATATAACCAAATTGGCTATATAAATAGCACATTCTATTTAATGAAATACATGCAGTGTTAGTGTTTGATCTGTTTCATTTCTTTTTCAGTTTCTAGACATTTATCTCCAAAAATAACTACTGATTCAGACCCAAATGATTAGATGTATACAACTAGGCTACTAAAAATAAAGAGTTTAAAGGTCTATTTCTAGATAGAAACTTATTTCTCCTCTTAGTTTCCCTCCTCCAAACTTCCATTTTTGTTGAAGACACCGCCATTCTTCCAAACCCAGGGCTGCAATCTGAGAATCATCCTTGTCAATCAATTCTTGTCAATTCTACCACTACAACCTATATTATACAACCCTTTCTCTCCATTCCTGTGGTTACCAGCATAGGTCCTCATCTCTTCTGACCCAGAGTACTATAACCATCTCCTAATTGGTCTCCCTGCTTTTAGTCTCTCCTATGTCTAATCTATCCTTCATAGAGCTGCCAAATTGGTATTCCTAAAGCCCATATCATTTTTCTGCTCAAATTTTTTTGTGGCTCCCTACTACCTCTAACATAACAGAAGCTTGGCATCATTTCAAGTCCTACACAGTCTGGCCCCAGCCTATAGTTCTGGCTGAATTTCGCATTATTATTCTTCATGTCCTCTATGTTCTAGCTTGACTGACCCGCATGCTGTTTGCTGGATTTGGTATTGCCTCCTCTGCTTTGGTGCTTTGGGCTATAGCAACCTACACTAAGCTGTAAAGGACCTCAGAATCTAACCTAGGCCAAACTGGCATTTTACAAATGAGAAAACTGGCACTACATTTTCTGCAGCTCTTGCCCATGACTTCCCATAAGTTCAAGAGGTTTACCCAGTGTACTGGGGGCCTTCTTTAAGCAAGCAAGAACTAAGCATTTATCAGCATTTAATAATGTGCCTAAGTGGATAAAGCACTGGCCTTGGATTCAGAAGGACCTGAGTTCAAATCCAGCCTCAGACACTTAACATTTACTAGCTTTGTGACCCTGGGAAAGTCATTTAACCCTCATTACCCTGCAAAAAAAAAAAATTAACAATAATAATAATGTGCCTAACACTGTACTAAGCACTGAGGGTTACAAATAGAAGCAAAAACAAAGACAATCCCTTAGCTCTAGGAGCTTACATTCTTACTGGAGAAGAAAACACACAAGGGAAGCTGATGGGGACGCTGGACAGTTAAGAAGGTACATGGCATGAATGCATGATTGTGAAGTCCAGAGAAAGTGAGGAAAGGGTCAGGAGGGGACTGAAGACAGTCCAGCCTGGGCCCCTTTGATGGAGGAGGTAAAGAAGGGGTTAACAGACAAACCTAAGACCTGAGCTCTAATTTAGATCTGAGCTCCAATTTGGGCTAATAGATAACCTGCAGACCCCAATTCTGAAAGGGATTAATAGATAATTTAAGATTTGGGCCCTCATCAATATAAGCTAGGGCTTAGGTTCTTGTTAATTGTTACTTGGAAGTCTGGTTTCCATTAATTACCACCCACAACATAGGCATAAAAAAACAGGTCACACAGACCCTAACTGGTAAATGTTTATCAGCCCTAAAAAAAAGAGATAAAAAACACAGAGAGGGGCAGCTAGATGGCTCAGTGGATAGAACACCGGCCCTGGATTCAGGAGGACCTGAGTTCAAGTCCTGCCTCAGACACTTAACACTTACTAGCTGTGTGACCCTGGGCAAGTCACTTAGCACCAATTGCCTTACTAAAAAAAAAAAAAAAAAACACAGAGACACTCTGACCGTGGCAAGTTGAAATATGCCTTTAGGAACATGCACATCAAAGGCCAAATTTGTCCCCAGATTCACCTTATGATGGGTAAACCTCCAAAACACACCTCCGGGGGCGGCTAGGTGGCGCAGTAGATAAAGCACTAGCCCTGGATTCAGGAGTTCCTGAGTTCAAATCCGGCCTCAGACACTTGACACTTACTAGCTGTGTGACGCTAGGCAAGTCACTTAACCCCCATTGCCCCGCAAAAAAAAAAAAAACACAAAAAACCACACCTCCACGGAAAAAGGTACCCACCTCAGGGGTTGTCTTAGGACCCCAGGAAGTCTAAATTAGGATAAGACCTCCCATGAACCTCCCACAAGGAGGAGACTAAGATAATGAGGAAATAACCCACTTTTTCTTACTAGTAGTAGTAGTAGGCTTCCACCAGTCAAAGAAGACCATGGATCAGTGCCTTGAAGAGCCACAGGCCACAGTGTGGCTGTGCAGTCCGATATGGGAGCCACAGCTCCTGAGTGACTTATAACCGGTAACTGCTGCATCCCGTGTTGTATCTACCCCATGAGGAGTAGCTGGAGTGTCCTCTCCAGGTCGCTGGCCTGGGCAGATCAATACGGAAAACAAGCTGTTGCCCATGCAGCAGGTTTTCCTTCTCTGTGACATTGGTGGATCCAAAGGAGAGGCAGAGCCAATACAGTTTGGCACCAGTGCCACCATAGGAGTTGCCAGAGGGATGTGATGTCCAACATCCAACTGCCTAAGGGACTCCGACTCCTGATTTTTCCTCAGGGTTAACTTTTTCTTATTATAAATATAATTATTCTTCTTCCCCCTATTCAAGACACCTCGATGGTGCTCTCCCTGTGGTAATTCACAGTATTTCAATAAAACTTGGGAAACTAAGTCACTGAGTCTTATAATTTAATTAAAACCACTAGTACCCAGGAATAAATAGTATTTCTCAAATACTGAATTTCACAGCAGGGAGTCAGGCTTAGCTAACAATTGTCTGCCCTGGAATTAATGAAATATTGTGTCTCTGTTACAGGCCTATGTTCAGTGTTTACCTATTATAAGTGTTTTGATATTTTGGCTAAATCCAAAGATAACATGTCCAAATTAATATTTCTTTACTAATGAATTTCAGTATTAGAAAAAGGTGGAAGGGGCAGCTAGGTGGTGCAGTGGATAGAGCACTGGCCCTGGATTCAGGAGTACCTGAGTTCAAATCTGGCCTCAGATACTTTACACAGTTACTAGCTGTGTGACCCTGGGCAAGTCACTTAACCCCAATTGCCTCACCAAAAAAAAAAAAAAAAACTAAAAGAAAAGAAAAGAAAAAGGTGGAAAAGCCTGGCTCCCTATTGTGAACTTCAATACATGAAAAAGTCAGACTTGGGTTTGCTAAACAAGAAGGTTTGCTTTGTATACAGCAGCTAGTATTTGCAAAGTTTGGGGAGTTCTAAGTACTTGCAGCAGCAGATGGGCAGAACAGTCATTTAATATAGTGAAAATGGGAGCTGAATCAACAGATGCCCACCTATTTTCATGTCACCAATCTTTTCTTTTACTTTGAAATAATTTTTCATTGTTCAGCTTGGTAGCATGACTTTTGCCTTATACCTAGCAAATCTTACTCATTTCGAACCATGTTTATTTTCTAAAATAAGGGTAGAGTACATCCTTAACAATCACTCTTCTGCTAGGAAAATAAAGTAGGTAATGATAATTTATATAATGTCAACTCCATGCCAGGCTTTATGCTAAATACTTTTACAAGTATCACCTCATTTGGGCAGGTAGGTGGCACAGTGGATAAAGCACCAGCCCTGGATTGGGGAGGACCTGAGTTCAAATATGGCCTCAGACACTTGACACTTACTAGCTGTGTGACTCTGGGCAAGTCACTTAACACTCATTGCCCCGCAAAAAATACAAAAACAAAAACAAATATCACCTCATTTGATCCCCATAACAACCCTAGAGAGCAGGTGCTATTATGATCCGAATCAACAGTTGAAGGAACTGAGGCAGAAAGAGGTTAAATGACTCCTCTAAGGTCACACAGCTAATAAATGTATTGCTAGAGATTTGAACTCAGGACTTTCTGACTCCCGGCCCAGTGCTCCTGTCCACTGCACCACCATCTGCCTCTAGTATCAGTAGAGGATCAAGGCAGAGCAATCCATATACAATCCTCACAATGATTTGCTATTTCCATTCTGTCCTCAGAGTTTTCATAAGCCTTTCTAATATTATGGTGGGAGGAAAGACAATGAGATTGAAAATGTTCTTAAAATCAATCCAAAAGAAAAAGATTAAAATCCAACTTCTGGGACCTCAGCTATAATAAAGGGTAGGGGGCCAACAAAAGAAACAATAAGGTTAGCAAACCTGAAGAAGTTATTAAGATTTTTTGGAAACCATTTCTTATAAGCTGCTAAAATGTATGTGTTGTGTTTTACTGTTCTGGTCAAATAATCTCATTGCAGTATAAATGGAAAATACTTTGTTTATGTGAATGTTTCCTTGCCAGTGTTCATAAGCAATATCCTTCTCTGACCAGCTCACTCAGAGCTCACAGTAACCAAAATAAATCCTTTAGTATGACCTAAGTGAAATTGTACTATCTCTGTCTCTTCCTTGTAATGATCCATAGCCACACTCTTCAAAAAAATTCTATCAATAAAATAGGTGCTTCTAAGTGGACTATTGGGAAAAGAAAATTTTTGGCAGTATGAGAGAGGTTATCAATATTAATTATGCTTCAGGGCGGCTAGGTGGCACAGTGGATAAAGCACCGGCCCTGGATTGGGGAGGACCTGAGTTCAAATCCAGCCTCAGACACTTGACACTTACTAGCTGTGTGACCCCGGGCAAGTCACTTAACCCCCATTGCCCTGCAAAAAATAAAATTAAAAAAATTTTAAAAATTAAAAAAATATATATATATGCATATATATAAATTATGCTTCTCTGAAAACAAAAGCAGGCATACTCTCTAATTTAGACTCTAGATCATTCATGTAGGTCTACAAAAAGAAAACCAAATCAGCAAAGAAGGAATACCTAAAGCAGCTAGCTGCATACAGAACAAGCCTCGTCTCCAAGGTAACACATGATTGTCTGGGATTATGGCAAACTGTGGCCATCTAGGTACAGATTTTAATATTGATTTTAAAAACATAAAAGGACACTTTGGCATTTGCTACAACCACTTTCCTCAACTGAAAACTAAATACTGAACTAAACTCCACTTTTCTGGAAAGAAATATTTATCCTTCATAAACATAAGCAGAGCAGAAAGACAACTTCAACTTAATGAAGAATTTGTGACATGCTCCCAAATTTCTTTCTTCCACAATCTAGTTGGTGAATGCTCAGCAAAATATTGAACAATTACTAATCTAGTAGTAGCATACAGGTAGTGTAACGGTTGGAATGACGCCACCTGCTGGAGACTTACTGTAGAAGAGTTCCACCCATGAAGCGAAAGTCTTTGAGGGCAAGACCAGGAGTCTTTTCTTTGGCGTCAGGAAGTGACGTTGGCTAGTGGGAGGAAGAAGGAAGAGGCGGGCGCTCGGTCTCGCTCTTTTTCCTTTGGACTCTGGTGGAGAGCGGAGCTAGAAATGTGCTCTCCCTTTAATAGATAGGAATCTAGGCCTTTCCTTCTCTCTTTACCAAATTCTTATTCTCCTTAATAAATGCCTAAAAGTCTAACTCTTGCTAAAGTTTATAATTTATTGGCGACCACTCATTAGATATTTTAGACAGACTAGCTAGAATTTTAGCCCTTAACAGTAGTAAACATGGACAGTTTTGGTAGTTGGAAGCTGAGCTTGGGGTCATAGCAATGTAGGTACAAATTTTAGGATGTTTACTAGTTTTGTAACACTGAGTGACTTAACCTCTCTATCCTTTAGGGTAAGGATATAAAACTCAAATAGAAATTTAGTGTGAACTGCATATTGACTTAGAAAACCAGAAATTGACATTATCTTTGTTATATTGTATTTTTTTTAATTTCCAAATTACTTTTTAATCTGATTCCAATCTTGGGAGTTTTGCAGGCCTCTGGAGTTTGATACCTCTGCCCTTAGGAAACTCCTTAGTACTTGAAATCACAAACCATTCATTGGGGATGTGTGTGTGTGTGTGTGTGTGTGTGTGTATACACATCTTATTTGCTTTGGAAAGTAAGAGATATAGATATAGATATAGATATCTCTTACTTCCCAAAGCAAAGTAGAATATTTTATATGGAAGTTCTAGGTCAACTATTCAGTCCATCAGTAAATGTTGTGTCTACTATGTGTTGGACACTGCTAAAAATAGGGGATACAAAAAGAGGCAAATGACAATCCCTGCCCTCAAGGAGTTGACAGTCTAATGAGGAGGAAACATGCAAACAGATATACAAAGTGAGCTATATGTGGGATAAATAGGAAGTCATTAATAGAGAATTAAGAGGCTTTGGGAAAGATTTCTTGTAAGAGGTAGGATTTTAGATTGGAATTAAAGGAAACAAAGGGGGACAGCTAGGTGGCGCAGTGGATAGAGCACTGGCCCTGGAGTCAGGAGGACCTGAGTTCAAATCTGGCCTCAGACACTTAACACTTACTAGCTGTGTGACCTTGGGCAAGTCACTTAACCCCAATTGCCTCACTAAAAAAAAAAAAAAAAGGAAACGAAGGAATGCTGGATACATTGGAATGTTGAAAATGAATGCTGGCTTTGCAGTCACATAGCCTGTGCATGAGCTCTGACTCTATGAGTGACTAACTACTGAAATGACTTGGGACTAAGGCAACTTCCAGCTCCAAATCTACTATCCCTCCCTCGATTGCCCTTTATTGTCGTCTCAAATTTACAAGTGTCGCCTTTGTGGTCTCAAATTATTACATAGTAAAAGGTCATATTGATACGGTACTTTGCATTTTACCAGATTACACCTTCACAGAATCATTCAAATGTATTCATCTCTGTTTTACTGAGAAACCATCTTAGAGTTGTAATATCTTCATGGACGTAGCTTATATCACTGCCAAAACTCAACCCCAGGTCTTGTGACTCCAAGTTGAGTGTTCTTAGTATAGCATCTTGCATTACAGAAGGAAAGGCCTATACCTTTATAGTTCCCTTTACTATAAAACACCTGAGGGTTAACCTACCTAAATTACTTAAGCTTAATTTTGGATTTTGGTTCTGTACATAATCTCCCCTGGGTCTCAGAGAAACTATTGGATATAACATTATTCAGCCCTGAATATTACATCAAAAGGTATGTCTAACAAATCTTCTTTAAAATTAATTTAACTCTATTCTGGAAAAAGTCTTAAGTACTTATTTTTGAGTGTCTGACTAGGTGAGATTTTTTTTTCAGGGCAATGAGGGTTAAGTGACTTGCCCAGGGTCACACAGCTAGTAAGTGTTAAGTGTCTGAGGCCAGATTTGAACTCAGGTACTCCTGACTCCAAGGCCGGTGCTCTATCCACTGTACCACCTAGCTGCCCCAAATCAATAGATTTTTAATCTGTTTTAACTTGTTTTGCTTAAAAAAAACAAAAAACAAACAAACAAACAAAAAAACCTCAGGGGCAGCTAGGTGGCACAGTGGATAAAGCACCGGCCTTGGATTCAGGAGGACCTGAGTTCAAATCCGGCCTCAGAAACTTGACACTTAACTAGCTGTGTGACCCTGGGCAAGTCACTTAACCCCAATTGCCTCACTAAAAAAAAAAAAAATCTATTGATTTAAAAACACAAAGAAAGGAATATTAAGATATTAGAACTAAGATTTTAGAACATGAGTTAACCTGTGTTGGGTTAGGTAGCCTCATACTCTATCCCTGGCAGTGGAAAAGAAGAGACTCTTTAATTTAAGGGTTAAAATGTAACTTGTCTTTCAGATAACAAGGAAAGTGAGGTCCACTAATACCTCTTCCAGGCCAGAAATGTTAGGAGTTTACCTAAAAAGCCTTAACTTCCTCTGTGTCAGCCTAGGATTTATTTCTAATCCAATCATTCATCAGAGCCTGTTTTTACATTTATGGTTTTTGCCCTCTCTTATGATGGTTCAGTTATATATGAAGCATATAAAAGTTACTTACAGATAATGTGAAGTTAATGATGTAGGAGGCAAAAAAAAAGGCTCAACAGAAAAACCTAAGATCCAAGCTCTAATTCAGATATGAGCTCTAAGAGGAATTCAGACCCCAGTTAATGGATAATTTATAAGTCAGGATGCTAGGTTCTCCTACCCACAGTAATCAGTACCCATAATGGGAACATAGGGAGGTAGGCCATGAAGACCTTAAACTATAACAATGATAAACTGACAGGCTATAGAAATTCAGACTAGAAATAAGTGAAAAATGAAGATGTTTTGAAACTAAGCAAGGGAATCAGAAAGAGACATGCACAGAAAAGTCCAAAATTGTCTCCAAATTCACCTTATCACAGGTAAACCCCAAAAACACCTCCACAGATAAAGGTACCCACCTGGGGGGGCTGTCTTAGGATCCCAGGAACTCCAAATTAAGATAAACCCTTCCCTGTACCTCCCTAAGGTGGAGATTATTGTAATGATCAATTTATCCATACTATAAATATAACTGTCTTTTCTTTCACTATTCAAGAGATACCTTTCCACTTTTCTGGTTCTCTCCCTGTGTTCACTCACAGTATTGCAATAAAACTTGGGAAACTGAGTCACTGAGTCTTGTAATTCTTTTGGGATGACTCATGATCAATTTGACCCTAATTCCATCCCACATCATTAATAGCGGGCTTTTTTTTTTAATTGACAAAAAGTTAGAGTCCATTATATAGATTTCAGCAACTCACACACTTAAAATTCTTCAGATTCTAGGATTCTGATAATATGGTAGAGGGAATCCTCCCAAATTATGAAGCAGTTCATTTCCTACATTTCTCATCTCAGTTTAGTTTCTTTTTAAAGACATAAGATAAATGGAATTTTGGTCAGGCCACTTCAAATACATGGAAATCAATGCATAAAGTAAAAATTCCAGGACAAAGCATTAACGCTATTGTAACGATTGGAATAACGCCACCTGCTGGATACTTACTGTAGAAGAGTTCTGCCCATGAAGGGAAGGTCTTTGAGGGCAAGACCAGGAGTCAGGAAGTGACGCGGACTAGTGGGAGGAGGAAGGAAGAGACGGGCGCTCTTTCCTTTGGACTCTGGTGGAGAGCGGAGCTAGAAATGTGCTCTCCCTTTAATAGATAGGAATCTAGGCCTTTCTCTCTCTCTTTACCAAATTCTTGTTTTCCTTAATAAACGCTTAAAGGTCTAACTCTTGCTAAAGCTTATAATTTATTGGCGACCACTCATTAGATATTTTAGACAGACTAGCTAGAATTTTAGCCCTTAACAGATGGCTGACCACGAAGAGGAAAGCTGAACCTCACTTCTGATCTTCCGGTTGGGTAAGAAATTTTCCCTACCCTAACCCTTTAAATCTTAAGTACTGCTGAATTGCCTGGTGTTTTCCCTTTAAATTTTTTCAAATGGACCTTTTAAACTCCCTAATTATCCTATTTTTGATTTTAGTCTGTTTAACCAGACAAATGGGAGATAAGATCATGTTAATGCTTTGTTTTTGTGGATTTTCTATTTTTCTTTTTATTTTTGTTAAAAGAGCCAGCAACTTACTCACACAAGGAAATATCTCTCCCTCTCCCAACCATGCTTTTTCAGAGAAACCTGAAGAGATTCCCGCAGCTTTTCCCAGTTCTAACACTAATTGTTGCTCTAATTTTGCATGCCTGGAGGCAATGACCCACCCTCTAGAAGCTTTTAATCCCCTAGCACCTGGAGGCAAAGTGGGGGAAGAGGAATCCAGACCTGAGTTCAAAATCAAGTCTGATTCAAATTGCTCTGGTCCCTCCCCTCCTCTCCAGACCCCACCCTCTACTCCTCCTATGGCCAAGCCCATTGCTTCCCCTGCCTGGGAAGTCCAGAGATCTGATGCGCATGCTCAACTTTTTCTACCTGCATTTGCAGCTTCAGGCTCAGCCCTTCCCCGGCCTGGCTGTGCTTTTGAGACAATCTTAGAAAACTCTTTAAATTCCAGATATGCTCGTTTTGTTCATAATTTTGCTAACCTGCTTTTGTCTTTAATTAGTAATCTTATAAAGCATTTGTATGGTGAAAAGCCCGACAGACAATATAGAGGGGTTAAAGAAGAAAAACTTAAGCTGAATAAGAATGACAATCAACATAGTTCAAGACTCTGCTTCTTTTGCCATGGAAGGGTATATATTTTACAGAAATGTAGAAGTAAGCAGCAAGGTATTGATATGAGTATTGGGGATTTTAGATTTCGGAATCAAGAGTGTTCTGAATTCACTCAGATTATTAATGTCAGTTCAGAGGTTACATAGGATTTCTATGCTATTACATATACATTTTGAAATTAATGGTATAGGTTTATTTTCATAGAAATTTTAATGCTTTTGAGATTGTGTCTTATATTTAGTTTTTAAAACAAGGAGAATATTTGTAAAAGCTTTTTATAGTCATGTGATCAAGTTTATATTTTATAGTACTCTTATTAATATTAAATTCATATTCATTTAGATTTCCCTAGTTTGAATTTCATTGTCTTTTATTATTCCACGTGTATTTTCTTCTATTCATTCATCTATCTAATTTTGAAACATGGTTTTGATTTCATAATACAATGTTAATTCTAGGAGTATTGTGCTCCCATATTCTGAGTTGTTTGTTTTTGTTATTTTTTTTTTCCTCAACTGATTATTTGATCAAACTCTTTAAAGCATTTCCCTGGCAAATTGGTTGCCATGGCAAGTGTAAATTAATTCTAGAAGTATTATTTTTGATAAGCATATTCCAAAAAAAAAAAAGAGGGGAACATTTGTAAAAGTTTTCTTTTTTAAAAAAAAGTTTTCTTTGAGATTCTGTTGTGCTTTAACTTTTATTTAAATATGTTCAGATTTTTCAAAAAAGTAATTGTATACTAAGTAAAAAAAAGGGGTATTATTTGAAATTGTTGCATAATTATATATTGTGTTCTGAGTCAAGATGTATTCACATTTTTTGCAATCATTTATTATCCTCAATTTTTAAATCCATATGAGACTTGGATTATGGGAACTTATCATTTAAGACATTAATTGCCTTTATTCTGAGTTATCAGATGCCAGTTGGCCAAGATGCCATCCAATCAAAAGAGGAATACATGCAAGAGCAGACACTGAACTGTCACATGAGGGGAGACATGCATGAAGTCAAGGTATGGCCGAGGGAACGGCTTTTGACAAATGTTGAGGTTGGATTCTCTTGGTTTAATATTTTATTCTCTTTTTCCCCACAATATTGTACAGATGGCTGGAAGTATTCATCCCACCCATCTCACTTCTACACCTGGCTTCTATGCTCCCTCCTATATGCCTGATGCCATGGACATCTCAATCCCATGCATCTGATTAAGTCTGACTCAGTTTCTTCCAATATGTTCGGTGGCATGGACATATATTCCATCCACCTATTTTAAGCCTGGCATACTGTATGGGCAGTACATATTGCTCAAGTGTGGGAATGCTCATATCCCATCATTTCTCTGTTCTTTTATGGTAACCCCCATAATTATCTCAGGTGTCATGATAAATACAGTGTTGAATTTGGCCTTGACACCTGTTACCAATTATATTAGATTTTTTAATTTCTCATAATGGCATGAGGATAATTAGGCAGATGATGCAAAAAGTGATGAAACAAAGATAAAAAATTATTTTTAATAATTAATATCGCAGCAATTGTCTTCTCAATTACCCTCCATAAGGGGGGGACTATAGTAATATTATAATTTTAAAGAATGGTTCAATTTTTGTTTTATTATATGTTTCATGTGTAACAACTAAGATTCTGAATTCCCTTAGACATGTTTTTGAGAACTTTCATTGTTTGATTTGATTATTGACAAAGCTATTTTAAAGTTGTGTTAAGCTCAATTTTGTAGGAAATTTTCCTGGCTGATTACCAGCATCCACACATCAACCCCTGAAAAGACTTCCATTCCACGACTACACCTAGAGGACATCTGAGAAAAGACTTTCAGAGACTTTAAATGAACAATTTTGATTTGTTGTTTTTGTTGTGTTTTTTCTCTTTCTGTTATAATATACACCATCTGTAACGTGTATTCTCTGCAGAGGCCCTCCCTTTGCAAGACTAATGTCAAAGCGTCGGTTCATGAGGACAAAAAAAAAATCGCCCCTCTGGACAAAACTTTCCTCTCTTCCTTTTCTATATTGTTGTTCACATATTATTAGTTAGCAATAGTTATTATATTCTTTTTACTGTTCCGTCAAGGAAACATTTTGTTTCTTGAGGAACAACAGGGGGGACTGTAACGATTGGAATAACGCCACCTGCTGGATACTTACTGTAGAAGAGTTCTGCCCATGAAGGGAAGGTCTTTGAGGGCAAGACCAGGAGTCAGGAAGTGACGCGGACTAGTGGGAGGAGGAAGGAAGAGACGGGCGCTCTTTCCTTTGGACTCTGGTGGAGAGCGGAGCTAGAAATGTGCTCTCCCTTTAATAGATAGGAATCTAGGCCTTTCTCTCTCTCTTTACCAAATTCTTGTTTTCCTTAATAAACGCTTAAAGGTCTAACTCTTGCTAAAGCTTATAATTTATTGGCGACCACTCATTAGATATTTTAGACAGACTAGCTAGAATTTTAGCCCTTAACACTATACAAATTGTCAAAATGCCATAAAGTTGACTAAGCTCTTACTTTCAAAACAAGTGTCCTTATATTTGTTCTGAGTCACAACTTTAGATATTATTCTATTTCAGAACTGCAACCTACAGTACATAGCAATTTGTATAAATGCTTGGAATCACCATTTCTACATTTAAAAAAACAAGTACTTTTTTATAGATTACTCTGACATTTCTCTTCTCTTTGGCAGTAGCAGATTTGTTGGAGCTGTTAAATGTCTATTTATGTACAACTCTCTATTGTATGTATACACATTGAAGAACAGGGGTAAACAGCCATTCATAGCTAGAAGAGAATGCTCTGACTCCAAATATGGGCAGACAGATTGGCAGCACATCTTTGCAGGTGACCGCAGAAAACTCACCAGCCCACCATCAGATCAATCAGTCAGTAAACATATTTTAAGCACCTACTATATACCAATCCCTATGCTAAGTGCTGGGGACACACAAAAAAGCAAATGACAGACCCTGCCCTCGAGGGGCCTTCAATCTAAGGGGGAAGACAACATGCAAACAAATATATACAGCGCAAGCTGTTTATAGGAGAAACAGAAAATCATTAACAGAGGGAAGCCGCTACAATCAAAAGGTATTGGGGAAGGCTTTCTATAGAAGATGGGATTTTAGTTGGGACTTAAAGGAAAGGAGGAGGGGGTTGATAATCAGAGCAGAGGAAAGAGAGTCAGAGAAAACGTTCAGTGTTTAGAGATAGAATGTTTCGTTCAAGGAATATCCAGGAGGCCGATGTCACTGGATCAAAGAGTATATGTCAGATATTTTAGACAGACTAGCTAGAATTTTAGCCCCTTACACTGCTTGGCAGCTTAGCTTGAGAAAGGACTTCAGTGTCCGGTACCTTATCTTGCAGGGGGCAGGGAAAGGGAGGGGGCATGGTTAGGGACAAAAAAGGACGGATTTTATTTTAGACATTGAGCTTAACTTGTCTACTAGACATCCATTTCAAGATGTCTAAAAGGCATTTGGATATGTGAGATTGGCAGCAACAGAGAGATTGAGGCAGGAAAGGTTGATATGAGAGTTGTCAGCATAGAGATGGTAATGTCATGCATAGTAGCTGATGAGATCACTAAAGGAAGTAGAACAGAGGGAGAAGAAAAGAGAGCCCAGGACAGAACCCTGAGGGAGACCTATAATTTAGAGAGAATGATCTAGAGGAAGGTGCAGCAAGAGAGACAGTGAAGCAGCAGTCAAATGGGTAGGAGCAAAACCTTGAGAGGAGAAAATCAAGGAGAAGAAAATGATCAACATTGGTAAAAGCTTCAGAGAGGTCAAGGAGAAGAAGGATTGAGAAATGGCCACTGGATTTGGCAACTAAGAAATCATTAGTAAATTTGGAGACCGCAGTTTCAGTAAAATGATAAGGTGAGAAACCAGATTGTAAAGATTCAAGAAGAGAGTAAAAAGCAGAGAAAGTGGAAGCACCCAGGAGGCTCCTGGCTGCAACATAAATAAGTCACCAAGGCCCCTTGGTCCTGGCTCAGCAGGCTTGTGGCACAACAAGCCATTTGTGAGACCCACCAGCCCTGGCTGAGAGGGCAAACTGCCAGCTAGAGAACCACCCACAGGATGGGCATGCCTTGGCCAAGCCATCCTAGCACAGAGAGAAAGCCCAGGGTACTGAGGTATCCAAAAGCCACACAGGCCTCAGAGCAGAAAGCTAGTGATCAGTCCCCTATCCCCCAGCAACAAGAAGCTTGCAACAGTGATCCCTGTGCCCCAGGAGCAGACCTCAACTTTTAAGTTTAAAAATAGACTACAATATGAGTAAGAAACAAAACGCGCCATCAAACCCAAGCCAGAGTATGCGAGCCAAGAGAGCACTTTCATTCTCTACCCAGTTTTTTCAGCTGGAGCCCCGGAAGTCTCAGTGGCGGCACGTGTTTGACTCTGGTTCTCAGCCTGAGAGGCAGTTTTGGGATTTGGTGAGTTTTATAAAAGAATATAGACTAAGCTTAGATCTAAGACTATTTATTTGTATTTCTACTTTCCTATTTCCCTAATCAGTATCACCTGTTTGTTGGCTAATTAATTCCCAAACAATAAAGGCTAATCCCTCTCTGATTAAAGCTCTGAGGCTTCTTTTCTTACTGGTCTGGGAGATATATAAGGTAAAAAGTTAAAGGGGAAGTTTAATGATCTTATATAAAATTTTAAATCTCACACCTTTGACATTTTCTATGGTGACAGGGAAGACCAAAACACAAACTCAGATGAGGACAATACTGTCAAAATGCCTGCATGTGAAGCCTCAAGTGGGAAGATGATCTAGGTCTCAAAACCAAAAAGCCTTCTTGGAAGAACTCAAAAGGGCTTTTAAAATCAAATGAGAGAGGTAGAAGAAAAAATGGGAAGAGAAATGAGAGTTACACTGGAAAAAGAAGCACAAAAATTGACTGAAGAAAACAATTCCATAAAAAATACAATTGGCCAAATGGGGAGAAAATTGGCCAAATGGAAAAGGAGATACAAAAGTTTACTTACTTAGGAAAATAATGCCTTAAAAATTAAAATTAGGCAGATGGAAAAAAATGACTCCATGAGACACCAAGAATCAGTCAAGCACAATCAAAAGACTGAAAAAATAGAAGAAAATGTGAAATACCTCATTGGAAAGACAACTGACCTGGAAAATAGATCCAGGAGAGATAATCTAAGAATTATTGGACTACCTTGAAAGCCATGATCAAAAAGAGTCTAGACACCATATTCCAGGAAATTATCAAGGAGAACTGCCCTGATATTGTAGAATCATAGGATAAAATCATCATTGAAATAATCCACCAATCACCTCCTGAAAAAGACCCCAAAAGAAAAACTCCTAGGAATATTGTAGCCAAATTCCAGAATTATCAGCTGAAGGAGAAAATACTAAAAGCAGCCAGAAAGAAACAATTTAAATATGATGGAACCACAGTCAGGATTGCACAAGACCTGACAGCTTCAACATTAAAGGATCACAAGGCTTGGAATATGATAGTCAGAAGGCATAGGAGTTTGGATTACAACGAAGAATCAACTATCCAGCAAAATTGAGAATTATCTTTCAGGGGAAAAGATGTATTCAATAAAATAGGGGACTTCCAAGGTTTCCTAAAGAAAAGACCAGAACTGAAAAGAAAATTCAGTCTTCAAATACAAGACTCAACAGAAGCATAAAAAGGTAAACAGGAGAAAAACCACCATGCTGTTCAATAAGATTAAACTGTTTACATCCCTACACAGGAAGATGATTCTTGTAACTCTTGAGAACAGTATCTCTATTAGGGCAGATAGAAGGAGTATACATACACAGAGGGTTTGGGTATAAGTTGATTTTGACATGATGATATACAAGAAAATTTAAGGGGTTAAAAAAAAGGGTTGTGCTGGGAGAAGAGGAAAGGGGAGTCTTAAAGGGGTAAATTACATCACATGAAGAGGTGCAAAAGACCTATTATAGTAGAGAGAAAGAAGGGAAGGGTTGAGTATTGTTTGAGGCTTACTCTCATCAGATTTGGCTCAAAGAAGGAATAATATACAGACTCATTTGTGTAGAGAAATTTATCTTACCCTATGAGGAAGTAGAAGGGGAAAGAAAAAGTGGGGTGCTGATAGAAGGGAGGGCAGAAGTTGGAGGCAAAAGAGGAAACAAAAGGAAGGGTGGCCTGATTGAAGAAAGGGTAGATTGAGGGAGGTAGTGGTCAGAAGTAATACACTGGTGAGGAGGGACAGGGTGAAAGGAGGCATGAATAAACAGGGGAAAATAAGATGGAGGGAAATACATAGTAATCATAATTGTGAATGTGAATGGGATGAACTCTCCCATAAAATGGAAGCGAATAGCAGAGTGGATTAAAAACTAGAATTCTACAATATGTTGTTTATAAGAAACACATCTAAAGCAGAGAGATCTACACAGAGTAAAGGTAAAAGGCTAGAGCAGAATATATTACAGTTCAGCTGAAGTAAAAAAAAGCAGGGGTAGCAATCCTTATCTCAGGCAAAACAAAAATAGACTTAATTAAAAGAGATAAGGAAGGAAACTACATCTTGCTAAAAGGTACCATAAACAATGAAGTAATATCAATACTAAACATATATGCACCAAGTGGTATAGAATCCAAATTCTTAAAGGAGAAATTAAGTTAGTTATATGAAGAAAAAGACAGTAAAACTATACTAGTGGGTGTCCTCAATCTCCCCCTCTTAGAACTAGGTAAATCTAACCACAAAATAAACAAGAAAGAAGTTAAGGAGATGAATAGAATTATAGAAAAGTTAGATATGATAGACTTCTGGAGAAAATTGAATGCTATAAGAAATGACAAGCAGGATGATTTCAGAAAGGCCTGGAAAGACTTGTATGTACTGATATATAGTGAAGTGAACTGTAAAAAAATTAATTATTAATAAGTATATCTAACCTGGAAAAACTATATAATTTTAGATTTATGAAAAACTATAACTATATGAAAAATTATAGGTTTAGAAAAATTATAATTGGGCCGTATGTCCTGCCGCAGTCGCCATTCAGTGTAGAAATATTTTAAATGACTGGCTTAATTTAGGGGCTAAAGTTGACTGGGGTATTAATCTGGGGACTGACGACTAACTGGCTATCTGACTGCATTTAATTTAATATGGGCCGTTTATAAAGTTCCACCACACTGCTCCACTCCCAAATTGATAAGCAAAATATTAAGAAGCCTCTTACCTAAATAATCAAAGCAGAGTTTATTTATGAGATACTACAGGAAAATAAAATGTACAACCTGACTGCATTGCGATCTCTTTCCACTGCATCTCTTTCCCACCTGCTGCGCTTCGAACTTTTTTTAATACAATAAGGGCCTTAGCCACCTCTCGCCTCAGGGTATTCAGGTCCTTTATTCTAACTCTGAGCCCCTTTCACTTTGTAAATCCCCCTGCTTCTAACTTTCCTCTCCTTAATGCCACCGCTGAACCCCTGTGTTTCTCTCTCACTGACCTTCTGTCTGTCTGCTTCATCAGTCTGCCCTTTGGCCTCTCTTTTCCCTGCTCCTAGTCCTTTTCTCGTCTTCTCCTGCGTCCTTGTAGCCCCATCTCTAGTCTGCTGTGCTCCAACCTTTCTAATCTCGTCAGCTGCTGCTTGACCTCTTCTCCACCTTGTCTCGTCAGTCCAAACCTCTCTAATCTCGTCAGCCGCCCCCCTGAGTCTAACTCCCAGGTCAATATATACCTTTTCTTCTCTCCACTCAAATCTTGGAGCTTCCTGCACCCCTACAGACCAAGCTAATCCGCTAGCCAGGGCTGTGGCTGGGGGGGGGGGGTGGTGCTCGAGCAGCTCATGCCTCAGTACAGGCTATCCGGGATCTCTTGTATAGCTCCGCTCAGGTCAGAGGGAACTGGGAGCTTTTTCTTCCCCCAGCTGTCTGACCTGGCATCTTGTATAGCCCACGGGGCTTTTGGGCTCAGCTGAAGCAGAGGGGGGCACCAGTACCTCCCACACAGAAGAGACCCTGAGGGCCTAAGGCTTTCTAATCTCAGCCCAAAGGTAGGGTCCCCAAATCAAAATAAATTTCCACAGAACAGAACCAGGAGAACATTGTATACAGTAATAGCAACATTGTGCTATGATCAGCTATGATAGACTTAACTCTTCTCAGCAGTACAGTGATCCAAGACAATTCCAAAGGACTCATGATGGAAAATGCTCTCCACATCTAGAAAAAAGAACTGTGGAATCTGGATTCAGATTGAACCATACTATTTCTACTTGTTTTTGTTTTGTTTTTCTATTTTGAGGGGTTTTTTCCCTTTTGATCTTATTCTTCTTTCACAACATGACTGATGCAGAAATATGTTTAATATGATTGCACATATATAACCTATAACAAATCGCTTTCTCTCTTGGGGAGGGGGGAGGGAAGGGAGAAAGGAAGAAAAATTTGAAACTCAAAATCTTATAAAAATAAATGTTGAAGGGGCAGCTATATGCCCTAATAGAGATACTGTTCTCAAGAGTTACAAGTGTCATCTTCCTGTGTAGGGATGTAAACAGTTTAATCTTATTGAATAGTGTGGTTCTTGGGAAGAAGAGAAAATGTCAATTGATATCTTTGTTGAACTCAGTTAACGTTGGATGACCTACTTTTCCTTTGGTAGAGGCATTACTGGGGCAATCCTGGAAGATCAGCTATTTCAGATATCACAGTCTGTGGGAATCTGACCTTGGTGAAGACCAGAAAATACAGGAGGTGCTAGGTGCCAGCCTTATGTCTGGGTTATACTAAAGCTATGTGTGTGCTGTCTCAAGTTCTATTTCTATTAAGCAAATTTTGACTTCATAAGACATTTTTCCTCTTTTAAAAAATTTAGATATTTAAAGGATAAGAGATAAAAATGATATTTTTCTGAACAGGAGTTTCAAAATATTAAAAAATCCTAAAAC
The DNA here is from genome assembly GCF_019393635.1 of Dromiciops gliroides. Taxonomy (NCBI): domain Eukaryota; kingdom Metazoa; phylum Chordata; class Mammalia; order Microbiotheria; family Microbiotheriidae; genus Dromiciops; species Dromiciops gliroides. The sequence goes on along the minus strand of NC_057861.1, from coordinate 267,752,213 downwards.
CATTGCTTAAACAAATTAAGATAAGTACAGGCAGCCATTAAATTCAACTTGATTTTTCAACCCAAATAATATGGTCACTGAAGCTACCACTAAAATCTTCAGATTTTAGATCCTATAGAGCTAGAAATATAATCCTATATCATGTATATTATAGTGGATAGGAAAAGGCAATAGTATTCAGTCAAGCCTTTGCTATTCACAATGATCCAAGACAATTCCAAAGAACTCATGATGGAAAATCTTCTCCATATACAGAAAAAAGAACTGTGGATTCTGAATGCAGATTGAAGCATACTGTCTCTACTTTTTTCTCTTTTTTGATGTTTTTCCATTTTGTTCTGATTTTTCTTTCACAACATTAGTAATGAAGAAATATATTTTATGTGATTGTAATATATAACCTATATTAGATTGCTTTTTCTTTTGGGGAGGGGGAGGGAAGGAGAAAAATTTGGAACTAAAAGTCTTATGAAAACATGTTGAAAACTATCTTTACATGTAACTGGAAAATAATAAAATACTTTTATGATTAAAACACACACAAAAAAGAATTTTCTATTTAGACTAATGTTTTTATAGATTGCTGGCTACTTATTGTCAATTGGACAACTTTCTGGCCAGAGAAATCTGACTCAGTTTTGTGATCCAATTAGTTGGGAAGAGGGATCTTTTTTTTTTTTTTTAAGTACACCATACTCTTTAAGCCAAGAACACTGATAATCATCATCCTCTTTGTCTTGCCTACTTCCACCAAATCATTTCCTCCATTAAAGAAGAGAAATAAGGAAAAATTCTTTTCACACCTGTCTTTTATCTATTTCTGAGAGTATATGTCCAGGATCACATTTATTCTGTCTCTTACAAAGAATACATTTTTGCTCATTAATGATAAGTGAAACAGTGATACTTGAAAGATTGTGGTCCATGGACTGTTCACTCTTAAACTATTACAATGCAGTAAGTCAAGTCAACAGGTCATTTATTAATCATAGACTATGTGCCAGGCACTGTGGTAAGCACTGGGGATACAATCAATAAAAAGAAAGGTAGTCCTTGCCCTGGAGGAGCTTACAATGTAATGTGGGGAGACAATACACAACAGGAGGCAAGAATGTGGGGGTGGAGGATACACTGAAGAGCACCCAACCTGGGGGCATCTTGCTCCATGGAATTGGATCCAGGCAGAGCAGCAGACTCAGAGTGGAACTGCCCCAAAAGTCCAGTTTCTGCCCTCTACAAAGGAAAGAATTAAGAAGAGTTTGGCACTCTCCCTGCCTGCCCTCCAAAAAGAGGGGAGAGGAGGTCAAGGGAGGTGGTCTAAAGGCAACCTTGAATTAGCCTATAGTGATGAGATTACAGATGATAAATTTAACCTAGAAGGGGCATCTTGTGATGAGCATAACGTGAGAGGAGCATTCTCTTTCCTGGAGTTGTAATTATTATTATTATTTACCTTGTAGTGCTTCAGGATCACCATTATCACCATAATTACTATTTATTAATAAGGTTGGGAATACAATTTATTGGTGGTTTCTAGGAATTGCTTTATTTTTATTTATTTTTTTGTGGGGCAATGAGGGTTAAGTGACTTGCTTAGGGTCACACAGTTAGTAAGGGTCAAGTGTCTGAGGCCGAATTTGAACTCAGGTCCTCCTGAATCCAGGGCCAGTGCTTTATCCACTGTGCCACCTAGCTGCCCCGGAAATTGCTTTATTTTGACATTGTGACCTCATCACCTAGCACAACAGCTTATGTATATGGGATAGAGCTAAGGACTGGGCCTACTTTCTGTGAGAAATAATTATATCTTGGCGGGAACCTAGTACTCTCCCTTTCTTTCTTAGTCCTTTCTTCTCCCAACTCCAAAGTCCAGTTCTCCCTGAAATTAAGAAAGTAAGACTACATTAAATATCTTCATCTTGGTCAGGAGAATTTTGGGTGAAGACAGATCCATTTATCTAGACAATTCAATGCTTTGGGGAGGGCAGTCCAGAGGGGAGTCCCCATTGAAGAGAATACTCTTTGAATTGATAACCCTCTGTGCAGGGGTCAGTTTGTTGCCCCCATTGTCCACCTGTTTCAAGGATATAAAAACCCTCAGCATGACCACCATTTCATATATGTGTGTATATATGTATGTATGTATATATGTGTGTATGTATATGTATATATATATACATGCATATACATATATATGTATATACACACACATATATGCATATATATGCTTATAGAGACTCACCATGGGGTCTTTGGTCTGAGAGAGATACCCATTGATCATCCTTTTATTAATAACCTGTCAACCTTAATAAAATGATTAAATTACCCAGAAACTATGTCTCTCATAATTTTTAATCATCACCTTCCTTTGGTATAAGGAACTCCCAGATGAAGAAATTTCTTTATTAATGCAGGTCAGCATAGTTACATACCTGTTAATTAACTTTCCCAGGATCAACTACTAGTCTGTGTGTTTCAGAAGTAGGACTTGAACCTAGGTCTTCCTGACTCCAAGCCTAACTCTGTATATACTTTCCCACTCTTATACAGAGCAGGAATTTAAGTGGTTACTGACTGAGTGATTCTTTGATGATAGAAGACTCTGAGAATGAGAGTAAGCTCAGGTTTTGCTAATGATAAAACCTGAAAACCCAGAAGAAATCTCAAATTGGCTAGGAATAAGAGGAGAATAAAGGAGAGGAGAGATAGATGGGGGGGGGGGGGAGAGAGAGAGAGAGAGAGAGAGAGAGAGAGTCAATATTGAAGAGACCCAATGCATGATGGGATATGAAAGAGCCTAGAGAGCAAGTGTAACTTTCAATGAGTGATTATTAGCTGAGTTTAGTATTTTCTGAGACTGCATTTCATCCTTTTAGATCCAAGGTAATTACATATGAGATATGGATTTACATATTAGAGAACCTTTTTATGTGATGGCTCTGTGGGGTGTAGCTGCTTTTTACTGTGGTTTCACTCAGTTAAAAGGGAGAGGAACATTCCAAACCAGTCCAAATTACACCCTAAAAAGAGATATAAGGGTATACTAGCAAAGGGAACTTATATGCTTCTAGGCAGAGACAGCAGAAACTTGCTTGGTTTTTGCTTACTATGTTTGATTCTGATTCTGAGAGCAGTGTTTTCCGATGATGGTCACCCATACGTGTGCATTCCTTTGTCCATACAACTCTGAAAATATGAAATTGAATGTTGATTTTCAATTCTATTTTGTTAAGACTTAATCAAGCTAGATTTAATATTCCTTCTCACTATTCTTGCCCTTGCAAATTTACTCAGGTAATTTCAGGTCACTTGGGTCACAATCCTATTTTTGTGATTCAGGTAACATCAGGTTACTTGGGTATCCATTTTATCCTAGTGACTTGAACCTTTGTAACTTCACCTATCACCCCCTTTACAGAGACTTGATTAACTTAAAGACCAATCTCATCAATTTAAAACTTTGTAGCAATACCCATGGCCCTCTTATAAAGTTTAGTATCTTTTAAATATTTGGCTACAATTATTTTGTGCCCCTAAATTCTTTATTCTAAGGCTAATCTAATCAGATATCCATTAACCATCCTCCTGTAGAAACATTTTAAACCTCATTTTTAGTAAAAATAAAAATACAGTGTGTCCTTGAAGTCTTAAAGCAGTTTCAAGCTTTGCCAGACTAATAACAATAAGCTAGTAATATTTGATAAATAATAAAGTATTTATTTAATAGATTAATAATGACATTACTAAACTGCACTATGACTTTGGGGACACCCTAAACTAAGAAATATTTCTCCAGCCCAAAACACTTTTCTAGACTCTTCTAAGAAAGTGGGTAAAACAAAAGCTCAGGGCTTTTCTTAGGAAAATGAATGCACAAAGAGTACCTCTGGTCTTATGAACATCATAGCTTCCCCACCCACCTGCTAGGATTCATTCTACTCCTTTGAGAAAGGATTAAGATATCCCTGAAAGGGAGGGGAATCTTTTATTTACTCCTAGATGGAGGCCCTCCAGGACTGGGCTGTTAATTTTGATTGCTCAAGTAGCCTGAAAAATGTTTTTCCTTAGTTAAGATTCCTGAAAATTTCGTGGAGCAGAGAGTAATATCAGAAAGCATGGAGAACTGTGCCAGTTTAGCAATATATGTTATGTGTCTATGTATATACATGTATGTATTTGTTCAGTCCTGTCCAACTCTTCTTGACCCCATTTGGAGTTTTCTTGGCAATAATACTGGAGTAGTTTTCCATTTCCTTCTCCAGGTCATTTTACAGATGAGGAAACTGATGCAAAGGAGTAAAGTGATTTGTACAGAGTCACACAGAGAGTAAGTGTCTGAGGCCAGATTTGAACTCAGGAATATGTCTTCCTGACTACATACAAACATGTATACACACATATATACATACGTAACATATACGTATATGTGCATTTATACACATGTGTATAGTTTATATAGGTACATAAATACATATGTATATATTATATATATTTAAGCTATAAAGGGTTTGGTCATAGATCAATATTAAATTAAACAGTTTTTTGTACACTTAAGGCTAAATCACAGAGTAGAGTATCAGAATTAATTTTTTTTCTACAACACTGGTGACCCTCTTTTTCATGAAAGTAGACATGTGGGTCAGTAATTTTTTTTTTTTTGCGGGACAATGAGGATTAAGTGACTTGCCCAGAGTCACACAGCTAATAAGTGTCAAGTGTCTGAGACCAGATTTGAACTCAGGTCCTCCTGAATCCAGGGCTGATGTTTTATCCACTCTGCCACCTACCGGTCCCCAGGTCAGTAATTATTGATGTGCATGGCTGAAATGTTTTGGTAATAATAAGGTCTAAGAATTGTGGTTTTTCAAAAAATGCCTTTGATAGCTTCCCCTTCTTTAGATGCCTTGAGAATCAGTTTTAAAGTACTAAAATGTGTATCACTTTCACCCCAAATTTCCTCTTTGCTTTCTTGATGTACTCTAATAATTGTTCCTATCTTTTCTTTCTTTACTGCCATTTCTACTTTCTCCATAAGCATATGTATATGGGTATACACACACACCCATACATACTATATACACCTATACATATATATGTATATACTTATATATACACATATATGTATATACTTATATATACACACATGACTATATATGTGTGTATGTATATGTGTGTATATATATATATATATATGACCATATATGTGTGTGTGTATATATATATATTCTTTACTATATATATATAGTAAAGAATTAATTGTTATTTGAGGTTTTTATGCCTCGGCGAGCACTGGCCTGGGGCTCCGCAAACTGCATGGTGCTCCACCCACTGGTTGTAGCCATTGCCAGGGCTCTGGCACCTCACATCATCACTACTCGCCAATGCCTACATGGGCTTGGCAAAATTATAATGATTGGAAGCCTAGTGAGGGCAGTCATGTGACTGTCAGAGTGGCCATCCCATTGGCTGGGACTATGTGGGGTGTTTCTAGGTTTGGGGGAGGAGAATTGGGCATTCAAGGTGGAAGCTGGAAAGTGACAGGTGTTCTGCTGCGTATTTTCAGCTGATTCCTGGGCGGTGGTATTTTTCAGGTATTATAATTTCTCTTTCCCCATTTTTATTTCCTTTCCCTTGATCCTACTTTTGATCCTGTTTGTGTTTTTTTTTTTTTAAGTTCATTCTTGTTCAAATAAATCTTGTTCTGTTTTGAGGGAGGCTGCCGGTCTCCTTCCTTGCCCCAATATTGTGGCAAGCCGCTTAGCTAGCACTCCCCAATTAAAAATTGGTCCCCACAGTTTTTGGTGAGCCAGCCAGGATCCAGACCAGAGTCCAGTTCCCCTGATGACATCTCAACCCTCCTTCAAAGACAAGATTTTAAGGACTTTAAATGGACATTTTTGTTTTTCCTTCTGTTACTATATACATCATCTGTAATATGTATTTTCCCTTTCCTATATTGTTATCAGCATATTGTTTGTTAGCATTGGTTATGATATTCTGTTATTTTTTAAAATTTATTTATTGTTTATTGTTTATTGTTCCATCAAGGAAACACCCTGTGTTTCTTGATGAAACAAAGGGGGGAATGTAAAGAATTAATTGTTATTTGAGGTTTTTATGCCTCGGCGAGCACTGGCCTGGTGCTCCGCAAACCGCATGGTGCGCCACCCACTGGTTGTAGCCATTGCCAGGGCTCTGGCACCTCACGTCATCACCACTCACTAACACCTACATGGGCCTGGCAAAATTATAATGATTGGAAGCCTAGTGAGGGCAGTCATGTGACTGTCAGAGCGGCCATCCCATTGGCTGGGACTGTGTGGGGGTGTTTCTAGGTTTGGGGGAGGAGAATTGGGCATTCAAGGTGGAAGCCGGAAAGCGACAGGCATTCTGCTGCGTCATTTCAGCTGATTGCTGGGTGGTGGTATTTTTTCAGGTATTATAATTTCCCTTTTCCCATTTTATTTCCTTTCCCTTGATCCTACTGATCCTGTTTGTGGTTGTTTTTTTTTTAAGTTCGTTCTTGTTAAAATAAATCTTGTTCTGTTTTGAGGGAGGCTGCCGGTCTCCTTCCTTGCCCCAATATTGCAGCGAGCCACTTAGCTAGCACTCCCCAATTAAAAATTGGTCCCCACAATTTTAAAATGAGAACATAAGCCATCTGTAGTGAGAATACATTTGTTGTCTTGATAAAACTGACTCCATTTTGTTGTAAGCCTCCATTTTCTGACAAGTCATATAATAACTTATAACAAGTTATAATAAGGAGTTGAACTTTATAGCTTGGTAGTAATATATCCCCCAAAATTGGTAAACAGCTAATAATGATGTCTGCATGTACTAAAATTTGTAAACAGTTACTAATGATATGTCTTCTCCAGATTTGATAAACATGTTCCCTTGATTTGGTAAGCAACTAATAAATTCTTGCTAATGATTTTAGCTTTGGTTGATAGTTTCTATTCATCTAAGTGGGGGTAATCAATCACCAATCTGAATTTGGTTGTGAAAAAAATTTAATTAATAGCTATTTAATCTGGAAAAATTTATAATTGTGCGCTATATGAAAAATTATAACTATATGAAAAACCATGAGTTTAGAAAAATTATAATTGGGCCGTAAGTCCCTTCGTGGTCACCATTCAAATGTAAAAATATTTTGAATGACTAGCCTAATTTGGGACTAATCTATCTGGAGGACTAATCTGGGGACTTTTGACTAACTGGCTATCTGACTGTTATTAATTTAATATGGGCCGTTTATAAAGTTCCTCCACACTGCTCCCAAATTGATAAACAAAATATTAAGAAGCCTCTTAACTAAATAATCAAAGCAGAGTTTATTTATAAGAACAATTTAAAATTAAGAATACAGGGAAATAAAATGTACAACCTGACTGCATTCCAGTGTGTCTCTTTCCACTTGCTGCACCTAGAACTTTTTTAATACAATAAGGACCTTGGCCGCCTCTTGCCTTAGGGTATTGTTCCACTTTCACTGCTCAGCTACTTTCTGCTAACTTCGCCTGTACCCTGTGCTGACCGCTTCTGTGCTCTCCGCTGCCTCCTGTTCTGCCTGTCTGTCTGCTCAGTCAGTCTGCCCTCTGCCACCTTTGCTGCCCCTCTCCTTCTCGTTCTTCTGATCTTGTCAGCCTCCCTTAATCTTGTCCTTCCGTTTCCAGTCCCTGTCTCTTAGTGCTCCAGCCTTTCTGCTCTCTTAATCTCGTCAGCCCCCTTAATCTTGTCTGCCGGCCTCCCTGCCATCTAACTCCCAGGTCTATATATATCTTACTTCTCTCCACTCAAATCTTGGGGCTTTTTGTGCCCCCACAGACGGCAAGCTAATCTGCCAGCCAGGGCTGCAGCTGGGGGGACGGGGACACTCAAGTGTCTTATACATACCATACCCAGGGCTCCAAGGGCCCCTGCCCACTGCTGCCGTCTGGGACCTCGGCACAGGCTACGCCAGAGCCCAGCCTAGACGAGCCCAGGATCTCCTGGATAGATCCCCTCAGTGGGGAGGGAGTTGGGCCTCCCTCCCCCAGCTGTCTGACCTGGCATCTTGTACAGCCCACGGGGCTTTTTGGCTCAGCTGAAGCAGAGGGGGTGGGGCACCAGCAACTCCCACACAGAAGAGACCCTGAGAGCCTAAGGCTTTCTAATCTCAGCCCAAAGGTAGGCTCCCCAAATAAAAATAAATTTCCACAGTTGTAACCAGCTAACACCCATATCTAGAAGTATAAAAGAAGAAGGGAGCCAGAAATGTGCTCTCCCTTTAATAGATAGATGAATCTAGGCCTTTCTCTCTCTCTTCACCAAATTCTTATTCTCCTTAATAAATGCTTAAAAGTCTTACTCTTGCTAGAATTTTAGCCTCCTTACATCAATAACATAGTGTTCAATAAACCTGAAAATACAAATTACTTAGGAAAGAACTCCCTATTTGATAAAAACTATTGGGAAAACTAGAAAGAATTTTGGCAGAAATTAGGCTTATACCAACACCTTATGTCATATCCACAAAACATTCTAAATGGTATGTAACTTTATATTAACAATTAGTATGGGGGCAGCTAGATGGTGCAGTGGATAGAGCACCGGCCCTGGAGTCAGGAGGACCTGAGTTCAACTGTGGCCTCAGACACTAGACACTTTCTGGCTGTGTGACCCTGGGTAGGTCACTTAACCCCAATGGCCTCGCAAAAAACAAACAAACAAACAAACAAAAAAACCCCAAACAAACAATTAGTATGGAAAAATTAGAAGAGAGGCCAATCATATACCTCTCAGTTCTGTAAGTAGCATGTGTATTTTTAAACAAACAAGCAATTCCAAAAGATAAAATACATCATTCTGATTATTGTGAGAAAATAATTACTAACAATGGATTTCTTTGGGGGGACCCAGGGACCCAGTTTTAGTTGGGTTTCTATCCTCCCTCACCCCCCCTCCCCTTTCAGAAGGTTCAATTCTTAGAAGGAAGTTTTATTCCTGTTCAGGGAAAACAATAGAAATGGAGTATAGACTCTGACTAGCTCAGCGAACTGATGGGATTAAGCCAAACCTGTCTGGATTTTGACTTTGCCCCTCAGGGGGTCTCTCCCATTAGGCCTTAAGGTCATGTACAACTCATTTTAATATGAACTACCCTCAAGTTGTATCAACCAATGGAATTGAATGATGCTAGCCAATTAGCTTTGATCAGTGTCCTAAGGGACAGGATAGACTGGTAAGACATATGCTTTCTCTCTTAGAGAAATATGACACAGGGGCTTTTCTCTTGTTTGTGTTAAATGCCATGCAGTCAATATTCTTCTAGTATTTAATATTAATTAATAATAAATGATTACTGCCAAAATGGGTATAATAGCCATTATTATATAAAGTCATTAATTTATAAGTAGCAAATAATTTAGACAACCCAGCCTAGTTCATCCAACTGCATGCTATAATCTATAATTTTATTTCCCAGGAATCCAACAAGAGTCCTTCTTAACAGGCTTCCTCTGATGATGCTTTTGTATTGACCAATTATGTTTATAATCAAGAATGAGGTAACAAATCTATGAAGTGCTCTCCCAAAGGAAATTTTGATTTTAAAAGTAGCTTCAAAACTTCCCTTGTAGGTCACTATCCATCTTCTAGAAAGGGGTTCTTAACCTGGGGTACCATTAACTTTTTTTTAATACAATACTTTATTTCAATATAATTGGTTTCCTTTGTAATAGTATGATTTTATCTTATACATTTAAAAACATTATTTCGAGAAGGGGTCCCTAGGTTTCACTAAAATGCCGAGGGGGTCCAAGACATTTAAAAAAAAAGTTAAGGAGGGAGAGAGAGAATGTTGCCGGGGAAATTATAAATATGAATATAATTCTGCAAATATGAATAAAAATTCGGTAACGCAGCAGTTGTGACTATAAACAGTATATATTGTTTAAAACCAAAGCATCTTTCTCGGAAAGCTCTGAGCTTTAGTAGGCAGGGGACAGAGACCGAGGCCACGAGGGTCTGCCACCTGAAAACCAGGGATCTCTTCCTAACTCGGGATCCCCAGATGACTCAGAAAGAAAACAAGACCAGGACCGTGCCCTCGGCTCGACTGAGGTGATGTCCCCCGCCCCCTCCAGGGTAAGAGGGGCCGGCCTCGCGCCGTCGCTGCCTCACACGCGCGCACAGAAGGGCGCTTCAGCGGCCTCGCCCGGGAGGGTCCCTCCTACAGGAGCCAAGAAATGGTGCTAGAGATAGCGCGCGTGCGCGTGCGGGCTGCGAGGGCGGGGCGTGAGCCTGCGCGACCGGAGGCGTCCGGGGAGGGAGGGGGGAGGGAATTACAAGCACCACCTTCTTCTCCCTCCCCGGCTCCGCACGCCCGCCGAGGGAGGGCGGCTTGCGGCATCTCCCTCTGCTCGGCTCCCGGCGTTCTCGAGGTCTTCGAGGGGGCCCCAAGCCCAGAGGACCATGGCTTTCATCCGCAAGAAGCAGCGGGAGCAGCAGCTACAGCTCTACTCCAAGGAGCGGTGAGTGACCTTCTGGGGCCGAGAGTGCAAGGGGCCGGAGGCCGGGGCCGGGGACCGAGGAGGAGGGCCCGGTGTGACCAGTCTGCGGGGCTACCGGCACGCGGCCCCGGAACCCGGAAGAGAGGCGGGGGTGGGGGAGGACTTGCTCTCTGGCCGCCCCCTCCCTGAGGACCGTCCTTCTTCCCCCCCATCCCAGCCCTGCAGGCCTAGCCTGGGGGGCGGGGTGGGGGACCTCTTTTCTCTAAGGTCTGAGAGAGGAGCTGCCGCGCACCCGCCCCCCAAACCTAAGGGGCCGCCCCTCGCCCCAGATGTCTTCCTGGCCTTTCCTCCCCCCACGCTAGAATGAATGGTTCAGTGCACACGGGGATGAAAAGTGTCCGCCTGCGAGCAGGTCAAAGTTTGGAGGGTGATTTTCTGAAAATTTGGAGACATTTGCTTCTCAGTTCCAAGCTGCCTGCCCTCCGGGGCAGTGCCCTTCAGCACCTGCCCTGGAGGAGGGCCGGCTGTGTGTGTGTGGGGGGGTGCGCAGCAGGGGGCCAGGGGCCTCAGGTAATTGGGTCGTCCTATCTCCGAGTCTCCCCGGTTAACCACAAGCAGGCCGCTTTAAATGCTGGAGGGAGGTGATAGGATCCTAGATTTAGAAGTTTTCTTATCCGGTACCTTCGTTTTAGAACTGATACCCTCAGAGGTGAAGTGATTTGCCCCCGGATCAGAGAGGAATAAATGGAATTGGAAGCCCCAAATCTCTGACTCCGAATCTAGCTCTCATGCAAGTCAAGTCAACAAGGATATATTACTGGCTACTGTGTGTCAGGCATTGTCCTGAGTGTTTGGGAATAACATGAAAGGCAAAAAAGCAGGGGGGGGGGGGGGAGTCTTCTTGAGGAACTCAGTCTAATAGGAAGATAACATGGAAACAGATGCGTGCCAACATGATAATCGATCCAGGATAAATTGGAGATATTCCCAGAGGTAAGGCATCCACATCAGGAAAGGACTGGGACAGGTATTTGGCAGAAGGGTGGAACATTAGCTGAAACTTGAAGGAAACTAACAAATGAAGAAGGCTAAATTACTTAGGAAAAAAGTTCCAAGTTTTGGGGTATGGCCTGGAGTAAGGAGATGGGGTATTCTGTGTTCAAAAGACAGTATGGTTAGATGAAGAATACATTGGGGGAACTAAAGGGTAAGAAGACTGAAAAAGTAGGAAAGGTCCAAGTTGTAGGGCTTCAAAAACCAAGCAGGATCCTGGTGCTAATTGGAGTTGATTGAATTGCATTGTGACATTGTCTAATCTACACTTAATGATAATCAGTTGATAGCTGAGTGGAGGGTGGACTGGAGTGGGGAGAGATTTGAGGAAGTGAAACTGACTAGCAGGTTATTGCAGTGGTTCTGGTGTGAGTTGATGAGAGGGGACTGTACCAAGGTGGTGCCAGTGTGAGAGGAGAAAACAAGTATACATGAGAAATCTTGTGAAGGTAGAATTTACAGGACATGGCAAATGATTGGCTATGGGGTAAGGGGTGTGATGAGAGATGATATCTAGCTGGAGCCTAGGATTGTGACTGGGAGAGTGATGACACCCTCAGTAGCAATAGGGAAGTTAGGAAGAGGGGAGGGTTTGAGGGGAAAATGAATTCGTCTGGAGGTTTTAGACATGTTGAGTTTAGGCAGTTGCAAAGAAAGCAGGAGAAAGATGCAAGACTGAAGGTCAGGAGAAAGGTTAGGGTTGGATAAATAGATCTGAGAGTCATCTGCATAGAGATGATACTTGAATCCATGGGAGCTGCTGATGAGATCACCAAACAAAATAGTCTAGAAGGAGAAGAGAAAAGGACTCAGGACACAATCTTAGGGAACCTCTAGTGTTAGTGGATATGATCCCAATGAAGATCCAGCAATGAGATTGGGAAGGAGCAGAGTGATGGGTAGGAGAGCCAGTAGAGAGCAGTGTCCCAAAAACCTAGAGAGAAGAGGGTGATCCACGCTATTAGAGGCTTGACAGGTCAAGTGTGAGTGAGAAAAACTTCCACACTATAATGCTTCCTTTCCAGCTTGGAGAAAGGAGAGATTTGGTGGTGAAGGTGAGGTTAGTATTTGGGAGGACTTCACAGACATAGTCCTTTGCACTAGACCTTAAGATACAGTATTTGGGGGAATAAGGATAGGATTTTTAGGATATTTTGGGAGCAAAGAAGTGGAGGTGAGAAACCTCAGAATGTGTTCAGGGTATGGTGTGTAGTGGACTTTGATCCAAGTAAAAGGAGTACTGTGACATAGACAGGAAGGGTGGTTTGAGGCCAGGTGTGGAAACCCTTTAGATACCAAGATAAATATCATGAGGTCCTAGATTTAATGACTAAAGAAGAACCATTTACTTAAGCACATATGCCAGGTGCAGGGGATACAAACAGAGAAGCAAGGCAGTCTCCGCTTCCAGGAGCTCACCTTCTAACTAGGTAAGACAATGAACACAAAAAGGTTCAGCTGCAGGATTCGTTTTCAGTGCCTGGTGGTTTACAGGTGCTGTTAGCTGAAAGGGGCCAGAGGCTTGTAATCCCAGCTCTTTCAATTTACTGATGAAGAAACTGAGGCTCAGTGATTTGCCCAGATTCACACAGGGGTTTGGATCTTCTTTGGTAGGTAGTGGGGAGTCCTTTAAGAGTTTTGAGCAGCCATGTGATAGGATCAAAACTGTGGCCACATAGAGAAAGATACGTTAGAGAAATAAGAAAGTAGGCAGGAAGATCTGTCAGGAAGTTATTACAGTAGTCTCAGAAGAGATGAGGGCTGGAAGTAGGGTGAGAGTGGAGGGAAGAGATATCCTAAAAGGAGAGTTGAAAAGACTGGGGGTTAAAGGAGAAAAAGGAATCACAGATGAAGGGTTCCCCTCCTCCCCGGCCCCCCTTTTTCAGAAACAGATGGAATTTATGCATTGGGACATGTTTTGGGTAAAGATTATGATTTCTGTTTGGACACCTAGGTGGCAGAGGCAGTTGGAAATGCAGTTTGGGAGCCCAGGAGGGTAGTTTGGGTTGAAGGTCTGTATCTAGACGGCATCTGCATAGAAGAGAGTTGAAACTGTAGAAAATGAGATCCCCAAGGAAGACAGTAGAAGAGTAAAAAAAAATAACTGGCATTTATTGTAATAATAATTTTAATAATTATAATTGGCTTTTGGTTTAAAGTTTGTGGTGGGGTTTTTTTTTTGTTTGGTTTTAGTTTGGTTTACATATATTATTGAATTTGAGAAGAGAAAGGGGTTAAAGATAGAAAGCCTTGTGGAATAACCTTACATTAAGGAGTTGGGAAGAGGACACAGAGACCAGGAGAAGAAATCAGAGAAGTAGGGAAATAACCAGAAGTGTATAATGTCTTGGCAGACAAATGAAGCATTAGGATCAAGGGCACGTTTGCCCCCAACCCCCACCTCCATATTGTAGAGACCCAAGTGTAGAACCAGTAGAGCTGAGCAGGGGGTTTTGACTTTCTGTGTGCGTCATGGACCCCTCAGGCAGGCTGGTAAAGTCCTTCTCAGGTTGTTTTTAAATGTGTAAAATAAAATACATAGGATTACCAAGGAATCCACTTTTAAACAAGTTCTTGTACTCCGGGTTAAGAACTACTGAAATAAAGGTAGACCAAAGATGGAAGAGAGGAAAAGGGAGTGATGCTGAATTAAGGGCCCAGAAGGAGAGGTTTGCTCTCGAAAGGAAGAAGACAACTTTTAGACAGAAGGGAAGGTGGCAGTAATGAAGTGTAGAAAGGACATTGGAGCTGAGTTTGAATCCTAACAGTTATCTTTTACCTTGGATAAGTCACTTAGCCTCTTAGTCTTAATTTCCTCATGTGTAGAATGATATCACAGTGTTCTGGCTTATAGGGTTATTGGGGGGAAAGCACTTTATATATTTCAAATCCTGAATAAAAGAAAGAATTAGCAATATGTAGAACTTTTTGGGGGGGCAGGGCACTGAGGGTTAAGTGACTTGCCCAGGGTCACACAGCTAGTAAGTGTCACGTGTCTGAGGCCAGATTTGAACTCAAGTCCTCCTGAATCCAGGGCCAGTGCTTTATCCACTGTTCACCTAGCTGCCCCAGTATATGAGGGATGGAGGAGGGGAGTTGAGGGATCTTATACCAAATTACCTCAGTAAAATAGAAGTGGTTACACCATTTGAGAGTGAGGTTGGGAGTTGGAAATTTTTAGGGAACTAGAAAAGACCTAGAGGAATAGCTATAGGAAATCTTAGTAGGAGGTAATTATTGAGGATCAGTGAAACTCCTAGGTGAGGCTAAATAGCATTAGATTATATTTACTACCCTGTACCCTTGTTTTTGTTTGTTTGTATGTTTGTTTTCTCCTTCTTATTCTTCCAAGGTAAAACACAAGGCTAAAGATGCCATTTCTTTGTGTTTGGGAAATGGGCAGAAAGACAGAAAGTTCCTTAGAGAAAAGAGTAAAATTACAGATTATATGGACTACCTCAAGCATGTCATAGGAGCCTGGGATCATAAATGTCTTTCTCCAGCAGTATCAGCTTAAGCCAAAATTGAATTGAACAACTCAGCAAAACATTTACATGTAAAGTCAGTGTACTAGGTGCTGGGAACACAGAAGAAAAAAAAAACAGTAATTAGTTCTTGTCCTTAAATTGTTTGTGATCTACACTATGTCCTCAGAATTTCACTTTTGAGCACTTTGCTGCTGGGTTTGCTTGGAGAATTCTAGTCCATGACATTTTTTTTACCTGTCCTTTCTCTGAATTCTATGAGTTCTCTTTCTGAAACCTAATAATAATGATAACTGACATACTTATCAAATGAGATCCTTGTATGTAAAGTATTTTCCTCTGGTGTGTGGGACTAGTTGTGTTATCTCTGTTCTATAGGTGAAGAAACTGAGGCTCTGAGACAGTAAACAGTCTTGCCCATGCTCACATAGCTAGTTAGTGATCAAAGTGTATTTGACTCCAAGTCCATTTCTTAGACTTGTCATTATCAATGCTTTTTGGGGAGCATTTGATACATTAAAAGTGTTGTGTGACTGTGCAGCCATTAATTCTGACTGACAACCTAACATCCTTGTCAGGTGTCACTTTAGTGCTCATCAGGGATGCTACAGTATGTAGGCAGAGGTTCAAATGACCTGCCTGAGTCATACAGCCATGTAGGAACAAAGCCAAAGTGTTATGTCTCAGTTTTGGACCCTAATCCATAAGCTTCATTTACTGATTCCTTCAATTCTCAATAAAAATGTTTTGTTGTTATTGTTTTTAGTTCTGTGCTAGACTCATTTTGACTTAACTCCTTTGAAAAAAATAACTTTTTGTCCAAATAGGGGTATTTCTCATGTGTGTGTTTTTCTGTGGTGAGAGAAACCTATACAGGTTTTGTTTCTTAATATTAGTGATTAGTGTCATCAGTCTTGGGAAGGGTAACAGGAAACATGAGAGAGATCATTTTACAAGATGATGCTCTTCTTGTGAGTACCAAGTTAGTCTCTTGGCTGCTGTTGGCTAATCACATGCCTTTCTCTGATCAAGGGAGGCCAACAAAGCTGCATTATGTATGTGAAAGAAAAGAATAATCATAAAAGTTTTCAGAATACAGTGTGGCATCTGTGCTCAATGCAGAGCTCTTGAAGCTTTTACCGATTCCTTTTTCCTTTTTCTTTCTAGGCACTATTGAGTGTCTTTTTGGCTTTGGCAGATTAAGCGCTAGAATTTCACCTACCAGATTATAAGGAATTTCCCCTCTCTGTGATAAGATGTATGAGTGAAGCTCATATTGATATGGATATTAATGACATTAAAATTAAAGTTTCATTACCATTTTTTTTTAAATCAAATAAGATTTAAAAATTTTTTTAGGTAATTAGGCTTTATTAACCATAGAAAGGTTCAGTCTTTAAATGTCCTATTGTCTCTAGGTGGAGGGGATGGAGAAGAAAAGCTTTGTTTCATAAGTGCTCTTTCTGCTGGGGAATTTCTTAATTTCAGTTGGAATTTGATTGCTTCCTATTAGGAAAGGGCTTGACTAGACTTACATATTCCCTGTTCACTAGCTGATACTTGGTGTCAAAGAAGTGAATATTAAAATTTGCCTTGTAGAACTTTAAACTAATTTACGATAATTTTTAATGATCTGACTTGGTTCTCTTACAACTTTGATAATAATAGCACATTTATGTCACACTTCATAGTTTGTAAAACTTTTTTGACATGCAGAGCATTACTTCCCTTGTTGCCACAGTAGAAATAATAGAAATTAAGTCGCATGATATTTTAACATTTGAAATTATTTTATTCACAATAACCATGTGAACATAGTACAAATATTATTTCCACTTTACAGGTTAAGAGATTGAAGCCTAGAGAGATAAAGTGATTTGCCCAAGATCGCACAGTGTTGGAGCCAGGGCTGCCCCAATGTTTCTTTCTTGCTATATGACTGATGTAACTCCTTTTCTAGTTATGTATGTCTATAATACCACATCTTAATGGCATTTAAAATGTTTTATATACATTTATTTAAATATGAAATAATTTAACATGCTGATTAGGTCCACCATGTATCTTTCTTTTTATTATTCTTTGGATTACTTATTATGTTGGTTGTTTGGAGCTTCTGCATGCTATTATTACCAACCATATACAATTACCAGGAGAAGATTGGTGTTAGATGGACTTTTATGGGCTTTGAAGTATTTACAAGTAATCTATAGTTTCCCAGATGCATTCTAGCCTGATTACTCAGTTCTGGACCTAGCTTATTGTTCATTTTCATTGTCATCTGAGAAATACTTGATGGATTAACTCTCTGTAGTACCTGTCCAATTGCATGTTGTAATCCAGGCAGTATCTGATTTTTTTGAAAGTCCACTTTATTTGTCCTTCATGGACAGCCAGGCTAATTTCTGTAGTACTTCTGTGGAGGTTATATAACATTCTGGGGCTCAGTGTAATTGATGGTCATTTGCAAATAGGAATGTGAGGTGAACCACACCGTCTATAGGGAAACATGTCATTTTCCATGACACTGATAAATGCTTTAGGAGGATGGTTGTCTCCCTGCTTTACACTTCCCTATCAGGTTCTTCGCCTGGATCATTGAACAAAGTTAACTTCCTAGTCACATCTCTTGTAGTTTTATATACTCATGCAGCCATTAATCAGTTAGACCTTCTTCACATCTTACCTGGACTATTTCAGTAGCAATCTAGTTGGTCTCCTTTTCCATGATCTCTTCCTGTTCCAATCCATTATCCACATAGCTGCCAAATTGATAGTCCTAAAGCACATGGAACTCACCTGCTAAGAAAGCTTTACTGGCTCCCTGTTGCTACCAGGAAAAAACACAAACTCTCTGGCATTTAAAGCCTTTTGCCATCTGGCTTCAGCCTCTTTCCAGACTGATTTCATATTACTTCCCCTTATGCACACTACTTTCCATTCAAATGGGCCTACTTGCTGCTTCCCATACATTCCCCATACATATGCTCTTTATCTCCTATTCCCATGCCTTTGCACAGGCTGTCTCCCATGCCTGGAGTGTTCTCCCTTACTTCTCTTCATTCAGTCCCTAGCACCATCAAGACAGCTCAAGTACCCTTTGAATTTGCTTCCTCTCCTCCAATTATTTTATATTTGGTTAGTATGTATTTGGTATGTAATTATCTG